>NW_026844214.1:18416543-19616543 GCF_029955315.1 Cylas formicarius
TATTTTAATCAAACCCAGCACGATCAAAAATATTACTTTGTACGGCGTCACGCAGAGGTGCTTAAAATAATTTAGTTTGGAATCTAAATCCATCCTGTATGCATATATTGGTTGCGTGGAGTGTTCACATTCTAGCCGCATCGTCTTGCGAACGCCGTTCAGGAACAAAGAATCTCCCGTTATCTACAAAAGGAGCTTTATAAAGATAAAGGCCGAAAAACGCATTTTTAGTGAAAATGTTCTTAGCATTATTTCAGAGAATTCAATTCAAGCCGGTTACAGACAATGGACGATAATGCAGAGTACCTGAAAAAGAATGGACCATAATTTACTGTTTTTTTTTTTTATGAAAATAATTTGATTTAGCTATATTTACTTTTATCCAAAATTAATATTAAGGGAGTTACCTCTTTTAAATTTGAACGTTAAAATTAGGTATTTGTCTATCGCCGTCTGTAACGGGAAAACCGCATAACGTTCTTCGTTTTTTTTAAGAAAAGAAAAGAACGTAACTATAAGAACAAAATATGTTGATAGTTATACAATATATATGTGTGTGTGTGTGTGTTTATAGTTAAGCAAAATCAAAATATAATACTGCAATTAAGGTCAAAAAACAATGTTTTGAGTTTTTTTTCTTACGACAAAATTCTGTGACTATGAAATTAGTACGTGGAGGTGTTAGGACAAAAAAATAATCAAAATGTATTCATTAAAAGATGAATAGATAAAGAGAAAATGTCAAACATATTTGTAAATATTCATAATTATAAAGTAGGGAATAACTCCTGTTATAAATCAAAACCACAAATATCGAAAAAAAGTATAAAAATTGGTGGCTACAATCAATACCCATTTATTAGCCATTTCCTATAAATTCTGCTGCTAGGTTTCGAAAATTAAAAAACTAAGTACTGTCCAGTTCTGAGCCTGGATAAAATGTGAAGTAATGCGACACGAAAACTCGTAACTATCTTCGGCTAGAAAAAATACTTTTTCCTCTTTTTAACCGTACAAAAAGTATATGTTTCATTTAAATATTTGAGGAAAAACGTAAACTTTGTGATTTCTTCGAAAAACACCGAGTAGCGAGAACGTCAGAAATCTGAAAGACATATTAAAGAGCACAAATCATCAACATTTGTTAAATTTCATTAAAACCCGGAGTTATTGCTATTCCAAAGATATTTTAACAATAACTGATGGAAATTTTGATTTTCTATTTAGCACCTGTTTCAGGAATTTAAATGTAATTTTCAGCCATTTATCTTGTTTTTATTCCATTTTTTTCCCAAAACTGTACGACAAATCTCTCAAGATATTGCCTTGTCATGCTTAACTGATCACTCTGTACATATTTAGTATTTTAAGTTGGTTTTGAAATAATACTTCTGAAAAATATATTAGGCTATTGTGTGACTAAGAAATTTGTTTAAACCGTTAAAAAAGATTTTTTTGAAATAATACTTCTGAAAAATATATTAGGCTATTGTGTGACTAAGAAATTTGTTTAAACCGTTAAAAAAGATTTAAGATTTAAGAGTCATTATTTAAAAATTGATTTAAAATTTGTACACGTTTTTTTCGGAGGGTTTTTTAAAAAGTTTTAATACGATATATTTTATTTTTTACAAATAGTTAAAGAAAATGTTGTTTGATCACCAAATAATAATATGTAATTGATTTTATTAAGAATTACAGTGATAAGTAAAGTAATTTAACCAAGAGAACACCTTATTCTCCATTTATAGAAGTGAGCAAGAGAAAGACAAGAATCTCGATTAGATTAGCGGTATTTTCGTATTGTAAAATTTATCTATCAGGCCGAGTTTGCTACGTTGCGCATGCTTTTAATATAAATTATTACTATTAAGCAAGCTATTGTAGCATTATGGCATTTAGATAATATGGATGTGGGCTATTTCTAATTCTAGTCAGATTCCCCAAATAGCACACAAATTTTGTTATTCGACTAAATAGTTATATATTTGCTTTATTGTTACTTCCTTTAAGAGCAAATAGTCAAATAAAGCTCGCCAAGGTCATCAATATGCTTGAGAAACTGATATACTAAAGTGCCTTGTAGTTGTAAATGAGACTGATTAATAAAACATTTTTAATCATATTTATCATAATAAAAACAAAATTTTATTTTTTGTAAGAACTTTATAACAAGATTTTATAATTTTTCTTCATCAACGTATTTTAAATTTATCTCAAGATACTGTAAATCAAATAAGTGGAATCTATTATCACAGATTTAGAACATCAAAATGTACATTCTAGTTCTTCTAAAAGCAAACTAGAGCTTGGAACTTACGATAAATAGAGATTGAAGTGACGAATAAGATACCACAGAGCTGTCCGAAAGCAGTAAATTCCTCTAATATTAGTCATTTTGCATGAGAGCGTTTTAGTATTTTGAATGACAAAATTCTTAATCTTCAACCACAACTTTGTTATATATCAGAATTGTGTTATAAAATTAATTTCAAATTCAGTTTAATCTTATATATATGTCGTAAGGGATAAAAATGATTTAATTCATATCGCTATGTTTTCCATTGTTCAAATTGAAATGAACTTCATATTTGTCATTGTAATAAATACAAATAATCACATTAATATCAATAAAGTTTCAATATAGTTTAAAAGTTTTGATTGTAACCCCGGATTTGGCTTCAGATTGTAACAGAACGTAGCGCAATGTTTTTTAATTTTATTAGAAACAAATATTTTCAAAAATAATAAATATTTTTTTCTTTAAAATTTAATCTACAAATGTATATGTATAAAGTCAGTAAAGTTGAGTAAGAGTATTTAATAATCGGAGCCGTAATGGTGCACGAAGTATAATATTGTATTATATACCTATCCATTTTAAGCGAAAGCCTGTAAACCATGAACCATGAACCAAATAATTTAGTATTTAACAAATCAAAACAAAAATAATTTGGTTCTTGATTCTTACAAAATAAAAATTTTTTTTATAGTGTTGTCAAAGAACACAGAGATTTAATTTATTAAAAAACTTTATGTAACGTTTTTCTAAAATGGTAAATATTGTTATGTAATTATCATGGACGATCATTATATAACATCTATTGGATACAATTGTTTTATGAACTGGTGCCTTTTCTATGTACATAAGCGTCATATTAAAGGTTGCCAGTTATTTTTAAAATAAGAGAGTTATATTAAAAGTTGTTATATAGCAAGGTATATGCCAATTTTTGCGGCGTTTGTCTACTTAGGTCTTGGTTTAAATAATCAAAACCAAACTAACTAACCAAAACTAAACCTTGGACATACCTCGTAAGTTCTTTGAATATTTTCTTCACTACTGTCTTCGTCCCCAAAATAATATCCTTGTATCTCACTAGCGACTTGTATGGACTTCTCACTGCCCGCTTTCAAATGTAGGTGGTGTGGTATTTGCATTTCAAAGTTCTTAGGTGGCGTCAGTGTCGGATTTGACCCCCTAAACAACTCGAAAACTACTCCTTCATTACTATTGTAACCTATGATCATTGGAATCTGATGCATTCTTCCGGAGCTCATTATTTCGAAAGGATGTTCCGTTAAAAAGGCGTCATCCGATGGTTTCTCAATTACAGGAGTGAACGGACGCACAACTGCTGGATAAAATACCTGCCCAAAAAAATGTGGAAATATGGAAATATATAAAAAGTGACAAATCATAAATGAAACAAAAGGAAACAAAATATAAAAACTTTTTTAAAATTCTTCACTTACATGTTAGAACTGCTTGCCGAGCAGTGGTTGATATATTCACATGAGGAAAATTTTCTGTAAATAATTTGGTGCATCGCCATCAGAACCAAATTGTGACATTTTACTTTTTGCCGCCTCGAATTAAATAAAGAAGGTTTTTATAATGAAATAGCGATAGCTCAGATTAGCAGATATAGATAATGAAATAGTGATGACAAAATGTGTTAATAACCATATTAACAAATTTCAACAGGTCATGGATTACAACTCACCGAGAAATTGATAATAATAATAAATTGACACAGAGCGTGCCGTCATGTATCTTTGTTTTCGAAAAAATTATTGGCTAATAAAATAACGAACTTACGTCATAAAATTTTGTATAAGCTTTCAAAATGCTGCGGCAGCTTTCTCGATTTAGTTTTTCCAGTATCTTCTTCTCTGAAGTTTCCTTGTAACCGATCAGCTCAGCAATAATCTGGGCATTTGGTTTTCCCATGGTCCACGGACAAATTGCGCTACCGCTTTGCATTATAGCTTTGTGGAATAGACCTTTTGTAGTTGGTGAAAGGGTCAGAAAATGTACCGCCGAACTGCCAGCGCTTTCACCAAAAATTGTCACATTTTCTGGGTCTCCACCGAAATTTTCAATATTTTTCTGAACCCACCGCAAAGCTTGTCTCATGTCTTTTAAACCAGCATTTCCTGGTATATCTAGAGACTCATCTTCAAAGCACGAAAATCCTGAAAATATTTTAGCATTTTAATTACAAATATCTAATATTTCTAATTTCAACTTAATCAATGCTGAATTTGGCGATATTTTAAAAAATACTTCTACGATATTATAGGTTAGAAAAGAGAGGGTGGAAATTTCATTTGTAGGGAGCTAATGTCCTCTTGTATAACACAAGCAATCCCGTTTCAATAATTCTAAGTTTGATAAAATGAGTTCGGACGCCCCCACCACTTCCAGTTTAGAGGTTGAACAAAAACAATTTAAGGATAAAGAATTGAATTTATCCCAGCTTAAAAACGGTGCCCAGTTGAACTATCTACAACGTAACATCCAACTAATTTCCCGCATTTTCGCTTGACTACTTTAGTAATAATTTTCTTTACTTCTAATCTAGTTAAGGTAGAGTGCGAGTGCTCTTCTTAATTGACCATCCGGTACAACGACGAATCGACCACCATAAACAAACCACCCTTATACCTAATCCATACACTTTAAACACCACAGTCTGTAGTGCTGATAAGTATTCTGGTGCGGAGAGTACAGAAGCCGAGTGGGCCAAGTTCCGACGGGCACTTATCGTAGTTCAGAAAAAATGAAATTTAAAAAAATTGTTCTCATATTTCTACATTTATTTATTTATTTTATTTATTATATTTATTTATGCGGACAATGTCACATTTTTTCTACAGGGTCCCACTTTGAAATAACTAATATTTCTTGTAATTCTTAACCAATTTAGACATTAAGCACCGTCTTGATGGAAAGTCTTTCATTAATTTAATGAAAAATAGTTCCCCAATTCTTTGAACCTTAGCATTACAGTTTAAATGAAATTTGCAGTTTGTTTCAGCAATAAGGATTTGTAAAATTCTAGAAACACATTTATGAGATATTTTTTATTGTGTGCATGTTTACTTAAGTTTCCTTGTGTTTACTTGTGGACGATAGGGAACAGGGAATTCGATCTTCGAGGTATCAGTTTTCGAATTAATTGACGTAAAATATACATAAAATCATAATTATTACTATTAAACCGTTTCTGGGCAATAAGGAGGACTAGGTGGTCCTCAGAAATGACCTACTGTGGCCAAAATAAATTTATTAACCACTTATTTCAAAGCCCTCAAACATCATCACAATCTTCAGTGCAATCGAAATAAGCATCTTTTTTATCAAAACAAGTGAAAGAAAATGGTGCACCTTTTATGATAAAGGGTTCGAAAATTATTATCAGAAAGTCATTCAGCTTCGTGTATTTGGTTATCTGAGATTTACCTACCAAATATAGAGAGTCTGTAGTTAATGGAAACAAGTACCACATCTTGCGTCATAAAATAATCCGCGCCGTATATCTCGCTTTTGTTATATCCGTTCATAAATGCTCCTCCGTGAATGAATACCATGACCGGCTTTTTTGGTAGCTCACCATAAGCTGGTAGCTACATTACATTAAATTCAAATATCTAGAATACCACTGCAAAAGATTCATTTACCTGCCTAGAAAACACATTTAAGTGCAGGCAATTATCTTCACGACCTACGAAGAGCCTCGTGGCAATGTCTTGCTGTGGACATGCCGGGCCATCCTTGTATGCATTTTTTATGCCTTCCCAAGCTACAGGAGGTCGAGGTGCCTAAAATTCAATACAAAATATTATATATATATATATATATATATATATATATATATATATATATATATATATATATATATATATATATATATATATATATATATATATATATATATATATATATATATATATATATATATATATATATATATTACTGAGAACTACAGCACTATTTACAAATCTTCTGTCAGTAAGTCAGTCAACTAGTTTCAGTAAAGCTCTGAATAAGCCAACAGGATGATTGACGAAAGGTAAACCAGTTCCATACATCAATAATCGGCGCAGGAGGAATCCAGAAGATTTGTAAATAGTATTACAGTGGGCTGTGGCAGTTTCTTTGAAAAATTAACCACAGAACTACAAGAACTACTGACTTGGTGTTTATTACAATACAGCAGGACTACGCAAATTATCATAGGTGTTGGGTCTTAACAAATCAGAAATGTGCATATTTTAATTAAAATTGAATTATTTACTCAAGACGTCACCAGTTGGACAAGCGTCTTAAGCGTTCCTAGAGTAAAATATCAGCATCCATGCAACATCACGTATTTTTTGACATATTTCAATTTGTTTTAGTGCACTTTATTATTTCAAAATATTTTACTTCAATAAACAATTTTAAAAATGTAAATAGGAGAAAAGTGTTAATCGCGACAATTAAGTTAAACACCAAAACAGAAACTCTCTTGGGAATGTCGTCAGGTATGGTCTGTTCATAGATATAAGAAAGTGACCAATTGCTTTTGAATGTGATTATCCAAGGGTGGTCATTAACATACAATGCAACAAGATTATTACCTAAAGTTTCTACTAACTAATTTTACACCTACCTGTGTTTAATATTCTTTGGTTTGGTATACTACTTAGTTTAAGTTTATTAGTAATCATTCTTATTTCGTGTGCAATACAGCGTGTGTTGAATCGTGTGCGAATTATGCAAAATATGTGATGTGCAAAATGTAGAAAATATTGAGACTAATGAAGTTATAAATAATGTTTATTTGACTCTCATTGAACGTGGTGCCAGCAAGCAAGCATCTTTAGAAGAAACGGCCACATTGACAAAAATTCCAACGTCAACTGTATGGAAAATTATGAATAATCCCATTTCAGCGAGGAAAAAAAGAAGCGATGCTAACATTTTCTCGAGCGTAGATGAAAGTGATCAAGATATAATACGGCGTAAAATTTACCAGTTATACGAGGAACAAAGCGTGGCTACATTAGATATCTTAATTAGAAGGCTTAAAAAAGACGAAACCGGTGTTAAATGTGGCAGAATTACTTTATGGAAGTGTATTCAACACATGGGTTTTAGATTAAAAAAAAAATGACAAAAGGCAAGTTTTAATGGAATCTTTTAGAATTCGGAAATGGCGACGGGAATATCTAGAAAAAATTAGGATTTACAGAGAACAACAAAGGCCAATTATTTACTTGGATGAAACCTGGTTCGACATTTATGATACCCCGGAAAAGGGTTGGGTTGACTCAACTGATAAGTGTAAAACAAACGCGCCATCAAAAAGAGGTAAAAGAATAACTATTTTGCATGCTGGCTCTAAAGGTGGTTGGATTTATTTGAAAGTTGGTTTAAAAACAAACTAGTTCCAAACATTCCTCTTAATAGAGTCATTGTAATGAACATTGCAAGTTATTACAGTAGGCAGTTGACTAAAACCCGTTCCTCATGTGACACAAAAGCAACAATCCAAACCTACATGTATAATAACGACATTTATTTTCACGAAGATTATACCAAAAGCAATTAATTGAGGTTCTACAAAGCTTGAACATACAAAAGGAATACGTCTGTGATAATTATGCAAAAAATCTAGGGTATACAGTTTTAAGGCTTCCACTTTACCACTGTATATTTAATCCCATTGAACATGTTTGGCACCAAATGACATCTGCCATTCGTCGTAACAATGTTTTCCCCGTGTTAACTCCAATGTCCTCAAACTTATAGAAACCGAAGTTTTTAACATCTCTCCACAAAGTTGGGCAAATTCTGTTAAACATATAGAAAAAGAAGAACAATTGTATATATTGCAAATAATATAGACCAAATAATAATTAGAACAGGCGATGATAGTGATAGTGATACTGATATATTATGTGAATAATTTTAAGTAATTTAAGTAGGTAATAAAAATAATTTGTAATTTTATTTTAGATTTAAACATAAATACATACATAAATAAATAAATATTGTTTAGTATCTTTCCCAACAAAACCCCAAATAATTAAATTCTAAGCAAAGTACGGACCTGTTCGGCCATATTTCATTCTTACAGCATGCCCGGGTCTTTCCTTAATTCGTATCAGTTAGTCACTTTCTTATATCTATGAACAGACTTTAGGTAGGTTGATCGAACTCTTTTCTTATACGTTGAGCTTTCGGAAACGTTTATTTCCTTTTTCAAGGTGTCTAAAGTGAGTTTAAATTGTTACGTTAACATTCTAAAGTAGAGAAAATTTTGATATTATTGCCCAAGCAATATAATATTTTACAATTACTTATTCGGCTACATTATTAGTTGGAGTTTAAAATTTTAAAAATGTTGCCAAATAAATAATTGTCAAATATACTACTACTACTATACTTCTGTGTGAGTTTTCAGCAAAGGTTGTAATAACCTTAAATTCGTATAATTGATTTATTATGAAGTTTAGGCTTCTATTTTTGTTGTTCTTAGTCAATAAATTTCTGCAGTGAACTCTTTGAAATATTCAAGCGCCCGTTCACATTCTTTCAGGAAATCTCTCACCTGTTACTCACGATTCTAAAAGACAATTGTTTAAGTATAAAGGTATAAATTATTATTCATCATCCATTATAAATAATTTTTGTTAGAAAGATAGGCACAATATATCAAGAAGGATCAAAAAGTTTTGCCAATTTTTAATACAATCGGCATGTCAACGAGTAACTTTTAGGTATTTTGTTAAACATTTGCTTTGGAAAGTAAAATTAATGTTTTTTTATTAATATCTAAGAAAACCGAATTGGACTGCAATCGCAATTAAAAATAAAAATGTTTTCTTAGCTAGGCAGGGTTAGAAAAAACATGCAATAAATTTTTGTGATTAATATAGCTTTTAATAACTTTAAATTTTTAAAAAAGCAATTCTGATGAAAGCAAGTCAGATCTAATATTGATTAATAGAGTTCTTGAGCAGTTAAATTTTATTGAAGACACCTCACCATATACTCGACAATTTCGACAATTTTGCAAGCATTCCCAGTGAATGTAAATCGTAATTCATCATCCATTATAAATAATTTTTGTTAAAAAATAGTAGTAAACACAATATGTCATGTCATATCACAAAATTTTGCAAATAATTAATAACATTGTCATGTCAAGTACCTTTTTTTACCAGAACCGCTTAGATATTTTACTAAACATTTGTAGTCGAAAACGAAGTAAATGGTTTTTCGTAATTATCTAGAGAAATTGAATACAATAGCGACTATAAACAAAGTTGTTTTCTTTTCTTATTCTACGTTACGTCGTAAAAGGGGTGAGAAAAAATAGTCATTTTTTCAACATAACTTTGCACACTGTACAAAATTCACAATTTGCAAAAAAGTTAACATCCCCTTTAAGACGTTTTATTGTAGTCCGCCAAAATAAATTTTCTGAACAAAATTCTTAGAGAGCTACGGATCTTCGCACGCTTCTGTGAAAACGTATAAACGTATATATCAAAAAATATTCACTTCGCGAGTGTAATTTTTCCCCAGCTGAATATTAATAAGGATTTTTTAAATCGTGAAAACACAGCAATTATACAGAAGGCACAATATTTTTCAATAAATACACATCGACAATCGAATGTTTCCTACAATTTATCATACATGTTATTTGAAGTGCGTTTTTTTTGTGACACCGCTTATCTGACCTTCGGTAAAGTTATTATGGTTTAGTGATTAAAATCCCATCGGATCGAATTGGAACTATGCATTAGATGAGTAATTTTCATGAAATTCGTTTTAATTGTGTATGCATATGTTGATTGGTGAATATTTTAACTTTGGACTTCCATATTTCCTAGTGTAATTTCAAAACAGAAACTAAACGGATGTATATTCTGTTATGTGCGGAAACTCTGGGAAATATAGTATCAAAAATATGTTTTTAAATTTCGTATGTTTTGCGGTTTTTTATTAATATTTTCATTATTCACAATTTCAAAATTTCATTTTTTTAAATTTTTGAAGCAGAAAATTTCTGACAATTCTAATATATATTAACTATTATATATATATTAACTATTATGACTAATTAGTCACGAGTTTATTTGGTACGAGCGGGGCACAGCGGAGCGAGTGTTTAATAAACGAGTGACTTAAAAAGTTTGCCAAACGTGTTGCGTACTATACTTTTTCTACAACCGTTAGTTTTTGGGTACATTTTTGCAAAACAACACGAATACATTCACTGACATGAAAGTCAGAATTAATAAACGTCAAAATTCAAGCCGTGCGTTCAAATCTCCGAAAAGATTCGATTGCTCCCAAACCCGTGCGGTAATATCCCGAAAATGTCCGAACTGGTTCGGATCCGTGGGAGAAGACAGTGATGCTTTCCGCACGCTAGATCGGTGTATAATTTTTTAGTTCGAAATTATAGAAAATGTCGCCATGAAGAAAGCTGCAATTAATACAGGTTTTCGAGGGGCATCAAATTAACATTGAGGTATGGGAAATGGTAAGAGATACAGCTAACTCAAATTGTGGTAAATCTGCCTAGCCATGAGCCCGATAATATTCCGAAAACATGACAGAAAAACCAAAACTTTGGTTTTTGATTATATTTTTTTACCAGTTCATTTTGATTTTTAGAAAAAATATACAATATATCAGCTATCAAAAGCTGAAGCTCATGCAATTTCAATGAGAACTTATTTTTTGATTTTTCTAAATTTTAAAATGGTAAAAAGATAAAATTGACAAACGGAAATTTCAATTTTTCACCATTTTTGTAGCGAAGATAATTCTAATTTTATAAGCAAATGAGCTACTCTGTATCTCTTACCGCTTCCGTGTTCCTAATTTGATGAGTGGAATTTGAAACACCCAGTACATGGAGTCAAATTTATGGGATTAAATGTAACTGAAGCTGATAGTTTGTAAATAGAATTATAGTAGCCTGTGGAAGTTTTTTGGAAAATATTAAAAATTATTGTTTTTTTTTGTTCTTTTATTTTAGTAACTTATAATGCGATAGTTACGCCATCGTTTCAATACGCTTTTATTTTCAAACATTATAGGAAAAACTAACATGCCATTCACTTACCTTGAATCTCAAATCTCCGACAGGCGCTTTGGCATAGGGAATTCCCAAAAATTTGTAATATACATTGCCGTAATAGTCACTGCCCGTGGTTCCTCTTAACTTCCCTTGCTCTACGGTAACTAAAATGTCTTTCATAATTTTCGATCTATCGAATCGAATGGACGAGCACGAACCTATTTTGTTTACAATCATCGACTGACGATTAACTTTTTGAGTAGCGCAGCTTGTATTTGATAATATTGTAATCAAGCGAATACCGTGACGTATAAATTACCATCATTAACAAATTGGGTTTGCATTGTGCTATTTGCTCGGGTAATATATTTAAATGGCGTGACTTATTGAGTCGTAAGAGACATGCAACATATGTACTATCTTACTTGAATGCAAGACTAGATAGACTCATGCTGCACATGGTGGGGGCTGTGAGGTATATCGGAGGTCTGGCTGTTTTTTTTTCAAATGGAAGGGAAGCTGGATTACTCCACCCCCCCAGTCTATCCCTCAATAAGGCTCTCATAATTTTCCATGAGATCTTTGAAATGATTATACGAACGGTACATCAGAAATGAGGTGCTTACCGATAAGTAGCTAAGATGTAAGATAAGAGGGACCTTTGATAAAACCACCGTCCTTAAAATTCTACATTCACTAGCTGCAAAGCACACCTCGAGTACTGGATGAATATTTAATATTTTTAATATCATATTTGGAAATATTGTAACAAATGAACACCTTCACAGCCTTCGATCACACATTACCAAAATAAAGTGCCAATAGAAAATTGTTTAAGTTCGTTCGGTGTTTAATTATGCTCCCGGATTTAAGTGTTGCTTCAATATCCCATTTATCACTTTATAACTCAAAAATGTTATTTTACTGGCTTTGATAGGCTTTCTTACACACTATTTTATATGTACATGTACATGTACTAGAAGAATAGTCTGGTTTAAAAAAATAATGATAATATATGTTTATTCCGTCTACTGACGTTCATCGAATAAAAATTTTGTAAAATGTTTCCAGGAATTTCTACATAATTTATATAACATCAACGTCATACATATCAATCTTAGACGTTTAATTTTTGATATTCTTTTTTTTGCTGCTTGCTCTTATATTTATTTTTAATAATTCGTTCACTATTTTATCTTTATGCAATTATATTTATTATGTTATTTATTGGTTCGAGGCTCAGAGAAAACTTTTGAGATGTTTTTTAAAAGCCTATGAATGATGTTGAGATTATAAGTCTATGTCTTAAATCTTCATCTGAGATATTATAAAAATGGGTCAGTAAAACGTGTGTGATATTTGGCCTATTTGTTTTTTACACTTACTTGTTATAAAATTTCCCTTTTCTCTATTTGTTGTATTGTAGGCATGATTTATATTTTGTAGTTTGATTTTGTTTTCGAACATGTTTATAACCGTTGTTTCACAAAATAACTAACTGCCTTACCGCTAAACATTTCGATTTCCGAAAGAGCTCTAGAGAAGATTAAAATACCCTCACCACCATCTATCCGCCCATAAACGAATTACCCGTCGACCAGAATCCGACAAGTGGATACGTACGACCCCGCAAGAGTGAGCCACAGAGTAATAAATTAATGCAATAAGAGGGTGCTGGACGAGAAGATCGCAGTTAGCGAGTATTCGAACCTGTGAGATGTAATTTTATTTTTTTGATATTTGTACCCCTTCAATAGCAAATTGTTTAAGTTCTGTGTTTAATTATTATCATGAATTTAACCGTTGCTTCACTTGTTATTTGAAAGACGATTTTTTAAGATGTATATTCGGGACCCAAAATACACACTAAAGTGTTAAACATTTGGTGTATATTCAAAATATTTTTCTACTCCCGTCGGTAAACTACCTAATTACACACCGATCTAGCGTGCGGGAAGCGTGACTTTTCCACGTTTCCCACGGATCCGAGCCACTTCGGACATTTCCGGGATTTTACCGCACGAGTTTGCGAACAATTGGATGTTTTCGAAGATATTTGCTACGCTTTGAAGTTTGACGTTTATCAATTCTGACGCTCATGTCAGTGAATATATTCTTGTCGTTTTGCGAAAATGTACCCAAAAACTAACGGTCGTAGAAAAATTATATATGCAACACGTTCGATAAACTTTTTAACTCACGAGTTTATTCAACACTCGCTCCGCTCGTGTCAAATAAACACGTGAGTCAAATGCCGTTTGTTGCATAATATACTATTTAAAAATATTTGAATTTGAAAATCAGTGGCTTTAGGTTGTTTACTGTTTGTGTTTATTTCATTTAAATTTTGTATCCTTTATTATTCCCAAATATTTTATTTTATCTGTCGACTTTATTGAATAGTGTTCATTGGGGTTTATTGTTTGTGTATGTAAAGTGTTAAACTTCGGTAAACCTCTTTTATTGCAAGAAAATAGCATAAAAACCGTTTTTTCTTCATTCACCGTAAGCGACATTAGTTTAAACCAGCTCGAGTGATTACTAAATATATTTTCCACTTTAATTTTAAGATTATCCCAAGAATCATCTTCATATAAGAAGACTCGGTCATCCGCAATACCAAAGATTGTATTTATGTAAAGAATGAATAATGTTGGTCCTAAAACACATCCCTTTTTTATAACTATAAGTAATAATAATTTTTATTTTCTGTGTTCTTCCCGCATGCTAACTTTTAACTTTTTTAACTTTAAAAGGTATTCCGCGGATGCTAGAATCCTCGAAGATTTCCAAGATCATTTTATTATCAGCTGTATCAAAATCCTTTTAAAGATCGAGACACACTGGAAGTAATTTTTTATTGTTTTGCAATGAGTACTGCTACTGTAAATGTGAGTATCGTTAAAAAAATAGAAAGACACTCTATTGAATTAGTTTATACCCAACTATGAGGCTTTAAAAAAAAAACGAAAGAAGATATTCATCATCTGTTAAGATGATTCCATTTTAATCAAAGAAGTACGTAAATAACGTGTAAATACATCTTTTGTAACTAATAATAATAAGAAAAATATAGACATTAATTCAAATCGTAAAAAATTGAACGTGAATATTAAGGCTTCAAGACAAACTACATTAGTGAACCAGAGCATGTTTGTTTAGTCCCTCTCAAAAGAAAACAAACGATCGAGAGTACCATCCATTCTTCTATAGTTCTTATAGTTATCGAGATCTCCTTTAGAAACATCCAAATTAGCCTACCATTCCATATAGCAAACAATTGAATTGTATTAAGGATTTTGCGGCGTTATCAGAACCCTTTACCATTACCATTACCCATTACCTCGAAGTCCGAAGGTTGTAGCATTTGTGAAATAAAAATTATGTTATTTTAGAATTGGAGTTTTTATTAAACCGTTTCGTCCGAATATAGTTCCGACCCAAGTAAACAAGTTCAATATACTAAATTTACAGGTTTTGTGAAATTTCTTGCACTTTCCCTTTTTCCTTGCCTGTAATTCCGCTTCCTCGTATTCCTCCAATAACTCAGCATTTACAGATGAAGATGGACTAGAAACGACGGACAATTAGCATCTTAACCGTTTCACATTTAGACCGGCTTACTTACGTTAAGATGATATGAATAATATCTCCTAGAACCCCTGTTCCGTAGGTCGAATATTCAGTTCCTTCACAAATTGCTCTTAGAAGACACGCCCTCCCTGGGTAACCATGACTGGAAGTAAAATATAATTACTTGATTTTGTTCCACTGAATTTCAAAATACGCGAGTCTATAACCGTTCTGTTATGATGGTAATAAGGTTACCAGCAAAACATATCCGATGAGCTTTTCATAAAATTCCAAGCCAAACTTTTTTCTAATTCTTTACAAATAAAACAAACTTCTTTAACCGAACAAGGAAAATTTATATCTAATTCTACTCTAACAGCGGCATGGCTCACTACTGCATTGGAAACATTGCACTCTGGAGTCGAGGAATACCTTCTCCACGGACACAAATTACTATTTTTTTCGTTTTGTTCTATTATATGCATATTTAGTTCGACACGACTGCAGCATTTTTCATTACTATATATTTAATTTTGACGGGTTGATGATTTCTATGGAACGCCTTGTATATTGTATATATATATATATATATATATATATATATATATATATATATATATATATATATATATATATATATATATATATATATAATGTCCAGTCTGTGAAAAATTTGCGATATTGGTATATGAAGATATTGATTATTAAGAAGACCACCCAAATAGTCCAGATATCTCTACAATTTACTTCTCTTTATGGGGCTACCTAAAGAACAAAATTTTCTGTAATATACCAAGATTTATCTGAATTTTAGAAGAACAAAAATTGTTTTATTTAAGTAATTAAGGAAAAAATGTCATCATTAATTATAAACAAATAATTCGATTGTTTTTTTCGACTAAAAATTATTGTAGTTCAATAAAAATCATGTATTTGGGATTGTTCATTTTAGCAGTAATCAAGAAGTATCGACACCTATTAATAAAAGCTTTTTTTGAGAATTTGCAAAGTGTTTTTTTTTTTAAGATTTACCCAAAGCTACAAAGGAATCATTTATCATCAAATTATTTTTGAATTGACGATACTGCAATCGCAGAAGAGATCAGGTTAAATGTGAACGATGTAATTGTTAATATGATTGAACTTCACTTAGCATAAAGAAAAAGTGAACAAAAGTGTTAAGAAGAGCAACGACATTACAATGTTGAAAGTTGTTTTCCGTTGATGTTGTCGTATTTTTTGTGGGTGACAAAAATGTGTTCGCGGCTCAAGTTTTGGTTAGTTTGCATATAGCATGAGTTCGAGGGTGATCTTTAATGTTATACTACCTAATCCGCCGCAATAACGACTCACTAACCTAAGTTTATTAATAAACACGCTTAAAAGGACTGTTGATACCTTTCCAGTTTTTTCTCGAAAAAACTGTATAAAACCTGGCGAGCTGTTGCGTTGCCTACAATCGGAGGCCAAGTAAAATAGGTCTGGTTCTGAGGTAGGTTGTAAGACGCCTCAAAATTAACCGCAATAAAGATGTCGCCTGGAGCTTGTAGTTTTAGTGGAATGGCGAAGGCGGTAAGAATCTAAAAACGTTTAATTTAAATTTAAATTTAAAAGTAAAGAATATTACAGTTACATTACCAACAAAATTCGAATCGGTTATTACATTTAAACAATTTGGCAATACAGACAAATATTCGCTATGATTTTGCAAATACTGTATATAAATATAGTGTTAAATTGTTTATATATACAAAGTAGTTCAATAATGTAGCTCTCATTACAATTTGGAAAAACTTACAACAGCTAAGCTATAAAGTTAGTTTCATGAAAACATTGAAATATAAAATCCGTAATTTTTGTTTTGTTTTGTTAATTATTTGATATATAGGTGTATATCATATAACGATAAAAATGAGGTTAATACAAAAGCTATGTACTGTATCTGAAAGCGTTTTCGTAAACACCACCCGATAGTTTGGCAATTAGAATATTGCCAAAATTTAAACATTAAAATAAAAATCCTATTACTCTCTCCTAGCGACTTCACCATAAAAGAGGAAAGAAATCTGATGGGAGATTGGAGCAAAATTTTTGTGGAATATTTTTTATGTTCTCATATTTTATTTCCAGTTTAGATCGAAATGTACATTGCAGTGATTATCACCAAATACAATTCAAGTTTTCACTTCTTCAAAATATACAGCTACAACCGCTGTTATAACTTCGCTTAAAGATATAATATATCAACGTTTTTTTATGTTTTATGCGGTTGAATATTGTGAAATTAGCAGATCTAGTTTTTAAATTCTAAAAACGTAATCTTTAAATCGTTTAATCTGAGATTAAGGTGTTAAAAAAATATGTACTTTTTTAATTCAATCATTTTTATGCTAAATGGATTAATCTGAAAATGTGCAACGCGTTCCATTTGAAAATACTCTTAGCCTACTAACTGAGTTTCTTCCTCTTCTTAACGGTTACTGAAGTTACTTCAATCACAAGTTCGACGAACTTAGTCTATTACAATCCAATGTCTTTATTCCTCTTGCAGGAGGGTTGCAATGCTCTTCATTTTAAGAGTTATTTTATGTTTTAATTATTTTATTTATTTCAACTTCTTTTTTTCCTGTGCTTCTCGTTTGTGACCTGATGGGGCCGCGTTTAACCTAGTGCAAAAGTCGGTATATTGTTGACTGTCCAACTCCAGTTTTACTAATTCGTTTCTTGGCCAGAAATACGGGCCAAGCACTACGGGAAAGAAATTATAATTGTAATTTTAAACAAGGCACAAGTATTAAGGTCAACTACCTGTCCGTCTATTGGTCACGCTCGGAGCCTTTTACAATCATCATAGACACAATACTACGCCTATCAATAATAATTTATAACTCTCTCGCAATAATAAACACAGCATAGTGACTAAAGTGGCGTTTATAAAACTTGTTGTATAATATGTTGTTGACGCTCTATTTTGAGTGACTAATAAAAGTATTACGAACTTTAGAGTTTGCAGTGGATGTGAGTAGTAAGTACGTAGAATAATATATAGTTTTGAAGAAATTTAAGAAAGACCAAGAAAAATAAAAGAAATGCCAAGTGTTAAAAAAAAGGATTCGCAAAAAAAAATAAAAAAATATAAAACACAGCAGATTTTCTTCCTTTAGCAGATACATAAAGACTTAACAAATGAAAAACCTAAACTGAGACTAATATGAATTTCTTTTTTTTATTGTTCCAAATTATCCTTTCGAAATTATTAATTTAAAAACTCTTAAACTTTGGAGTACGTTTCATAAAAGATTTTGAAATGGTAAATCACAACCATATGGGAACAAATTATTAATAATTACATATTTTTGCCAAAAGAAAGAACTCACCCCCATATAAGGACTTCCGTTGGGAAAATGAAAGTACGGATTTCTGACCTCATATCCCTGTCCGTTGTCCGACTCGAAATTGGCAAAAAGTAACAAAATCACCGCAGCCACATTCCTCATAACGGAAGTCGCGCAATGCACACGAAAGACTGTATCTTGAACGGATTCTAATGCACCTTATTGGCTCTAAAACAGGCCAACACCTCAAAGAAAGTATAATAAAAGTATTGTTTGCGCGAAACATTAACAGAAACCATTAGTTTACAGTTGACTTTGCTTAAATAATTCATATGTTATACATCGAGAGAGAAATAATAGTTACTGCAAATAGTTTTACACGATATGGGAATTTCGGAAAGTTTTAGCAAACTTTATTCGGAATACGAATATCCGCTTTCGCTAGAAGCAACATCTTCGCTTTGCCTCCTTTCTGCCAAAAAAAAAATTGTCGCTCATAATTCGCATTCGCATTAATTTTTGTAATTGATTGGCATAGATTCAGAAGGATTAAATTTAAAAAATAAATAGACCAATGTTTTACGGGATTCCGTAAGGTTACATTATGTACAGAGTGTACCGCTTTTTTGTTGGTTTTTCGGCGTATTATCGTTATCGTTACAAACAAAAATGTCATAGCTGTCTTGCAGTCTAGGGACAGGGTGATTTTGAAAATTGTAGGTTTTGAGACACTCTTTGTACTTCGGTACTGGTCTGATAGGGTTTTTTTATGTGTCTTTGTGTATTTTTTAATAATTTTATGCGTGTCACGAAAGAATTGTTTCAAATATAAAGACCATACATTTAAAAAAAAAATATGAGTAGGCCATGGAAAATGCATTATATTTTTGCATAAATTACATGATTTTTTATGCAAAGTTGGTTACCTGTCAAAGTAACCTTATATTGATTTTTGGTGTTAACAGGAGCCATAGCAGAGGGAGAGGAGGGAAAGGTCTATTAGAAAAACGGATTCTACTACTGACTACGGGCTTTAGTCCATTACCTATTCATAAAATAATAACAAAGTTAAAGATTGAAACTTTGTAGTTCAAATACTTCTTATGTACTCTATATTTTTGAAAAGCTAATATCAAGCCTAATAAAATTATTAAAATACATAGAGGATGTTCGATTAAAAAACACACAAATCTAGTTTGGTTATAAAAATTTCGGAAGAAAACTGACTACGCCTCTGGAATCTACATGAATACCCTAATCTAAACCGGTATTCAACTTTTGGATAAGCGAACTTCAAAGGGTACCTAAAAATGTAAAAATTTCCAAAATCAACCTGCTTTTAAAAATCCAACATAGCTGTAACATATCTCTTTGTAGCACTTGAAAATTAAAAAGTAGCCTTGAGCGACGAAAGCCTGAAAAGGCTTGCTTTATTAATAAATAATACATATCAATATTTTGAATTTATTACAATAATATTTATCAATATATGGTGCCGCAAAATGAAGAATTCAAACTTCAAAACTGGGTGTTTCATAAAATCGTGAACCCTATATATTTTTTCATATTGCTATTCCTCCAACTTGACAAACTTAATACTGGTTTTACTTTGATTTGTTAAATGAAACGTTCTAGATCCTTTCTCGTGCTCAGCTGTGCTATCTCAATCACTTTAGTTAAGCTTTGCCCCGCTTTTATGACGACTTGTATAATTGATTATGTTTTTGGATTTTCAAAACGTTTTTTAAAATAATAATATGTGAGGGAGACATAATACTTTGCCACAATATTGCGCCAACCTCTACGCCACGAGAGGTTTCGTTTTCGAAATATAGGATGATGAAGTTCTAAGAATAAAGTCATTTTTGATATCTTCCATATCGAATATACAAAACACACACATCTTTCCAGCATCCACCTAATACCATTATGTTTTTTGTAGTTCAAATTGCGTTTCGCTTGTAATTGATTCATTTTATCTCTCAGTTAAATCGGTCGTATTTAATCCTTGATTTTGTCAATAAACCTACAATTAAAATAAAACCGATTATTTTAGGCAGGGCGCCATCTATCAAAGACACTTTCAAGTAAGTCAACATCGTCAGAGGAATTCTGGCTTATTTTTGCATAGGGAAAACTTCGATTACTAGATGGCGGAACGCTGCGCATAAAAAAAATTATTCGTGGCCAACATGTTAAATTAACAGCCCCTCTTAGTTAAAAATTAAAAAAAAAATGATGGGCTTGAGGGCTCTTTCAGAATCATTTTTGTAATTGGTCAATTTCTTTGCCGAATTTATAAAAATAATAAAAAACACATATGCTGGATTGTTGGACAAGTGAATAAGGCAAGATTCCTCTCTTTATTTGTTTTTAACGTATGGAGACACTAAATTAAAATTTTGGGAATATGATTCTTCGTTTCAAATTTATTGTAATTGTGTTTAATAAACTTTGGTTTTGTTAATTCGAAAAAAGAAATTTTGTTGTCACATTTTCATTGAAAGAAATAATTTCCATTTAATGAAGTAGCATATGCTGGCACTGACAAATAATGGGAACTTTATAGCATTTTGCTTTTAGTCTGAGGGTTATTCTGTAAAACGGTAAGACCGGCAGACCTGGTGGACCTTCAAATAACAGGTAGAGTCAAAATAAAAAAAAAATGATGGGCTTGAGGGCTCTTTCAGAATCATTTTTGTAATTGGTCAATTTCTTTGCCGAGTTTATAAAAATAATAAAAAACACATATGCTGGATTGTTGGACAAGTGAATAAGGCAAGATTCCTCTCTTTATTTGTTTTTAACGTATGGAGACACTAAATTAAAATTTTGGGAATATGATTCTTCGTTTCAAATTTATTGTAATTGTGTTTAATAAACTTTGGTTTTGTTAATTCGAAAAATGATGTAGCATATGCTGGCACTGACAAATATCGGGAACTTTATAGCATTTTGCTTTTACTCTGAGGGTTATTCTGTAAAACGGTAAGACCGGCAGACCTGGTGGACCTTCAAATAACAGGTAGAGTCAACGCGGTTTCTAAAATATAATGTTCTTTCTTTACCTTTAAATCGTTCAGTATAATTTTCCTAACCAATTTCTAATCTTTTTTGATATTTTTTAAATAAAGCCTGCAGGTGGGTGTCAAATATAACCAGATACCTTGCATAATTTACAATAACATACCCAATATACCAAACAGAATAAAAGTCTTATTCTGTATTTATCTGAGAAAGTCATGTTATTATTAAAAGGTCTTCGCTTGACCAATCATGTAATCAAAATCCAACATTTTTCTTCTTCTTTGATAACCTGATGGGCTTTTCCCGCTTTTTAGCAAATTCTCCCTAGGTGACTGGGGGTCGAACAGCAATTTATTCCTTCCATTTTCTTCAAGGAAAAGTTGATTGTTCTCTGCGTTGTGAATTAGGTGTACTTTATTATCTCCTTGAAGTATTGCCCATTCAATAGTTCTAAGGCCCGTATTCGCCACTAAAAATGTAGCAGACTGATATAATTTAGCAAGCGGTTAATACAATTTCTCATTCGTCTGTCAGTTTTGAATGGAGTGTAGCAGCGAAAGGTTGCATTCTAAATCTGTTTTTAAATTAGGTGTTAAGTTCATTGGAACAATCATTGCGTTCCCTTGTTAAACGTCTTCATAGTGGGCCCAAAAAGTTAGTGATGTTAGTCCTATCCAGCGTCGGTTCTACCTTTATTTTCGAAGTCGAACTTAATCAAAGATTTGCTGATCACTAATTTCATTTGACAGCACAAAATGTGACATTATGGATGCAAGTCAAATTTTCCAGGAATTTATGTCATTAACAGCAAGAAAAGTTGTATTTTAATAATGGAAGAAAATATAGTTATCAGGAATAGTCAATTGCAATAATTCTGAAATATATTGAAATCTGTAAGATATAAATAAATATTTAATTCAATTTGTTGTTTGCATGAATCCTGTTGTTTCTGTTTGTAAAATAAATCATTAAAAATTATAAAATCATTTTTTTAACGTTTATTTGAGGGTCAAGTACCGTTTATCCATTATTGAAAAAACTAATCTCTTAATTTTATATTAAAAGCAAAACAAACCCGATAAAACTCAAAATAATAACAAAAAAGTTGAAACAAAACAATTTTACGGGATTAGAACCAATGAATACATTTATGCATTCATTAGAATAGTTAACTGCTCAAAATCCATCTAACAAAGCGGCAGATGATTTAAACTGATGGCGCCTAACTTAGGTTGCCGAAAATTCATTCAAAAAAATTAAAATTTTAACTTTAACATTGTCTTATTAGTCTATTTTGCGGCGCTAAACAAACATTTAATTTTCATGATTAATTCGTGTATGGACCCCGCAAGGTCATATATCATAACATTTGAAAAATTCAAGAAAATATTTCTGTTTGGAAATTGACCAAGACAAATAATTATGAAATAATTAATTTTATATTGACTGGACAGATTTAGTAAATAACATTTTATAATGGTAGTATAAATAATAACATGTATGTGGAAGTAGCTGATCTGTGCGTCTAGCAGGATTTGTTGGGCATAAAGACGATTAAGAACGTTTTACAAAATCGGCAGAGTAATACTCTCAGAGGTTCAAACTTTTTTAGACACAAAAAAACGTAAATCCGTGTTTTCACAAAGGTCATGAAAAAAAGTTTTTGTCGAAAATTTTCTGGATACAGTTTTCTCCTCAACACTCGAAGAAAGCTTAAAAATATTTGTTTTTATGTTGGTAAAATTCTTAATGTATCATTGTTCATACTAAAGTGGACAGCAAGGCAAAATATTAGAAAAAAAAAACGAAATTTTGATATAAATTATAATAATGCGGTTAAGAAATATCAATTCGATAAGGAAAATTTTAAAAATTATAAGTGAAAATTCTTGACTCTTTTGAAGTTTTACATAACTCTGACATTTGTGAACGCTAAAATAGGTTAAAACTTCCTACTCGAACAAAAAAGCAGTAGCAGTATAAAACATTTCTTTCAAGAGCATCACTAAATATATTTCTATGATTGTAATACAAAAAATAATAAAAATTTAATAATGTCTTTAGGTTTATAATACTATATAATAAGTTTATTTATCAAAATAAATGTTAACATACCGGTGTGATCTCTGTAGCTATTTCTTTGATTGTTTCAGCCCTTATTACGTCAAATCCAGGTGACTTTTTTAGTTTTAAGCTGTTAATATTTAGTATTTTTCTGCACATCACTTCCCTGAAGAACACACCATGTGTAGCCTATCTAATATTTTCATTCTATGAGACATTTTATATTTTCTGGAAAAAACTCTCTCTAACTTCCGTAAAATAATTACTAAAATGATTGGATATCTCTTGTTTGTCTTTTATTATTTGTGAGCAATTTTGGATTTGATTTTTCTCTATAATAGTTTTGTGTTTATGCTTTTTACAGATATCATTCACACAGTTCCATACATCACCGCTTCTCTTTTTATTGCTCATGAGAAGTTTTTCGACGCATTGCTTTATAATTTTTTTTAATATTCTTTGCCAGCTCGTTTTTAATTTTCCAATATATATCTTTTAAGTCATTGTTTTGAGAAGAATTTTGCCACTTGTAATTTAATTTTTGGGAGAAGTGCTTTTGTTATATATCTGTTTTTTTTTTAGTGTTGCTTAATTTAATAGTTCGTGTATTTTGTTTTATCAAGAGTTGTGACTTTTAATTTTTCAAAGAAAATTCCACAGGCTACTGTATTGCTATTTACAAAACTTCTGGATTCTTCCTGCGTCGGTTTTTGCGGTGCCGAACTTGCTGACGTTTCGCCAATCGTCCTGTTAGCTTCTTTAGAGGTTGACTGAAACTGGCTCGCATTTTACTCTGTACCTGCTTATATGTTGTTTGAGGGGTTTGAGTTAAGTGAGGGGCATAAAAACCGTCTCGGATGACTGATTCTCATATTTGTGACAGGTAGAGACCGGAGTCGCCGTTAAAATTATTAGGTTGTTTATAAATTTCTATAGACTCTCGGACTTTTCGTTGGCGCAAGAATTGATTACATGCAAGAATTTAATTTTTATTTTATTTATTTGAAAAAAAAAAAGTTGGCAGTTTTCTATACATTTTGATTTAAATCTGTCATTTCATAAACATCATAATGACAATGTCTACATTCCAGTGGTTAAACGTTAATAGTTCAAAGCAATTCGGCACTAACCTACCTACCATATACCTATTAGAAAATAAAGTGGCCCTACTACGGTAAAAATTGATGCGCCTTACGTGACTATGATATTTTCGTAGGGATGGTGATGATTCTTCCGCACATTTCACCAACTAAACTGGGTTTTGCGCAAAATTCTTTCTAAACATACTTATTTCGTTTTCACCTGATGATTTAATGGGATCTGGACACATTTATCTGGGCATACTTATGCAAACTTATTGACGATCTGGTTTAAAAAATTGGTTTAAAACGAGATTTTAAATCTCGCGCTGCGCATGTTGGATGGACCTTATCATTTTTTCTTTTATAGGTGCTTTATAACTTCCTCTATTATCAGAAATAGGCAGGGCCTTTATATCTGTAGTAGCTATATACTACATAACTGCATAGTTAACCTTTGCTCAGCTAGATATTTCAGAATTAAAGTTCGAATCGAATCGGATTTTGAACAGGTATTTTTTTATTAATCAGCTGTTTAGAATACATATTTGTGTTCGTCAGTACGAATAATTTTCAAAAATGACTAGGCTCAAAAAGTTTTCTAACCGTCAATTTGGAATATCAACGGGCAAACCGCCCAATATAAAATAAGATTTACAAAATAGTAAAAAACAAAATAAAATAAAAGAAAATGAAACGAAAACAAAACAGAATGAAATATATAAAGACCCAACCCTAGTATGACAAACCTAGACTTTCCAAAATATTAATATTAATGTCGGAGTCGACACGATAGTAAGAACACATATTTCTAACAGTAGCGAGGCATCAACACGTTGTTATACAATACTATTCAGAAGTCAGACAACGGAACAGTTTCACTAACAGTACTTTTCTTCTTTATTAAATATTTTTGCACTCTGAAAGCAGTCAAGTAGGTCCGAAAAGCGATTTGCTAGTGCGGCTGATCTAGTAAGAAAAGAACTCTGCCCATAGTTAGTAGGATGGAACTCGACTTGGAAGGAGTGGTTTATTCTGGTCTGCCGGGGGGGAACGCGAACCGCCATCTTACATAAAAGCACAGGTCTATGAGAATTTTAGTGCAGTGGATTATAAAAAATTGTGAGATCCCTATGTATGCGACAAATCTGGAGAGTTGAAAGTTCGAGAGAGATTTCCAATTCCCAGTAATCGACGTGCTCAAGTTCTTGGTGCTCCTTAAATGCTATATACCGCAGGAACCTATGCTGCACTCTTTCTATGGCCTGTATGTGGACGTTTTACAAAGGCGACCACACACAAGAACAATAATCCAGGTGTGGACTCACGAGGAAGCAGAACAGTAATCTGAGAGACGGAATACCTTTAATAATACAACGCTTAATAAAACCCAAAATCTGAAGTGATTTGGACACAATAGATGAAACATGGTGTGTGTAAGTCAATTTACCATCGAGTAACAATCGGAGGCCTGCAAGAATGGTGACCTTTTTATGTTATAAGTATAATGTACGCTCTGTGTTTATGCGCAAGTAGCCGTGTAGTTGCAGTTTGAAGATATGTAGAAATTTACCTGGCCAGAAACATCTCAGATCAACAAGAATTTTCAATTGGTTAGGCGAAACGCGTGCTGAAAATTTGTTGCCAACATGAAAGAAATGAAAATGCTATGTCCCTGAAAAGGATAATAAATTTAATATTTAATGCGGCATTTTTGTTGCTGTTTCAATGCGTCCGTTTGAGCTTCCATTAAGACTTGACAGATAGCATTATTGATAGTTTTTAGAAAACAAACTTTAATTAATGTTGGAAACGTTATTTAAATGGGTGGATTGGATGCAAGTAGTGAATTTCCTTGCCCAACCCAGAACCCGGATCTTAATTTGCTTAATTTTTCTCTTTGGAATCGCTTGAACACTTAGTTTGAAATAAATACATATACAGCAGCGGAGCGTCCATGTAACCACTGTTACCATTAGTAACAGTTTAAAAAAGAATAAATTAAGATTTTATGTCTACTGTGAAAAAAATCATTTTTTTTACCAACAGCAATACGTAATAGTAATCAACTCTACGGTAATAAACTCTAGTATTCAGAAGTTTTCAGTGACATACAAAACGATATTATGAAAGCCATAATTACATTTATGAATGATATAATTAAATCAGTACTTGCCGAAGCAAGTTTTGTAGCTGTTATGTTGGATGAAAGCACCGATGTTTCGGCACAATTGCGACTTTCGGTCGTTTGGTCAACGTTAGTGAAGAGCGTTCAGCGCGACAGTTATTGGATATTTTGTTCAGTGTGTTAGATAGTTTCAATGTAGAAATAAACTCATTGCACAGACTTACAAAACAACGCCCCACAAAAACTGGTTAGAGATGAATATCAAGATGCAATTTTTGTTACTTGTTATGCCCATAGACTAAATTTGGTTTTACAGTGGAATATATTAAGGGGTGTAGTTTTTTTTTAAACATTATTAGAGCTTGCTGTGGTTTCAAAATCGTCCAAAAGGGCTGTCGCTTTGGATATAATGGGTGTTTTTTTTTCGATGTATAGAACTTTAAGTTGGCATTGCTGTTCAAGATGGCGACCGATTTAACAGCTGTCAAATGACCTCTCAGTTTGGTTTGGCAATTCATCATGAATAGACTCACGCCTGAACAACGCTTGCAAATAGTGCAATTAAATTTCGAAAATAATGGTTCTGTGCGGAATACGTATCGCGCACTACGTCCATTTTATCGTCGACAAAATCGTCTATAAGAGCGGTTAATTCGATTAACCATGGAACGTTTTCGCACCACGTTTACTCTTATTGATAACTCGCATCCCCAGAGGCGCCGTACGGTGGGTACAGAAGAAGCTATTGCTGCTGTAAAACATAGCATTGAGGAAGACCCGAATGAGTTCATCCGCCATCGAGCACAAGAATTGGATTTGTGTCCATCCACTTTGTGGAAGGATCTTGGTTTACGTGCTTACAAAATCCAACTCGTGTAAGAATTGAAGCCAAACGATTATCAAGTAAGTCGTAGATTCGTCGATGGGTCGATTGCGAATTTTGTTTAGCGATGAAGCGCACTTCTGGTTGAATGGCTACGTCAACAAACAAAACTACCGCATTTGGAGCGAAACTAATCCTCAAGTGTATGTCGAAACACCGTTATATCCAGAAAAACTGACTGTTTGGTGCGCTTTATGGGCTGGTGGAATCATTGGTCCGTACTTCTTCAAAAACGATGATGGCCAGAATGTTACAGTCAATGGTGATCGGTATAGAGCTATGATTACTAACCCTTTCATTTCTGAATTGAATAACCATGATGCCCAGGAGATGTGGTTTCAACAAGACGGCGCAACATGTCACACAGCTCGTGCCACAATCGATTTATTGAAAGACACGTTTGGTTACCTCCTAATTTCATATTTTGGACCTGTGAATTGGCCTCCAAGATCTTGTGATTTAACACCGCTAGACTACTTTCTGTGGGGCTATGTAAAGTCATTGGTCTATACGGATAAGCCACAAACGCTTAATTTGGAAGACAACATTCGCCGTGTTATTGCCGATATACGGCCACAAATGTTGGAAAAAGTCATCGAAAATTGGACGTCCAGATTGGACTACATCTGTGCCGGCCGTGGTGGTCATATGCCAGAAATCATATTTAAAATGTAATGCCACAAGATTATCTTTCGGATAAATAAAATTCATGTCAATCGAATAATCCATCGTTGTTTTATTTATTTATAATTTATTTATTTTTCAACATCATTTGTTTCACTTCTTCAACGCTTTCATGAGTTATTGACGTGCCACCATATGAAGTTGTCCATATTTAAAGTGTTTTGCAGCACTGTATTCCATTTTTACACAAAATTTCATGAAAATTCTTTTACCTTTTTTTTAAAACACGTCTAACGCTTCTGTCTCACCAAAAAGAGTAATCGTGCAAACTGGCTGAAACTGTGGAAACATGTCAGGGACATGTGTATCAACATAACAAAAAAAATATCGAAGATGGAATGTACGTAACTCCACCAATTACAAAAGTCACATTATTTTTTGAACACACCTCGTATTGTTACAAAGTTAGAAGTCTCGGCAATTATACTGACAACAGAAGTTTTTATCGTCATTCTTTGTTATAAGTTGGAAGAAACAAATAACCAACCTACATTTAACCGAACAATAAAATACACATTTTTCGTAGAAATAGTTTTCGTTTCCCACCGCGGTGCATCTCATTGAGGAAATCGAATCAAGGGCGTCTTTTCACAAAATTGGGAATATAAAGTTTCACGTGTAGAGCGGGAAGATGTTGGAGTGTCGGAGATAGCTACTTTGGTAAATTTGGAAGCGTATAATATTTACCGAAGTATACTTCCGCGATAATGAAACACAAAGGGACTTTCTGTTCGAAGCCTTTGAACCTCCCTGCGCGAGAAAGGATTATTGTAACGAACGCACTAGAAAAGATATATCAATAATGTATTTTCGGAAGAGAGCGGGAAAGACTGTGAATATATGTGAGAATGTATAATTGCTTCGGAACCATTTTGTTTTGTGTTTTAAAAGTAAAATTAAAAAAAAATGAATGCCTTCATTAAATTGTTTACGTTTTAGGTCATAAATAAAATAAAATAAAAAAAATGATGTAAATGATTTTTATATACAAAAGTATCTTGAAGAGCGTCTAGTTCGTGAACATTTATATTCAAAAAAATAGAGACTACACATTTATTCTGTCATTTTGTATGAAAAGCCAATTGAAAGAAAAATGTGGAAAACGACAATGAAGAAAATGTGCTTTGATGGTTAAAACCACTTAAATGTTATTCTTAAACAATTCTTTTAATAAAACAAGTAGCATTAACAATAACATTATTACCATATACTTGGAGCTGCAGTCTAGAAGTTCTTCGTTTCTTTTTATACTTCAATGTAAAATGCAAAAGACGAATCTTAGATCTCGTTACCCCAAACTTGTGGTCCAGTAACTTTTTTTCACATAGAATTGGCTTTGCTGAACCACCTATATTTGCAGAATTGCATAAGAATAAAAAAATACCTTATCACTAAGCATCCTTAATATTCATTCTATAACATCAAGTAGTACACAACAGACCCAGTTTTGGATATAGATAATTGGAAACTTCCAGAAAGTAAACAAACCCTATCAATGTTGACAGTTGTTTGAAAGTGAATTTTAAGTTGCCTACACACCTTACACCTTACTTCTATATTAGAAACTATGCCACACAAACACCGTGAATACGATAATTTTTAAAATCCACATTGTCTATAAGCACTCGGCATTACATGGGCACGATCAAAATTAAAATTTTGATATCCTGTTGGGCCATCATTCCAAGCGGGAATTTCTTTGTTGCTTATCCTTTGCATTCTAATAATTGTTCTTTGAAGAATGTGGCATATGCGTTTCATGCGGTTCTTGAATATTCTTGTCGTGTATGTGAAAAAAGTGTCTGCATATGTGCAAAAGTAAATAAGAATTTCGGTATATGGAGGGTAAGTTTGGCCGCAAGCATTTAGCAAGACCTTAACGTTTTGGATCTTGGAAATGTTGTCGTTGTCGCACTTCTGTTATTTATATATTTAAACATAATTGCAATTAGTAATAAGCGCCTATTCAGAAACTTGGCTACTTTTTGTTATTTATATTCTAAATACCAGCAGCCATTGGCTTTTGAGCTTCCTCTAATTAACAACCTGGGATGGCGGGTACTGGACCCACAGCTTGTCTTACAACTCTCATCTCATGCCTTCGGGCACCTATCGCCCACTCCGTTAATGCTTTTGTCTCTGGCTGTCGGCCACTGGACGCCCGGGCTGTTTTGTATAGTGGATTTGTCCCTTGGATTTGCACCTACCAATATTGTTATGTAATTGAGAAGTCAATAAAGTTTTAAGTGTCTTGTATTATTTATTGAGAACTCTACCACTGAGAAGCTACGCATCGAATTATTACCAGTAGTGCCAAAATAACAAAGTCACTATTGCACTATCAATAATTTATACAACATCTATTTATATTTGCGTGCTCTGGCTTTTCTTTTAGACTGACTAGATCACAACGCCTCGCTTTTACAGAACACAGCGACTACCCGCTATAATAGTGGATCATCCGAGCTGTTTGCCGAGAAGCGCCGTCTGTGACCTCGGTCCTATTCCTGGGTTCGACTCTTTCGTCTAATAACTTTAAGTTTTTCACGTATGACTCTTTCAAACATTGTGTGGATGTGAATTTAATTCTTTCCACTTGAATTTTTTTTTTAACCTAAATCTTATTAGGAGGGCTGCTTTCAGTTAATGTGACACATTTACGATACGTTCAATAAACCAACAATTTAGAATTCTTTCCCACGTGTCAGCGGTACTCCTATCTTAAACCAAACGAAAAATCAGGATTTAATCGAAATAAGAGTTATTAGAAAAAGTTGTCTGCGTGCTCGACTAAAAGAAACTACAAAATTTTATACAAAGTCCACTTGATTAAGGGGAGAAAACTACGGAAGCTCGCTCTCTAGACTTGAGGAATATACGGATTTAAATTAAAATAGCGAGTAAAAGTTTTTATCACATTTTAAAGTAATTTAAGAAAGAATAAAAGTTTGCCGGAAATTTCTGAGAGTGACGATTTAATCCATTGATCTCTTAATTTAAATAGCATCTCGACTGGGAAAAATTAGGATTTAGGATGTTAAGGAGAAAAATTTGTCTTTTATTAACGAGGAGTTTCAAATTTTAATTGGATTTATTAATTGGATAGCTTTTTGATTAATTGCGAGCTTAAATTTCTCAATACGTTTGGAAATAAATAGAAATAAAGTACGAAATGGCAATGTATCTATAGGGTGGCCTGTTTCTAATTGGATGACACCTTATCTCAGAAGTGAAAACATACTTAAAGACAAAGGATGTTTGATTTCACTTATACTTTTAAAATATTATATTGTTATATAGAGTGAACGGCTAAAATATGAAACAAATTATTTTTTTGCAGTAAATATAAAATATACAGAATGGGTCAAAAAAGAGGTGTCGAAAACAAATTCCTTCTTTTAAACGGAACACCATTTTTTTAAATCCATGTATTATACCCTATACCTCTTACTATTATGTGCTTATGTACTTTTTGTATTAAAAATATTACTCAGTATTTTTTTTCATTTGCCTTATTTCGTATCTAATTTTAAAGATTAAATCATTTAAATTTTGTGTTTTTCTTTCTTATACGCTTCAGGTTTTAAAAATCCCTTCTACCAATCCGCTGTCCGGAAAATATCGTATTTAAATATTCAAGCTTAATCATGCGAGAGTGAATATCGGGCTTCAATAATATTGTGATAGAAGAAATCGAAAAGTCATTCAAAATATCTGAACAAATATTTTTCTGTGCTTATTATTTGCCTTATTTACCGTACCATTTAAACAAAACGTGGCTTTATCACTAAACTTTAAATGGCGATGAAAAAATGGATTTGCGTGGCACATCTCCATCATATTTTCCCAAAACTGTAGCTCTGCGGTCGGATTCATTTTCGTTCAGCTTCTATAGTAATGTAATCTTGTACGGATAATACTTCTCTTCTTGTAATACAAGCAAAGTTGTTTATTGACTAACATTATTATTTGAAGCTACTTCAGAAGATGCACGATGGAGATTATCCTCAACTTCTAATAAAATATTTAATCTTGTGTTCTCATTAGTTTTTGAACGACTTGACTGTAGTCGATCTTTGACGTACATAAATTTTCTCGATATTTTGTGATAAAAAAAATTAAAAAATTTAAAATTCAATTTTCTGTGTTTTATTATAATTGTGATAATGTAAGAACTTTACTGCTGCTAGCTACTATCTGTTCAAATTGGTGAAGGCTTACGCGGCCCGTTGATAAGCTATTATCTTGGTTCGGGTTTAAAGGCCGTCGTTGATTGGAATTACTTCCTAACGTTTCGCTAGCACGAGTGGCGAGCTTCTTCAGAGGTCCTTCCATCTCCGATGTTAGACGTAGACTGACGATTTCTCCTGCGCAGGTTGTATTTATGCCGATTGGTGGTGGGCGGGACTTGTTCCGCTTCGGTTGGTCTCGGGATATCGATCGGTACTGCTCGGGCGTTCCTAAGGATCGGGTTCCAGATTTGGTTGAGTCTAAGGGACTCCTCCTTTCGGTTGAAATTGTTTCACCCGATCCTTAGGAACGCCCGAGCAGTACCGATCGATATCCCGAGACCAACCGAAGCGGAACAAGTCCCGCCCACCACCAATCGGCATAAATACAACCTGCGCAGGAGAAATCGTCAGTCTACGTCCAACATCGGAGATGGAAGGACCTCTGAAGAAGCTCGCCACTCGTGCTAGCGAAACGTTAGGAAGTAATTCCAATCGACGACGGCCTTTAAACCCGAACCAAGATAATAGCTTACTATCTGTTCAATTAAAAATTAAATTTATGTTTTTATTTTTTTGCTCATAAAAAAGAAGACATAGTTATAGGGTGGGCTCCATGAATTATGGGTGAAATTTGCCTTGGCATTCGAAAATGGATTTATCCACATCCACTTTTTGACCCATGCTGTATATTTTCTGTTTACTGCAAAAAATGCACAAGACAAAATTATGAAGGGCGTGTGCGAGCATTTCTCTTGAAATCCAATAACTGATTTTTAAATGAATTTGTGTACTGCATAATATCTTGTTATTATAAATATATGTGTTCTCCCACTAAAATCGTTTGTTATATATTTCGGGTTGATTTCTTTAAAATCGGGTCGAATTGAGTGCTATAGTCCGGCACACGATAATTGCTCTTGACTTTCTTGACCTATCAAAACCCTCAATAAACCGAGCAATTAACCAATAAAAGGCTGTTTTATCAGCGTTTACCGGTACATTTTTATTTTAGTTTTATTTTAGCAATTTTAAAATCATTTACAGACATTATTTCTTATGTTTACGCCGTGGCCTGAAGAAAATTGCGACAACGGAATGGAGGAGAGTAACAAACCAAAAAGGAAGTCAGTTTATCTTTATTATCAGATAAAACACTGTTTCTAAGTTTTTCAATTTTTAAAAACTGTGACTTGATAGACATCCGTGAAAGTTTACTACAACATTTCTTAAAATTTAACATAGCAATTAAAACAGTCGGCTAATAATTCATATTTTTAATCCAGGTCTTCTAAAAACAGGGTGATCAAACGTTAACATTAATGATATCAATGATTGAATTAAAATAATATTTGATATTACGAGATAGCTAATTCCGGACTACAAAACAGGATAACTTATATAAAGAAAGTTTGAGAAGCTGCAAACTGAGATAGTTAAATAAAGGAAAGAAATATAGATGTTTTCATTTTCTGCAATTTTAAAAACAGAGTGTTTGAAGCGCCGAAAACCCGACTCACATAAAAGAAGCTTGTTAACGGAACACCAGACTATGTTCCTCAAGAAGTAAACACAATTTGGAACCGCCGCCAAGCCGCCCGCCGCTCGTGTGGCGAAACTATTCATGTAGTTCGTGTGGGACGATAAACTTACACACAAGGCTGAATAGAAACAACTCATAACATGGGCCAAGCTGCGGCGGCAGCGACGCCGGGTCGTCTTTAATTAACTTAAGACGACGCCCTTCATTAAGTGCGATGTTAAGTGAAACATTTGAGGAGAGGAATAGCTCGCCAGACATGTCGGTCCGGATATTACAATAGGTGGATGCGTCTTTGAAGTGATTCCCGTCGATTTTGTATACGAATAGAAGGACATCATCAAAGGCCTGAATCACTAATGTGGTTTAGGTTTTCGCTCGTGCAGTTTCGATGTATATATATATATATATATATATATATATATATATATATATATATATATATATATATATATATATATATATATATATATATATATATTGATAAAAGCGGCTGAATTATTAAACTATTGTGTCGCAGGAATGTATTATGGAAACAAATCCATTTAGTCCTCGTGTAGATGTAAATTAAAATGGCAACGGCTTCTCTACACCAAACCTAAGTTGGTAATAAACACGGCGGTATCTATTTTAACCACTACTCTCAAATTCACGTGGCCATTGTATGGTTCCAAGATAAAACAATGCTTTCAAATTGTTAAGAAAAAACCTTTTTCGATTTAATTAAGGCTTCCAACTCTTTTTAGTGAAGGAATAGCGTTGAAGTGTTTTATGAATAAAAAATATGCAGTAGCGTTAGAATAGAATAGAATTAGAAAAAAATATTAGAAACCAAGTGCAGTGGGTATTCAAATTGAAAGAAGGCTGTTATATCATATCATAAAATATTGAGAGGTTGTTGAATGAGAGGATTTTTCAAAAGGTCATTGCATTTATTTTTGGATAGTGAACTTGGATCTAAACTCTAAAGGCAACGGAAAAATGAGTCAAATTTCACTCTAGATAAAGACGGCTAGATAATTGTTGTCTCTCCCTCTTGATCAGTTGAATATATTGGAAAGTGCCTGATAATATTTATAATGGTGTAATGTCTTAGAAAACCTTCGAATGAAGCTCATACATATTAATGTACTTAGAAATTCAAAATATATAAATCTTTCCAAAATCTAAAAATATATTACCCTTATTTCAAAAATTACTTAAAATGCACAGGTATTGAATTGAAATCTGTAGATTTAATTAATATTTTTTATTTCTTTTATGTTTTTGTGACGAGTAAATCAATGAATAAGGAATACCACAATATTGCTTTGATTTTTATTTATAAATAATTATGTTGAATGTCAGGATAAAAAAAATTGTCACCAACAGCTTTTTTTTAAATAAATTTAAATACACCCTGTAGCTCTAAAATTAAAATTTTTGGGATATATGTTGGAATCAATATTTTTGTTAAAATCACCGAAGAATAATCACCATGTGTATAAGTGACCTTTTGGACATCGAGCTATATTTTGCCGGTTTTTAATGTACACAGGCCATTCAGTTTTAATTCGAACTTTTCACGTGCAAACGTCCAAGAGCTCGTATCCGCAAAGTAGCATCTAACTTAATTAATCAACAGCACACAGCATAACCCAGGTTAATGTTCAACGCAGAGATGAAAACGGGGAAATTTTAATTAGAGAAATAGAGCGAAATTATTTGACGTGCATATGCACCAACAGTATTATTACTACGGGTTAAAACTCATGTAAAATATACACGTAGGTACATATACTATTTCCAAATATAATGTATTCGGTAGCAGCGTTGTAATATGGATGTGACACGCAAACACTGACAATTTTGTTCTCGGGCATACGATTACTGTTTGTTGGACAGGTTCAACTAATAAACCACAAATTCATGTAAATTCGTCCAGTAATGTTAGCATTACTTTCGTGTTTAGAAGCGGGGTTTCGCTATTTTTGTAGCTCGATTTTAATTCTATTTTGGGTCCCAACTAGTTGATACGGATGATGGTATTGGGATATCCGGATAGGGTTATTTATAAAAATGGTTTCTGTTGAATATTTAGAAATCTGTTGATTTTATGAAAAAAAAAGGGATTGAAAGTTTTATTATTTTTGCATGCTGTGCAATGATATGCTTAGATCTTACCTCCGACCTTTCGTTTCCGAGAATCCATCGTCATTACTAAGTTAGAAGTTTGTCAACTACCCACACTATAAGAGCTTATTAGATAATACCTGTACCCTATTTGAGTTACAAATATAGCTATTAAATAATGTAGTGGCTTCAGAACAATAAAAATTGATGCGCTGCGTTCGGCATGGATACTTTCATAGAACAACTTTCCGCGCAGGCAATCTCCACAAACTTAATTCGTTCTCCCAGAACATTTAACATGATCTGAGCATATTTTAAGAAAATACTGTCATAATGCTAGCCGAAAAATAGCCGAAACCTGTTATGGTGGTTGTTGAATACTGATAGGTCCTAATAGTTGCCTTGAAATGATAGGTGGTATTAGTTAAAAACAAGATTGCAAATGACCGCGCATGCGCATATTGCACGACCCTATACAATTTTTTTTCATCGTCAAAAATTCCTACATCAGCATAGGCAGGGTCTCTATAGGTCTAGTAGCTTTATGGAGTTACCTAACTATTTTGACGTAGCACTGACATGGTCACAGGCGGCTCTACGTCTATATATGGAACAAACGGAATTCGCTCGCCATGACGTCGGCTGCTGACCTAAATTGCGTCACAAATCTAACAAGTTTTTGCTTTATTGGATATTTTGAAACACCAAACGATGGTTAGCAAATCAACTAAAAGTGTAATAATTTCAGATTAATTTTTCTAAGGCACTATGATATTTTCTGAAACACAAGACTTAAAAAAAAATCTTGAGTAAAATGTCTATATAATAATAAATATAAACATGGGTAGAAGAAAAGAATGTGTGGCGCGATGACAATTTGAAAAAATGTGTTTTCTATTTATTTTGTAAAAGAAAATCATTTAAACGAAAGCTAACTTTTTGGAACAGTTCAATTTCAAGAGATAAAACATAACAATCAAATCTTATAACCATAAAAATCTAAAAATAATACAAATGTGTTTAATGGCGCTTGCGTCCCTTCTGTTCGTCTAGCTAAAAGATGGAATAGTCAATAAATGAATAAATACCACGGAAAAACACCTTATGGACGTCTGTAAATCAGTAGTTTATTGAATTTCAATGCCGACCAAAATGGCAACCTCGAGTCATTCGAATTACTTCGACTTCGACCACAGTAGCAAATATTTCATATTGTGTACCTACGAACGGGATAAATCAATTGTTTATGCAATATGGATAAAATTTTACAATCACATTAATGGTTTAATGTTTAATCAAAATCAACGGAACATTACAGATACAAATATTGTTGCTGAAACTAGAAAGTAAAATAATTACTCAATTGGTTGGTCTATGACGTCCATCTAAAATCATAGTACATCTATTATTTTACGTATCATAAATTGACGTTAATACTTAACTTGCATTAAGTTAGTAAATGCAACGTCAGAAAAATGCTACTTGAAAACAAACTGAATTATCGCTCTAGCACTATTACATCACAAGTGATGTTATATTGCTTCATACGAAAGCATACTTTATCTGTAGTGCGATATGGAATAGTATATTATGCTACAAGTGTAGTAAATGGCAAAAAGTGTACCAAACGTATTGCACACTATACTGTTTATAGGATCGTTAGTTCTTGAGTACATTTTTGCAAAACAACACAAATATATTCACTGACATGACTGACATGTCAAAATTGAAGGCGTGCAATAGTATCTCCGAAAACATCCGATTGCACCCAAACCCGTGCGGTAATGCCCTGGAAATATCCGAAGTGGCTCAGATCCGTGCGAAACGACACCAACGTGGTAAAATGATACTTTCCGCATACTAGATCGGTGTTTAATTAGGTATTTTACAATATAGAATAGAATAGTATATTACACAAGGTCCACAAATGTATTGATCGGTACAATAGAGGATCTAGTTTGTTCATTAAAAGCTGTCCAAAATATCCATCCATCCATCCATCCATATTTAGATGTCGGCTAATTTGCTGTCCAAAATCGTGCAGAATTTTGTGCAGCGGAAATTATTGACTGTTTTGCTTGCGCTTTATAGATTTTCTAGTTCAGGTAATGTCTCCATTTTCACTGATCATTTAAAAAGAGTTTCCTTCATAAACGTTTTGATAACTTAATTATTGTTGGCGATTTTAACGTAGACACAGAAAACCTCTCAAATCAGTTCAATGATAACCTTAAACAAATGCCCCAGCATCTTTTCTGTCTTAAAAAAATTTACCATAGTTCAAAAAGTAACCAAAACTTTCGTGCTTACAAACGGTTCCACAAAGAATATCCATAAAGGGTGAGAAAAAGAAAACTTATGATGACATAATTTTGTGTTCAAATGTAAAATCTAAAACGACACGGAATATTGTTAATTCACAAAGACGATCTAAGCACAGGATCTCTATTCAATCATCAATTACTCCGTTGGAGTTCAACAGATATTTTGCGTCTGTGTCAGTGGATATAACGAAAACCATGACAGCTTTAGTAGTAGATGCGATGACCTACCTATTTAGGTACTAATAAACAATAGCACTGAAGAGGGATGTTTTCCGGATGAATTAAAAGTGATAAAAATTCTTCCACTCCATAAAAACAAATATACACAAATCTTAGATAATTTCAGACACATACCAATCGTTTCTATTATTGGGAAAATTTTTGGGTCGATAATAAAAGATAAACTTATCGCTTATTTTGAGGGAAGCAAATTATTAACAGATTCCCAATTTGGTTTTCGGTCGGGTAGGTCCACCCTCCGTGCGTTATAGACAATGATTGAGAATGTGGTTGATGGCTTTGAGGAGGGCTTGTCGGTAACGATGTGTGACTCAGCAAGGCATTCGATTGCGTGGGTACTAATATACTTCTTTCTAAACTTGAATACTACGGAATTCGTAAAAATACTCTACTTTGTTGGACGTTACTAATGGTGTGGCTCAAAGCTCCATCCTTGGTCCACTTTTGTTTATAATATACATAAATGACGTGGTATTAGCTGCTGCTTGCACTATACTCTATGCGGGACTAATTTAAATAAAAAGGCTGCCACTACACTCTCCCTGATTGAGCAGTGGTTCAAATAAACTTAAATTAAATTCCGATAAAACAAAGACTCTAATATTCAATACCAATAGAAGATGTAAAAAATCGGAACCGGTCAAACCCCTTGGTGTTCTTAACCTTGTCGCTTCATATAGACTACCTGTGCGGTAAATTGTCTTACTAGGTTTTTGTCCTGAGACAACTGTGAGGTTCCATCTCGCAAAACACTCTCCGGATAGTTAATTTTGCATTGTTGCATAGTGCTTTATCATATATTATAACATTAAGATCGAAGTTGTGTATCACACAAAAAAAAAACTTAATTTACATTTGTATAATATTTTTTACAAAACTTCTGGATTCCTCCTGCGTCTGTTTTTGCTTAGTCGAAATTGCTGACGTTTCGCCAATCATTCTGTTGGCTTCTTCAGAGCTTGACTGAAACAGTTACAAACAGTAAGCAAAAACCGACGCAGGAGGAATCCAGAAGTTTTGTAAAAAGCATTACAGTAGCCTGTGCAAGTTTCTTTGAAAAATTTGTATAATATTTTTGCAAACACTCTCCTTCAGTACAAAAATTTTGATGTTAAACGACATTTCATTATAAAATTTAAACAATTATCAAAAAAGTTTTTGGAAGAGCATTGTTTTGATTCTATAAACGAATTTGTTACACATCAGGCACAATAGGTCTAGTTGATTTTGTAAATTAATTATTCTTAGAGTGTACCTATATATACAAAGTTTTACTTTCTGGTTTCACTGGTTTAACTGTTTATATGTAATATATTTATCTTGTTTGTACCGTTCCTGACTTAAAAAATATGTTTTTGTATTTATATTATATTATTATTATCATTATTGTTCTCAATTTTACAGTTTTCTTGGTGCTTCAAGTTGTCATGTCGGTCTATTGAAGAGGTGGTAAGCTTTCTGATGGCATTGAAAATATTTTTCCAAGGATTCTACTCACAATACTGCATGTGTCTAACATAATTGATTTTTGAATTGGCAAGTAAAGTTTAGGTTCTAGAATTAACCTCTTCAAGCTTTCATGCAGAATTTTTGGGACTTCGCCTGTCGCTCAGATTATTATTATAACCACCACTATTTTCTCCATCTTCTGCATCTTCTTAATTTCATCGACTAATGGTAACTATTTATTCATCTTTTCCGTGTTTTTTTATGTTGTTGGGGGAGTTATGTTGTCCAAAATATGGCTTATTTTCTCCCTTTAAGATAAATACAATATTCTGTATATTGTTTGGAATTGGGCAGTCGGTAAGAATTGTGCTTTGCCGATACAGGCGTTCTTATATGTCTTATATGAGTATGTCTGTTGGCGAAGGTTAGGTATTCCCGTTCCTCCATGCTTCCGTAATAGGTGAAACCTTTCTATCCCTGACTGAGGATTATGTGCTCGATGTTTTCTAAATTCTTGGCGAGTTCATTTAATAACACCGAAATTGTAGGCACGTGCAGAAGTCGCGTATATGCAGAGAGTTTGGTCGTCAGGATACTACGTATCCGTTTATGGTATTCATTTTTTAAGTTGGACTTGGCATTTTTGTGGTATATTCCTTGGGTTTCGAGGTAACCTAGATATTTATATTTTCTTCATCCATGTCTTTTATCGATGTTTTTATTTTAGGTCGTCGGCGGGCAGCAAGGTTCAATGGAGAGGCACCTTCGTCTATGCGGCAAATGGCTGTGTAAAGTCTATCGGCGCTGTTTGTGAGGTAAGTAGTTAGTTTTCTTAGCAGGTTCGAATGGAGTAGTTGGAGGTTTAATACTCCTCTGCCTCCCATTCTTCTTGGCAGGTACACTCTGCTTGTTGAGGATTTTGAATGGTGAGTTCGGTGCTTTGTCATTAAAACTCTTATCTCCCGGTCCACTGCCTTCAACTTAGATTGGATCCACTTTATAACACCGAACGTCTGCGAGAAAACCGGCAAAGCCCAGGAGTTGATTGCAGCGGTTTGGTGCCCCGCGTACAATTTGGTTTTCAATATCTGTTTGAATTTTTGAATTTGCACTTCTCTACTCCGAATTCCATTCGGATGTCGTTTGTGGAGGCTTTGACTAATTCAAGTTCCTACTACAATTCATCTTTGCTCTTTCCATACAATTTCAGATCATCCATAAAAAGTAAATATGAAATCTTTATAGCTGGTTGTTTCGTGAGTGTGTATCTGAAATCGCTTTCTTTCAGAATATTGCTCAATGGGTTGTGTGCTATACAAAAGAGCAGCGAGGATAAGCTAACTGCCTGGTACATTCCACGCGCTATTCGTATGAGTTCAGTAGTATAGCTTGTCTGGTTTACTTTTACCGAAACAGTTGTTTGCCATCTCTCCATCTGCCGACAAATTCGACTATCATCGGGTCAACCTTGTAAATCTTTAGAAATTCGATTATCCATGAGTCTTAGTCGAAGGCCTTTCGGTAATCCACCAATGCAACGGAAATGTTTCTCTCCTTCTTTGCGGCTTGCTGAGTCACCACCGAGTCATTTAGAAGCCACTCATTGTTCCCCTTGCTTCCTTTTTATTAGTATTATTATTATTTTTCCCTAATATCAGATTACTCCGGACCTTAGACAAGATGGCTGAACTTGGGCAACCACTTTCGGTTTCAGATTTCTCCAAGAACTCTGCGCACTATTCTACATGCGTCAATAAGCACTGCCTTTTGCATAGGGATAAAAAGTTTTGGTTTCCCAAACTCAGGGTGTGAAGTACTCAGTGTAAGCTTTTTGGGATCTCGCCCGTCACCCCGACAACAATGGGTGTTATTCGCACGGACTGTAGCCCCCACATTTTTTTTTATATCATCCGCTAGTGGCAAGTATTTATTGATTTTCTCAATATACTTCTTCAATATGTTGGTAGATAATGGTATAGCCACGTCTATGATGATACTTTTTTTTATCTTTTAATTCCAAGGCTATATCCGAGATGTTGTTTGATATATGGTGATCCGTGGGACTGGGTTTATTCCAGTATACTTTTACGCTCTCATTTTTGCAAAGGGTTGGGGGCTCATACAGGTAGTATGGTTCCGTATCTTTTAGTCCCATGTACTGCACTCTGATCTCTTATTGGACTATTTTTGCGACTTGGTTGTGTCTGTCGAGGTAAACCTTATGAGCTAATACTGTCATTAGATGGTCCAAACTTTCCTCTACCTTTCTGCAAATACGGCACACCACACTCTCCATATTTTGTTTAAGTATTCGGCTTCTGTATGATCTTGTAGCCATGACCTGATCTTGGATAGCCAAGATAAATCCCTCAATCTCGGGGAACAAACAGAAAAGCCGTAAAGGCGACGGTATCCATCCGCTCACCCTCAATCGTCGCTAGGTACCGACCGTGTAGCGTTTTTCCTCTCCAGTAGCCTTAGACTGGGCTACGGTTGTCATTGTCGAGGACGGGTCGAATACACTATCCGCTAAATAAGGCGGGGTCAAACGTCGATCAGCACGGACTATCCCACTGTGAATTATGCTGCTGCCGGCACTTCCGATGAAATATTTTCTGAGATAATCAACTTGCCTACAGTGTGAAGTGTGGGCGCTTATTATACCTCTTCCTCCCTGCGACCGAGGTAGGTGAAATCTCTCCAAACTGGATCTTGGGTGGTGTACACGATTCTTACGGCATTCTGTCCTCGTGATGACGTCAATCTCCCTCAATTCTGTCTCCAGCGCACAACTCTGAAACTATAGGCAAGTATTGACATAGCATATGTATTTATATATCATTTGACATGTTTTTAGCAGAGAGTCGTGATTTTAGGATAGATCTTAATCTCCGAAGGTACATGGCTCTTATCTCCTCCTTGGCCATGTGATGATCTATTCCCAAAGCCTGCGCATACCCAACATACTTGTATCTTTCCGTCTCGTCCATGCTGGTAATAAGGCCCTGCGAGCCCACCTCAAACTTACACTTACTCAGCCCGAATTTCATCTTGATTTCGTTGCTGAACCGACCAACACATGTAAGTAAATGCTCTAGATGTTTCCTGGAATCGGCGAAGAGCTTGAGGTCGTCCATATACCAAAGATCCTAGTCAAAGGACGGAGAGCCAGGCAGACCCACAGAGGGCTGAGAGAATCTCCTTGGAAGATACCCTGACTGATGTTTATTTCTCCAGCGTTGATGGATTTATCACTTGCATTAGAGTAAGGATGGTTCTCCACCTTGTCATTGATCAAGCAAGAAAGTCGGTAATGTGCTTCTCGATTTTGTAGAGTTTAAGTACCTCGGTAAGCTACGAGTGGGGCACACTATCGAAAGCTTTTTGGTAGTCTATGTATGCGGTGTATAGAGGCTTTTTTAAGGAGCTGCTCCTTACATACACGAAACCCCCCGACACCCCTTCTGCTCCTCATCGAGTAAGTTATTCCTGTCAAGATGTCCATAGATTTTAGTAGATAATATTGAGGTAAGTATCTTGTAGATGGAGGGCAGTCATGTAATGGGTCTATAGAAGGCTGGCTCCTGTGTGTAGTAGGATGTTTTGGGGACCATTTAAGTCACGCCGTTAACCATGAAATCAGGCATTTTCTGAGGATGTTCCAGGAGTGTAGCAATTTGCCAGCTGCCGGTGTGTTGACTTAAATTGCTTGAACTTATCTATTTATTGCAACTTGAGCAGTTGAGGGTGTTTGAAACTGCCTCAGTGACGTCTTTGGCTCTTATTTTCCAATCAAGCATTGTACGTAGATTGCCCTTTGTTCGTCTCTCGTAGCAATACCATTTGGGCTGCCCTGTGCTCCGTAGGGTTTTCCCAGATTTCTCTCCAAAAGTCTCGCATTGCACCGGCGGTTGGAAGCCTCCGGTCTTCTTCTCCCTGGGCAGTCCTGCGACTCACCTGTGCAACTAAATTTGAATAAAATGGATTTGTCTCAAACTGGTGATTTTGCTTTCGTCGTTTGTTACTAACTCGGTATCTCCTCAGCCTTGTGGACAATGCGGCCAATCTGAGTTTTAGCAAGTCTAAGATTTCAGCGATTGTGGCATTTTCTGGGAACTGGTTATTCTTAATAATTTGATCCGCATTCTTTTTAACTTTATTACTATGATTTGGGTTCAGATACTGTGTAAGTATAGTATATCTTTCCTCAGTTTTTCGATTTTTGACTTTAAGCGTCTTTCCTAGGGAGGGGTAGTTGGAGTTTTGGTTGTCCACGGTTTCTTGGACAGAGGTTGTTGGTTCGGAGTCAGAGTCGTGCATGAACCAGCATACACTATACTATGTAATTCGTAGATGTTAGTATCATTCCTGATTTTATTCTCAATCACTTCATCAATCTGAGAGATAATGTTTAGTGTGTTCCTCCTGAAGATTAACTTGGGCAGTTCAGGCCTTGTTCCTGGGTCCATTTCGTTATAAAGTATGAACTGAGTTTCGAACTCCTTTCTTTCAGGGCTCAAATCTGAAACTGAAAACAGTTTCAGTCAAGCTCTGAAGAAGTCAACAGGATGATTGGCGAACCGTTAGCAATTTCGACTAAACAAAAACCGACGCAGGAGGAATCCAGAAGTTTTGTAAAAAGCAATAAAACAATGTCTATTGGAAAATGCATTCTGTACTGCAGATAAATACATCCTTGTTACGTCACGAGTGTCTCCATAATACAAATTGGAATTTTTGTACCTAATTCTTCTTTGAATGTTTGGTATATGTCTATCTGCTAATTATGTTGGTCTCTATGAATTTTATTAGAATCTCTGGCGTTAACTCATTTTCATTCGCAGATGTGACTTGCCATTTGTTGTTCTTGTAATGTGGGTAATAAGTCTATTATTATTATTATAAAGGTATCGCATACTATATTTTAGCGTTTTAAATATACATTCTGACCGGTGACTGACAGTGTGTATTTTAAAGTAGTGAGAGGAAAAAAAAGAATACATTTTCCATCTATACGTATCTGGCCATTGACTGGTTGGTGCGTTACGAAGCCATCAATTATCGCTCGTTTCAAAACATTGTTTAGGCGGTTATAGCGCCGTGTCAATTAATTCAACCCCACGGAATGTAACACCGCCGGGGCTATGTGGCATGCAGGCGTACACGTTAATCAAATTTATAACACAAAGGCGTCTTGCTTTTTTTGCGAAATGATGAATGCATTATAACTCCCGCTCGAAAAAATTGACCCCACTAATTACGACATTTTTTATTGCGATTTCGGGTGTAGGATTTATGGTTTCGGGAGAGAAAAATTGCGGGCTACCACACTAGTAAATTACGCTGCGAATAGAGGGATCGGAAGTGTTTTGCGGTAGGAAAGCCATGTGTGTATCTCGCTTGCTAGTAAGTCATAAATTTTGTTAAAAAATTTAAAAAAAATCAATGTATCATGTAAAGTCGCTTTCATACATTTTTATTGATTTTTTATGTGCATTCTATTTTGCCAACCATGAAATGGTAAATCTACCTTTCTTCTATTTCTCTATTTCAATATATATTTAGTTAACTATGTTTAATTACGTGTATGTAACAAAATTTTTCTAATTGTGTATGTTATGTATTAAATTACAGATTTTTTTAACTAAATCTAGTACAGAATTACTTAGTGGATTCTAAATACCAAAATACTAAGGAAAGCTGATAACTGTTTGACATAGATAGCAAAACAAACAACATTTAAAAAAATATATTTTTTATAAATATGTGTGTGTTTATATGTGTGATATGGCCACTGTTGAATGTCTGAACCGATGCCTACTTGTGTCTGCATTCAATCTTGTGTTTGCAAACTTTATATCTTATTTAGGTCAGAACTTAGTTTAAGTTTTCGCTGTTTTCAAAACTGCTTCCCCAAATATAAGAGAAACCGTCAGGATGACCTGGTAGAACTGATTTTAGTTAGAAGGCGTTATCACCCGAAGACGATAATGAAAATCTCAGTGACAACAAATATAGGAATGATCAGCCTGGAGGGGGAGAGGCAGTTGACCACGCCCATACACATTCGCAGATTATGAATCCTCGCCCTCGATCATAAAATTAGCTTTTCTCACATTTCTATTGTTACTGGAGCTTCGTGGACGCACTACTATATTTGGCTAGACATATTTTAAGAGTGGTATGGTCTGCATACTCTGCCTCCACTCAGTGGCACAAGGATATATTAACATATACTTGGAGGTATAATTTTTATTCACAATTGTTGATTTAATATTTTGAAAAAATGAAATAAAACGAATCATTTTGAGAAATGTCATCTAAAACTAGCCAAAATTAACCAAAACTCTTTCAGGCAAACCACAAAGAAAAAAAGACAAAATTCTCTATTTTTTGTGTTTTATTTGAGATTCCAGTGTCCTTCTAGTGACATGATGTCACGCTCTGTTCATTCCTCCGGGCGGCTACACAAACGCGGTAAAAGTCACAATACGCAATGATATATAGACAAACTTCATTAAAGCCTAGGTTAAACCTGAAGTACCGCAAAGTTATTAAGAGATTTTAGAATAAAGCGAAATGGTAGATGTTACGGTGCTGCTACGTCTGCACCTCGGCATAGATGTATGCATTAGTACGTCATAACGTGAAGATCTTTGACATTTCTCATTTCTCTCTTTGATTTCTATAGTTGGTTAGATTACAAATTTCACCTAGGCCATTTGTTGTTGACTCATGTGTGACAACTAGTTCAGGTTCTAAGTCAAACTATAGTCAGGGTGGGGTCCTCTGTCTCGAAAGCCCGCATCATAGCGGAGCTGACGCGGTCGGCGGCCTCGTCAGTCTCCTCCAACATATGGTGTTTTCTTGGTAAACCCCTAGGCGCCAAGCGAGCTCCTCCCTATAAGGCCTGGAGGGGCTACTGCGACGGAGTAATGAATACCCCGGACGCGGCTAGACTGTGTCTACACAGCATGACCAGCGGACACACTACAACAGTTGCTGACCACGCACTTCTCAGGGCTGCTGATCCGGACACAGGGGGGAATGTTGAAGCCGGGGGTCGTCTTAGATGCGCCTACGCCACGGCAAGGAGGGTGGTTACCTGTGGTGGTGGTGGTAGGCTGAAGTTTGCTATTGACAGCTTTGGCCCCGTCAAGTCGGTGGGCAGGGATGGAATATTTCCGGCTCCGCTGCAACGGGACGGAGGTTTCCGGACCAGCCCACTAATGGATCTCTTCTGAGCCTCCATTGCGAGGGGATACGTGCCCGAGCTGTGGAGACACAGCAGGGTAGTGTTCATCCCCAAGGTAGGGAAGAGCGACTACACAGACCCGAAGTCATAAGGCCTCTTTAGAGCCAGCTCAGCATGCGTACCTAAGCGGCAGGTCTGTGGCTTCGGTTCTTCACCATCTGACTTCCAGGTTGGAGGAGGGTATGGGCTCGGGACGGCTGTCGGTGTGCGTGTTATCTGACATCGAAGGGGCCTTCAATAACACGACCCTGTATTCGATCTGCAGGGCGGTAGAGCGTACTGGATCCGCTCATGCCGGCATGCCGAATGACGTCATGATCCCCGAGATGACCTTTTTTGACAAATGAACTTTTCTTATCTCATCAAGGGAAGAGTGGAGAGAGGGCTCCTGAAATTTACTTGTCTGGTACACGGACGGGTTCAGAATTGGAGATTTGGCCGGAGCTGGAGCGTACTGCGAGACAACGGGATCGAGCTTGTGGGTCCCTCTGGGTCAGTACTGCACTGTGTTTCAGGCGGAAATTTTCGCTATATTGATGTATTCTTCTGCTCGGATAGTAGGGCTGCACTTATAGCGCTGAAGTCAGTGCGTGCGTGCTCCTTGTTGATAAAGGAGTGCAAAGGGGTACTGAGGAGAGTGGCTGAGGAAATGAATGTCACGTTGGTCTGAGTCCCGGGTCACGCCGGTATCCGGGACAAAGAGGCAGCGGACGCTTTAGCCAGAGAGGGCTCCTCGCATAGGCATATGGGACCAGAGCCCTGCTTGATGATCGCCCCGTGTGTGAGGCGGGGAACTCTTGAAGCCTGGGCGAGAGACCGGGCCGCGGTGGGCTGGAGAGTTACTCCCGGAATGAGGCCTACACAGGATATTGCAGGCTTAGGAGGCATCTTTGCTTGCTAGGCATTGGAGATGACCCGGAGTGTAGGTGGTGCATGGAAAGGGAGGAGACCCCGTATCATCTGCTCACTGAGTGCCCTGCTTTGACATGGGCACGATTTGGAGTTTTCGGAACGGCCCTGATCGATCCGGACTCAGTGCACGGTATTGGGCTAAAGGAGTTGCTGACCTTCTATAGGAGGGGCGGCATTCTAGACGCCCTCTAGAGCGGTCTGGGGGCTCAACGGGCCCATCTGGTGGCCTAAGTGCTTGAACGCCAGCGAGGGCGCCCCCCTTTAATACCAATACTAATACTAATAGTCAGGGTGGGCCCTAAAATATATAAATTGTAGAGGAGTAAGGTACCCTTATTTCAAAAAATTCAGCAAAGGGAAAATTGTTTCGACCTAAAAGTAACTACCAGAAAATAACCACCCGATAATTTTTTGTTCTTTTTTTTTATTAAAGAAAGCTTATTAATTTCGTCTTGTGTTGTATTTAAGAAACGTGTTTAAAATTACATTAAAACTATATCGATCTGCCCAAATTTTGTTCAAATTTGAGAATATTTTAACAGTTAAAGTAGGTTTGCGAAATTGAGGAATCATTCTTCTTATTAAGATGAACAACAAAAATATTAAGGGGCAGACATAAATCTTTAGTTTACCATTTCCCATATTTTGTATATTTAAGGGACCACACAGTATATGGGTTTAATGTTTGGAATTATTTCCGGATAAAAATCACTCAAACCATCAGTGGTTGGGTATTAAAATTACTTAAAATCAAAGGGTAAACAGCTGAGAAATTCTGTATGTAGTATGTATAAAGTATGAAGGAATTGTACAAAATAATTCCAAAGAAATTAAAAAGAATTTCAAGTAATTCCAGTGCAACTAAAAGGAGTTATTGAGCCTGACAGTTTAGAGATCGATACACTAGTTTACAGTTAAGTAACTTTTTCGAGGAAGACTTAAATATTTATTTAATACCAAAAAATGAATTATATATACTAGCATTTCTAACGTTCCTCATTGTGTCAATTTTTATCGTGGAATCCTAACACGAATTTGGTTTGAAGAGGACAAGAATGTACTCTTCTGACCTTCGACGTTGTTAACGGAACACGCTGTATAAGAAACTGCGCGAAGTTGTTGCAGATTTGAGTCAGTTTACGAACGACCTTCGCGAGGCACAAATGAAGGATGCACGAAAGATGTTGCTCAGTAATCTCGCGATCGTCATCATTGTACTGGGTGGGCCGCCTCTCCGCAACGCAAACGCATGCACATGTCTCACGAACCCCACGCTAGGAACACCTGCCCGCTCCTCAGCGTGTCGCCTGCGGCGGCATTATAATGACTTTATCAGCGTCAGACGCTTTGTTTCTGATGATATTATCCGCTACACGATGTGTCAGAGACACGGGGAATTTGCTAACCTGCGTAATACTTGTCCGAGTTAATTGCTCCAAGTAAACCATTTGTTGCTGTACTTTGCAATTGCTGCGAACTTGCTGGATTAAAATCTTATTAACATTCGAAAGGTTTTTTTTTCGAAATTAACAAATCAGAATAAAAACTATTGCCATCGTGCCTTTTTTTAGTATGGCATAACTTTGGAGCGAAAGGTAAACCGATAAACAATAAGAGCAGATTCTAAGAATGATTTTGTATCAAAGTAACCAAAACTAACCAAAATTGAAGATAGCTCTTTGACCTTAAAATGCTCCGTTTGCAGTTTATCTACAATAGGAGGTTAAAACTACGACGTCACTCTTATGTAGAATCTTTTGTTCTCATCGTTTTGCCATTTTAAACATCTTTCAAAATGAAAAGCTGGCACCGGGGCTGTCATCGATCATTAAAAAGCAATTAAAAATTTCAGTGTTAAAAATATTGTGCTTATAAACAATAAAAAGAAATGTTGTGAACCCGACAATTCGACGAGCGCCGTTTTATAAATCGCTCTATCAGCACGCCCAGACCAATTGTGAATTTCTTATTTCAGGAACCGATGAAACGGGGTGCCCCTTTTCAGCTTTTGGATCTATATTTGATGCCGATTTTCGTGATTCTAAAATTTTGCTTTTATAAATAAATAAAATGTTAGTTCTACTTTTTCTAATAGGCTACAGTGTGTTCAAATAAGTAACTTGAAATCAATGTTTTGTACAATAAGTCCCGGAATTCTACAGAAATCCCATCTGGGCCCTTTTGTTCTCGATATTTGGAGTGTAGTTGGCCGCTGTTTCCGTTATTCTCAATTCTTGCTCTACGCTGATGATCTATAGTTGCGTTCTTACCTTGATCTTACATTTAAACTGTGATGTCAATGAATTATGCCTGAATATTGGCAAATGCTCCAGCATAACATGTTCTCTCTTTAATAATGCTAGTAGTACAATCTCAGGCGGATAAACCTGAAAACGGTTAACGAGATAAAGGACCAATTATAAATCTGGAAAATAAATTTTCCTTCAAAAATCATATAGAGTTAACTGTACAAATACCATTTCGAGACATTGGATTTATTTAGTGAATCACCAAGTCGTCCTTTATCCATCCTTTATTCTTTTTTAATTCTTTACAATCCGTTGATCACAAGTCTTTTGGAATGCTCTTGCGTTTTCTTTGATTCTCTGAAGCTACCTTGAAGTGTATTGCTCAGCCTTCTTCGCTATAAGTTGACTAAGTTAAGTGAACGAAAACTTAGTGCTAATGTAATATTTTTGTTTCAAATATTAAACTATAGCATCAACTGTCCAACTCCACGAGAGAGGTTTTTGTTCAATGTAAAACGTTACCCATCGAGATCTAATACTACTAATATTAGTTACTCATCTTTATCTTATATTTAACCAAAATATTATTACTGGAATAAGACAAGTGGGAAGAAGGTATTCTGCTAGTAAGAAGTGGAATAGACGAAAGAAGTTTTCGTAATATTAACAAACAAAAATGGACTGATGTAATCTTGGACCTCATACATTAAAAACTTCAATATACGAATAAAAACCAGAATGTATAATAATAAATAAATAAAAAAAACTACGATAGTGTAAACCTGCAAAAGAAGATTATCGTCTATCGTTTAACTAACCAAAACTCGCATTTCCCACATTACATCTTGCGAGTGTAGAACAGGACTGAAGAGTCAAGGAGAGTCATTCACATAGTGATTCTGGCTGTTACACAGTATTTACCGTTAACCATTAGTGTAATAAGTCACGGATCAGATTGTCTGCATTGAATATCGCTGTTGTAATGTCAATAAATAGTTCTTGTGTTGTAAGAGAGACATTGTGAGTTGAGAAGGCTCGTGGAGATTTGCGGCCATGAAAAAGTCGTTGCTGTATAATAAGGACGGAGTATAAAGTATTCGCGTGCTTCTCCGTAGGTTTGCAATTTCTGTAACTTACAAAAATACAATATGCATTCGTTCTCAAAGAGTTCATTTATTTATTCGATTTATGTAAAGTCGATATGAAATCATCCTGCTTTCATTCACTTTTCGTCACACGTTCCGAATAAATTATGAGTAGGTAGATCGATAATAGTAACGAAATAACAGTGTACCAATTCAAATATTTGCTAGAACTTCTTACGATGACAGTCTGTCAATATTCATCAAACGGTTGACATTGGGACACATTAAAGAATAAAAAGGAATTGTTTGCGAACCAGACAAATTCGATTCAGAGCCGTATATCTTCCCTATTATGCGACAAAATGTAATTTCAATACGAGCGCTAACAACTGTCCTTTCGGATCAGAATTGTGCACCGATGCATTCTGAATAAAATCCAAACATGTTAATGCCGGATTTCCAGTAGCGGGGACCTGTAAAGAGGTCAGATTTGCTAAAAATTTATTTGATTTGAGTTTAAACTACGTAACCAAACTTAAAAGTGTGGTCTTCTTAGCCGTCATTAAAAAAAATGTTTTTATCCATATAATGAGAGCGATAAGTTGAACTATATTTCTTAATTCAGCTTTTTGCCCTTAATGTTAGGAAGAATCATGCAATTTGATTTAGATTGTTGGGATAATTAAAACTAGTCTTATTATTGAATTTCTCGGCATGTTTATGGCATTTATGGGTAATAAGGATTTTGTCTTTTTTCTTTCAGTTTTATTATCTTGATCAATTTGGTTTCATTTATTATTCGTTTTGAACCATTGGAATGTACTTTCTGTTCTAAAAAGTTAGAAACAATGATGTTTAATGCACATTTCCGCGTTTTCGAATTTTGAACTATTAAAATGTTAGCGTTATGGACGAAAACTCCATATTGTTACAAGATACAGATACTGCCTATTATTGCTTGAATTATACAGTGACAATTGTGCTGCATCTGAGGTTTACTCCGCCACTGGGCTGGCAATGTCCCGTTGAGGGAAATGGACTTCTTGTCACATAAGTACTTAACAATGCTAAGGGTTCGTTTCTCGTCTATGTTCGTAAGAAACGAAAAGTAGTAGCTTGAAGCCCAAGGGCTGATTTCGCTAAATTTAACAACTACAAATACACGGATCCCGTTCATCCGAGTGGAAAGCGGTTCGAACCGAATATCGGCGAGCTTAATCATTTTTAAACGCCCGTTGGGAGATATTTAAATGGTGTAACAGTTTTTTTACGACGCGTCGCCTCTCATTTTTAACTTTAAACATGTCTAAACTGCTGGACACTCGAAATGGCTAAACAAAAATAGAAGATATTTGCACAGGGATTTCCGTGTATGAAAGCTCTTTTTGGTCTCTACTGTTGAGTTTTTCCAAATGTTTTTTATACTGTAAGTCCCTATACCACACATGGCGAAATTTCCGCTCGCGGAGTCCACGTAGAATCCTTCGCGAAATCCGTTAGCGTACATCAGTACAGTAGATTAAATGAAATAAAAAGTTCTGCGCTAGCGGAAGGATCGTTGAATGTACAAACGTGATATTGTTTTATTAGAAATTTGTTAATTTGATTAGTGGAATCATGGATGTGGATAAATTAAACCAATTAGTTCAGGAACGTCCAAGTGTTTCGGATAAAAGGGTGGACGAATATAAGGGAAAATAAGTTGCGGGTAAGTAACTAAACCCATTAAAAAAAATTTCTATATGTTTTCGGCCAAATTTGAATACAAAATCTGTGTAGTAATGTACTGGAATTTTAGCAAGAAAGGAAACTAACAAAAGCAGAACAGGAATCTATTCCATTGGCTATGTGGGTTAGTTGAAACGGGAACTTATTTTTCCGTTCGGAAGTTCCGCCGACAGAAATTCCGCCATGTGTGGGACAGGACTCAGATTATTGTGATGCAAAGTCGTAAAACAGACATTGCAGCCTTGCTACATACCGGGTGTCGTATTTAGGGCACCGATGCACGATATTGGGGAAACGGATGCTCCTAAAAATTTGAGATAAAAAATTATTTAGTAAATTGGGAAACAGAAAATGATGAAAACTTTGTTTGAGGTTCTGAAATGGCAATCAGAAGGCGTGATTGCCATCTTAAATTTTTAAATCTGTTTTCTGCACAATTTTCTTAACAAGGTGATATTTAGAGTGAACACTGTTTTTTTAAAAGCTGAGACAAATTCAAAGCTTTTTTGTTAGATGCTTTACTATACAAGGAAAGTGGTGGGTAGGGGATGCTCCACCATTTCCGGTAATAAATGTCGATAACTTCAAAATGGTTTAATGGATTTTAATAAACTTGGAGTCGTTAAAAGGCATTTTTCCTATCAAACGCTATGAGTGAGATGATTGCGATGGAGTACCCTGCCACAAGATGGCGTTTTCTGATATAGTGTTAAAAATATATTTAATGCAACAAGATGATTTTTTACGCCATTAGTCAACAGCCCAATAACCCAATGGAAACCGTATCTCAGTTCTTTATCCTAACCCAAAATATTAATAAAAGAATTTAAAACTCAAACTCAATTTTGGTAAGCATCTTCACTCTAGGGGTTGGCATTATCTTGGGTTATATTATTTTTTTCACAATGCTAAAGACCCTATTACTCCGTTGCGATATCCTTATCTGTTTTCAAATATTGGGTATATTCATTTCTTTTTTTTTAAATTGCCTTTAGTCACTTATCAGTATTGTTAAAAACTAAGTTTATTAATTACCGACCTCTTAAATAGTAAGTAGAAAACTATAAAACAAATAAAGCATCTCCCAGAAATTATTCATTCGTAATTATCGCGATTGTCATAAAAACAATTTATTGTTTTGCCGGTAGATATTATCATAATAGTTTGATTTTTTAGTAGGCTGTGAAATTTGACAAATCGGAAAATGTACTTATCTGATAAAATACTATACGCATCTTTCATGTCGTTATTTGGTGCTTGTTAAAATCTCTTAATTGTCTACCATTTTAAATTCTTACTGTGATTTTGTTTATTGCATTAAAAATGTCTTATTCAAGTCCAAAGTATACGACATATTGGTGTGGCTGAGCGAGTATAACCAACGTAGCAAACTATCCCAATAGAAGACATTTTAGTGGAATAGTATATAATCGTTTAAGTACTTAAATGTTTACAAACAAGACGAAGAAAACGTCATGAATGTTCTTGTATGTTAAGGAGTCAATTTGCGTAATATGCATTATTGGCCATCAGTGAATCCTCATTGGATGCGTGAAGGGAATTATCAAAACCGGAGGAGTGTGAACGTCTGGTGTGGTATTTTCGGTGATCGAATTATACAAGCATTTTTCTTTAATGTTAATGTTAATGGCAAATTCATTTGAATTTTTTAACAAACGACTTGCCAATGTTATTAGAAAACGTTTCTTTGCAAACTAGAAGAGATATGTGGCTTCAACACGATCGATATCCAGCACACTTTTCTCACGAAGTTAGGAATTTTTTAAACCAAACTTTTCCAAACTATTGGATAGGAAGGGCCAGTTTGTTTCCGTTGCCTGCCAGATCTCCAGACCTTACTGTTCTGGATTTTTTAACCTTTGGGGTAGAATAAAAGATATTGTTGATCAAACTCGCCTTATCACCCCTCGAAATTTGGTTGATCGTATCCGAAATGCTTTAGTCAACCGTTCAAGAGCTGAAAGTAGCGCAGCAGTATTAAATACACCACGCAGAATATATATAAAGACCTTTGATTTGCCTTTCAATCTATTTTATTGTGTTCTAGAATAAAGATGCGGTTTCCATTGGGGTCTTGGGCTCTGTTTAACTAACTGATGACTTAAAATAATTCACATCGTTGCATTTATTTCTTTTGCAGAAATTTTTTTGTTACCATTATGTCAAAAAACGCTACCTGGTGGCGCTGTACTAAAAAAAAACACCTATAGCACGTTTGATAGACTGGAAAAAGCTCTTTTAACCACTCTAAATGTATTAAACTCCGCTAAGCCATTTTATAGATAGTAAAAAGCCTCTAAAAAAAATTGAATTGTCTCAGTTTTAAAACAGTGTTTACTCTAAGTGTTATTGATATAAGAAAATTTTGATGATAATTAGGCCCTCTGGTAGCAAATTTTAAGGAACATCTGTTTGCCCAATACCGAATTTTTTTTTTGTAGAACTTTGAGTTAAAATTAAAAGTAAAAAGGAAATATCCTTTGCCAGCAAATTTCATATTAAGTGTGTATTAATTTCAATTTCAAAATTTCAGCCCCTAGTTTAAAACCAGGCATGGTAAAAATTATTCAATTTAATAAATCTTTCAGTTTGGACGATACTTAAAACAGTTAGTACTAATTGCTGATTATATGTGTGCAATGCAAAAAGCGTATTTTTTAACAAAAGCTACATAGATTTGAAAGAGTAAAAGAATAATTAAACTGATAATATTTTGTACTCTATGGGTTGTGAATATAAATTATAGTTATTTTTTTTAAATTGCAAAATATTGGATAATCAATAACAAATTTTCTTCCTTGATCTCTATGAATAACTACGCTATTTTTATAGAAGGTGTTTGATGAAAGATGAGCCAAAAACCAAATAGATATCCAAATGGTAAATGGAAATTAGACAAACGATAAATATTTTCATATTGAGATATTTTATTCAGCTTGAAACTCTGTGTACAATTGTTTGTAGTTTGATGTCAAACGCGTTTCCTAGAGTTTTTAGGATCTTTTGGAGCGTAGTTATGCTCCAGATTAAAGAAAGTTTTAATTCAATAAGCTTCTCATTTAATAATAAATCATTTAAACTACGGGATGAAGACTGCGTGCATTCGTTAAACTTCTTTCAGAAGAAGAAAGAACTTATGATTTGAACCAATGAATGCGTGAGAAAACTGAAAAAAATTGAATTATTCAAAGTGTTATCAAGAATGACAAATTATCAGTTGAAGGCATAACCGATTTTAAAAATCATGGGAGGGAAAAACCAGTCGACAAATTTATTAGCAAAAAAGATATAGGATAAAAATTACACAGCTGGGTGTCAATCCTTCATATTCGAATAGAACGTAGCGTAATATGAAAGTCGACCAAACGGACGAATTTAACAGAGTAAGAGGTCAACACTGATGTTTGAAGATTTCGGTTTAGGTTACCTACAATATAATGTAACCTGTGGAGCGTAAACTATTAAGTTCTCGACATGTGCAAATTTGACACACAATAACTGCGGGCGACTTTTGTGTTTTGTATTTCGCACGCTTAAAAGATACCCCAACCGCAGGCAATGCATCGGACAGCTGAATCGCTTTTTTATATTAATGTCTTTTTTTGATATCGTTGTATCCCAGATATCCAAGACATGTGGATACGTCTTTTTTGCCGTGTTTTCGACAAATAAGAAAGATCGCTATATGCTTTTTACCAAAAACCAAAAACTAGGTGTATATCACATTACAGCGTACAACCAATAATAGGATTATAAATGATTCCACAATTGATGTAAAACTATGAATTGAATGAAATCGCGAAAATAAAAATTAAATGAATCAAGGATGAATTTTGATGAAACTAAAAATATAAATTAGAATAAACAGTAATAATATTGAAGTGAGAGAACATGAAATGAAATAGAATTAATTGTAATAACTATCATATGCTCACTACTACTCAAAACTACTAGAATCAATACCAAATATATACATCTTGTATGCAAGCAGACATTATCTTAATACAGTATATACAGTGTTATACAGTTCGACAAGGACTATATAATAAAAACTATAAATCAGTCTTACAATTATAATAGTATATAATGCAAAAGTCACCGGGTGGGTTTCGATCCCATTTTTTCAAAACGGGTTAATGATTATCAACAATATATACAGCTTCATTCATCTAATACATGATAACTGACTTATTATTATAGTGTGTTATTGCTATTAGAGTGGGCAATAATAGAGAGATTCTGAATACCATGGCTTTCACTGATTGTTGGAATTGGTTGGGCTAAGTATTCTTGAAAAGCAATTTCACTAAGCAATTGTACGAATACTTTAGAATTGTAATAATAATAATATAATTAATAACATTTATTTCAACAATTGGATAAAACATTCAAAAAAATATATCAAATGGACAACGAATTTGAGAAATTTGTGCGTGCATTAGTTTCAACTTAACTTAATATTTATGGGTAATATTTGAATTGAATAATTTTAATTAAAATTATGAAATTAAATTAAATGACATTGTTATTAAATTTATCACCCACTTAATTTTATTCACAGTTAATTTATCTCTTTCAAAGAGACTTCCACAGGCTACTGTAATACTTTTTACAAAACGTCTGGATTCCCCCTGCGTCCGTTTTTGCTGAGTCGAACTTGCTGACGTTTTGCCAATCATCTTGTTGGCTTCTGCAGAGCTTGACTGAAACTAGCTCGCATTTTACCGTGTATCTGCTTATAGTTTTCTGGCTCTGTAAACAAGAGAGTTGATAACCGATGATTTTTGGGCCGGGTGGTGATGTGACCATGCATTAAGGTATCGGTCTGTGTGCGTAGATTTTATGTAAACACAATGACCCAATGTTAGGTCTGATTTTCCATTGCAATATATAAAAAATATATAAAAATTTCATAGTCAACTCTAAACAAGCAGAAGTCGACAAGCCTCTTAATGTTTGTATATATATAGCTTAGTTATAAGCCTTTAGTTATATCATTGTAAAAAAATGTTAAACCCTTATATCTGCAAAACTAAAAGAAATACATAGAATTGCAGAATATAAAAGCAAGATTATCTTTATAATTTATATATTTTAGAATGTATATTTTTAAAATTTTAAAGTTGTTGCAACTTCTAACTAGATCTGGCAACACAGCGATTGTGAAAATATTAAAATCGCAAAAAAAATTTATAACAATTTCCCAGTTCTTTAGATACCTCTAACAGGTTATCCAGCTTAGTTAGATAGCTTAGATATAGTTATATCATTGTAAAAAAATGTTAAACCCTTATATCTGCAAAACTAAAAGAAATACATAGAATTGCAGAATATAAAAGCAGGATAATCTTCATAATTTATATATTTCAAAATGTATATTTTTAAAATTGCAAAGTTGTTGCAACTTCTAACTAAAAATTGGTAACAATTTCTCAATTCTCTAGATACTCCTAATAGGTTATCGAGCTTAGTTATAAGCCTAAAGTTATATCATTGTAAAAAAATGTTGAACCCTTATATCTGCAAAGCTAAAAAATAAAATGTCACATATTAATATGTAAAAATATAAAATATTATATAGAATGTGCAGTTAAAAAAAAATAACTTTTTAAGTTTTTTTGAAACGTCCGACAAAAAAATCCTAGCTTTACCAACGTTTATACAATTGACTGCATAAGCAGACAATTGTATAAACAGCAGGATGGTGAAAATGCTGCCGTGGTTCTAAAGAGTAACAGATAAAAAAACTGAGATCTCATGCGACGCAAACTAAAAATCAATAAAATTTTAATTGAGTTCCGACCGATAAAACGAATAAATATTGGCAATAGCATCAGCGGTACTTAATGCGAGCGTCCATTTCAACGGAACAAAAACGGCAGTGTGCCTTCAGAATGGGCGGTATACTTTGTCGGTGACCAGCTAACCGTGCGCTTGGAATTGCACGGTTCAATGATCGCAAAAACGAAATCCGGCGATTAAAAAAGAAGATAAGCTTAATTATATTTTATTTAGATAATTACGAACACGCAGCGGACTGAAACGTTGACGTCTCAATTGTGGGCCGACATGGCCGACAAATTACCAGTTTCCCATCGGGCGGACGTCGAAACAACTTCATCATGGTTCGCAACATGTAGGCCGCGTCATATTTTCTTGATTTGACCAGCGTAGCGCTGGGCTGGAATATTGTTCGTTCGTGTCGGGCGGTTGGTCGCTGTTTTAAGGTCCATTACTCGCTCTATAGTTAATTCTTATGGGAGAGAGAGAGAAAAACAGAGAGAGAGAGAGAGAGAGAGAGAGAGAGAGAGAGAGAGAGAGAGAGAGAGAGAGAGAGAGATAGAGAGAGAGAGAGATAGAGAGAGAGAGAGAGAGAGAGAGAGAGAGAGAGAGAGAGAGAGAGAGAGAGAGAGAGAGAGAGAGAGAGAGAGAGAGCACGAAAAAAACGTTTATGACTATACTATATTTTATTTGTAAATGGTGAGGAGTAATAAAAAGTCAACACTAATAAATAATTGAGAATTCAGTTTCCCATTGAAATTTGTCCCTTTCAATCAAATGCAGGTAGGACGAGTCGGCGACTCGATTTTAGCAAAGTTATTTTTACTATTATTATCAATTCAAAAATAATGGCGATAAATACGTGAAAGGCGCGTATGAGCAAATTAAACGAGATTTGACTTTAACAAGGATAGTAAAAATGTATTGTTCGAGTTGTACAAAAAAAAAGCTACCATAAAGAAAATAAAAATGCGAACAAAAATATCATCAAATAGGACCTACGTACTTGCAAAATATATGTATGATGGAGGTGTAGAAAACTAATAAAAAGAGAGCTAGGAATTTATACTGCGCCTGTAGACCTGTAGAAAAATTGAGTTATGGCTAAGAAAACGTAGCACGCTGTGAATTCGTTCATCAGAATGAATGACATATCCCTATCACTTTTTAGTTTCATCATGTGTACAGAGTACATATATGTATATGAAGGGTTTTTCAAAACAAATGCGAAAAACTTAAGGAGGTGATTTATTGTCTAAAATCAAGAGTAGTTTGTTATATAAACGTTGGGTCAAAATCCAACTATTAGGGAGATATCGGGCTACAAATTGCACTACAAATATGTAGCCTTTGATGAAGCCTGGTAAACAAGGTCTGATGAGGAGATCGACGATTAGGATAAACTTGTATATAAAGCTTTTTAAATAAACTAAGAAACGCCCTGGAAATTAACAGCAGCGCACTAGATTATTTTTTATTTAATAATGTTTTTTATCTCTTTATGCCTTGCTCTAGTTTTTATTCCTTTATTCTGAAACGGTAAGTTTTATGAAAATATTGCAGTACAGAAAAGTTTCTAAATAAAACATAAAATAGAAATAGTATATTATGCAACAAGTGCGGTAAACGGCATTTGACTCAAGAGTATATTTGACACTAGCGGAGCGAGTTTTTTATAAACTAGTGAGTTGAAAAGTTTACCGAACGTGTTGCATATTATACTTTTTCTACGACCGTTAGTTTTTGGGTACATTTTCCCAAAACAACACGAATAACGAATACATTCACTCTCAGAATTGACAAACGTCAAAATTCAAAGCGTGGGAAATATCTCCGAAAACATCCGATTGCTCCCAAATCAGTGCGGTAAAATCCCTGAAATGTCCGAAGTGGCTCGGATTCATGGGAAACGAAACTGACGTGGTAAAGTGACGAACTCCTTCCCGCATGCTAGATCGGTGGGTAGGTATTTTACAGACGGGAGTAGAAACAGTGTTTTTCTTATTTCATTTCCTAAATTTTTACTTAAATTTAGAAGAATGATAGGGTACTCTAATTCAACACCTCCACTCACTTAAAAATACTGCAGTGAGTGTGTCTTCATAACAGTAATTCATCCGTAGGTTTTATTCCTTTCATCTATTTTTGTTTTTAAGATAAAAAATAAAAATATTATTTTTCCCCCTTGTTTGTAGCTGCTTGGCTTTTGAACAAACGTTTATATAACAAACTGTCGTTTGTTTTATATAAGGAACCACCCTCTTAAGTTTTTCGCACGTGTTTTAAAACACCGTGTATAATATGTAGATACAGTAGTTTTTATTTAGTTCATATTTGGAAAAAAAACATTTAAAGGCTCGTTTTTATGGAACATGCAACGGGAACTAATCAAAACTAACCAACCACTAATAGAAGTTAATATTATACATATATTTTTATTTTGCAATTTCTTGCGTTTCATATTTTTTTCTTACTTTGAAATAAAGCGAAATACTGCATTTTTATTACTTTCCTTTTAAGATAGTTATTTCAAAACTTTCTGCCATTTAAAGCCAGAAAATTAGTTAGGCAAGTACAAAAAAAGTATTTCCAAATGTCAAATTCAATTTTGATTCGCCACCCCATAATTAGATTCATGAAAAACGAATTTCTTTTTACTTTATACTGTTTCCCCAAACAACAACACAATGCGGGGTTGGAGTAGGAAGGAATTTTATTACCTTACCCGGTACACCCTCGCTTAAAAAAAGCTCGTTCCGTATCGTGAATTCGTAGAAATCCCATTTTGTATTTTGCCTGAAATATTTTTGCTGAATATATTAAGAACGTTCGCGAGCTAATTCAGTTTCGAGCTCCATGCCACCACAAAGCGTGGTCCGCACACTTTCTGTCTCGTCAATTCGTTTTGCGATTGTCGTCGAAGCTAAAAAGCAAGTGCATTATACCGTCAATTTTATTACAACTCGAGATTACTCTCGAGTAAAAGTCGAAAGGTTACTCTGATGGATTTTGTACTTCTTTGTATGTTTATACTTACATTCCTAAATAGTAGATCCTTTCGTGACGTAAACCTACGAATATGTCCATTAGCGTAAAGGTAGCCTTTGCATTAAGGCTAAAAATAGTTAAGACGTTGTTTAGACGTTTGTGATTATTATCTGCTACTTAAAAATTTTAGAAATTTTGGGTATTCGCGGCCTACTCCTCTGTTAATCTAAAGTTATTTTGGGGATAGAATATGACACAGATCATCTTGAAGAAGTTACAAGTGCAGTATTTTTTTGCTCATTTTTCGTGTTTTACGTGGACATGATAAGCAGCACAGAGTGAGGGGTTAGAAGTTCGCCATGTAAATAATTTGGTGATCAACTGTAACTATTAGAAAAGGCATAAATTGAAATATCAAAAAACAAAGTAAAAATTGATCTTTGGATAGTTGCGACATTCGTAATTTTTCACGAGATAACCACACTCGTCAGTTTATTCCAAACAACAATACGTCATACAATACAACAAATGGACAACGATGGCTAATACAAAAATCACAAGACTATGTGTGTGGCGGCGAACACTAATAATGGAACAAAGTAATTAAAAAGGATCGGGCATTCGTTGTGGTGTTAGTAAACCAAATAATGAGACCACGACAGGATTTGGCAACCGCAGTCATTTTGTCCCGTCAAAAGATCCTGTAGCTAGTCTATGGATCTATGAGCATTAGTCGGGTTTCTGGTGGATAGGCTGCTAACCCGTTCCTACAACCCTCCCCCTTTTTCCGGGCTTAGGACCGGTAACATGTCAGCAGTCATGCAAGCGGAGTTCATCAAAAACAGCAGAAGCATACGAAGGATGTAAGAGAATCCGCAACGACACTAAAACACTAGTTAGACAAACCAAAGACCAACACTAAGAATTGTTCTCCAAAAGGACCGATAAACTACAGAAATAAATCTGGCGACTAATAAGAAACCAAAAACAGGAACAAATGAATTCATAAATACAATACACAGAGAAAGGATTCTTGGATGAAATACTTGGAGGTGCTTTACAATAAAGAGGAGGCAAAAATCAACCCAATGCAGCAGATGTAATGACAACAACTTTATTCAAGAAGATTTTCTCCCAACATAGAGTACCGGGTGAAAGGCGAACTAGCGTTATGATTTTCTTATTCAAAAAGGGAGATAGAAAAAGTCACGAAAACTACGGGGACATAAATTTACTATGTACCACCCTGAAGGTAACTGCGAAGATAATAACGAACAAAATTAATGAATATATCACACTAGCCGACGAACAACATGAATTTAGATCAGGAAGACCTTGCACACATGAAATCTTTGTAATAAGACAAATAACAGAAATATCAATCGAATACAACCGACCAGCCTTCGTGTGTTTTAACTCAACAAATATCTGCAAGTAATGGCATTCGGTAATGGGACTCTTTAAGCCCGCTTCTTTTTAACATCGTAATGAATGAAATAATAAAACAAGTTCGAAAACTAACAGGATACAAAATGGGAAATAGGGAATGGAAAATTCTGTGCTATGCAGATGACGCGGTTCTTGTAGCGGAGAACAAAAATGATGTACCAGTTCAATAAAACAGAAAATGAAATTCAAATATTTACACACTAATATTGCAAAAAATATGATCCGCAACAAAATGAACATAAGAAAAATACTAATGAAGAACATTACTCAACTGCGAAGGCAACGAAATTGCAAGAAGACTAGGCACAACAGAATTTTAGCCTAATGCTACTCAAATTGCAATTAAAAATGTCTAAATCGCTGGTACGGTTGAAAACGTTGCACGTATTATATAAGGGAGAGAACTTCAAGACATTAGTCCTCGCGGTGGGAAGGTAAAAGGTAGCAGAGTATCGCGATGCTAACCGCGGAACGATGAAATTCAGCTGCTCAAGTAATTCAGGACAATGTACCGAATTATGAATAAGCTTGTACAACAAAACTTGTGACAAATACTCGCGCCTGGTCTGCAGAGAGTCCATCGAAAACAAATTCAGCAACTCAGTCAGAGGAATACCCTGTTCAGGATAAGATCCATGAGTTTTATAATACATATATTTTACAAATCGCCTTTGAATGGACTCCAAGTTCTGCGAACAGAGTGCCTTGTATATGACAAGTGTAAATTTCTTCCCAGATTTGGCAATATACTTGTAAATCGTTTCTTATATTTATTAAGTTTATAATCTGTGATTTTTTTTCCCAAAAAACGTATTACACACACAGCGTATGAAATAGACTTTTTCATTTTTCTCATTTTTGTGGTCAAATATTGAAAGAGGAATTGTGGCCAGCTCGTTAACAAAATATGACCACATCTGTGTGTCAAAGTTTACAGAATGAAAATATAAGTTGGAAGGCGTCCCCCCTGCCGCCTAACTCACAGTAGGTTGACAGTAGGCGAACTTTGGTCGACGTCGTCGACAAGGTATACGGTGCGCTTGCAACGAACGTCGCACGTCTTCTACTCGGTGACCGAAATAAGTAAGCAAAATGTCTGACATATTGTGTAGTGGAAGGTTGTGGTAGTAAATTAAACGAGGGACTATATTTTCTTCGTTGTCCATTAGGTAAAATCAGGTAATACTATTTTAAAAGCTTTTTTCTATTTCCTTCCAGGGAACGTCCAGTAGAACACCTCAATTAATTTTATTGCTTACTGCTATATTTCGTAGTATATTTAATATAATCCTTGTTTGCAGGTGTCACGCTTGGAAAAATGTACTTGCATTTATGATCACTCATAGATAAGCTAATATACCTATAGAACAAAGTGACAGTGGAATAAGAATTTGCAGTTCACATTTCAGTGAAGACTCGTAATCGCCTTCAGAAATTTGCAATTCCTTCTTTGAAATTAGGTGTCAGGTTCACTTCCGATGGTAAGATTCTCCTGGGAAATTAACAAACCTCCGAATTGACTTATTTATGTATTAAATATATATGTGTTTTAGAAGAAAACAAAAATAAATCTTATATTAAGAAAGATGTATGCATTCAAACTGAAATTAACACTACAGGCGACGGATGCCAGAATGTTCAAATCAAATAGGCAAAACATTTAGATAGCAATAGTTGTTCTTTCTTTGTGGCCCAGTTCATATACTTCCGAGATTAACATTGACAATGTCCAAATTATAGGTTAATGGTTGGCAAAAGAAACGAAAATTTCATAACATACTCTTGAATTGAAATGGGCTTTCTTTTAGGGACACCTATTATGTCAATTAAAATTTTAACTGGTAATTATTGGATGTGATGGAAGTTTATCAATAAATTTATATAAAAATTGTATAAAATAAATATAAAAATAAACAATAATTTTAAAAACAAAATTTTATTTTTTTTCTTTGTATTTCCACAATTTAACTAATTATTTTAATAAAAAGTATCGAATATTTAAAATTTATTTATATAAGACTTAATATAATCATGCCCTACTACAAAGTTTAATAACTTCTTTGCAAAAAAAACCATCAAAAGAAACTATCAAGCCGATCGAAAAATTAAACCGTTAAAAAAGAAGCCTTGAAAGGTTTGAAAATAGAAATTTTCTAATGTTAACACTGAATTCCAGAGGGTCTTCAAATTAATAGTGTTCCTTTATTAAACATGGAAAAAAATACGATTTGAATGAAGTACTTATTTGAAAGGATAGAATTTTTTTTATGGTCAAACCATTTATTATGGACAAAGTTGTTTAAATTCCATCGAGGTTGACGAATTTGCAGAGGCTATATTTCATTAGTGGAATAGGCCTACAGTGAAAACCACTTGAAATAAAAACAAGTTGAGAACTTTAACTCAAGGATGGTGTGGAACCGAGCAAAAATATTATGTGATCACCAAGACTCTCTTCGAACCTGTATTCTTACTAGGAGTTTAGTACCAAAACTTTATAATTTTTTTTTTTTAGTTCTTGATTCCATGAGATTAAACTTGACTCTGGGAATAAACCTTATCATCAAGAATGCAAATTATTATTATTAATAACCGAGCTGTCGGCGCTCCCAAAAATTGCGAATTATTTTCTAACTGCGTTCGGAAAAAAAATTGTACATATGTTCTTCAATTTACTGAAATTTTTCGCATATTTCGATAACGCTGCGCCGAAGTATCGCACATTTGGGGTTCAACATTAGACTGCTGACGTAAAACGAATTTTTCATCATGAATTCTTTTCGATCCAAAATGCGAATCACGTTCTAAATAAAATTTAATTTCGCCCGGGATGGAGTGAATTTCCCATCTAGCGAACAATGATCATATAGGTGATAAGTTGAGATTACGTTGAAAATGTATTACGATTCGAAATAACCGAAGCCTTTGGTTGGGGCAAGTTGTATGTTGTATGAATAGTACATACCTACCTAACATGAATTCAAGATTGGGTGAAATTGAAAAATCGGATTTGATAATGGCAAATGTACGGAGTGTTAAGATTTCGTGAATTTTCGTATATAAATAACATTATAAGAGCTTTTTACAAAACTTCTGGATTCCTCCTGCGTCGGTTTTTGCTTAGTCGAAATTGCTGACGTTTCGCCCCAATCATCCTGTTGGCTTCTTCTAAAACTATTTCAGTCAAGCTCTGAAGAAGCCAACAGGATGATTGGCGAAACGTCAGCAAAAACCGACGCAGGAGGAATCCAGAAGTTTTGTAAAAAGCATTACAGTAGCCTGTGGAAGTTTCTTTGAAAAGAAAAAATAGCATTATAAGAGATGATTTTTTCTAGAATGAAGTTTAACAAGACAATTTTACGACAAAAACAAAACTGTTTTGCCCAAACGGGAACTTTATTTTGACTTAGCACAACTGAATGCAAAGTGTGTCTCACAAGTAAAAGATGTTCACGCCAATTGTTACTGAGTTGCTGTCGCCCACATGCCGGCATTCAACGGGCGTAGCGCAAAACGCTACTGCTAGGTGTTTTAATTTTGAGATTTAGATGTTTAGAGGGTATTTTTATTTAACTCAACTCTTAATTCTGTGTTTATGTGTAGTGCTGCTAATTTAATACATGTTAATAAAATGGTAAACATATTTGCACTTTGGTACCTGCATTAGACATTAATAACAATGGACATTTTCAGTCAAAACTAAATGATGGTGATAATTTAAATATAAATTTGATTGGTCAGACGGCTTTGGAATTAGCAGAACCAATTCGAATATTTGAGGATAACTAAGGTATTAGGCGACCAATACCAAGGCACCACAATTATTACCAAGAGACTATAAGGAGTTATGAAGGAAGCTTATTCTTAGAACATTTTCGTATGACCTATATTTGTATGGAAATATGATAGTTAAGAGGTCTATTTTAGAAATCACTACAAAACTTAACAAGTTACGGACCTGCGAGACATCTGCTATTATGTTTTGGTTGTGTTTTGAAAAAGAAGTTTTGTTTACTGATGGATACGCCTGAGCAGCGTTCTGACCTCTGAAGAAGCCAGCGGGATGTTTGGTGAATCGTCGGCGAAACAGAGTACTAGACACATTTTCTGATAGAACGGTTATAGCTAGACGGCTAGCAAACGTTATAATCTGCAGCACAGCCTTAAAATGCATATTCTTCTGTATGGTTCAACAAAGAAGTCCGTCGATTTGTGAGGATACTCTCATTATGGCAACAGTGATGATAACAAAATGTAAACAAAAATTAGTCTTGAAAGTCCAACAACTGATTTTAGGTGTTCAGATTCCAAAAAAGTTTTTTTCTATTAGCTCTACTTTTTTAGAAACTGATAAATTGATATTGATATACAATTGATAGGCAACCAACTTGTGAAGGAGTAACATGGAAAAACTAAAAAATGGTCCTCAAATAGGCAACTCGTTATATGCAAGTTAAACCAAAATAGTTGTTGGCCTGTAATTATGTAAACCTAAAACGAAATTGACACTCTGTGTCTCCTACGTAAAGTCGATTTAGATCATTATATTTTACTGTTCGGAATTTGGAAACAACAAGTCGCGATTTAAAATCAACTGGTTTCACAACACGAAAGTTAATAACCCATCAACAAATCAACTCCTGCAAGAAATAAATCGTTTTCTGTAACGATTAATTGATTGATATCAACGTGGACAAATTAAAGTCAATTACCGTTCTTAAAAGGATCCGTATTGCTTACCGAAGTTATCGACAAGGATAGATCGATGATATGTTGGAGAGGCCATCAATCAGCGACGGGATGCAGTCATTATCACCAATTTCTAGTTGAACGATTTAGTTTGAAGATTTATCGGCTGAGCCGGGAAGTGGCCTTTATGGTTACTAGGGGAGGCACGATAACGTAACTCGGACATTATTTTGAATCCAAATTACGTTATAGAGAAAATATTAGTAGTTACTGAATTAACGATTGAATAAATTAAAAAATTATATATATTTCGATATAAATGCGAAATACGGATTCAGTTTGCGAACTCTCTACGGCGAGTTTTTCCGCAAAGTGCGCATCGTTTATTAATTTTCTCTTACGAATCTGAAGCTTTTACAGTAGCGATCGTAGCTATTTGATCTTGATACTAGACAGTTAGTTAATGTAAAGTTAAGTTAATATATAGTTAAAGTCAATTAAATAATTTTGGCTAAAGTTTTCTACCTTTCTTAAGCTAAGCAACTAAAGGTAATCACATCAGATCTCTTTTCGATACATTTCTCCAACTTACTTTTCCATGTAATTAAGAAACATAAAAATCATAATGTAATGCAGAAGCATACTATAAAGCAAAAGAAAAATAGGACAACAAGATACCATTAAAAATCTTCTATTATGATGCAATCCCCAAAAAAAGGATCGTATAATACGTTTTTCAAGCTCTAACAATCTCCGTGCTTGAGAATAAATTTTTAGGGCCTCATAAATCTGATAAAACAATAATATAAAACGAAACAGGGAACAAAAATTTATTTTTTAAATAAGATTACTGCTCTCATATAGTTTGATATTTATTCGTATATTCCTTTATTAAAATTATCAAGATTATTAAGATTATTAAATTCTTCAACTTTGTGGCATGTTAGCATTCTAGAATATTTCTTAGAGCAACAATGTTCAATCTAAAACTTTTAGTTCAACCAGTTCCTGCTACGTGTGGACTATCATGCATTAATATATCTGTTAGCAATAATTGCTCCTCAATTCACTACTGCTATTTTTGTGCCACTGTTTAATAAAATGCCTCCCCATACCATAATAGAACCTTCACGAAAATTCTAGTTAAGATGCATATTACATCTCGTCTGTAAACTGGTATACGCCGATTTCAAGGAAAGGCAGTCGTTACTGGTCCTCTGGTGTGATGAGGCAGTGCTACTGCTACTCTTTCTCGTATTGTATTACGTACAGGTTGGCTACTTAGGCGTGTCTTTCGCTCATTGCCTAAGTTATTTTGCGTTTGTCTTGCTGTTACATGTCTCTCGAGTCACTGGATTGATTAACATTCAGTAAGTCTGGCCATATTCGATTAACGTAATTATTGTCTCAACTTGTTCTATGGTTAAACTATTCATTTATTTTTAATATGTAACAAAAATATAATATAGTGTTTTTAAAGATTGTTTGCTCATTTAATCAACTTTCTGTGGGATCTGCAAATTTTACATGAGCAGAGGTTTAAACATTTGGTTAATATGGCAGTACTTACTTATTCCGCAGCTCACAATCCGACAAAACAAAACGTTCTTCTCTTCTTTAGTTCTATGGTCACAACTACCAGAAGTATTCGGTCAAACATCCCCCTTGTGTTTGGTCCAGCATGACTTCCTGATCCACATTCATCCGTCGGGTCTGAGGTAGTTGGTAATGTTATCTCTCCATCTGCGTCGGGGTAAGCCCAGTCGTCTCTTTTTTTTTGAGGTGTCCTGGAAGGACACTATCGTCTTTTCTACTTGATTTCCACAGTTATATTAATGTTCCCATACAGATTTTTCAATTCTCACCAACTTCAACGATTCGCTCGCACACAGTACTGTAGTTTTCCCAACTCGACATGTCACCCTTTTTGTGCACCTATCACAGTCATTCGGCATATTCTTTTTCTTCGATATACATATTTTCACGACAGGACGATATATGGCTGGTAGTGAAAAAATGATCTATTGCTTTTCCGCCATATCTCAAGCATTCTGATGAAATGCCATTACTTCCTGAGGCTTTGTTACTTTTGGGTTTCTTTATAGTTTGTCTCGTTTCTGTGTAGGTAGGTGGTATACCTATATTTCTGTTATGGAAGTACTGTGCCCGTACTGTGTGTGTCTTTTACTTTGTCTGTATCGGATATAAGTTCTCCATTTACTTTTAGGTGGTGTTGCTTTTTTCTTGTGGTACAGTTCTTGGATATTTTCTATTCCCATTTCTGACGTTCCGTCTTCTTTCTTCTCATTATAGCTGCCGTTCAGACTCTTCTATAGTCTACTTTATTTCTATATGATTTTGTATCACAGTTCTCCTAACGATATTTCAGAGGTTTATTGCACTGTCGCATTCGTCGTCGAGACAGGGTTTCTGTCAGTCTTCTTGTTTTCGCCATAAAACAGTTTCGGATGTACATTTTAATACCTCTCTAAAAGTTTGTCAATATTTTTTTTGGATATTTTTTCTTCAACCTGGTTTTCTGCCCTCTTTAGGAAGTGTTCTTTTGTTTCTTCGCTTTTGAGTTCTTCTGTATTACATACTTGTGGTATTGCAGTTTAGAGTCGTTTTTGTTTATGCGAGTCTAAATCTCATTTGGGCTTTATCATCATTTGAGATACATGTTTCTTTGTGAATGTCTGCTCGATGATAGGCCAAAAAGATTCCTCCTTGCCTAATTTAGCATTCAAGTCATCAAATAAAATATGCATATCTCGTTTGGGTAAGGATATAAGCGGCTCGAGTTGTTTGTAGAATATGTCCTTGGTATCTTCCCCTTTTCCTTCAGTTGGAGCGTGCCCAGATAACAGGGAGAAGTTGTACCATCGCGCTGGTAGTCTCAATGAACCGATGCGCTCATTAACGGGATTAAATTTATTATTGTTGGTACAAGTTCTTCATTTATCACAAATCTAATTCCAAACTAGTGCTTTCCTGGTTTATTTCTGATATAAAATATAACTTCTTTACTTTGATGTTTGCTTTTGCTGGTCATCTGACTTCCCGAATTGCTGTTATTAACTTTTGTTGTTCGATTTTTTTGATTGTCTGGGTGAATAAACCTGGTGAATGAACATTTATACTCTCGTATCCTCTGTAGATATTTTATGTTGGATTTTTTAAGATACATAGTATCCAAAATAGCTACAAAAATCATACATCGCTCGTATTGCTGAAGTCCAATGGCTGTCTTTACCAAACTGAGCTCGTCAGTATATGTTTTGTTTTGTCCCTTAGCAAGTTCATCGCTATCGAAGATAGAAAACTCTATTTGTATTTTATCTAAAACAAATGATTTAAATTCGCAATTTTAGTAAGTAGTCGTAAAAAGAACCAGTATACATCAAAGCCCCTTGCTCATGGATACATACATGAGCATTAACCCGGCCTAAGGAAAACCAGAGCTGTCTTCTTTGAATTCACTCAGGCAACTCTCAGCAGGCGCATCCACGTCGCGGGGGTGGGCCCGACACGCGTATGGGTCGGTGGCTAAGTTCTGCTGGGGACCCAGTATAGCGGGGTATAACGCTGTCCCCTTGCCCGGGGATACGGGCGAAGACCACACCGGCGGTGAAGGCGGAGAAGAAAGGTGGATCCGGCGTAGGTGGCAACCCAGCCTTCAGGGGGTAGAATGAAGGCAGACTGGAGTTGGGCAGCAGCAATTCAAACACCAGGGTAAAGCGGGGAAGAGATACTTCGGTACGGTTTGCTACTGGATATTAATGTGCGACTGTCAAATAATCGACAGTATCGGATATTAAACTGCGATGCAGAAGGCAAGGAGAAACCACTGCATTATGTTCTCAAGAATAGCCACTATGGATATAAGTACTAGTCAAAAAACGGCCCCGAGTCCCCGGCGTCCCTTAGATGGGACAGGGGTGCGAAGAATCCCCGGGTGGAAGTCAAAAACTGTATTAAAGCGTATCGCAACATGGAATATTAGAACCCTGTTTCAGACCGGAAAGCTTGCAACAACAATAGGAGAAATGCAAAGACTACAGATACAGATACTGGGACTGTCGGAAGTACGCTGGCCTGGCTCAGGCATTTGCTATCAAGATGAAGCAATCTTCTACTATTCTGGTGCAGAAAATGGCGATCACAGTAATGGAGTCGGCATAATCCTAAGGAAAGAACTAAGACACTCAGTGATAAATTTCATCCCCTATAACAACCGCATGATGCTACTACAAATTAGAGCACATCCCTTAAATATAAATCTGGTACAGATCTACGCGCCTACAAGTGGGAGTAGCAAAGCGGACATAGAAAAGTTCTACTCAGATCTAGAAGAACTAACAATAAATATTAAGAAAGAGGAAGTGCTCACTATAATGGGCGACTTCAATGCAAAGATTGGAAATAGTAAGGTTCAAGACTGTGTTGGTAATTTCGGATTGGGTGCGAGAAATGAACGTGGAGACAGATTGGTGGAGTATTGTCAGGAGAAAAACAGTCACAAATACATTCTATAAGCTACACCCTAGAAGATTGTATACTTGGACGGCGCCGGGCGATAATGATCTTAGACGAATAAGAAATCAGATCGACTTTATAATGATTAATAAACGTTTTAGAAATGGAATACAAAGCGTAAAAACATATCCAAGCGCAGACGGCAACACAGACCATAACCTTTTGCTGGCCAATATAAAATTCCGCCTAAAGAAGCAAAATAAATATAAACCGCCACTCAAGCTAAACGTAGAAAAACTTCGAACCGAACAATATAAACAATTATTCAACAAGAACCTCCATGAAACACTACACGAAGGGAGTAACTGGAACGATATGAAAAATGCAATATTAAAAGCTGGGGAAGAAGTCCTCGGAAACATCCCAGTGAAACCAAAAAAAGAATGGATGACCCCCGAAATTCTTATACTTATGGAAGATAGAAGGAAGCATAAGAATAAAGACAGAGAAAGATATAACAACATAAATAGACAAATAAAACGCGACATCAAGAGAGCTAAAGAAGATTGGCTGACACGCGAGTGCCACGAATTGGAAGAACTTCAGACCAAACACGACACATATAATTTACACAGGAAACTAAAAGAACTATCTGGGAAAACTAGGAATAACGCAACTTGCATAACAAGGAATGAGCAAGGTCATATAATATTAGACGAGGAGGAAATAAAGGGAGGAATTGGGAGAATTACATTAGACAACTATTCCACGACGACCGAGACAACATAGAAATAACAACAGCAAACCAGCGAAACGACTGTCTGGAAATACTTCCTTCCGAACTCAAGTATGCTCTAAAAAACAGTAATAATAAAAAAGCCGCAGGCCATAACAGGATGCCAATCGAACTCCTGAAAGCACTCGATGAAGAGAACATAATCAGGCTAACACAAATTTTTAAAGATGTGTACAATTCCGGAAACATCCCAACAGAATGGCTAAAATCAACTTTTGTTCCATTACCTAAAAAGAACAACCCAATGTCAGGCCATGATTACAGACTTATCAGCCTCATGTGCAATCCCTTGAAGGTCTTGCTGAAGATTGTCCAGAACAGAATTTATAAGAAATGCGAAGAACAGCTGGACAACTCGCAATTTGGCTTTAGAGGAGGAATGGGGACAAGAGAAGCGTTGTTTGCAATGACAGTACTTCTCCAGAAGAGCCGAGAATACAACAAAAGTATGTATATGTGTTTTATAGTTTACCAAAAAGCGTTCGATAAGGTGCAACACATGAAATTAATAAATGAACTGAAGAACATCCAACTAGACCAAAATGATATAAACATAATTAAAAGCATATATTGGCACCAGACAGCCACAGTAATAGTCAACAACTTGGAGACGCATGAGGTACGAATCCAGCGAGGCGTTAGACAGGGATGTGTACTCTCACCGGCACTCTTTAATTTATACTCTCAGGTAATCTTTCAATAGGCTCTTTCCTACAGATAAGAGGGAGTTAGGATTGGAGGAGAAATTATCAATAATATAGGATTTGCGGACAATACGGTAGTCCTGGCTGAGTCTCTCGAAGACCTACAATTGCTGGTGGATAGAGTTTACAACGAAAGTCATGCAATGGGGCTCACAATTAACATAGAAAAAACTAAATTTATGGTTGTCTCAAAGAACCCGGCCAGGCAACATCAGTTATACATAGAAGAACGAGCTGTTGAACAAGTCGGAAAATACAAATATTTGGGAGCGTACATCACCTCTGGCCTAGATCAAGATCAAGAAATAAAGGTCAGAATCGAAATAGCAAGACAATCATTTCTTGGTTACAGGAAGATACTCTGTAATAAAAACTTGTGTCTCAGTTTGCGATTGAGGTTCGTCGAATGCTATATATGGTCACAATTATTATATGGGGTAGAAACCTGGACACTAAAAGCACAGATCATCAAAAAACTAGAAGCCTTCGAGATGTGGCTGTATAGAAGGATACTAAAAATTCCCTGCAAGGATAGAATCTCAAACGAAGAGGTCTTACGAAGAACTGGCCGCGGTAGAAAATTAATAACTTTAATAAAAAGACGCAAAACCGCATATCTGGGGCACATCTTAAGAAATGATAAATACCGTCTACTACAAACTATTATGCAAGGAAGACTAGATGGAGGAAGGGGTATCGGAAGAAAAAAGAAATCCTGGCTAAGAAATGTCAGGGACTGGACAGGGTTGAATGTGGGGGAATTGTTTCATGTTGCGAGGGATAGAGAAGCGTTTGGAGTAGTGGTCGCCAACCTCCAATGAAAGGGAGAAGGCACTGGAAGAAGAAGATACATCAAAGCTGAGAAATGTCAAGTTGTTGTTCATGATTAAAAATTAATCATCAAGGTAAAAAGTACTGAAATTACGTAGGCAGAATGGCTATAATAAAACAAATGGTTTTGCTTCAATTTTCATTTGTTGGATATTTTCAACACCAGCTGAAATATAATAACTCTAAAAAGTAAATGACGTTAAGGAAACAATTTGCTCAAAAATCCGATTGCTCATATCTTGGGCCAGATTCAGCCGACGGACCATTTTAAAAATTACCAGGTTTTGCTAGGAAAATTGTCGTGTCAAAATGGTATAGAAAATTATGGTGATTGGAATGGAATCTTTCTGGGATTGTTTGCTATCTATTATTTTATTTGAACAGTCGTTGGCGCCAGGCGGCTCTGGTTTTCGGCACCTTTTGGAAGCAGACCTGCAGACCGCAGATAAGAGTTAACGATTATGAAATATCCCTAGAATTTCATTATGTTTGTTTACCACCATGACTATAATAATTTTAATAGTCGTACATTCTAGAACAATAACCCAAAGTGATAAAAGCTTTTTTAAATGCACTGGGTTTTAGTGCCATATTTATACTGGGCACTGAGTGCCTATCGGCCTATACTTTGGCAACCTACATTTTGTATATTTATTTTAATTCAAGAGTTGTTGTTAACATATAGGGTATTAAAGTTCCATGTAGCCAGTAATGAAAAAAAATGTTTAAACAGTTAATTACAAATTATTGTGTAAAACTTTAAAGCAGAAAGCAATATATCAAAGAGGTTTATTTTCTTATTTACTACAAAGCCGTTACCGTTAGCCGTTAATCTTGTGTTTAAACAAAATATTATCAGTTAACTCATTTAATTAAATAGGGAGGAAAAACAGGAAAAAGGAAAAATATATTTTCGCCCTAAAGTTTATAAACATACCGTCCCACTTAAGTCTAAGTTAAGTTTTTCTAAATTCTTATGAAATTTTTACAATAATTCAGGATTTATAGATTCCACTTAATTGTATCTCAGTTTCCTTAAATGATATAATAATTATTTACAAAAGTTGCTACAGATTCAACTATTAAATTACTTATATAAAGATGATGATGATGTTTCAAAAACATTGTTAACCGAGTTTTAACAGGTTCATTGGATTTATATTGTTACTTCAAGTTTGATAACCAATTTTGTTAATATTTCGTCTTCTAGCTGTAAAGTAATGGTGGAATTAGAAATATAAGATAAAATATCTCTAATCACATAGGATTAACAAAAATTAAAATGGATGGTTAATAACACAAATAAAAAGAAACATATCTTTGATAAAAAAAACCCAATTACAAAAAAGACAGAATCAGATTCCACAGCTTATTTGGTAAGTTTTACGTACCTATTTATTAAGTATCATTTCGTACTTTTTCGGTTGGTGTTTTTCAATCATCCAAGTTATTGACCGACATCCAACTAATACGATATTCATACTTCAATCACGATAAAAATGTTACCTGAAGTGGAATACCTGCAATTTTTCCCACCGCCAACCGATTTTGCTTTGTCGATAAATATTCCTTTGAAGCGCATTTTACAAATTAGGTTATGGTCTGTCACTTTCGACAGTGAAAGGTAACTTTTATTGTGTTTTTGTGAAAAAGTCGTCCACATTAAAGTTCCGACACCTTTGCGGCTCTCTTTACGAGACCGCCCGAACGGCCAATCGTACAAAAGCAGTTTTCGTCAATGGTCTACAAATGTTGGCGGTATCGGAATGCGGAATGTATATAAAAACAAAAGTCGGCAGATTCGCTTTTCTGAGAAATCTCTGGTATATACAGAAATATATAAATATTTCCGTGCAATCTGGATATCGGGTCAAATTTGTCCTTGGAGAAAAATAATAACATATGTATCAATATCATAATATACTATTATAAAGAACATATTTTCTACTCTATTTATTGTTGAACGTCATTCATCATATTTTTGAATTGTTGCTAATTCAGGTATCTTACGCCACTTTAGTCTTATTTGGTAAGAGGGTAGCGATGGACTGAAAAAGTTTCACATTCACATATTGCATTTTTGTCACGACCATTAGCTTTTGGGTTCATTTGTGCAAAACAGCGTCAATACAGTGACGTTATTTACGGACCATCGAAAATTACGAACATGAAAGAGCCAAAACCCGTCACTAAAATACCGAAAACGTCTGAAGTAGCTGGCTATCGTGGGTAACAGCACCCTAGATTCGTACATAACTGCGTATATTAATGAGAAATCCCATAGCAATTACTAGCTAAAATCACCACAAACAATAGGTTAGGCCAATGGTTTTAGGATATAATAATGATGTTTATTACACAATATATTTATCATGGGACCGATTTTAACTGTTAGTAAGAACAATAAAATACGTTTTTATTTCATTGCTAACTAACTCATTGTGCTATAAATAAAAAGTCGAAATTGAAACTTAAGACACTTAAAATACTAGAGATAACTATGAGTACTGGTCAATAACCGGTATTTTCATTTGAAACAGATCTGTATTAGTAAAAATGTCCCAAGTCTGGCATTTGGTGAGTATTTTTGGTTGCCATTACAATCATACTTAAGAAATCGTTTTGTTACTCTACGCTTTTCGTCTAGTTGGCATGTCAACAGTAAAAATATGACAATTGTCAATCACTATCTATGTAGGAAAATTATTAGTCAAACTAATAGCCAACCGTCTTTTTAAACAACAAGTATTCTAAGAAAATAGTAGAGGGAGATAACCAAAGTAGATTCAATGTAATGGGCATGCACATATTCATGTATATGTAAAATGTCATTCCGTTCAGCATTATTTCACAAAGGATTCAAAAGAAAATGGCAATGTGGAGAAATTTAACAATAAAACCGTCTGAGCAAAAAGAACAACGAAAACCACTTAACTTTAAGATAACAAAAGGACTCTGTTTACTTTGCTTTTGAAACTGTAAATCTTCGAGCATGCATATAGTTTATGTAAGAGGTATTCTGGCAAACATTTACACAGCTTTCGGTTTTAAAGCTGTGGTGAATTTTCGAGTCTGCACCGCTTTGGCAATATTTGCTTTTATAATCCCTGAAATTATGGCGCATTTAAAAATCAACGGAAGTTTGCAGCTCTCGGGGGCGGCCATCAATATAATGTTTACAGATGTTCCCGACAATATAACATTTTGGATAACTAATTTTACCATCTTCATAATTACTTTGCTACACAAGTACAACGAATTTCTCCTTGTGTTGAATTCAGGCAATTAAAAGAGACAACATTGAATACTTTAAAACATACAAACCATGCAAATTACGATAATATCTCTTACAACAAATTTGATAAATGTCACGTTAGTCCTTAATTTGATCGGACACGAGCGTAGCATAGTTGAGTAAGTGTTTAATAAACGAGTGACTAAAAAAGTTTATCAACGTGTTGCATACCATACTTTTTCTGCAACCATTAGCTTTTAGGTAGATTTTTGCAGACCATTAGAACTGACAAATTTCAAAATATCATCAGTGGCTAAAATCAATATCAAAATTCAGAAGGATCCTAAACATGTGGTCAAAGTACCGGAAACATCCGCTGTTGCTGGGGACAGTGCCTAACGAAACATAGGTCTTAATGGGTAAAAACTTTATTTTTTCAAATAAAACTCTCTATGTTATTTAAAAGAATCAAAGATATTCAAAATGATGTATGTCAATCCCAAGCTGTACAATTTTCGAAATAATCGTTCATAATTCTTAAAAGGCATATTTTGTGTTACCTATGCAACACCATGTTGCTTAAAATAATTACTCATTCATTGTTTTCGAGAGAAAAGTCAAAGTTTTAAGACTTGATCAAAGTAATTACTCAAATGTAGTTTTGATGATTTTTTATTATGTTTGGATAAGAGTATTAAATGGTTTTTAGGATTTAATTTTTAAATTGTTTTCGAAGAGTAAGAGGTTCCAGTTAGAATTCAACAAATGTAAGGATGATTCCCGGAATCATTCATCAAATTCAACCAAATGTATGGTACAATGTAATGTCATAATGTGAAACTATTTTTAAAATCTTTAGTTCACAAGAATTTTAAATATTATACAGGGTGTCTCATTTGAAAATAACATTTTGACCAATTTTGCGTGTCAGAATCATGAATGTTAAACTGCACTGTATTTTACGGAATAAATTTATCTAGATAAATCTAATATGTAGGACTTTAGGAAAGTGGTACAAAAAAAATCATGTTTTGTAGAAAAAAACATTTTTTTTTCGAAGAAGAAAGCAGTGAATCTAGAAATGTAATATTATATGAACTTCTAACCCACAATCTTCCTTATTAGATAGTATATTCAATATCTGGGTACAGCAGTGTTCAAGTTGAACTAATGCAATGATTCGATTCGATCTATTTATTCTTTTCTGTTTTATTTGATTTTCTTTAATATTCAATTTGAATCGTTTGTAATATTTACTTGTCAATTTTTCATTGTTTTTTACATTCGAAATATAGATGCAAGGCATGAACAACTTTTTTACTCTATATACTTATTACTATCGATTTATTAATCGATAATAAAATTTGTTTCTTTATGAAAATAAGAGTTAATCCAGTAGGACTGAAACTTTTATTCCTATTAATTTCTTTTCGGTATGTGATTTAATGAAGCAAAAATGAGCTAAAAAAATAATTAAAAAGAAGTTAATTTGTTTAAAAAGTGGTTCCTTTCAAAAAGGCAGCGGGCTTTTATGTTGCTAAAATGTTTTTTTTTATAAACATTTTATTTATTCAAAATGATTACCAGAGTTTTAATTAGCAAACGACTATGAAAAAGCAAATCCTTCTTGTTTTGAATATATGGAATGAATAATCTTTCCAATTGGCAACAAATCTGCATATTCCAAAATTCCCTAGCAACTTTTTGTACTAGCACTCTTGATGATATATATAATTTCATGCGGCTACCTATCCACTATTCATTACCTCATTTAATGGGCTTTCCTCGGATGTATTGTTTGCAGTCATGGCGACCATATATGGCACCATGACTTTATCAAATGCAAATGACGGCTCAAATACTCTGCCTGTTATCTTCCTCCCCGGAGTCCTTTTCTGAGACTTAGTTGATATTATCCGGGAGATATATAACCATTCTTTTTGCAGGATTACTAATTTTATCATTTTCCAATTCAGCAATTAGGTTATGCGGTTTCAACAGTCTGCTAAAAGACTTTATGCCAAATATATATATATATATATATATATATATATATATATATATATATATATATATATATATATATATATATATATATATATATATATATATATATATAATATATATATATATATATATATATATATATATATATAAATTATATATATATATATATATATATATATATATATATATATATATATATATATATATATATATATATATATATATATATATATATATATATATATATATATATATATATATATATATATATATATATATATATATATATATATATATATATATATATATATATATATATATATATATATATATATATATATATATATATATATATATATATATATATATATATATATATATATATATATATATATATACCAATTTGACCATACAAATCATCGAATATTAAATTCCACACATACAATACGTGCATCTCCAGTCATATATATATATATATATATATATATATATATATATATATATATATATATATATATATATATATATATATATATATATATATATATATATATATATATATATATATATATATATACCAATTTGACCATATAAATCATCGAATATTAAATTCCACACATACAATACGTGCATCTCCAGTCATTCATGTTGACAAGTACAGAAAAATTATAGAGTGTCCTTTTAAAAGTATAGCAGACCTAGAAGGGTTAAACTAGCAAAAGCAAAATTTTGCAAAAGTTCTAGAAAGCTTAAATGATACCAATTGACTGCTTCCTGCCTGCACTCAACTTTTCGACATTGCACGTATTTGTCATTTTATGGAAAATTTTGGTAATTTCTGGCCACCAGCGTGGGTCGTCAAGTTGCCTACAATCTCGGTTTTGCTATCGCAGTTTCCAATCTTTACGGAATCTCCGACGTATCATAATCGATTTAACAAGTATGTGTCAAGTGGCCGGCTTCCGGTTTCAAAGAACGTGCGAAAACGTACCTACCCGACTTCAGTTCCTCTAATAATCGACACCAGTCGGTTTCCTGGGGATTTTTCCAAGCACCTATAATGTAAAATAAATATTATCTCGAAGAAGTTAAGGCGTTTAGAACGGCTGCATAAATAAACCTTGGTAACGGTCTGGGGCTGATTTTATGTGTGGCGTTTCTAATCTTTCGGGATTTATAGTAATGTAAGGTATTTCGGATCCGATAAAGGACACCCTAAATGTAAAACAATTGTTCGTAACGGAGAATGTTAGCTTTTGGGATATACCACGAATGTTTTTGGCGTTTGATTAATTTAAACGAAGATAAGGAAGGTTCATGATATTGCTGATGATATTTACGTTAAAATGGATCGAACTAGTTTTCAATTTGGTAAAAAATATTATGAAAAACTAAAATAAGGTGAATCTGATTAGTTTCATAATGTAGCCAATAGGATTAAGACAATATGTAGTTTTTGTGCGACAAGCAATTTTTAATTCATTTTGCATGGATTGTATTTATCAAATATCCAATAATTAATCCAAACTACAGGCCACTCGAAACGGACCATTGTGTAATGATTTGAAGAGTCCATATCTGAGAATCTAAAAAAGACAAGAATTTTGGTGTATGAAGTTTTAAACTAGATACTGCAATTTTTTGAAAATTTAAACCATGTGACATTTTTTAAAAATTTGTTTTTGTCTTTTATCTACATTACCATGTTCTATGTATGTATTAAAAGTCAAAAATATTTCTTCATGTTATTTTCGCTACTTTTAATTAGGTAATTTAACTTTTGTTATATATTTTGATAACTTATAGAGAATATGCTTGCTCTTAGAGTAAGTGAAGTTCATTCATGCGATTTTCATTAAGGAATGTTAATATAGTTTTTTATATTTTTGAAAAATCCGGCCATTGAATTGTAAAAGTTCTCTTAAGCATCTAGATATTGATATGCGTAAATAATATTTCGACTTTAGAAGTTAATGCAATTTTTAAAACAAAAAAAAACAATTGAAGTAATGCAAATATAACATAAATGATTTTGCGGAACATCTTTCAATCTTTAACTGTCGTTTTCTGCCACAGATTATTGAGTTGACAGACAACGTGTTTCTTTGCTAGTTAAAACGATCATAACGACAAACGACATCAAATTTTACTGAAGCTGTGGATTTTTGATAATCAACCATTAAGAACTGAATAAGAATAATAAAAATTGAACATGGTTGGTTCAGTAACATCCTCAAAATTACCAAGACACCCTACCGTGTTATTTCTAAGGCCAACAATTACTCAAAAGGTTTAGGAAATGATAGTTGAGGTGTGCGCCAAACCTATTTTATTTGCGTAACGATAAAATGTATATTAAATTCAACTTTAGAGAACAGAACGTATCCCGTGAACAAATTTCTAAAGTGGCAATTTTGGAAAGATAAAAATGGGGTCCGGACGTAAAAGTTATCTTCCTTGCCCCCGCCTTACTTAGGAAATCAATTATGCAAAGCGTAAAAGCGCCACGCCGTTCCTCACACTTTACTCGCAAATCCCAAATCACCGAAACGAGGGGGGCGAAAAAGCAAAACAATAAGAGTATCGGAAAAAGCCGGAAACGCGAATCGAAAAAATTGTCGCGTCGCTCTTGCAGATAAGCAATTTGTTTAGTTTAATGGGTTTTTCTCTTATTTTCTCTCTGCCAAAGCCAAAGTGCGCTGCGAGATCGTTAAAAAATTTCCGATGAGGAAGCATCTGCCGGCGACCTTTTTGCCGAGAATGTAATTTATTAAAAATGGAAGGCCGCTTGTTTTTACGTAGATTGCTTAAATCCGAGCAAACGGCAAGTTTAATAAGTTTGGGCCACTGACTAAAGTACTTTCGCCAAAGTAATTTCCGTTGGGAATATTAAATTATCGAACGAAAACCAAACACCGGCTCGGATTTTTAATCTAATCGAACCGAAAGTCTGCGGTAGTATCTTTACAATTAATTTTGGTAACACTGGTTATTATTAATTATATAGTTTATAATAGTGTAAGTTTATAATACCTAGACAAATGACCCATGGTGTCGTAAATATTGCCTTATATTTCCGTCAATGTTAGGATTAGTTTATAATCTGGCAACAGCGCGATTTGGTCGTGTAGTAAAGAAGCGATCTGTCAATAAAGTGTTATTATTATTATTTCGTATCCTTACATTTTTTCTGTACCGTAAATAACCGTAACCGAATCGAAGTATATCTACGTTAAACGGCTAGTTTATCGCCGGTATACGCAACACAGGTTATAAAATGGTAACATCAAATACCTGATGCCGACAGTTTCATAACATCTTTCAGGAATTTTGTTCTTAGCTTTTATCATAACACAACGACAAAGCAGCTGTTATAACCAGATATACATGGTGGCCCGTTCAGTGCGATCGTATTTAAACCATTAAAAATACAGGGTCGGTTAAACAGGATAGAAGTTGTATATTTATACATACTATGTTTATGAATGCAAGAGAGTAATCAAATGTAAATTTGCAATGACGGGTATCATCTAACGTCAAAGAAATTTCAATGACAGTTTTTAAAATTTCCGTACATCATTAGGGAGGTCGGTGAATGAAAGTGATGTAACAGCGGCGTTATCACAGGGAGTTTATTAGAATAATAACTGTATTAATTATTATACATGATTATAGAGATGGAATAGGAGGCTTGCAAAAGCTAATGGACAAAGTTACAGAGGCAATATGGACTTGATATAAACAGGTAAAACCAAACTTAAAGATAATAAGTAAGAAAGACATCAATGGACCAAATATATACGTAAACCAAACAAGGATCCAAAGAGTCTCACAATATAATTACCTGGGAGCTATAATTTATGAATCGTGAGACAATTCTCAAGAGATTTGGTGCAGAATTGGAAAGGCTAAAAGTACTTCTATCTAATCTATGGGTCAAGTATTCCAAAGCCTCAGCCTCTCACTGGAAATTAAGAATACTGCTATGTGTACTTGGTTCTTCCGTACGGTATAGACCTTAAAACAGGAAACCATGTCAAAACACCAAGCCTTTGAATGCTGGCTGAGTGTGTCAACGTCGTCAGTGTCTCCTTCAGGGAAATATTCTAGGGAGAAGAACGCCAGGACGCAGGAGACTCTCTTGGTTGGTCAATCTTCGAGCATCGTTTGGCTAATCTTCCACACAACTGTTTGGGATTGCAACCAACAAATTTATCATAGCCAGAATGATCGCTAATGTTCGTAGCGGACAGGCACAGGTAATTTATATAAAAGGAAGAATCATGAAAATAGATAAATTGCAACAAATATTATTATTCCTATTTTTCAATTTCATTTGTAAATTTAAGTGATCATGTTCCAAGTAGTCAGATGAACTACAGTCGTTGGAGTATAGAAAAATAATATGGGGCTTTACAGTGTTTTCTAGCATATTGCCATTTTTCAAAATCCACTGTCTTCATTTCCTCTTTCAGAGTCCGTCATTTTAAAAGTGATGTTTTGCCTTCCTACAATCTTTTTATTTATTCCCACACCAATTCTATGGGGATTATGATATTGCGGAATGCGAAGTACGGTTATATTTCGTTTTTAAGGGATTTTGCCAACAAGAAATTTCGTACAATGAGTTTTGTTCAAAGTTGCAATCTCCAGTAGCTCCTTTTTCAGCATATCTCTCAGAAATTGCTTGTTATTTATAGTAAACTAATGAATGATTTTTTTTCTAGAAGACCTGAGTATTCTTTAAGACCTAGCTAGTATTTGCTGAAAACTGTCTTTAAAAACATCAACATTGGTGTCCTCTCCACTCTGTTTTGATTGACATGCAAGTAAGCCATCACCGACAAATCGATTTTTGATTTTTGTCATGGTTTGCTAACGGTATCTGCTTCATTTCACTAAGTTTCGTCCAGATAATAGTTATTCCTGTTTTGCCTTCAGATATTGTCGTCGCCAGCAGATAATTTCCTCTTCCTCTATTAAGAGTGACTTTCTGTTTTGATTTTTTTCGTAACGAAAATACCAACACCCTCCAAAAAGAAAATAATGAAATCAAGGAATGTGGTTTTTCTAAAATATTCGTTAGTTGTTAATCCGTTGTTAGTAATTTAATTTTGGTAGCTAATAAAGGAAATCAATACCGTTTTAGTTCCTAGTTTTGATTTAAGGAATTATTTTATACCACACTGGATTTCTTTAGTTGTCTTGGGTGTAGAACTAGAAATAGACCCGAAGTAGTTCAACTTTATTGTAATGTGAGCTCGAATACAAGGCTTTCTTCAACTTTAATAGCAATTTCTTTATTTTAGTGCCATTTTTGAATAATGCGTGCTTTTTTCGAAGCTTAATTAATGTCTTGGTTAGTTTTGTTTTCTGTCCAAGGTATAGGGCAAACGGATATTTCAGAAAGTTCCTCTGACGCTCCAACTAAGATTCTACCTTCGAGTAAACTTAGCTCAATTTTATAAGCCACGGTTGTAGTAATTAAAAAATTTTATAGTAAACTACCCACATCTCTTATTCCAAAGGATTCTTGGCCGCTTAATTGTCAGTTGACTGATCCGACTTGTTATTCCTCTCCACTCACGATTCGCTCCCCGAAGCAGAGATGTTTCCACATATACTTCAAAATGGTGGCCGCGCAGGCACTGTAAAAGATCTTGTAGGTTTAAATACCAATTTTGGTTTTGTTCTGATGGGAAATACTATTCATTTCCAAAAAACTTCCACATGTAATATTTTTTATAAAACTTCTGGATTCCTCCTGCGTCGGTTTTTGTTGTCATGCTGGATAATTGGCGAAACGTTATCTAGTTTGACTCAACCGACGCAGGAGCAAAGCAGAAGTTTTATAAAAAAATACTAGTCATTTATGTTCAGGTATTTCTCAAACTTTCCTTTGTTATAAAAACTTATCGAAGTGAAACCGGCAGGTTTGTAGTTCCTCTTTCCTTCCGCGGTGTTGAACGTAATTTTCTAACGAGTAGACAGTTGGCTCTAGAACATCGTCTGTTAAAAAAAATCCCCACTTTTCAATGACTAGTCTCAGTGTATGCGAGAATATCTTAGTTTGGGACATATGGAGTATATTTCGAATGTTGCACTAAAGAAGATTTTGCCGCTTGGGACAAGTAGAAAAATCGGCGATTGCGGCGCACGTTTTTTCGAACGGGGGTCACAATATCAGATTTGAAAACATGGAAGTATTGTCCACGGAGAAGCACTATTATGCAAGACTACATCGAGAGTACATCGAAATACACAAACACAAACACCATTTTAACAAGAGAGAGGAAGGGTGCCGTAGTGGCAGTTGAAAGCTTTGGTAGCAAAACCAATAGATCACGGCCTAACAGCCCGGAAAAACTCATTAATTGCAATGCTGGGCGTGAAAGTATATTAAAAGCGCTGATCATAAAATTAGCGGATATTTGCTTTACGAGAAATGCACAAATCAATGCAGATTTTGGTTAGATATGTCCAACGAGAAAATTTTAGCATTCTATAAAAATACAACCCCTTCCGAAGCTCTGCAAAAGCTGTGTGTTTTCCTAGATCCAATTGCTTACGAAAGAAAATATCCAGCTCTCTTACCTAGAAAAGGCTGGAAAAATCGAATATATTGATTTGAAATATTTTCATGCATGTGTTCGAACCTCAACGATATTGGGTTATTTTTCCTAAACAGTGGATTCGTAGAATAATTCACCGTTGTCTAACCTGTTGGAAAATTAATCCCACATCAATTCAACCATTAGTGGCTCGCTTTTCCCAAGTTAAATGCTGCATACGGGTGTAGATAATGTTGGGCCTATCATCATTAAGATGTACCGCGTTCAGCGTGCTCAGCTTCTCAAAGCTTATATTTGCCGGTTTGTTTGTTACTCCGTGAAAGCTTTGTACTTGGAATTGGCACTGACACTATTTTAGCTGTTTTACAACGCCTTTTAGCTTGCATAGTTAGTGTGAACACCATATTGTGACACAAATTTTGTAGGTGTTCAAAAGTAGTTAAATAGTTTTATGCAAGGGTCTAACAATAAAGAGTGGATCACTTTAACCCCCCTTCGGTTCCACATTTTGATGGGTTATGGGAAGTGGGGATGAAAGCGGTTAAAATTTACCTGTTGCAAGGTGATCATTTATTAACATATGAATTGAAGTCATTCTTACATGAAACCCCCGATGGCTCCCCCTGAATCCCATTATACTTCGACTTCTCTTAGTCACTTAGATCGTTGACAACTGCTCCAGCGAATGCACCAAGATTTCTGGACCCGGTGATCTAAAAATTTTTTGCAAATTGTTACCGTTGGTTTAATAAAAGATGATATCGCCCCGCAATGGAATATGGGATAGTTAGCGACTCTTGTCAAGACTTGCATGTTATTTTTAATAGTTTAATTTATTTTTTGTTCATTGTTCTATTGTTATTTGTCCTAATATTAAAAAAGAAAATAATTTGCTACCACTACAATTTATTTTGAACTCTTAATTTATTTTAATTTTAATATGATCTAGTATTAAGTTATGATATGTTATTCATGGATTACTATGCTGGTCATTAAATATTATTTTGGATTCTATTTATTGTTTGTACTCGGCGCGTGGTTCTGAATTATAATTATTACATACTGTTAAATTTGCACAATGGAGTATTCAAAATCAATTAGCTATCTTTATTTATTTTTTAAAGCCGAAGAGATGACGGGAAAACAGTTGCCTCCAAGACTATCGATATTTTTAGTCCTCTTCAGTCCTTGTCTTTTTTTCTCATAGTGATGTTTTCTCTTATATTGGTTATGATTTTACTTTTAGTGTGTTTCAAATTGCCACGTATACTTTTAGTCAGTGTGCCCAGTTTGTGGCAGTTCTTCGTTTGTATTACTTATCAAGGAGATATCCGTTTATCTTAGGTTGTTTAAGTGTTGTTCCACATATTTTTTGTACCTTTTGCTTCCGTTAAAAGCAGAGTCTGGTTAAAAAATTTAGCTATTGTGTCTCCTTGTCTGACACCTTTTCTTATGTCTGTTAGTTTTGTCCCTTTATGGTTTTTAACTGTGATTGTGGCTTCTCTATGTGTTAGTTAAGAGATCTGTGTATCTGGAGTCGATTCTGCAATTAATTAAAGAGTTTTCCGCAGTCTCCAAGACTACTAAATATTATTCTAAATTCAGCACCAAAAGAGTGTCACGTTGGCTTAAAAATTTTGAAGCTCCATACTGCATTGTGCGTTTTTGTATATTACAATAGCATTTGGCACATTTGTACTCTCTGCGCGTTTTGGGAGAGCATGAAAGTTTCCAATGCTAAGTGGTGTGCACATAGTTTACGCCACACTTTATCACCGACACATACCGTTAATACGCGATCGTTGCAGCGTCATCCCCAAACCGATAGAATCCCTTTTAGTGCGACCGAAAGCGTTTGACCACGCAAATGGCGACAGTGAGAGAAAACCAATGCGCGTGTTTACCCAAATACCTGATATGGATTAGCTTTGTTAAATAAAGCTCCCCTTTGTAGTCTAATTGATGATGTGCCACGGTGGACTGCCATTCGATATCGAATTCTCCCGATACAAACGTTCGTTTAATGAAGGTACCGCATCAGATCAAATGATTGTCGACTTCCAACACCGTATCGTTTCCTATCGAATGCGTTTTTTTTTCATTCGGTATATATGATGGTAAAAGCGGGTATGGTTAGATTTTTTATCTGATAATCTATTTCATGCAGTGTAAGATTATAAAAAGTAGAATTCCATTCTTCTAAATTTACTGGCCATCCATTTAATATTTGGAGAATTGTTGATAGAGGACAAAAAAAAACGTTTCCAACAGTTGTATCACTACACGTTATCAAGTGTAGACTAATTTTAAATCCTAAGAATATGAATTTTTGGATTTAGTCCATCGTGGTAGGTTTCGTATGTTTTTTTCTCTTAGATTTACAGGTCGTCTCTCCAATATACGACTCTCTACATTCATAGGGTACCTGGCAGATACATTCTTCCTTTTGAGATGTTCCTGGATTTGTTTATGTAAGCACAATTCGTAATATTGACTTAAATACAGTTTTAGCATTATAGTTTTCTGCTATTCGATTGATCTTCTTTCTTACCCTTGTGGAATCGCCCAGAGGCAGGATGTATCGACCTTACACGTTGCGGTGTGGCATTTTGTTTACAACTACATATTATTTTGCTTAGTTTGGTATCGAGGGATGTGAATTTAGTATTTATAATTCAAAATAATATGAGGACGGCATTGCACTAACGAAATGAAGCAACAGGCAAACATTTGCTGGCGTACGTGGACCACAAGCTATGCATGAGCAAACATAATCTGACGGGTTATTGCTTACTTAGCAAACATCAATTCACTCTGGGTTAAAGCAGCATTTCTATCTACAGAATGTAACTCTAATAGATATCGAATCTATGGAACTGAAATGGGTCCAAGGCTTCTATTTAGACATAACGCAAGACGACGAATATTTTGTTCCGATGAACCGATAAAGAGAAGTAACTTTATTTAAATAAGGGTGGTATTTCTAATAATAGGAAACATACATAAAATAGTATAATAAAATAAATATGTAATAAAAGGTCACCAGCCCTAATGCTCTTTTTTTTTATCATATTAGAACTTTTCAACTTTTCAATTGCAATGTGGTGTCGTGGTTCGTGATGAGAGTTTCGTTATCAGAACAAACTACGAGTGGAGGATTTATTGTAATTTGTGCTTTTTTTGTTTCTTTCATTTGTCTGCAGACCCATATGTTACTGTAAATTATAATGATTTTTATTTTTATTTTTAAGGAGCAATAAATTCTAAACCTTATTCATAGAGGTTCTGATGTTGTTTATTGATATACAGAGTGTTAGGAACTTAGCTGATCTGCCCTGGAAAATTTAACAAGCAAAAATGAGCAAATTTTTAAGTGTATTAATGTCGTTTGAGCGTAAGTATTATTGCTATTTAATATATCGGCGAATATATTATTTTTCCAATGAAAAGAATTTATATTTTAACATTTTATCTTACTTGTAGGTAGTTAAGAACGGGTACCATACACAGATAAAAAAAAATCGTAAACAATTGAAGCAACAACCAGATTAACACAGAATAAAACTAAGCTAAAATCTAAACTCCCTAGAAAATAATTTCCTTCTTCCAAACACCGAGGGCTCTTAATTTCATTGCTTTTATTTACTGAAAAAGCAACCCAATCTGCTTAATTGCGACATTCCCTTCAAAGAAAGTTTTCAAACTTATTTTTTAACTTGATCAGAGTCCGCGACTCTAACAAATCTGAATTTAAATATTTGGAGTTTCGCGGCAAAAGAAACTGGCGGAAATTGTATTTTTTAATAAGAATAACTTTAAATAATTAAACTGTGCTGCATTGCACAATGGAAGTGACGTAGGAACTTATTTTACACTGAATTGGTAATCGAACATTAAAAGTTACTGAAGAGGACCGTTCACGTCAGTAAAACATTTTCTTTTTGGATAATTTGCTGTGTCGTCAATTTGAAAGCATTTTTGAGCCTTAGGGATGTACAAATTTGATAATTAGCTTCCTCAACTTTCAAATGTTTAAACTTGAGACGTGTTATCCCCGCAGGGATCTAAGGAATGAAATGGAAATTAAGGGGTTAAAATTAAATTTGCTATCTACACTGTAAAATAGGATTTACTTTTGCAACTTGCGGCAATCGTTCCGTCCTGGGGTTTAGTTGAATTCCTAATGGCGATCAATACTTCGTCTGCAGCTTTCATACCTATAGTACCACCTATAACCGCACCGCGTCAAATCTGTTCAATGCTGGCTGCTGTGAAACCTAACAGAAATGTATAAATTCCCCGTCTTACGAAATACTAATTTATGAGATCTCGTTTAAAAAACGTTTTTTTATTTTATGAGACTGGCAAAATTTTCTGTTTTCGTTTTTATTTTAGTTATTTATTCTAGTTTCGGACCCGTCATTGACCACAAATTATTTTGAAATCAGTAGATACTTCATCTAATTTTGGAGTCTAGTCTATTCTTCTCAAGAATATTTCGCACATTAAAAAATATAGATAAAATTTCAAAATTACTTAAATGCCCTTGTTTTCGGCTTGGTTTTAAAAGCGAAATAGTTCTGAATATAATATGGTCTATTTGCTTATATAGGCATTGAAGATTCGTTTTCAATAATATCATCTTAGTATGTGTTTACCTACATAGGTATCTCATTAAATAAATAAATAAATAAAAATGTCTTTATTTAGCTAAAAATTAGTTCTGCATATATTATTACATAATTACATAATGGGTGGCGGTAGCCAATAAGGCTGCTCTTGTAGAACCATACAATGTAAAGAAAACCATTAATACTACTTTAAAAAAAATAAGCATACATTTTTCGAATAGCATTATGAAAAGTTAAAGATCTAGTGCATGCTTGTGATAGTTGAAAGGATAATTTTTTAATTTCTTTTTAAAGATTGTGATTGTTGGAGTTGATTTGACGTCAGGTGGTACGGAACTGAAGATACATTGTGACCGTTGTTGTGTACACTTCACAAGTTGCGACGACGCGTAAGAAGATTATGAACTCCCGAACGTGTTAAAAATTTTTTGCAAGATAATCAGGACATCCACTAGTCTGAATCTTGTAAATTAGAGTAGCCAAATGCAAAGTGCATCTCTCGCTTAAAATGTGCCATCCGGACAATTGCAGAAATAGTGTAATATGATCATATTTGCGCATCTCATAACCAAATCTGAGGCAATCATTCTGAAGCATTTGGAGACTATTCCTTTCTTTCTGCAATATAGCAGTCCAAAAAACTATATGTATTACCGATTCAAGGAAAAAGATATACATATATGGTAATTTTAATTGCCATAGTTGTTTGGAACACGTAAGGAAACGTGTTGAAAATCTCATGTCTGAATCAAAGATGTGTCTTAGGTTCCAACACGAATCGGCCATCTTTAATGCAGTATCATTCAAATGTACTATAGAAAGGAGTCATTATAAAGTTTATGACCTGTGTTTTCTTTCTTTAAGTACCAATGTGTATATAGCCAGATGTGGTGTTGCATATAATAGCATTTTGAGGCTTACGGCCTGGCCGAGTATAGAATTTGTTTTGATTTTGTAAATAATTTATTCTCTTTTTTTTTTTGCAAAAAACCAGATCCTAACTAGATTTAGTGTCAATATTAGTGGACAATTTTTCTGATTTTGGTATCTATTCAATAAATCTTCGTAAAAAATATTTGGCACATTACTGTACTGGCACAGTAATGTGCTTTCGAAGTGGTATGACTAAATTTAAGGTTAATTAAGAATATGTCTAATAAAAGATAGGTTTTAGATATCCGACGATACACATAAGAAGCGCAGTTGTAAGGCAATGATAGAGAACTCATCCCCCTAGGGGACTTCGACTATAAAGTTTAAATGGTTTGTTTATATCATTTGCTAGTTTTACTAACTTGGTTAGCGGTATCTCATCTATATTTCAGCAAATTTGCCAGTTTCGGAATACATATAATTTATGTATCATTTTCAAGAAAATTTCCTTTCATAATGCGTCTATATTGACGAGGCAATAGCTAGCGTGGAATAAAAGATTTAGTACTCCAAAAATGAAATCAAAATTTCAGAAGTATAAATTGACTTCTAGTAAGCAATTTCGATCCGCGCAGGAATGAATAGTTATATTCTTTTATAAATTAATATTTTAAATAATATATAGTTACAAATTTTAGTAGAGCACAAAATGGACTTAATTTATAGCGTAGCATTCGTATTATGACTATTCAGAGGTAACTTTAAAATGATCTAAACTAGTGTTTTCGGCTTAATTTTTCCGAACACCATATTGGCGTATGTTTAGCTAAATAGATGTGTCATTGGGGTTCCTCAAGAAATAGCAGTACTATAGATTTTCCAAGATAAATCATTTTATTTTTGAAATAAATGAAGAGCAAGCAGAATAAGAAAAGCATATCGGAATTAAAAATTGTTAGTTGCCATTTGCCATTTAATACTACATACATAATTACTACATAATTGTAAACATTTTTTTAGATAATTTTAAAACGGAAAAGACCCTTTTTTACCTAAATGGTTGTAAAGATTTCTAAAAAGCTTAAGATTAGGATACGTGCAAGAAAATGATAGTTGTAGATATCTTCGGGAAATCGCAAATAGCTCAAATTATATTACGCATCTCACTATCAGAAAAAAGATGATAGCACGGCATTTTGCGATTACCAGCTAATACAAGGAGTAAGGAACACGAGACACGCAAGCACACTAACCAACATTCATTGACATGTAACTTTGACGTTCTGACACATAGAAGAAAATAGCAACATCATAAGTTTGACCGTATTGTAAAATGTATTGTGGTGGATGGATTGCTATTTCTAATTATTTTTTTATGATCTTTGCATCTTTTCATCTTTTAAGTATTTTTAAAAATCAGAAAAAAAGCGTTGAACTTTTTAGATACCAATAAGTCAAAAGTCGAGTTAAAAGGACTAGACTATGGAAAATTGAAAATTTGTTCAGATTTTTATGATGTTTTGATTATAACTCGTCAGATAAAAAATTGTAATTTCATTTGTTTATATAATACGACGGAACTAGGCCAGCAACGGCCGTATAAGTTTCAAATTCGTAATTGTCATGTCATAACAACTAAAATTGTCAATTTTTATTGTTACGTTATTAAAGCTTTCTCAAATATTGGGACAATTCAGAATACAATTTGTATGACATTTGGATGTCTAGTATCTCTAGTATAGGTATTGCCAATTTTTAATGGACAGTCTGTATAAGTAAAATAAGGTATCAATTAAAAACATTTTACATACATTGAAGTTAGAAAATATTGTAAATTTTAGTTTAATCTCCGTCAAACTTCGTAACAATTTTCGTAGACGGTGTGTGATTTTGGCGTCACCGACGCTACGGTCTATAAAGCAAAGAGCTAGAATTGTTGGCGTAGTCGAAATGCGCATAATAGATCAGTTTCGTCCGGCTCTATTTTCTTTCAGTCATGGCGATGCGGCGGTAGCAGCAATTTCACACATCACGGGTATATGATTGATCGCTGCGTCGAGATTGGTAGGAAAAATCTTTTGGGGTCTTTACGGTGTACCGCGATTCCCACACACGCGAAACAGCGGGACGCGGATGTTATTCTACAATGTGGATTATACGTAAATAATTTACTGCACAACAAACCTAATCAACATTCTTGAGACAATAACTCTGGAACGAAGAAAAAAGATGTTTTTTCTTAATTAAATTTTTTGAAATTCCGGGGTCCAATATCACGAAAATAATGATAATAATGTTAATAATTACATACATAAACTTCGTTCAAAGTTAACCTACCACTATAATGTTTGTACTATACTCTGTAGTTTATGTCCTTCTGCCATCTTTATTTAATTTAGCGTTACTAACATATTAATTTAATTAAACAATATTGCAAGAAAAACATTCAACTTTAAATTAAAGTTCCAAGAATAATACAAAATCAGGTACAAAATCCTAAAAATCATACGAATCTACTTAACTTTACAAGCAAAGAGGATTTCCAATTTACAAAAAATAAATGAACTTCAATAACGCATGGTACGTTTAAGTCATCCTGCATGTACCCTAAAAATGGTACAAATGTAATTACGTGATCTTGAATATTCTTTTCTTCGAGAATGATCGGAATGAATAGGAACCAGCTCTGTGCCTGCAACCCAAAACATTTTGTGTTGCATTTTCCCTAAATCTTCAAACCATTCGACTAATTATTGAGCAATTAACTCCTCCCTCTTCTTCTTCTTCTACTAGAGATATAGAAGCCCTGGCTACTCCGATAATACCGGACCTTTTAAAGCAGCTATAAAAAAAAAATTGAGAAGGTCCATTCAACAACTCTAACAGATCTTCAATAGGGTTGGATGGATTTTTAAAGCAGTATTTTCTCAAAATAAAGTCTTGGTCGCTATTTATAACGAAAATGGCGCAAAGTGAATCGTTGTAAAATGAAAAGTAAAAGTTTTAAGCTTTTAGACAATTATTTAATTAGATTTGTAACAAATTTATCAATAGTGATTCACATTAATCAAATTTATCCGCTAAATAAATGCTTTTGTGTGTTTGTAAAGACTTATTTTGCGAGCTTTTTTAGATCAATCATTTTATATATAGTAATTTAATAAGAATTATTAAAAACGAATTTTCGATCTATCCATCTGGCGACAGTATTGTATTGGGGGTATCTGGCAGATTTTGGGGAGTTTCTGATTCTAGTTAAAATTTTAGATATTAATTCCGTGGACATTATGACAAACGAAATTTTAATCTATCAATAGTGGTTCCTACTAATTAAATTAATCATCGATGTAAATTCATTTGTTTATTTTCAGGGACTTATTTTGCAAACTTGTTTAGACCAAGCATTATATTATATTATATTTTAAATCTAATTGTTCCAGTGGGACTCCGAAATTATTATTAGTTACTGTTATAGAACTGTAATTGAATGAAAATCACCGAAACCTTCCGAGCTTGGGCGGCAACAGCAGGTTGACAACATGAGATCGGTTTCGTCGACACTTTAAGAAAATTGATGCTAGAAAAACTTAGCCAAAGCTTCAACAGTGAGAGTGGTTTCCATGTGTCGTGTTTCCATTTAACACTTATCTTCAGCAGCGTTTTTAATACTAACCCTAAACTAATTACGCAAATTGTTTCTTCAATATTCTTCTTCTTCTTCCTACTGCATTTAGGCATGATTGTCTGTTTTTCTTTCTCTTCTTTGCCATCTTCCAGTCATTTGGGAAGTTGTCGCTTTACCTTTTCCTAGGTCTTCCAAGACTCCTTCGTCCTTTTGGTGATTTGTCCCTCGCTATATTCACTATTCGTTCTTCTCCCATACGATCAAAGTGTTCATTCCATTTTATCTTTCACTGGCCTAATAACTTCACTTCTTTCCCTATCCATGAGTGTTTTTCTCGCTATTCTTCGAACTATTTTCATTTCCGTGGTCTCTAATATTGTTTTTGTTTTCGAGGTCTGAAGTCGGGTTTCTACAGCATAGGTGAGTATAGGTCTAATTGCAGTTTTATATATAAGGAAGTTGCTTCAGTTCGGATGTGTTTATTTCACCAGATGGTATCTTGTACCTTGGTTCCTTACTTCCGTCTCAACGTCTTCGTATCCAGATATTTCAATTCCTATATATTTGAATTACATTTCCTGTTGTATTATTTTGTCCCCAACCATCAGTTTGCATCTGATCGGTGACTTGGAAGTGACTATCAATTTTTGTTTTTTTTTTTGTTTTTGCTGCTAATGTGACCATATTAAATTGTTTGGCTGTTATTATTGAATTTAAATTATTATAGTCTTTGAAGTTGATCTGCATAACACATATTTCACATTTTGTATCCTCTTAGTTTGCGAACTTGTTTTAATATTTCATCCATTACGACGTTAAAAAGAAGCGGGCTTAAAGGGTTCTTATGTCGAATGCAATTTGGTGAGTTAATCTGCCATTTATTTTCCCTGTATATATTTTCAATTCCGCCTCCATGACTGCTGAGTGAATTGAGTACCTTAACGGTCATGTTGCCGGTTTCAAGCCCGGAAAAAGGTGGATGGTTGGTGGAACGACTAAAGCTGATAGACGCACAGAGTTTTTGAATATTGATTTGATCAATATTTTCCTAGGCAAAATTACGGGAATACTGAATTGTTGGGTGGTTCAATGTAATATATCAATATTACTTGCAGCATATAGCGTAATTTTTACAAATGTAGGTATGATTTCTGGGTTTTGCTCTGTGTATTCTAAATACAAGAGCTTTCTTCGGAAACAGTAAAAAACGTTGTATTGTTATAAAAGTACATTCATGATACACACTAGACAGAATTATATAATACAAAAGATTGCTTGCTATTGCTTGGCTTTCTTCGCTTAATCTGTTCTAAACATAAAAAAGGAATGATACTGGATAGGGTATATGCGAAAGGACCATTTCGTGGTCGCAGGGTCCATCTTTTCAAATAAATAAATAAATATGTAGTCCTGGTGTCTTTCACATCCCCAGAGCTATCCCCAAAATCGAACCCAGGCTTTAAATCCGACGCTAAAATATTCAGCGGCGCCGTTTTTAATACCACTTAAAACGAATAAAGGTAAACCGTCCTTTGTTACGGTTAACAAACGACATCCTGGGCCAGTCAGAGTTCTTATCCTTCGGGAATTGCGGCCGGTTTCATCGTCATCGTGCAGCGCGGTCCACATACCGTGACAAATGTGCTGCAGGATTCCGTGATTTCCCAACTGGTTGGGCACGGCTCGGCGCAAAGTCACATTTTTAAAATTAGAACGCAAACGTTAGATTTTCGTAGATAAAAAGATGTTTTTATTAGTAAAGGTAGACTTTCTCAGGAATTTAAATCAATACGTTCATACTGGGCCACGTTCACACATTTTTCTGCTGAAACGAATTGTAAGTCTGATCTGGTATAAATATAGAATATAATGAAACAGGGTTATATGTTACAGTTCAATAGGTACATGTAATAATAATTTATACAAAAGCCCAGAAAGGGTTTTTAAAAATTTGAATTTAATGTATGTTTTTACATTGAATTAGCACTTATAATAAAAATAATCTACATCTCTGTAGTGAAAAATTGTTTGATTAATAACGATGAGTCTCAGAACGTATCCTTCAGTAAAAGGAAAAGGGGATTCCAAAAAATCGTTTTTTTTTTCAATTATTTCTGACCACAAATAGCTTTCATTGGTTCACAAACGTTACTCCTGTGGTAACATTGGATCAGACGTTTGTTCGATTTGATTTCTTTGACTTCATTATCTCCTTCCCGATCGCTTTCAGTTAACAGCTCGATCATAAAAGTTAATGTAAAATAGTGTCTCAACGTACCTCGTCTTCACTTTAGTGTAGCTGAACAAATGGTTCATACTGTCTTCGTCCATGTCATTGTATATTCAACCCCATAGCACATTTGTAGCGCCAAGTGTGAGAGCAGTAAGAATGCAATAAATTCAGTTAAAAATGTTAAATAGAAAATTGTTACATTTGCATTCAAAATATACCATAGAACCCATTGTAATTAATCTTAATGACGACTCTCAAAAAGAAACATAATTAGATTTTGAATCAAAACGTACTTCTTTGTATATATTTAATTTTATTTGAATATATTCTATTAATGACTTGAATATACTTAAATAAAGGTAATATAAAATTTAATTTTAACATTTTTTAATCACCTTTAACTTCCTATACCGACTGGTCGGGTGTTTTATTGCAGTCGGCAGGTTGTTTCAATAATTGCCCTCAAAAGTCAAGAGGATGTATTTGAATCAATTGCTTTAAAAAGTATAGACTTTGTTCTGAGATCGTTCAGTAAAAGCCTTTTATTGGTAAATCGAGTAAAAGAATTTAAAAAAAATCAATTTATAATTTAATTGATAAATTTGTATCTTCTGCGAAATTGACAGTTCGCCATCTGTTTTGAAATTGATAATTTTATAGATAACAAAAAATATTTAAAAATTAAATGCACATATGAAGTACTCGATGAAGTCTATCTAGCAGGTAAGTTCTAAGTCACGTTTAAACTGGTATTAGCATTCCACAATTTTCTAAGATAAGTACAAAGATTCCAAGGAACTTCTCGAATGTGCTTATTTTACAATCAAAATACATTACTGACCAATCAAACTTATCAGTTATATAATTATGCGGTAGTCTATATATTCACAAGATCAAACGAACTTACCTAAGTGATGTTCGATCTTGATTATATGAATGCCTCGTTGAAGTAAATAAGGATGACGAAGCGGAGGTACTACGTCGTCCTTATTTACTTCAACGAGGCTGAATATAATTTATATTATCAAGCATCAGAATTTAATTCAACCTGCACTTCCAGTTGAAAATTCAAATTCAAAATTCAAAACAAGAGACAATTTAAATAACTGTTTTAAATTCTTCCTCCATTTCGATATCGTAAAACCTGAAGCAGAAAAGCGCAGGAGAGAATGTCAATCCTATTTATTTACACCCCAGTAGACATAACTAAGAGCGAGCGTTATAAATCCTTTAAATTTTTAAAGAAGGTTCGCCGCGGTTGCCTGAAATCTACCTTATTCCATTTTCCTGTTTCGATTGAGTGACGCCAGGATCTTGGCGGAATCAGAATGGAACAGATTCTGGAATAAAGCCACTGTTTTAAATGTACATAATTCACGACCCGATTTTTTTTCTACCATTGTAAGTAAAATATCACTACAGTGATCAAGTATAGTCTGGTAATCCGACATGATTATTGTGCACATCATGCAAAATATCCTTACTGAGTGAATTATAATGGAACACTAACATGGTATACTTTTTAGACATTACTCTCCGGTTATTTAGTCACCGGTTTGAAAGCGTTCGAATGTTTTTGGTATATTTTAAATACTGATGGTACTTTGATGACTTACGTCATGAGTACATTCTTGCAAAATAATGCAAATATATTAATTCATTCTTCGTGAGCATAGCATATTCCGTATTTTGTATAAAAATTTTGGCCGCGAGTGGGAAGCCGTTTTTTTGGTATCGATCGAAAGTATATAAAGACATTAAAAATTTTGAAGATGTCAGAGTTCTGTGTCGGTTAGTATACAGAATAACATAATAATATATAGTGTTGGGTAGTGTGTGTGTTGGACGACTAAGTACCGCAAATGCTCGAAATATCACCCAACCCAGCGATATAGAGTCCCTGCCTATATCGATAATATAGGAACTTATGAAGCAACTATGAAAAAGGCCCGTTTCACATACGCATGCGCGAGATTTAAAATCTCGGGTATAACCAATGATCTTGCGGCATTGAACAACTAACATGGCCGTTGATAGATCGTCAATAAATTTGGATGCAGCATTTTTACGACACTATTTTCTCAAAATATGCCTTACACTCGTTAAATGTTCTGTGAGAACAAGTTATGTGTGTGGAAATCTCTCTCTCTCTCTCTCTCTCTCTGGGTAGTGTGTGTTGGGCGACTAAGTACCGCAAATGCTTAAATATCACCCAATCCAGCGTTATAGAGTCCCTGCCTATATCGATAATACAGGAACTTATGAAGCAACTATGAAAAAGGCCCGTTTCACATACGTATGCGCGAGATTTAAAATCTCGGGTATAACCAATGATCTTGCGGCATTGAACAACTAACATGACCGCTGATAGATCGTCAATAAATTTGGATGCAGCATTTTTACGACACTATTTTCTCAAAATATGATGGACAACACATTATCAGGGAAATATAAGACTATAAGCAAAGTGTGAGTATAAAGTATGAGCTGGCGCTGTCGATCGGTTCAAAGGAGTGATTGAGGAAACACCGTATATCGACTGTCTCGTTAGGAAGACACCTAAGCTTTGAAATTGACTCAATTTTTAGTGGTGAGTTTTTGGCAGTTTTGGGCATATTGTATCGTTTTGGAAAAAAAAATTCAACCTTATTTACGTTTAATCAGTACTTCGTTTACAATGCTGTTTCCTTTTTCTATATTCCATGTCTGACGGCAAAGCCTAGTCCATAAAATTAGGGGTGGGCTTTTCTTGTGAAACCTTCCATCGAAATAAAGATAACCATCCACATAAGAACATTGCTCTTATTGTCCTGATCTTATTCGACTGCACAACGTAAGATAATTTGCCTGACACCGGAAACCGTTATTTTAAACACATCCAATTTGCGGTTTAGCGCAATGATCGATCTCTTCGAACTGGGGGCAGCGCAATGATGCGCCCAGAATCTAAATAGAAATCTTAGACGTTTCATCTTCTTAGAGAACCGCTTTGCCAAAGGCAAAGGTGTCAAATGGACCTTGAACGGAATGGCAAGTCGTGCATGCTCGTAATGCATTTGGGTGAATGTATATTAGATTTAAATTCCCTGTGGGCTGACGGCGTGCGAGGATCGAATTCAAAAGTTTGACCGAATCCACACGCCGCAATGGTTTGAGGCTTTTTATACCTCTCTGTATTTTTAGGAAGAAACCGCAATTCGTTTTATAAGAAGCAATTTAAACTAAATTTGGCAGAGTACTTTACATAACTAGTTAGAATGTAGTTTTCTACCTTTTGTTAATACCTTTAGACTAAGAATTTATGCTAAATAAAACAGAAATTCCTTACCAAAAATTTGTAAGCCTCTTACGATGTAGGTTCGCAATTGATTTGTTTTTGATTCACAGAATGTTAAGAACGCTTTAGATATTTTTGTTGAAATTTGGGTAGGGAAATTAAATATTTTTATCAAAAGAATGGAACGCCACTGCTTTTTTCAAAAATAAAAATCGTTTTTAAAATCGCCATTTATTTCTTAGTGAAAATGATCCCTCCTTAACTTAGTGTCGTCGACGAAGTTTCCAAAGAAAAAATTAAAAAGCAATAATAACAAAGGTATAAAGAAAATAAAAAAAGGGAACTAAATTAAAAGTTAAATAATCGTAATTTACTATTGAATATGAAAACTTAGCACAACAACGTGAGAATTATTTTTATGCGTTGTGGGCATCTAATGGAGAAAAACTTTTTTTTTTATATTTTCAACACCCAGTACGTAAAGAAATTAAGCGATTGCGGACCTGAATTGATAAAACTTTTATTTTTCAATCACAATGGGTACAATCCTGGGATAAGGGAGTCCGAGTCTATACAAAGGTTTCTGAGTCTTTTAATTAGTTACCTCTAGAATTACAAAATATCGTTCTTAGAATATAATTATGCTGCGTCACAAAATTGTTATCACTGTTTAGTTCAATCGGAAATTTTCTGGACAGCGCGATTCTAATTACATTTTTTAATTATTTAAATTAAATTAAAAATTAAAAAAAAAGTAGTATCTAAACATTTATATCCAAAGCAGTTTGCGCTGTAAACTGGGCAGTATGTTTGATTTTTGCTGGTTTTACAGCGTATCTCCCTTATAAAAAAAGCTATTGTGTTGCGGATTTTGTCATCCCAAGCCATTTTTTCATGAAATGAAAGGTGACACAAGTCAGCTATCCAGTGCCGTAGTCACTTTTCTTCTGAAACTCACAAATTACGATATACAAACTAAACTTGTGTTTTTTTTGTTAGTGAGACACCATTATTAATTTTAGTAGGCTGTTACAAGTTTTTTAAATATATGTAACGCGTTAAGAAGTATTTCTAATACTAGTATACATGTAGTCCAGTCAGAGCAATTGTGCAGTTACGACATAGCATCTCTATCTAGTTCATTACTAGTAAAAGGATTTTTTTTTGTCAGTTTTGAAATCCGTGTCAAAAGACGAGTCAAAATGTACGTTTTTTTTCTAAAAGTAAAAAAAAAGTTTTTAGTTTCCTACCAATATTCAAAATCTGAATGGTGGTAATCATACCAAGTTTTCTAGACTTGAAGTTAATTTTAAAACGTTTTCCTCCGCAGAAGAAATAGACTTCCTCTCAAGTTTAACATAAACTAACTTTCAAAGGAAGCGAGTTATTTCAAAGATAAACTAGGCAATACAAATCATATCTGAATAAAGCGCCTTTGAGTCGAGTATCTTGGATAACTTTATAAGCTCCGGCCCTACACATGTAAATTGTGCAGCGAAAACTTTATCTAATTCTCGCTTAATGTTTACTGGGGAAAACTGACTTCGTTATTTTGTTCTCATCCTCTTTTCTAGATTTACAATTTAAATAATAAAATAAAAGCGGCGATGTTACGCTGCAACTTGCACTTCCTCGTTACGCTTTTGTGTTTGATCGGATGTTTGGTGTTCAACTAAGGGAACATCCATAATCCTTTCTATGCGTTCTGCAAAAGAAAAAACTTATCAATCTGTGTTAAAATTATATAAGAGCGATCATCACTTACTTCCGTTAGACTTTTCCGCTAACACTCTTAATACTCATTATAAATATGAACAAAAATCTATGACATTTTCAAACAAATGTATTGAAATGAATTGTAAAAAATCCAATACTGGGTTGCGTCTCCACATAAGTTTTCACAATCTGTTAACCCTTCGGAGCATGCTGGGAATCGTATGATGGTAAGTACATATTCAATAGTCTATGGTCTGGTGACCTTGAGGGTCACGGAAAAAGGGTTACATTAGATTATCGAAGGAAGTTTCAAAGAAACTGCACGGGTATGTTGCTAGAAACATGGCAACGTGAAAGGTTGTAACAAGTTATTAGCGTATGATTCAGCGTTCATGTTTCTATCCAAGAAACGTTAACCGAGGACGGTATGACTGGAGCCCATAGACTCTAATTTTTCTATCCCATTGCGGTGGTGGTGTTCAAAGGACTCTAGGGGCAATAAAGTCTTGAAGGCCATTCTTCTTCTTCAACTCTCCTTCTAAGAACTAGTGGCCCCCAAACAGTATACCCCGACGATTTACAGTGTGTTGATTTTTCGATATCAAAAGTATTATTAATTATGTTTAGTGTCGTAATCAACTGTAAACTAATTGTAAATTTGTGTTGTTCTGTAGTAGAGTATAGGTAGATACCGCCTCTTTTAGCCTGAACAAAAAACTGCAGAAATTAAAACTATAATTACAAATTTTCAATGCAGCGGACCATCCCACGCGTTTTCATTTTAAATTATAATCTAAATTCCAGATAAAACAATTAACATAATCTGATTTGGACTTCTGGGAACCAAGCTGCCCAATTGAAATATCAAACTGTTATAGAGATCTTATCAAGTTTTAATAACAGGTGTAGTCAACAATAAGCTGAAAGGCGAAACGATATATTCGATGTCGTAGGTACCAGATCCGGTTAGCCCAGCGGGAACCGGCTTAATGAAATCCGAATACCCGATTGTTCATCGTCCCACTTTTGTGAGGGTGTTTCTGCATGCTGCGTGATAAATAAAAATAAATACTGGATAAGACGTAAGCAGGAAAATATTATCTGTCAAAATTGTTAATGACCCGCGTCGTGGGTGTGACTTATTTTACACAACCGGAGTAATAATACCAAATTTATTTTGTCAAAGTTAATTATAATTGTTAAAATCCATATTACATATTACTTAATTATTATTACATACAGAATAGGACAACATTAAGGCAACAGCTATTACGGCAGGATACTGTTCAGGGTTCAAGTTATACAAGAATTTTTTATAGGAGACGAACATATGCACATGTACTACTGGAATTGCGACAGTTTTTTGATATTATTTTTAAACGATTGATCGCACTGATTAATATTAAGTATTTCTTTTAATTAATTTTTAAGGTGACAAGTCGTAGTTTTTCACGTAGTTTCAAATTGTGTACGGCCATCTTCTCCTCACTAAATAAATTAATTTAGACAATAGATTGATTCAGTTACCTTCTGGCGACCGTAGCCACCCACAGCACTCCAAAGTGATCCGTGCTACATGCTGTTGTTGTGATGCAAATATAGGCATTTAGTCCAGGGACATGTGTGACCGCGTAAAGAACTAGAATATAATTTCCGCAAAGGGCGTTGGGGTTTAAAATTATAAAGTAGCAATACTAAAACTTTAATAACTATAATATAAATAGTTAAATTAAAAGTACTTGACACACTTTCAGAGACAATGCAAAACCACATCCGATGCATTTGAGCGTTCTTTGGAAAGATACAATAGATAATACTAACCACAAATACATAAAAGTAAGAAAGTTAGTTCATTTCGCATTAAATTGTCATCTGTAATACACATGGCAGTCTCAAGCTTACCACTTGTTTGTTCAAAATTATTTGAAGTGTTTTAAATAAAGTAGGTAATATACTAATTGATCGCACAACTTGTGCCAGACAGCACGGAAGTTTATACATCGTGCTGAGCAGCTTTTGTATATTTTTGAATGTAAAGGATTTTCGTTTCCTATAGCCCATGCAAAATTGAAGAGGTTGGCGACAATTTCCTGGTAAGCTTGTCCATCCTACACCAATCATTGTTCGTTGAAAAATTATGAATATGAACACCGGAACCAGAGATGTAACATTGGGGTGCGCGTTGCTGTAATCAACCTAGCATGATCAGCAAATGATTTAATCTAAATTTTCTGAAGATCGCTACGCCTGAAATTCGTTTAATATTTTTGTACTACTAGACGCATTTTGAATTAACTTAAAATTGTTAACTACTTTTTTAAATATTCAAATTACTACTTTTTATACTATTCAAAATGAGTAAATAGTTATTATTATGCATTTAACATGCATTCAGTCAGAATGAAAACAAGACATTCAAATGGTAGAGAATTTTGGAAATATGGCGCATTTGTATTATCCGAAACTTTGGTGAGATTATAAGAGTGCAGAAATAATTATCGCACATATGTGTATTTTGAAATTTAAAGAAATGAAGTTTATGCCATACTGGGCTTTAGAATGTTATCGATGAAGTTACCTTGATACTTCATGAACTTGACCCATTTCCAGTAAGAGTGGGTGATTTGGTGGATTCCGCAAAAAAATAATAATTGGCAATTGAAATTTTACCTGAATTCTTAAAGGTTGATTTGGCACTGTACAATATAAAACAAAAACTGCAAAACAAGCAAGTCATCAAAATTATTCTTTAAGATCATTTTGTATTCACGCAGGTGGTACGATTATACTTTTTCTTTATCCTTCGAAGCGCACTATAAGATTATAAATAAACTTAACGTCCGTTGTCTTGTATCAAAACCATAAATCCAGCAATTGCGTCTTGGAGAACGTTTCATTTCTTATCCCAACATTGGCTCGACGTTGATAACACTGTAATTATGGCACATAATAAAAAGATAGCCGACATGCTTATCCGATATATCGTTATTTATGGTTACTAAATATTCATATAACATGAGACTGAACAATGTTCAGCGGGCGCAGCGAATAAAAAAAGAGTTTTTATGTTTGTTTTGACCATTCTTAAATACGTAATGGCCATAGCGAAGTCGCCGCGATTTAAGAGGAATTTTATGCTACGGAATGTGGGATTTTTTTACCGTCCAAAAAACTGCCTAAATTTTATTTTATATATTATAAACAGGTTGTGACGAAAAAGTAAATTACTAAACACACCCTGAATTTGCAATATAATGAGTGGAAAACAGGGTAAGATTATCATTCTATTTTATGAAAAAACAGAGGAAATTGTTTTTAAATTCCAAAAATGGTCTTATGAAATTGTTTTTCGAATTCCTACCTACCAAGGCGATTAATAACGCCTCAAAAATGTTTCCAATTTTAAACAAACAGAGGAATTTAACAAACTTTCTAGAGAAGGATGTTCTAGTGCTCCTTGCCCATTGATTTACAGTTTTACTGCCTGAAATTTTGCAATTTATCGAAATACTTACATCCAAAAAGCGGAGAAATGAAATGAAAACGTTTTAAGAAAAAAAATCCTCTAATCTTATACTTGTACTTCTTAAAAAACTGCAGTACTTTGGACTCAATTCAGTTGCACATTTCTTTAAGGGTTACTTGGGTGGCCGGTGCCGGAGAGTGATGTTGAGTGGCAATGTCTCAAATTTTATTTTTACTAACAAAGGGGTGTGTGTTGTGTCGGTTATTGTTTTCGATCTATACAGCAGACTTTTATTTTTCTTAAATATTGCTGGTGTCGTTAATACGCTGACGACACGCAGATTTATTATTTATTTTAGAAAGATGGGGTAGAAGTTACATGTCATAAGGTAAATAAAATTAATAGTGTAAGACCTAGCTCACGGTCTGCTTCTTAATAATATTACTTACTTCTTTTTGACTCTAATACGGAGAGTGTCCGCGGTAACTATAATTTTATTACAGACTTGAATAGTGTAAGGTAAATTCCTATCGACAGCTGTAAGAACTTAGATGATTTGATAGATGTTAGTTTAAAGTACGATACGGCGTGACATTTTTGAAAATGAATATGTTCAAGGTCATTCTTACGACGTAGCTTAAACTGGAATGGTGTGACAGTCTAATATTACTGAACAGATATTATTTATTGGGAGTGTTTTATTTTTATAAATAAAGGATTTCTGTTTCGGTTATTACTATAAGCTCAGGAAATATGCAACTTTAGTTTATTTGAAAAATTTGCAGAACTAATCTATTTGCCAAATGCTACCGAGAGTTTTACCACATTCCTAAGCCAAATGTGACTGGGTTTGAGAGATCCTTTACTTATAACCCTATTACACTTGCTAGTTGAAGTAAACTAACGTCCCAATATTCACTTCATTATCAGTTTAAACGAACAAATGAACTTTGAATATTCAAATTTGATAATTTTTTTAATTTCTCACACGATTATTTTAGAAAAATAAAACTACTACTACTACTTATGTTTACTTTGGATTTCTTTCCTTTCTTTCTTTGAGGTTGATTTTTTTCTTGTACAGTCAGAAACACTTAGAAACACACAAAGAAACTTCCACAGGCTACTGTAATACTTTTCGCAAAACTTCTGGATTCCCCCTGCGTCGGTTTTTGCCGAGTCGAACTTGCTAACGTTTCGCCAATCATCCTGATCGCTTCTTCAGAGCTTGACTGAAACTGGCTCGTATTCTACTCTGTACATGCTTATATATTATTTGAGGGGGCGGAACTGAGTCGCGGTTAAGATTGTTAGGTTGTTTTTAGATTTCTATAGACTCTCGGATTTTTCGTTGGTAGAAGAACTGATTACGTGCAAGAATTTTAGTTTTATCGAATAAAATTTTATGTCCGGTTTCATGAGTGTGTTCGGCAACAGCTGATGAGTTTATTTGCCTTAGTCGTAAGGCTCTTTCGTGTTCTTTGAGTCTAGTTGATATTTTTCGTCCAGTCTCTCCAATGTATTCTTTGCCGCATATGGATGAAATGCTGCAAACTCCTGGCATCTCAAATGGAATTTTGTCTTTGGCGGACCGAAGATGTTGAGAGATTTTTCGACAAGTGGTAAATCTGGTTTTGGCGTTATACTTCTTTAGAACTTTTGATATGTGGTCAGTGAGGTTTTGAATGTAAGGAAGGACCACAGTGGCAAGTGTAGCATTGCTGTCCACCTCACTGCTATTGGAAGGTTGTGGAGAAGTGTATTTTTTGATGGAACGCTCAATATCTTTAATGTGGTAATTATTAGAGAGAGGACCAGAGGTAAGGTGTTTTAATTCTGGGTTCACTCACTGGGGCTGAGATAGTTTTACGGTTCTGTAAATAAGAGATTTGATAACCGATATTTTTTTGGGCCGGATGGTAACGTGTCCATGTAATCGGTCTGTGTGCGTAAGTTTTCTGTAAACACCATGACCCAATGTTAGGTCTGATTTTCTATTGATAAGAATATCTAAGAATGGAAATTTATTATTAGTTTCCAACTCAATGGTAAAACGTATGTTAGGGTGTATAGAGTTGCCACTGTGGCCCTTCCTTACATTCACAACATCACTGACCACATGTCCGAAGTCCCAAAGAAGTATAACGTCAAAACCAGATTTACCACTTGTCCAAAATCTCTCAACACCTTCGGTCCGTCAAAGACAAAATTTCATTTGAGATGCCAGGAGTTTACAGCATTCTATGCATATGCGGCAAAGAATACATTGGAGAGACCGGATAAAAAATATCAACTAGGTTCAAAGAACACGAAAGAGCCTTACGACTAACACAAATAAACTCATCAGCTGTTGATGAACACAATCACGAAATCGGACATCAAATTTTATTCGATAAAACTAAAATTCTTGCATGCAATCAATTCTTCTACCAACAAAATATCCGAGAGTCTATAGAAATCTATAAATGACCTAACAATCTTAACCGCGACTCAGGTCTCTACCTGTCACCAATATGGGAATCATCTAAGACGGTGTTTATGTCCCTCATTTAACTCCGCCCCCCCTCAAACAATATATAAGCAGGTTCATAGTCAAATGCGAGCCAGTTTCAGTCAAGCTCTGAAGAAGCCAACAGGATAATTGGCGAAACGTCAGCAAGTTCAACTCAGCAAAAACTGACTCAGGAAGAATCCAGAAGTTTTGCAAAAAGTAGTAGTCAATATTTTAAAAATGCTGCATTAACCTTATTTTTGAAGCAAAATGAACGAAATTTGGTACTCCTGGGCGTACTGAAAATCATTGAAATAGTTCATCCCTACAGAGGGGTGGGGATGGGGAATAAATCTGATATCGACATTCGGTGGTGAATTGCTCTCTTTAATAGAGCTAGGTAGCTTGTAATTTTTCCATCGTCGAAGGTGTCGAAAAAGTCACTTTTATCAAAAAATTCATATTTTCACCTTGTGGAACATTACAAAACACAATAACATAAATGTTTTTTTATACTTCAAATTAGTACCTTATCTTGAATTTTTCAACTTACCAAAAATAACTTTTTTAGTTTTTTTTTTACTTTTTAGTATTAAAAAGGAACTTGTAACCATCTGTAGTAGCGGGATTTATTTCAGATGTTCACTCTTGTCAGTTAAATATGTTTCACATAAAACGTTGCTATTTCTTTTGTTCAAAATATGTTGAATCTCTGGTAAATAATGTAAAACTCCAGAAATAAATTAAAAAGATTTATTTCAGTCTTTTGTTTTCGGGTTTCAAATCGCAAGGGACAGTAGATCGATCCTGTATAGATAGACAGCCTGCATGTGGTGTTTTGACCTTTAATCGCATCTAATGCATTTAAAATAATGATGTCAAAAATTTCTATTGAGTTTTGGGTTCATCTTAAAATTAATAAGCTAATGTTACTAATTGGTACTATTTATAGAACAAATTTATGCAGTGTAAAAACTTTTGTGGGTTATTTTGATAATATATTGTCATACGCGGTGCCCCAATATAATCACGTTATTATAACGGGCGATCTGAATATAGATCAACTTACTCCTAACCTAATTAATACGTGCTTAGAAGCATATTATTTTTCTCTATCAATTACTGAACCCACCAGTCTAACTCAGAATTCCCAAACCTTGTTGGACGTAATCTATACTAACTAAAGTAATATGACTACTTCTTTTGGAGTTTTGCATTATAATTTCTGTGATCATCTCGCAGTTTTTTGTCAAATAAAATTTGCAGCTTTCCGTCAACCGTCATTGCTTCGACAATATCGAAGTTTCCGAAACTTCAATAATGACCCTTTTCAACAGGATCTTGTCGGTATCCCTGATATTCAACTCGAATATGTCATTTGCATTTATAATCGCAACTATTGACTCAATTAAAACCATTATTTTTAACTTTAAGTCAAATTTTGCTGGTGTTGATTGTGTATCTGCTATCATGCTTTAGATGACCCTCCGTATTACCGCGCTATACGTTACACATATTGCTGTTTGGAAGTAGGATATTTTCCTAGTATTTGAAAGTTTGCTTTGATCACACCATCGGCAAAAAAATAACAATACCAGCCAATTCTCAGACCTTCGTCCAAACGATCACATTATTAGTTCTTTAGATAATGGTCTTGACAATGTAAGTTCTGCATTTCTCCCTATTTCTTCAGGTGTACCGCAAGGTTCTGTCCTTATTATTCTTAACTTATATTTCTGATATTTATACGTCCATCGAATATTTGAATTTGCATTCATTTGCTGATGACACCCAGCTATTTTACTCTTTCGATACTAAATTATTTGATATTGCTTCAATTTATACGAATTTGGATTTGCATAGCTTATTTCTATATTCTGCTAGGCATAATCGTCAACTTAACACTAAAAAATGCAGTGCAGTGTTCTTTTCTCCTAAACCTAATATTGAACAAGTATCCCAAATGTATTTATTAATTAACGGTGAACGTTTTAAAATTGTGAATTGTAAAATTGAATTGTAAGAAAAACCTTGGTATTATATTTGATTGTATGTGGACTTAGATTTATGGAATATGTATCTTTCTTGGTGAAAAAGTCTTATTTCCTTTTACGCCATTTGTACAGGCACAGAATTGTCCTTAATTTCAGTTTACGGAACTTTTAGCTCAATCACTTGTCTTCTCGATTATGAACTATAAATAGAAATAGATAGAAATATAGATTGCAAAAAATTCAAAACAGCTATTGCAGATTTATTTTCGGCTTGCATAAAGATCCAGGAACTTAACTGACTAAAAATTGACAGTACTTTGAAGTACTTTTTGGCGTCTATGGTATTCCAAATTATTAGCACTTCCAATTCGTCCTACTTAGGAGCTTCGTGACTTTAACGCTGTTGTAATTTTTAATAGTATACCCGATTCAGTAAAATCACATTCAATTAAATTATTTAAAAAATATTTCAGGTTGATGCTGTTAACTTCTCAAACAATTTGATTTTCAATGTTATTCTTTTTATTTTTACTTTTAATAACTTTCTATGGTTCCATATTACAATTACATTTATCTATTATGCAATATTTAATTTATCGATGTAATCATAACTTCCTATTTAGTTTTCAATTTAAATATTTAAGCGGTTAAGTGGAGTAGGTTTTGCTAGACGTCGCTTCTTCGCTACTTAAATTTGTATATAACAATATACAACAATACAGGCAATTTATTATTATTATTATTATTATAATGATGAGTGAGCAGGTTAATGAATTGTTTTCCTAAGGACGTTTTCTTCAAATTGCTTCTCGCAAACGGCGCATAACTGCAAGATGATACTTTTTATTGACCGTACGTCCTTGTAGTAAGAACTCTTGATGTACTACGCCACGATAATAAAAAAAAAGTAAGCAAATCCTTGACATTTGGTCGAACTTGAAGTCTACTTTTTTCGGTCTTGGTGATTCTGGGTTCTTCCATTGGGACGAATGGGATATGTTTTCGAGGTCATAACCATATACATATGATTCGTCACCAGTTATGACCTTTTTGAGCATGTCAGGATCATCATCATCACCCAAAACTTCAGCCACTTCATAATAGTAATTCGACGATTTTTCAACACCATTTGTTTCACTTTTTCAACGTTTTCATCAGTTATTGACGTGCTGAAGCCTAAAGAGCGAGGTTCGTCATCGGCGTCGTCCCGGCAATCTTGGAACTTATAAACATTTTCTTTTTAAACAAAATTTTATGCGAATTGCATTCTTTGTTCCATTTTTTTTGAGAGCAGGAAATCGCCGAGCACACGCAACACATCTAAATCATCATCATCACAAAAAAAAGTAAATGTGCAAACTGACTGAAATTATGATCATATGTTAGGGACAATTGTACCTACATTTTTTTTATGGAAGATCGAATGTACGTAGCCTGCCCAATTTCAAGTTACATTTTGAACACATAAGTAAAGGAAAGATAATGCCCTGCATAAATTTAATTTGCGTGAAATTATTTAACCGGAACAAGACAACAAGTTTTATGTCAGAAGTAAATCTCGTAGTAATTTTAGTTCCTATAAATGAAATGAAAATTTTAAATTGACAATTTCGAAACTGCCATCGAATTATTCGATTAGTCGTGGTGATTATTTTCATCACTGGCTGGTTCATTGGTGCCATATTATTGCCGTTCTTTTGTTTATGTCGATAATGGGAAAATTCCTTTCGGGAAATGTTCCCCTATCCACTGTATGCATCAATTGACGTGATATATGCGCGTTAGTTTGTGTTACTCTCAAAACAATTATCGTAATGTATCGTATTCGCTTTAGTATATTTCTCGCAAATGTTAACGAATTTGTGTACTATAAACCAGATATATAGGCAACAATAAAAATTTGTATTAAAGGGAGAAACATTCGGATTATTGTTAGTAGAATGTTGAATTTAAAACATGAAAGGAAATTAACATGAATTTTTGAGCAAGGAAAAATTATGGAGTTTTTGTCATCTAATGCGTAATCATCCTTTTCAAAGTCTGTATAAGTAAAATAATAGTATAGAAAAGAATTAAATAATATTTATTCAAAAATATTATCCACACTCAAAAATAATGGTGCGTAGTTAAAAATGTACTATCATACTATGTAATAGTGTTGATAGTGCATAGCAGATACTGTTGACTTTGAACGGATAATACATAGTACATCCTGTAGACCTCGAGTGTTTTTCTTATTCTTCTTTAGTAATTCTTTGGGTTTGGTATTTAGAATTCAAAATATTAAAGCAAATTAAGTTGTATTTTTGAGGAGGGAAGCATTAGAGAGTCAGAAAGTTTTTAGTTGTTGTCACCTCGCCTGTAATAATTCTTTTCAACGTCTGCCTCTATATAGGAAAGAAATTAAAATCAGAGTATAGAAATGAACAGAAAAGTTCTTATTAAATAATACTAATTCAAAAATTTCATCCATGCTCAATGAAACTGGTGCGCAGTTAAATTATATGAATATCAATATTATGTAAAAGTATATACAGTGTATTTGAGTGTTTTTCTCTAATTTATTATTAATTTTTTTTAATATACCTATTGATTTAATCTATTGATTGAATTCGATTCTAATTTCTCAAACCGGTAGTATATTGTTATATAAGTAAGCATTTTGTCTGTTTATGTTTTCGAGGGGTCTTGAGTTATGGCTAACATAAAGGACAGGGCAAGTTCGTACTGTTTAAATGGTTCTATTTTGCGAAACATTGCCATCTCCACCCGGCGAATTCAAGTATACTTGCGAATTTTTTTTTAAAGTATGCATTCTATTTTGCAAACCCGTTATGCAAGACAGCATTCAAATTGACAAAAGTCGTTTTCTTGCTATTTTTATAATATGCTTATATATCCCTTATAAAAATGTTCTTTAATGCCGTTAAAACCCTACGCTTTGTACAAATAATATGTTTCGTATTCCCCTTGCAATAAAAAAAAGTACCTTTCTCTTACTCTGTTTAGGAAAGTAAAATAAATTTGAGTTGGTTAAATGGGGTAGTGAAGCGAATATATGATGCTGCCTCCTGTTAGCATCATTTAGCCTCTCCTACTCAATTCCGACTCTCACCTCCTACACAGCCTCGGATTTTGGATGGTCATAAGGATTTAGGACTTAGGCGAAGAACAAGGACTATGCGAATTGGAATTTGGAATATACAGGGACTAGCAACGAAAGAAATGGAAATACTCTCAGAAATTGGACATATACATAATAGTTTTAAGTGAGACCAAGAAAAAGGGACAAGGAGAGGAAACAGTCGGAATATATACACAGTGGTGTTCCTAAACACGAAGGGGTAGCACAAGCCAGTATCAATACTTATAAAAAAATAAATGGAAACAAGATATACAAAACTACCATGGAATAAACGAAAGAATACTGAAAATCAAAATAAAAATATTTGAAGAATCAACAATAATAGTATATATGCAATGAATGAAAATGCAACTCAATCACAGAAAGAACTCTTCTTCAATTTTTCAAAGAAACTTCCACAGGCTACTTAATACTTTTTACCAACTTTCTGGATTCCTCCTGCGCCGGTTTTTGCTGAGTCGAACTTCTGATGTTTCGCCAATCATCCTGTTGGCTTCTTCAGAGCTTGACTGAAACTTTCTCTCATTTGTTGTTGTTGGGCGGAGCTAAATGAGGGACATAAACACCGTCTTAGATGATTCCCATATTGGTGACAGGTAGAGACCTGAGTCGCGGTTAAGATTGTTAGGTCATTTATAGATTTCTATAGACTCTCGGATATTTCGTTGGTAGAAGAATTGATTGCATGCAAGAATTTTAGTTTTATCGAATAAAATTTTATGTCCGGTTTCGTGATTGTGTTCATCAACAGCTGATGAGTTTATTTGTGTTAGTCGTAAGGCTCTTTCGTGTTCTTTGAGCCTAGTTGATATTCTTCATCCGATCTGTCCAATGTCCAATTCTTTGCTGCAAATGCATGGAATGCTGTAAACTCCAGGCATGTCAAATGGAATTTTTGTCTTTGACGGACCGAAGATGTTGAGAGATTTTTGGTGGTAAATCAGGTGTTGATATGTGGTCAGTGAAGTTTTGAGTGTAAGAAAGGACCACAGTGGCAAGTGTAGGATTGCTTTCGGCCTCATTGCTATTGGAAGGTTGTTTTTGATGGAACGCTTAATATCTTAAATGTGGAAATTATTAGAGAGAAGAGCAGAGGTAAGGTCTTTTAATTCTGGGTTCAGAGACTATGGCTGAGATAGTTTTACGGCTCTGTTAACAAGAGAGTTGATAACCGATGATTTTTAGGCCGGATGGTGATGTGACCATGCTTTAAGGTATCGGTCTGTGTGCGTAGGTTTTCTGTAAAGAAATAAATATAGATAAAACCGAATATTTATGTATTGGACAACAAGTTGCAGATTGAGATTAAATTTAGAGGACGAAATTACTAATAACTATCAAACTTTCAAGCATCTAGGATCGACAATATACGGAGATGTTTAAGGGATATAAAGACAAAAATAACACCAGGAAAACAAACCACAAGAGTACATCATGGACTGATATGTAACAATACTCTTACTATATACATACTTTATACTTGGGAGGAACCAACTAGGAACCAAAAATGGATTATTGACTTGATCATAGTGAACAAAGCTAGCAGAACCATAAGAGTATATGGACAGCCGAAAAAAAAAATAATAATAATATTGCAAAGCATAATAAAAAAAATATCAGCTTATATAGAGCAGAAGTATGGCCAATGACAACAACCATAAGAAACAAAATAAGAAAGAAGATAACAAGGAAATTAGAAAACAGTAGTATGCTAGAACACAGGCGGCCAAAACGAGTACTGGAATGGAGAAGACGAAGAGGACGACCGGTACTAAGATGGGAGACATACATTCGACATGCGGTGGTTGATAGAGGGCTGAGAGAAGGGGACTGGAATGTAAGAGAACTGTGGAGGATAAAAACGGCGAACTCGTAAACGAAATTCCTGAAGAAGAACAAGAAGAAATAAATTAGAATTTGAATTATCTCTATAATTTCTTGATAGCACGTTGCTTAATAGATCGCAAGGTCTGTGTAAAAATGATGACCACAAAGCACAGAAACGTACTGCAGTTTGGAAAGAACGAATGGCATGATCCCCGCTACATTATAATGCCTTTTCGTTCATTGAAACCATGACCTTCTTTTGGACAAGTAGTTCTAAGTTGATTGTGTTTGTTAATTGTATGTTATTTCTTGTTTTTTTTTCTTCAAGACTTTGGATAAATAATTTATAAAATATTCATGAAAACTAAAAAATCTTATAACGGACATTTCATTTTTAAGAACAAAGTAAGCAAATAGTGATTAACAACAAATTTGATTTATCATGTGACTATTGGTAATTGAGATTGAAATAATCGTGCTTTACTCACGCAAATTAATTTCTAAAGTTTTGCTCCTTGATTTATTTTTTGACGTGTCGCTCTATTTATTGGAGTCAAAGGCTTTCATAATTTCCCACAAGCCAAATGATATTTTGTTTTCTTTTCCTTTTGATAAGTCACAATAACGATGATGTTCTACTTAGAAAACTACTTTGCAGAAAAGAAGCAATAAGTAAGTAAGTGCGGTTGTAACCTTCACAAACGCACATCATTTCTATTGCCTCGCAGCACTCTTGTATAATGATTGGCGTTTATTTTGTAAAATCGTTTTTTACAATTTGGCAAATATCTTGAAGAGCCGCACCTATTACTATAACAACAAATGGTATCACAAATATTTTATTCGTTATGAAAGTGATAGTCAGGATTACATTTCGCCATTTCCACGTTAGAACTTATTTTACGTGGAACTGGAACGAAAACACATGGGGCACTTATTTCAAAACTAAAATAAACTTTTATATGAAGCCGAAGTGGATATACGCAGTCAGAAACCTACTTGTGAATGCAAGTAATAGATATTGAGATGCTCCATAGATACGCAGAGTGCTTTTGTATTTGTTTCAAAGAATACAAATGAATGCATAGGGCGGAATGTATTTTCAGACATTTGTTATCCAAGGTAGATGGAAAAATTTTATTATCTAGAATATACACTGGAAATTGCGGGCAAATTTGATGACACCAATTAAAGAAAAAGAGAGGAAAGGATGAAAATATATTTCTTCTACTCCCTACTCTAAAATTCCCAATTAAACATCGATAAAGCGTGCGGAAACGACAGTGAGTCATTTTGGATATTTCCCACGGTAGGTTTTTGCCACGGATGGTATTTTGATGTTTGCTAATTATCGTGGAAAAAGTCTAGTATGCAACACATTGATAGAGTTTTTCAGTCGCTCATTAATTAATTTCTCGCCTCGCTATTACCAAATCAAATTCGTGACTAAAAATGATTTTATACTAATTGCATATTATATTATATTAAAAAACAACAAAGAAACTCAAGTGCAATTTAACGGAGGACAACATTCTTAGTAAATACTTGTCTAAAATTAATAACGGTTTTAAAAGTGGACCTAACTGCATATTTGTCAAAATTTTAAACGATTTAAATTTTTATAATTTTATGGTATTTCTACTAAGTATATGTTTCATCTAAAAGGAACTGGAGAAAAAACCGTCCATAAAAAGGGTAAATTATTTTTTATTAATATAGATGGATCAAAAGAGGGAATTGATGACAAACATAGATTAGTCCTACTTTTACATTACCGCTAATTGTACTAAATAATTTCGACACTTTGCTATACTTTCTTATATTAACGCCACAAAATTAAAAACAGCGTTTAATATTGAAAGTAGAGCTGTTTTTTTTTGCAAAATAGCTTACTGGCTTAATTTTTATTATTTACCAACACTTAGTTAAACCATCTTTAAAAAAAAAAATCGGAAAATTTAACATTTTTAAATAATAATTTTCATATTTAAAACTTACAACCTTTATTCCAATTTACTTATTTGTTCTTTTATTTGATAAAAAAAATTGAAAGAAAACAGAAATTGTCTTATGGTGCTAATAAGTTGATAGTCGTTTTGTATTTGTTTTAATATTATTTACAATTATTGCACTATTATAACTATGCACTAAACAGGCCCGCGCTAGGTCAGCTTTATTAAACACTGTCGCCAACCAATTAGAGCGATTCTCTTACTGTAGTCAAAGGTTAAGAGCAAATGTTAGACAGTTCGAATGGCTCTGCACGTGCTCTCATTACGTATTCATCATCTATTCGTTTTTGATTTTTTTCATGGCGGGCGTAAAAAAATATAGTATGCAACACATTGATAAACTTCAGGCACTCGTTTATTACATATAATAATATTAAATTATTATAAATAAATCATACAAATAAACATGAAAAATTTACTTTACCCAATAAATTCCTTTAAAACCTGAATTATGGCTTGACAGACATCTCGACCAATGTAGAAATTGTTGTCTGATATTCTGAAAAGGTACATGAGCGAAGGATAGTTATCATCGGTTGCCAAATATCTGAGAGTGCAAAACAATTGGTGCCGGTATACAGAATCGAAAATTTGTATCGCATTTAGAAATCAGAGGTTGTAACGAACCACCACTGCAACGATGTCATTATCTTAACCGCAACGCATTAAGACGGTCTGACGCAAAAAACCCTTTGATGCCGCTCGGACCCCGGCACGTCACGACGAGTTCGGATTCCGACACAGGAGTTGTTGTTCGACGGCGTTACGCGACGGACGCGAATTTTTTAATTTTATTTCACGCAATTGTTAAAGACACGCAATCTTAGTAAAATAGTAAGAAGTCTGTTCCGTGTTTTCGTGCTACCCACTTCACCCCGAGAGGACCCCGTTCTCTTACACTGGCGCTCCAACTTGTGGCTCGAAAGAGGTTAGATTTTCGAAATTTTACGTGAGTTTCACCGGTTTTCACGGATTTTTCGTAATCTGTTCAACTGGACATCGTATTTTTTCAACGTTTTGTGAATAAAATAGTGTTTCTTGCTCCCGGTTTGCCGATTAAGGACTAGAAATACACAAGAATAATTACGTGTTCGCGCCGAATGCCAAAACTTGAAAAATTTTGTTTCCATTGACTGAATGAAGAACAAAACTAACTTTTGTGACTATTTCTTTCAAGATTTTGTGTCGACGCAAAGTAACGACGAAATAGTGCCACACGCTGTTAGCCACGGAAGATCAGTCATCGAATCGTTATTTCCTGCGATCTCGCGATCGTGCGGAAAATCAGCATTCTCAGTTAAAATCAGTGAAAATGACGGACGTAACGTTAAGTGACGCTCAGTTTCAAGAACTTTTGAACAGATTAACCGTAAATTCACAAACGCAAGTATCTAGTGCTCCGACATTGTCAGGAAACTTCTCGCAATGTTCATCTCGGTTCGACGGTTCAAAAGACTCTGACGTAAATGCTATCATAGACGCGATTTCGATCTATAAAGAATGCGTACAAATTTCTGACGGAAACGCTTTGAAAGGACTTCCGATGTTGTTTGATGGTTTTGCCGCGAAGTGGTACCAAGGTGTAAAACACACAGTTTCTGATTGGGATGAAGCTTTAGGGTTACTAAGAACAACTTTTGGTCTTCAACAACCACCACATCGTGTTTACCGCGAATTATTTGCAAAAGAACAAGATTCAACTACGCCGACCGAGGTTTTCGTGTGCAAATCTCGTTCGATTTTAGCTCAGCTACCACCGAATACTTTAAGTGAAGATGTTCAACTCGACATGGTGTACGGATTGTTAAACAGAAAAATTCGGGAAAAGATTCCTCGCGATAAAATCGCAACATTCACTGACCTACTTAAACAAGCGCGGTTAGTTGAAGAAACTTTCGATTGTGAACTTGGTGACAATTTTAAGCGCGTTCGTTGCCAATATTGTAAAAATATCGGTCATTAAAAAGACGAGTGTCGCAAATTACAGTCAAAACATGTGAAAGAAAATGCTCCGTCAAAGCAAAACACGCAAACAGCAACAGCATCTCAAAAGAGTTCGCAATCATCCACGTCAACAGCACCCATCACTGCAACTACCCCCATAACGTGTTACGGTTGTGGAAAGCCAGGATTTGTTCGATCGAAATGTCCGGAATGTAAGCCAGTGGAGACTGCCTCCGTTGATTTTTCGTCAGTAGACACACTGATTAGTCCACGACCTCGTCCGGTACTTCTAGTCAAAATCTTATGACACATTGAACAGGGAATTGTTGATACGGCAGCCAAACAAAGTGTTGCTTGTAGTATGCTCTACAAGCTATTGCTGGAAAAAGGTCAACAGTTTTGCAAAAAAGAAATTTCAGTAAAGCTAGCGGACGGACAAAGCAAGAAGACTCAAGTGCTCACAACGTCCGTAGAAGTAGACTTGAGCGGAAGAAGAGTACGAACCAAATTTATTATATTACCCGAAGCAGACAATCGAACACTTTTCGGAATCGATTTTTTGAAAGACATGAAGCTTAGTTTTGATCTTCACAATGATGAATGGACTTTTGCCGATCAACCAGAAGAAAAGTTCCCACTGGACTATGAGAGTTCATCACCACTGCTGTCAAACACGGTAATTGAAGCATCATCGTTGGAACATTTGCGATCAGACGAGGGAGTAATGTTGACAGATGAACAGAGAGGGCGCCTAAATCAACTCTTGACAGAACGAAAGGATACCCCTTACGCTCGACATTACATCAACACGGGAAACCATCCACCAATTGCCCTTCCACCCTACAGGATGTCGCCACAAAAGAAGGAAATTCTGAAACAAGAATGGGACAGACTCTTAGCAGAAGGAATTATTGAAGAGTGCGAAAGCCCTTGGGCTGCACCCGTTGTTTTAGTACCGAAGAAAGATGGCGGTTCACGTCTCTGTATTGATTACCAGAAGTTAAATGCCGTGACTGTAAGCGACTCGTATCCGCTTCCGAGAATCGACGACTTACTTCACGTCGCAAAACGTACTCTACATATGACGACGATTGACCTACGATCAGGTTATCATCAGATAAATAAATCGAGACAAGACAGCGTTCGTTACACCTTTCGGGACTTTCAATTATTGTCGCATGCCTTTTGGATTGAATAATGCGCCTGGAACGTTTCAGCGCCTAATTGATCGTTTTCGAAACGGACTTGGAAAAGTAACGCTTCTCGCCTATCTTGATGATTTGATAATATTGTCGCCAACTTATGAAGATCACATTAAAGACTTGAAGCTAGTCTTCGATAGACTTGACCAATTCAAACTCCGTGCAAATCGCAATCGCGTGTACACAAGTCAAATACCTGGGACACCTACTCACACCAGACGGAATTTCCGTAGATCAAGAAAAAACTGCAGCGATGTGACAAAGACCTCCTCCACGTAATGTCAAAGAAGTCCAGTCATTCCTGCAAACCGCCAGTTGGTACAGACGATACATCGAAAAGTTCGCCGCGATATCTCGATCATTAAGCAACTTGACGAAGAAACACGCTACTTGGCAGTGGACCGCAGAAGAACAGACTGCGTTCGAGACATTAAAGCAGGCACTAGTATCTGCACCTGTGTTACAACAATGCGACGAAACCAAACCGTTCACAATCAGAACTGATGCCAGCAATTACGCTCTTGGAGCTGTCCTCTTACAAGGTGAAGCTGCCGATGAACACCCAATCGAATACACAAGCAGACTGCTCTCATCTGGCAAAAGGAACTACTCCACTTCAGAAAGGGAAGCTTTAGCAGTAGTATTGGCACTGAACAAATTTAGAGGCTACATAGAAGGCTCATCTATCGTAGTGCAAACCGATCATCAACCTTTGAGATGGTTACTCAATCTAAAGTCACCCACAGGACGTCTAGCGCGGTGGGCTTTGCAAATTCAAGGTTATGACGTAAAGATTGAATATTTACCAGGCAAACGGAACGTGGTAGCAGATACCCTATCGCGACCGCCTTGCGCACATGATGAACAAAGGAATTGCGAAATCTGCATGGTCACGATCGAACTGCCGCATCTTAGCGCCGAAGAGATAAGAAAAGAGCAACTAAAAGACCCGGAACTCGAAAAAATAATCAAGAGTTTCGAATCAACAAATTCAGAAGATATTGCACGATGGACAGACCGTGGATATCTAATATCTCAGGGAGTTCTGTACAAGTATTCTTCAGAAGAAGAGGAAGAAGAAGCTCAACTGGTTGTCCCTAGCCACGAGAGGGAAAAGGTTCTCCAAGAGTATCACGACTCACCAAGTGCTGCACATTATGGTGTTGAGCGAACTTTACAGCGAATAGCCAAACGATATTACTTCACCGGAATGAGGCGATACATAGCCGAATATGTAAAGAAATGCTCAGAATGTCAGCGATACAAGGCATCTTACCAAAAGCCAGCAGGATTATTACAAACACCTGTATATGCCCAACGTTTCGAGACACTAAGCATCGACCTTTTTGGACCATTGCCCGAGGGACCACATGGAGAAAAGTGGACCTTCATTGTCGAAGACAACTCATCAAAGTGGGATGAGTTATTTGCCTTAAAGAGAGCCACCGCCGAAGAATGCGCACGGACTCTGATCGACGAAGTATTTTTCCGGTATGGCTTGCCTAGAAAAGTGATTAGCGATAACGGTGTACAGGTTGTATCAGCCGTCATGCAACAAGTATGCTATACACTAGACATCAAGGGAACGCTTATAACATTGTACCACGCATCAGCAAATCTGGTTGAAAGGAAAAACAGAGATCTCAAACCAAGACTAGCAATGCTTGTTAAAGAAGACCATGGTTCATGGCCCGAGAAACTGGCGACGATCAGATTCGCTATTAACAGCGCATGGAATGAAACAACTAAACAATCTGCTGCTTACCTCACGTTTGGGAGAGAATTAAGGACCCTCGATGACATCAACAAAGATTTCCGCGTAATAGCAAATACGGACAATTTCGTACCACAGATCATCCCTTATCTTCAGAAAATTGCAAGGACATGGAACGAAAGAAAGCCACGAAAAGCACCAGGATCGACAGAAGCAGTATGCTGATTCGAGAAGATCAAACCCGCCAACTTTTCAATTAAAGGACAGAGTTTGGGTTAAGACGCACGCATTGAGCAACGCAGCCAAAGGAGTGACAGCCAAATTTTACCCGAAACGAGATGACCACTACGAAATAATCAGAGTTGTATCACCCACCAGTTATGAAGTTGCCAGTCCAGACGACTTGAAAAAGACCCTTGGAGTGTATCATGTCTCCTCGTTAAGTCCTGTAAATTCCGCTGAGCACGAGAAGCTAGTTGTTAGTTTGAAGAGACGAGGACGACCATCAAAGAAGATATCTGGTTCCTCCTCGAGCCGATTTCGAAACCAGGGGGGGAGAGTGTAACGAACCACCACTGCAACGATGTCATTATCTTAACCGCAACGCCTTAAGACGGTCCGACGCAAAAAAACCCTTTGATCCCGCTCGGACCCCGGCACGTCACGACGAGTCCGGATTCCGACACAGGAGTTGTTGTTCGACGGCGTTACGCGACGGACGCAAATTTTTTCCTTTTATTTCACGCAATTGTTAAAGACACGCAATCTCAGTAAAATAGTAAGAAGTCTGTTCCCTGTTTTCGTGCTACCCACTTCACCCCGAGAGGACCCCGTTCTCTTACAAGGTGATATTGAATTTAAGAGATAATCAAAATCCTGTCTATCCATACGTATAAAATTTTGAATAGAGTTCCGTCATCAGCCATAATTTTGTCGAAAAAATCAGTTCTGTTCTTCTCACTGTGCACAAACAACTCTATACCACCTCTACACCATATCTTGCCTCTTCGCCTTTTTTGCTTAAATAATCCGCCGCTGCAACCGTTTGCAATGACATCTTGTAGTAAACTGACCGGTTGAAACTAGTCGAAGTAGGTGTAAAGGACTATCCGCATGCCGTAGTAGTTAGATGCTCTCGGTCGCATGCTCCCTATAGGTACAACGTTTTCGATCGATCGCAACTTTAATTGCTATGGTTGCTTCGACGTAATGCCACCTTAATATAGACAGGACTGCCATCACATCACAAAGCAGTCATGCACATTTAAAGTTTAAAGTAAGCACCAACCTCCATCGCATGTTTTACACTATTTGGGTTATTCAATTTTTATTCCTATTTATTATTTTTCTACTATTTTCAATATTTTCCTACGTTTGTGGCATTCCTTAATAACGAAATCTTATTCTGCTATATAGAGGATAATTCATAAAAACAGTGAGAGACGATGAATTGTCATTGTACAAAGCAAAATTGATTTTGCCTTGAAATCAAGTTAAATATCATTATAAAGCAGTGGTTTCGCAGATTGTAGGGCGGCAAATAATAACGATCTTTGCAGATTTTACGATTCCGTGACGTTTCCAATTGCCAGGTGCGAGACCGGCCCGGCTACAATTTCAGAACAAACAAAAAAGTGGTTAATGCTCGTCAGGAATTCGTGAGACAGGTGAAAAGAGATAATGACTTAATACAAGCGCTGCCGGTGTTTCAAAACAACTTTCGCTCGGCTAATCACAATTAGTGGAAAGATGCCGCCGCGCCGCCCGCCGCCGCCGGCAGGCTGCAAAGGACGTGACATGCAACTTCTTTGATTAAATTAGGAGGTTGAGTTCGGTGGGTTCTTTTCGTTCTCGGAACTTTTAGCTTGATTGTTTTTAAAGAATGCCAGTTTGTTGCCGAAATGGTTGTTAACGAAATTCTGATGTACGCATCAGAGAGAAAAGATTGCTTAACTTTTAAAAACATATATTTATCATAAATTTCTTATTTTTGTCTTATATTACAGCGACGATTAGAAAGATACATCAGTTGGCAGATGCCATGTGTGCAGACAGGGTTTGTATAGCGAAAAGGTACAAGAGAACAAATCCTCTATATAAGAAAGTAGGAGTAAATTGCCAGTTTGTGTTTAATTGTTAACAAATTTGGTATGATAAGAATATTTATTTCGGACAAAAATTCAAATAAATCAATTCTTTCAATTCAAATCTTGTTTTTTGTGAAAATGGAAAAGAAATCCCAGTTTTAAACACACATTTTAGAATATTTAGAGGAACTTTGAATATAAACAAGGCAAGGATAGGAAAAACAACTAAAAAGGGGTTTTCTTAATTAAACCTACATGCTTACATTTATTCTGGATGCAACCGGAATATTTATAGAAACTTTGAGTATAATCAAGATAAAGACAGGAAGAACAACAAAAAAGGGAGTAAGGTATAGCACCAAGGCGAAGTATAGCCAAAGGCTTATTCATATTTAACGTTATCAGGCCAACACAAATCCAAATATACACAGATACATCCAAATTTTAAATAAAACAGGTAAGTAGATAGCAATTAATAAATTACTTGCACATTAAGTAAGTAATGAGTGAATTTTTCAAATAAACCAGCCTTAAACTTTAGGCAGTTATATTGTTACTGTAAAATTTACAGTGTAAATTATATAGATATAAATAAAACATTTTTAAAACATAGTCGTTTTATGCGTATTAACAGAAAATATATTTATATTAATGGTATTTAGAAATTTAAATTTATTTTTTTGATTATTCGATGCATTGACGCTGCCGCAAAACATGCTAAAAATTACCTAGCGGTGAAAGATATTTCTGTTTGACATGTTTAACGATCTGAGTTCATTAATTTTGCGAGATATTCGGTTATAATTTCTTAATCCCAAAATAATGCCACAACGCATATTCTGCATCTTCTGTAGGTATTTTGCACTTTTCTGAGTGTCGCAGAAGTCATAAAGAAGGAAAACCCACAAAATTGTTTTTTAGTATTGATTTGTTAGTTTCTTAGTAGAGTTAGTCAATGCCTATTGGAGTAAAATTGCTTGACAGAAATATATGACTTTGGCAAAAGGTTATCAGCGTGATTAATAATTTGAAACTCAGAATCCATTAGGACATCGAGGTTGCATGGCAAATCAGAGAACCGATGAGTTTGACCAGAACAACAGAACATGGAATTTATATACAGCGGATGTTCTTGCGAAAGGGTCTTAATAATTTTATATTGTGGCCAAAATAAATCTTGACTCGTTTCCTTTTAACAACTTTCTGTATTGTGATTTTCATCTATTGTCGCAGCTTCGACAACAGTCATATTATTCGTACACCGAGAGACGAAAGGACCGAACGCTCTACTTCACAAAAAATATTTTCCGCCGCCAGTCGTTTGTGATTTACGCCGAAGTTGTACCCAACGAATAGTAACTAACCCGAAAAAAACAATAAAACGCCGCGACAGTATGGAAAACGCGCCAGATGCAGGAGCCGACCACTGGGAATAGCTTGCATTGTATATTAAACTATAAATTTTAGAGCCCCGAGTTGAGTTAAGGGATGAAGCGAAGACTCGGTTTAAATTTAAACACGTTTCTGGCGACAAAGGCTTAGACAGTTTTGTTTATCCCTTCAGAGTGCTAAGTTATATCTAAGTAGGTATATTATTTATATTAAGTGACGTGTATTTTAACTAATAATTATCGCATATCCATAATTAATTAATATTTTAACTCATCTAAAATAATATTAAGTGGACCCAGAAAATGTTATTCTTTTTATGTGACTTTATATGGTACTAGAAATTATATGAAATTGTGTTTTCTTTAGTTAGTTAGTTCTGGCAAATACTGTTGGTGTCTTTAACTTTTGTGTTGACGTTTCGTATGATTATTTTTGGCGGCTCCTAAAAACCACTATTTCTTGTAAATCATTGATTTACAATTTTTTGGTCGCTTCGTTTCTAACTTACTGACTGACTACTGCTAATTAGATTATATTCCAATATTTCCGTAAATGTGTTTAAGACATGTTTTCGCTTGGATATTAGTGGTACTACAATTTGCTTTCTTCGCCTTAGTTTAAAGTCTACTCGTTCAAAGTGGTAAAAATTGTGCATTTGCAATTAAACTCTAACAATATATCAGGTGTGCTATATTTTTGGAAAGGTAATTTCTTTTTTTTCAGTTATTCAAAAATATGCAATGTGTCCCATACAAATAGATCAGTCATTAAAATCTGTAGAAAGTTGCTGTGGAAATTTTTTCATAAAAATACAAAATTTCTCATAACAAAAAGTAACGACGATTTTTTAAAATGCATATTAACTACAACTCTGAAACTATACTAGATATCCATTCGCGATTTTTACCAATATATTTTTTAATGAAATTGGAGCTCGCAGAAACTGACATTAGTTTTAGTGTATTTACACTATTATGCACCCCTTATTTCGCATAATTTTATCTCTTGTTTATTTTAGATAAAAGTTGTAGTTTTTGAGATATTGTACATTAATTACTCAATGTAAAGTTAAAAATGACCATTAATAAATAATGGGCAGTAATCATTGACAATAATAAAAGATTCTTAAGTATAAAACATAGTTTAAATTTTTGTTTTTTTTTTTCATACTGCAATACTATTGTAAAAAACAACATTTATAAATAGGGCATCTTAAGATACCTAAAAAAAAATCTTGTTTCTTTTTGTTTTTTCTTTTCAGCCAAATTATCTAGCATAATACGAGTACTATTAATGTTAGATTCTAATGAAAGTCTCACCAATAAAATCCAATCTGATATTGTCTAAAAATAGCACTAAACGATTGGCAATTTACAGTCGTTAAAATCATTAATACTAATAGCAATAACGTTAATTATTTAATTTTTACAATAAAAGTATCTCAAAAACCATAATTGCAATAAACAGGAGAGCAAAAAAAATGGGAAAATCAAAGCGTTTTTCTACTTTTCTGCCGTTTTTATTTACATAGATTAAATGAAAATTGTAATCCGACACAACAATGACACACGCCAAGTTTCAACAAAATATTTTATGAATTATAAAATACTTACCAGAAAATTAATAATGACATAATATAAATCCCAAATCTTTTCGGCTCAAGAATAAGAGAAAATCACAATTTTAAATTCGAAATAAATAATTTTTCGTTTATATATTTTTGTGTATGTCAAAATTTTGTATAAATAATGTTCAAGTAAGTGTCTAATTCGAAATTCTAAAAAGCCTTTATGATTACGTTTTTATCACTCGATGGTATAAGTAAAGATCATCCCTGGGTATAGTATGACCATTGATCAATAAAACTTCGCACTCTTACCCTCGATCCGCGCTATATTTCAAGGTGTGACACTCGGCTACCACATCTCCGGGTCGGCTATGAATACCAGTGAGTTTCACACAAGATATTACTTCTTTAACACAACAAATTTGTATTTTGAAGCAACAATATTTGCTCACATCTTGTGAAAAAGGGTTTTCGCAGAAACAGACCAATTGGAAAATGGAGCAGTGGGGACGTATGCTGTTCGCAGATGAATTAAGATTTGGAAATTCTAGAAAACGCAATTTTAATGGCTAGACTTACAGCAAGACACTGCAAGGCCAATGTCAGCAAGAATTGTTTGGAGAACTAAAAAATATTGAGTTCAGATCGCAATGTGCATTTATGGAAAATAACAATACGTAACCAATAGGAATTAACTAAAGATTTCAAACGCAGATTAACAGAGTCAGATCTGCAAGTCAGAGTCGCATTCTATTAATTTAAGTTTTGTGTTATTCGTTTTTAAAGAATTAAAAAAAAAAACAAGAAAGCGAGATTTTGAAGGTTTGAATTTTTAATTGATTAACTTGTAATATAGCATCTAAGCAATAAAGTTTTTCTATTAATTACTGCTATTAATCAAGAGTAATTTTCGGTATCTGTATTTTGACATTTTTTATTATTCAAATTAAAAAATCAACGCAAATTCCACCAACATATTTTAACGTATTAAACTTTATGTAAGGCAAACCAATCTACTGAATTAATGAAATCATTCCGAGTTGCTTTCCTATACGTGTGGGTATTTCAACTAATTAGCGCATAGTAAGTTTTAATGAAAAATCTTTGACCGAAAAATTAAATTGCAGTAGTTCGCACAAAATTTCTCGGCTAAATATTTGGTTTCGAGTTCTTTTCGCCAAGTAAATACTAAACATTTTAATGAAATAAATGACTATAATTGACCGTGAAAGAATTTTCGCTAATCATAAGTTTTAATTGCCACTCTACTTACTTCTAGTTGTTCCTGTCTGTAATACATTATTTTATAATATGGTGCACGAGTTGTTCTCATCATTTGAAATATTTTATGTTGAACTTTGGAGTCAAAAATAAAATGTTTAAGTTAAGTTCATATATCGTATATCGATTTTTGCAAAATTCGACTCTGACCACTGGGATTTTAGAAACAATAAAAGATGCAGGGAGGCTCAAATAAGTGATATTTGGTGGAAAAACTAAAATTTTTTGGATTTGATTCTTTTTTGTTATATTAATTTTTTTTTGTACAACTTTAAAATTACAAATTGAAACTTTATGAGCATCATTTTTTGCCGAAGCGTAGCATTCCATACTGTGCATATCGTTACTTATAAAACATCATCAATTTTAATTTGTTTTATAATAAGTCATTCTCGCAGTTTTAAAATCTTGAAGCATTGCTGAGAACATCTAAATATCAAATTGAACTTACAATCTGCAAATCAAAATTGTAGCCAAAATGCAACGTTTTACTTTTGAAATGTAAGTCATATGTATTTTCATACTAATGCAGGTTGTTCCAAAAGTGTTAAAGGCATACATTAACCTTAATGTTTTTTAAATAATTTGGGTTTTGGGAAAATATCATCTAATTTTACTTTCTGAAATAAATAAGATTTTATTTACATCAAGTTGGTGAAATTTGCAGCAGATTGTAATAATATCTACACAGGATGACCAAAAACACCAATTTGTGTAAAATACCATGGAATGTACTTGTCAATTATCTATCGGTTGATGTTAGGGTAGAGGACACCCTAGTTCGTTTCGTTTTTACCGAATAAGCTAATTTATTGTTTTTGGCACCGTTTCTCGTTGTCTATGGAATTTGGAAATATATAACTTATTTAGCGTATTATTTCACAATAGGGCTATTAGTTTTTGTAATTGATGTATTGTGGATTCTGTCGATGTGTTGTTTAGTTCAAATGAAGATGTGCCCAAAAGAGGCGTATTGATATGAGTTTTAACTTAAAAAAAATCATCGTAACAACACAGACGTTTTTAGGAGAATATTTAACAGGTTAAAAAAAATTAGTTATAAAAAAACCTTACATGAAAAAGTGTTTCTTTAGATGAAAATGTTTTTACGGTGTTGGATCAGTAACAGAAAATCCAAGTAGTAGGCAAAACCAGATATCCGAAAACATAAACATAAGTCAAATAAATATTTATATCAATTCTTGAAAAACACAGATTCTATTAATATAAGTTTATGGGAATGATTTTGACAGCCAAATTGATTTTTGTACGTGGATGTTAAACAAAGCTGCAGATGATGCATTTTTAAGTGCGATAGGCAACTAGGTGCATAAAAACTTTTATTTAAATAACACCAAAAACTGTATTTTGACGTATTCCACGAAAACGTAAAGATTTGACTATAAGACACCAGAACATCAGTCGATAGGTAATTGAAAATTGGCAAGTTGAAGTGTTTAAATTAATCCAGTTATAGCCCCTTAAAGTTGCTATTAGTTTGGGAAAAATTTTTGGACACCCTGTATAAGATGTAGATTTCTCTTACTGTGGTACTTCTTATGTATTTGAGAAATTAAAATTAGATAAAATTAAGACAAAATTTAAATTATTTGGAACACCTTAAAATGAAGGTGTCACAAAGGTTATTGAAACATGTATTTATTATTGACGATACTTTGATGCTTTACACTTTTGGGACAACATGTATGAAAATAATTTTATTTGCCATTAGTACGACTTTACACTTCCCAAAATTAAAACTTTTCTTGTACTATATATGGGAAACTAACATATACGAATTTATAAATTTATTTAAATTTTCTTTTGACATTGTGCAATGTCCTCATGTCATCCATTCGAGCTAACTAGGACAATAATAACAACTGTAACACAAAATTTAGAAAAATGTAAATTGGTTGAACGTAGCCAAGGCAGATTGAATGTGGCGAATTTCTTGTTTTCTATTTATTGATCAATTCAAGTTTTCGAAACCCAACGTTGACGCTTGTAAATAATAACTAATATTCCATTTGCTTTGGATGCTTTTTAAAAATATCAAGTTTCTATACAGAATTGATCAGATTTCGGTCAGACGCCATCCCTGTATATAATTGTGGAACAATGTAAAACCAAAAATATCTTAATCTTTTTAAATCATATTATATTTAGATTGTTCATTTTTTTTTATTTCGTTTTATTTTCTTTTTTTTTAACGCGAATTGAATAACAACTTCTTTTAAAAATAATTATTGTGAAGGCATTTTCCAACAAAAACTTCAAAAACTCTTTACGAGCGTCTGGCTAAATATCATTAAACTACGGAAATTTGTTTTCACGCCCAACTTTTCCAGAAACGGAGATTTAATTATCGGCAGTTGCTTTTAATAGTTTTTCGTTGTGAATTTAAATTAACTCGAATTATTTAAATTAATACTGGCATTTTTAATATATTTTAGTGTCGCACAAATCCAAGAAAGATCTGTGAGATACTTTTTGTTACATTTTGTTGAACATTTTGTTGTTGATTTATATACTTATAAAACGTTGTACAAATTCAATTTATTTATTTATTTTTACGTCAATATTCCTTGTATAAGTACCAATAACTTAACTTGGTTTTGTTACAATAAATTAATGAAAAAAGAGGTTTATTAAAGCACAAATATAAGTCAAAATGCGTCACACATATCATAAAAGCAGAAATTCCATAGGTTATAAAATATTAATATAATTTCCAATAATTTTGAGAAACCCAGAAAATTGAATAAAGGCCATAATTAAAATATCAGTATTTAATTCATTGACCACAAACGTAAACATTTGCACCATACGATGTTGTATGAATGCTAACTTGATATGAGGAAGGTGGTGATTATTTATATTAAAATCAATTCCATTCAACAATTAAGTCGTACCCTAGTTTAAAGATAAAGGCTACACCCAGTTTATCTCTCCGTTTTCACAGAGCTGGCAATGGTAATTGATTTTTCAATAAAACTCTAAAACTGTAATCGGGGCATACAATTCTTATACCAAACTTAAATGCACATAACGCCAGAAACGTTTGCAATATGACTTGGCTAATAGAAAGATCAAACCACAACACAATATTCTTAAATTCAGCTTACCAATAAGCTCTGATGGTGCAGACCATTTAGAAAACATAAAGTCCTAAATTTCTTCAAAGGCACAAAAAAGATATTTCTGATTATGGTATCATACTATCGATATTATTACAAATGATATAATAATTTACAGATAGGAGTCCTCCATAATTGATAAGTCATTCGCCTGTCCAAGGTCTAAATAGAAAAACACATTCTTGGTAGATGAAATGTAGAGTCATGCGCCTCTCATCAATTTTTACCGCAGCAGGGTCCTTATATCTAATAGCTATGTGGTTAACATCATTGCGATATATTTTGAATGCTGAAGAGCCAAACGATTAAACATTCTGTTATCGTAGCGGCGCCTGTGAGTACATCAGCCTGCACTAGCAATAACAGAAACTACTCTAAAAGTCACTTTTTCCAAAGCCTAGCTGTCCTGTTTTTTTACTTATTACTTATGAATCCATATGGCACTATGTTATTCTGGTATTATTATCAATATCAAGGTTGGTTTTTTCTCATGTTTTTTTGGAACCCTAATATCCCTTTTTCAACATAAGGTAGTTTGGAGTTTTATTATTTCTCATTTTTGCTAATATTTTCAGTTTCAAAAACGGTATCAAGATAAGCTTTTAAGCTTTTATTAATATTGCCTAAAATTTCAGATGCTGGTGGGTTTAAAATTTTAGTTAAACCCACGATATCTTTTTTACACGTAGATAATTCAAAATGGTTCAAATAAAAAAAAAACGAAATTTCCCGGCGATGTGATGTGTGTAATTCGGCTTAGTTTCTTCGTTAATTCCTGACACACAAGCAAATTAACAGCAATTTTTTGAAATTTTATTAAGGTGTTATTTTCGTTATATTTTCGAAGTTTCACTTGCAAAAAAATATTATTAGCTGTGACCCGGTGACTCGGACGATTGCCTTATAGGATTAGGTGTAAAACCGCATTCCGAAAACACCTTTATTTACTTTTAATCCATAGTTCCGAGGATTTAGGTCGCGTAACCGCATCGGGGTATTGTTTGCTGTTTCACGGCGAGATATTTTTGTCCCCCGGCATGAAATACGGGTGCAGCTGGTCATTAGACATGCTCCGGAGTTTCTTTTTTAAAGGTGAATAATGGTGGCGGACCTAGCCGTTCACGCTGATTAGGTTAACGCGCTTTCGGGGGGTCGTTCGGTGTTTGTCATCCCACGTTGCATCCCTTTCGGAGAGATTTTGCGCGTAAAACTTTTAAATCCATGAGTCGGCGAAAGATCCGTTTTGGTTAGTTGGTTAGCGTCAACTAAGATAAGAGCATTTTTAACTATTGGAGAGGGCGAGGATCCTATCGACAGTCTATCATCATTGGAGTAAGAGTTATTCAGGCAGCATTTCAGGAGGTCCATTATGGTTTTTTTGGGCGTCCTTTATGGTAGGATGGTAGATCTTCTTCTAGCTTGTTCTGATGTGTTCGCATCATTAACTTAGTTATAGTATACATAGATTGTAAGTAACAACAAAGGAAGACCCATGTATCTCATTTTATTAAAAAGGTAAAAATACCTACAAACCAAAGACCAGCCAGGTTTCACGTAACTAAAGTAAAGTAAAATAAAATACAGAGAAGAAACTTATCAACGAACCAAAGTTGTGGCAATGGAACATAGAGTTCTGTTACAATATTACAAAACCATCTATAACCCATTACTTAAAAGTGAATCAAAAAGGTATATGTTTGAAATGAAATGAGATACTTTCAACTTCCATTGTACTGTACTATGACTTTGTGCAAAAAGGACAGTAAATAACATTATAATTATAATTGATTGTAATTTGTTGATTGCTGTGCTTTTTACAGTTCTTCTTGCCGGTAAGGTCTCGAAGTGATGAAGGTGCAAACAGCGTCTGTTTTCTATATTAGGAACGGCTGTTGAGAAGAACAAAGAATTGGCACATGGAATCTGAGAAAACGGCAAATATAGTGAAAGAGGCGAAACGGCTCCAGACTGACATACTAGGGTGCAGCGAGACACGATAATCAGGCTATAGACGAATGTCATACAGTCGAACACAGGATAGTACAATTATATGAACTGTTTAGAATTGCTTAAAAATATAAAAGGAGGGAAGAAGGTAACATAATTTTGGGAGACATGGTCGCTAAGGTTGAACTAAAAAATGTTGTCGATGTGGTAGCCGCTTTCGGGCTAGGAAGGGGAGCCCATCAGGGCTGCATGTGTACTCAGAACATTTATTTAAAGAAGTATTGTAGTTAACGGAAAAATGATAAGCATCTTGAGATATGCAGATGATATCGGTCTTATAGTAGATACTGCTTAGAAGCTTCAAAGATTCAAAGACCGAGTGGCCATTGCATGCGAAATATACACAAATAAAACACAAATATTAATCATCAGTAAAAACGATTTTGGAAGTATATGGTTTATTGCAATCAACGAAGCTGTCAAATCAGCTGAGACAGTTACATACCTGGACTGGACTTCCTACAAAGAGTTGGACCACTGCTAAAAAGGAAGAAGCACATTTAACAAGATATGGTCTGCAACCTATCCCTCAGTTTTCCCACTAGAATAAGGGTTCTGAAGTGTTACGTTCTCTCAACCTTCCTTTATTTGACAAAAGCATGGACCCTCATTGACGCATCATGTAAACGCATATATGCTTTTGAGATGTCATGCTCCAGTCGCAGAATTACAAGGGTGCACCCGAAAAACTTGGCCATATTATGCGGAATGAAAAATACCACATACTCCAACTTAACTTACAAGGCTGCGGAAGATGTGTATGAACCAAAATGACATCCATATCCCTATTCACATAGGCAGTGAACAAAGTAATATCGACCAATGCGATAGCCAACGTCGATAGAGGTAGGCATTAGGATTCTTCGAATTTGCATTATGTTTTTTTGTGTTCCTTGATTCTCACTTCTGGCCAACAGGTCTTCGTGGAGTGGCTATTTTGATAATTGTTTGAATTGAATGAAGTGCTTATATTGTAGTGTTTACCTATTCATTTTATCACCCAAAAAGTGAAACTGACTATTATCTATAAAAACAATTTTTTCTCCATAGTGTAGTTTAGCACAATTTATTTATTTTTCAGTACATTAGGTCATTTTGTAAGTGCGTTTGCATTTCGAATGTGTAGAAAAAAGGAAATTATTTTTCAATATGCTCTATTTAATAAATCTTGAATATTGGTCTCAAGCTGACATATGTGCCCTCTTTTTTATAAAATACCGTGTCTACCTTAGTTGGATTAAGTATGATGGTGACATTACAGCAACTTTCTGCGCCAAGTCCACAATTTTTTAAAACAATCGCAAACTCCACACTCAACCAAGTTTAGTTTTGGCTCTACGAAGTTTCTAAAACCTGATTAAGCGAGTTAATCGCTTTATCTGCGAATAATTATTAAACACAAGAAGGAGTTAAAGACGAGGGAAGTGAAACGCGCGTGCGAGACAATAAATTTCAATTTACCAGTTGACAAACACAACACTCCACAATTAGAGCAATTTCTGAACTTCATTCGGCGAGCTTTGTCTTTGCCAGCCTAAAACCATTAACGCAATATAAGAGAACGAAACTTGCGGATACCTATTAAACTCATTAAATCCGCCTCGGTATTATTGGGATGTCTTGAAAAATTGCAAACTGCGCAAACGGCCTTATTTGCAATCAGTGATGGTTCGTTTCGGTTAGTTTATATGAAGCAGTTTCTTGGCGCTTTGCAACATTAATAAGTTATTATAGAACAATTATTTCTGCAGTTGGATTTTATTATTTGAAACAAAGTTGTTTAATGTCCATAGTAGTTTAGTAGCGCCGGTTCTAAGCCACTTTTGGCGGAAATATTTGAATTGTTGTGAATGTTCGTGTGTGTTCGAGTTGGCTCGTGAATTTTTTGAATCTTCGGGTATGTTCGAGTGTGTTCGGCTTCGTTCGGGTATGTTCGGTTTCGTTGGGGTATATTCGAATGTGTTCGGGTGCGTTTGGGTGTGTTTGGGTGCTTTCGGGTATGTTGGGAAAACCACAAATGCTATAATGTGCATTTGTTCAAATTACCCGAGGCACCGGCGATGAACACACGAAAGCGGCCGAAACATTTATCCAAATAAAGAGTGAGGTTTAGACGAAGGCATACAGATACAAGCGCTATACGTGGGGAAATCGACTCGATATTACTAAATTTGGCTTTGTAAATTGGGAGGTATCAAAAATTTTGATACTAACTTGTCCGAATGTGAAAAGAATTTATTGGTTGTAACGCTGTTTCAAATATTGGACAAAGATAAACAAGGACGTTAATCCAGATCTGAATAAATAATTCTCACTTTACTTAGGTTGTCGTGAAATGTGAAATGAAAATAGCTAATAGGCAATGAAAGTCTAAACCAAACTAAATAATTTGTCGTGCTTTAAATATTTGTCTTTTAATTTTTTATTAGCTATTGATAAATCATATTGCTTATTGAATAAATTTAAAAATCATCAATATTTTTTTTAGCTGCGAGAACATTTGGGCCCACGTTTTTATTAACCTTTCATGATTCGTTGCCGTATGCAATTTTCCAAGTGAAAGGTACCTAAATACAATTTTAATATGACCGCAATGATTTATTTAAAATAATTATTACATTTATGATAGGTTAGGCTATTTGATTAACTGGAACTGAATATTTTAAGCTGAGTCACTGTAAATATTTTCATATAGATGTATTTTAATTGTAATGTAAACAAATCAAAATTATTCTCTAGTGAGGACAATTTTTTCTCCACGTAAGCGCTTTGCCGGCCTTCCTCCCGCGCTGCCCCGAACGAGCCCCGAACTTTCCGATACGGTTTGGACAAATGAACATTTGGACATTGGCAATCTCGGTGTGTTGAGATGTGTTCGGGATATTCGAGTGTGTTCGGGTAGCTTCGAGCATGTTCGGGTATTTTCGGGTGCGTTCGGGTATATCCGAGTGTGTCGGGCTGTTCGGGTGTGCACGGGTATGTTCGGGTATCTTGGGGTATGTTCGGGTGGGTTCGGATATATTCGGGTTTGTTCGAGTATGTTCGAGTGTGTTCGGATATGTTCCGGTGTGTTCGGGTTGGCGCGGGAAAATTTTGAATGTTGAATGTTCGGATTGCTGCATGCGTTCTCATTCGGGTTTTCGCGGAAAATTTGCGGGGTCCTCACGCGCAGTATAAATCGTATTCGGCTATGTTCGGACTAACTCGTATATGCAGAAGAGAGGGGGAAGTTTGTGTAATAAATACCGGTTTGCAAACAGAAACTTTTTAATTTTGTATTCTGTGTTTTGTATTGGATTTTTGTATAATGAAAGATGATAAGACGTTAAAAATTTCTGATTGACTTTAATACTAGCCTTATTTTAGATTTCTTTCCCTGTCCATTCATATCAGACCATCGGGTGCTTAGGTCACCTTCATATGCGAAAATGTTAACGTCGATTTGCATTTCAAACCCCCTCCTCTCAATTTTCGACAAATGGATAACATTTATTAGAAACCGTCTGAGGACTTGATTCATGAAGAAGAAGAAAGTACAAATGAAAATTAAGAAATCGGATATCACAACAATCATTCCAATTTTCAAGGCGATTCTTAATCTACAGTAATGACGAACAAGACTACTGAACATCTTCATTTTATTCAAACAGAAAATTGATAATTCTCTGCTTGTTCTGAATGAAAAATTTAATAAATCGTTTTTTAATATTTAGCATGTTATTTAAAATCTACATAATAGAGAAAATTTTTGTCTGATACAACTACACCTATAAGGTACAATGGCAATAAATTATTATCTATCAAATTGTTTTATTTAGGAAGCGAGGCATACCACAAAAGATTGAGTGTTATTTAAGGAAAATATACATCAGTACTTAAGTTGTTGCTCAGTTTCTTTAATATCTCCTTACATAACCATTTTCTTCTGTAGTATATGCTGGACATCTTCTTCTTCACTTTTTCCAAAACTATATAGATGATGATAATGCTTCGTTGAAAAGTTTGAAGCGCTTGAAAAGACAATGTTTGAATTCGTTGATAATTCTTTGACAATCTACTGCTGGATATTATAATTTTGGAAATCTACACAACACAACTTGATCTTAACTGTATCAGAAAATCAGTAAAATAAATAATTCTAGGCTCATATACTTATATTATCTAAGTCACCTTTTGCTTATCTATCTAACTGTTGTGAGCATAGCTGAAACATAACCGCTTATGGTAAAGTTTGTTCCTTTTTTTTTTAATATTAATGGCAACTTGTTTCTTAAAGAGTTTATAGTGCGTATAAAACTAAAGGTAGGTGACGAAAACGAAATACTGGCTTTTAGTAGAGGAAAAACGCTGATCGTTGAGAAAATCTACGTGGAACTTGAAACTTGTCTGATTGGATTACCTCAAGGATTCGCCGAAGATTTTAATGCGGAAGTCATTAAAAACTTGAACAAGGATATCGCTAAAGGAAAATCATTCTATTTAGATAGTTTAGGAGCGGTAGGACGAACAACTAACATTCAGTTTTTGGATGAATAAGAATGTGAAGTGAATATATGATAAAAAAAAATAGCGAACCGTTATAAGGAAAGATTATTTAATTCCCTTAGATTGTTATATAATGTGAAACAAGAAATAAATATGTTGTAATTACAAAGAAAAATGGATGTACTTGGTATAGATTATAATAGGTTGAAGGACTGTAAATTTAGCAATAAAAAGAATAAATATATTGTTAGCCTTTACTTGATCGTTTGATTTTCTTTTATCTTTTAAACCCCCTAACAAACATGTGCAATTTAACGACGATGATTATAGATACATCTGGGTGATGAATATGAATGTAGGACTTCAAATTATTATTTTTATTATATAATTATTAGAATTACACCGTCAATTTAACACAGTGCACACTTATAAGGGGATTTATTACTGGGTCTATTTAAACCTCCGTAAAATTTTCTTTAAATTAATTTCGAGACTTTTTCCTAATTTCATTATAATACTAGTTTCGCTTTTGTAAGAGTGAAATATAACAATTCTTTTGAGATTTATAATTTAAAATAATTTATATATTGTAGACAAACAAACACACACCTACACAAAAATAATACGGTAACACTTATATCCCTATAAAATACACATTTCTTTTAGTTTCTATCCTAGATAAAACTTTTTTAATTAACCTATTTTCTTTGTCTTTTTTATTTTTTAGCCTAAGTGGGCACGCACGCCTTTTCAGCAGTTTTTCCATGTCGTTATCAATGTCTGAAATTTTACTCTGTAAACTTTCTACTGTTTTTCTCCCTCTTGCAATAACTTTTTGTAACTGTTGTTAAAGTAATTTCGTAGCCCTACAGCCTCGACTTTACTGTTGCCACTATCATTGAACTCGTCTCCTGGCTCAATTCGCGCTTCGTTGCCAAAAGCTTTTGAAAATTATTTTCGCTGCGGGGGCGCTTTGAAGGGCCAGGATCTGACATTGTGGAAGCTGCTGCTGTCACTAGATCGAAAATTTCTCCTCTTGGTGACGGATACTCCAAGTCCTGCAGTACGATGTCCTCAAAGGAAAGTGGCAGCAGCGGCTGTAGACGCTGTTGCTGAAGAGGGAGTAACGGTGGCAGCGTGTGCATCACCAGCCACTCCAGAGTAAGTGGTGGAACGAAATTTAACATTTCTTCCTCCAACAATCCAAAGTGCTACATAAAACAAAAAACGAGAAATAGATAAATATTCACATAGTGAAAAAAAAGAGAATGTCTTAAAAAGTTACTAGAAAGACATGGAACTTATCTGGGGTTTCCAATATATACGGCTCCAAAATCCAGCCTTGCGGCACCAAAATCGAGTCTCGCAGTTCCGATTTTTAAGCCTTGTGCTTCATTTTTTCAGCCTTATGGTTCTTAAAATGAGTCGTATGGGTCAAAGTTCCAGCCGTCCGGGTTATGCATGATAAAATGAGTCTCGCACACAGCTAATGTTGCAATTTATTGTTCCAGATGGCATTAGTGTCTCGGGTTACATCAATTAGAGAACTTCATGACAGTAATATTGATGGAATTGATGATGATCCAATTCTTGTTTGGCTACCCAAGGTCATACGTGGCCAATTGAAACCTGAGTAGAACAACCACAGTTGGTTCTTTGATCGACAGACCAATCGAAAAAAAATATTAGGTTAAGATTATAGTCGTTTCGATCATTGCTATTTGACTAATTTTAAAGTATACTTAATTAAATTATGAAAAGAATCAATTTGGTATAGCTTACGACCGGTTTGCATAATTTCGGTGTTCATTTTTGGACAAAGATAGTGAACCGCTGAGTAATACAAACTGTTGCGCCTGTTGTTATGCTGTCAGTGGCTATTTACGAAAATATTTTATCAGGTAATATAAAATTTGGTTTGTTTTGCAGTTGTTTTAATTTTGATTCTAATTAATATTCATTTTAGTGATAAAATTCACTTTCAACTGTCAGATTTGCCAAGTAATTCATTGTTTTTATAGAAAGTTTCAATTCCCCTCCTTTCAGTTCGATGACCACAAGGCTTCGTGTATGTTCGGACAACAGTGAGCATGCGCTTATAAAAATCGGTTCACTATCTTTGTCCAAAAATGAACACCGAAATTACGCAAACTGGTCGTAAGCTGTGGCAAATTGATTCTTTTCATAATTTAATTAAGTATACTTTAAAAGTAGTCAAATAGCAATGATCGAAACGACTATAATCTTTACCTAATAAATTTTTTCGATTAGTCTGTAGACCAAAGAATATATACTGGGGTTGCTCTACCGAAGTTGCAATTGGCCACGTACGACCTTCAGTAGGTACACCTAGAGGGAGAGGGGACGATCGTGGTAGGGGTCGAATATAAACGTTTTTGACAGTTACCCTGGCGCACTTTAGACACACTGTTATGATAATTCGGAAATTTTAACCTAAAACTCAATTTTCATTTAGAAATCGCTTTTATTTTACCAATGTTGATATTTCCTGGCTTTAAGATGTTCCAGAAATGAAATACAGTTATCTGTATCGCAATCATCTTCATTTCTTTGTTCGTTGTTTGTCGTTTGTTGTTGTTGTTGTTGCCATTGTTGGCAGTGCTGCTGCTGTTCTCGAAATTTCCTTGTTTTCAGATATTCGAGATATGAAACAGTTATCTGTTTCCCAATCATCTTCTTCCTGTATGCGCTCGTTGTTTGTTGTTGTTGGTTGCTGCTGCTGTTGCTGCCCCGGCTGCTGCTCTTCCTCTTGCTGTTGTTCGTGGCCATCACTTCTAAATATATGTCTTGAGATGCGATGCTTTAGCATGATATGGAACCGATCGTAGGGACATATAGCTATATCCTCTGGACCCAAAAAAGGTGAAAAGGTCATTTCCGCCAGACCAAGAACTGAATATATCTAGTATATAAGATTCCTATTGCGACTAGGGTAGTCCCGATCGCGTAGGCACTACTTGAAAAAAAAAAAGATAGAGAAGAAAACGCCAGCCAAATATCAAGTTGAGATCAATCTCGACTATCCAAAGCTAACCTCGAGGAAAATTATTGTACCAGAATAGAGTACACTCCCGTGGCGAAACCTGACAGTAATACCAACATAACATATTTCAGTTCATTAATCATTCCCTAATTACTGCACGCATTTTAATAGGATTTTCGCAAGACCGAAATATACACACAGAATTTTGAGCAAACAGGATCGCAAAAATGTGCTCTGCAATCAGTCCGTTTCCAGTGGAAACGTGGCGTAAGCAGAAACGTCAAGATCGAGGGACAAAGTGCTAACCTGTCTTTATACGACTTTCTATTACTGAAGGGATACGACACTAATAATCGATGTCTCACGGTGAGATTCTCTCGCCGAAATGATGACATTTTTATGGGCATATTTGGATTTATGCCGTTATAAAATTCCCGACACACTTAGATTTCGGATGAGTCTTTCGGTATTGAATTTCGTAAAAATGTAATTTCATCGCGATATTACGGCTTACGGGACATAAAATATTGGTATGCTATGCATTTCAAATGTCCATGTCGAGGAATTTCGCACATTTTTCGACAAGCGACTGTGGTGGGGTGTCTGCGGTTCTTTGTTTTGTCGCTAAATTGCTTTGGTTTTACTTTCTTGTATTTCCGTTCCTCATATTGAGAATCATGTTGACTGTTTGTACTTGGCATCAGAATAAAATAATCGTAATAAACTTTCGTTCGTGTGCGTGTGTTACTACCCTGTGCATACAAAACTTTATCTTATTGAATTCTTTTAATTTTAGAAAAAAAAAGGGCTGCAGGTTATAAAATCTAAAATGTTATTAAAAAAAAGTTGATCAGAACTAAAAGCTACATTCAAAGATGCAATTACATCTATTCACATTGAAAAATTTATGCTTTTTTGAAATGTATTTCTCGGTACAATAAAAATGCAAATTTAACTGTAGTTATGTGCAATTTAGGATAAACTGACAAATTAATGAATGTTTGATATGTTCTGTTTCTTATTGCAAGAGAATTATAAATTATTATGGAACGGTAAAACTTGACCGTGTTCTATAAATGTATTTATTATATCTGTGATGTTTGTCAAGGCTCCCGAGAGTGACAGGTAGACGGACACTTAGTTGACCTACCTTTTCCTTTAAGTTCGTTTTTGAAAATGGATAGTCCTTCTGAATTTGTTGCTGAGAAAGCAATTAGTAAATCTATGGTCTCTAGAAATGAAGAAAATATTATTTGCAATGTGGGTTCGTCACCAAAACTCAACATTTGTAGTTGCAAAAATAGTTTAAATGTGTTCATATAAGACTGAAGTTGGGCAGTCAACAATATACCGACTTGGGCACCAGGATAAACGTTACCCGGTCACTAAAGAGATGTCGACAAAATAGCTTCAAAACGCTATTTCGCTCTCCGCCATATCACAGTAAATTTTACCCCATAGAATTTGGAATAGAAAAAAATAAAGAATAGACAAAAAAAGCTAGCAGGCATAACACCACTTTTAAAATGAGGGACTTTGAAGTTTTCATGAATAAGGGCGTGCGATTGAAATAGAAGAAAGAATGCGTGAAGCTGATAACATGCTAGAAAATCCTGTAATGACTATTCGGAAGATGACCAAAATTTGCAAATATATTGTATTCATTGTAATATTTTTTAAAAATTTACAATTTATGTATTTTTATGTCATTTTTACTTGAATAAAGGTTTTTATTAACTTGATCTTAATGGAGAATAATTAATATCTTGATTATTATTATTATTGATTATTATTATTAATATAATTACTTAATCATGTATAATTATTATTATGTGTATTATCCTAAAAGAATAACTGTAGTACGCCGCTGTCATATTACTTTCATTCGCCAAAATCGTCTTTCTATACAATACAAATACTTGTGAGCCTAATTTAGAAATGATTCCAGGTGAAATACGGGATATTTGAAAACTCTTATTGCAGTTTATCTGAACTTCACGATATAACCTGTAAGTTGCCTAGCCCGTTTATTGATCGGTGCAAATTTACATATTACTTTGACAGTAACCGTTAAAATGTGTGAAAATAAAAATTAAATCATGAAAATCATAACATTCTTCATCATCTGAGAAACTACCATCTCTTCTTGGCGTTATAGTGGCATGCTGGAATGTTTTTCGCCGGTTCCATATTTTTTGTGGTTAATTTGGATTCTTATCTATGGGTCGTGAATGATGGTTTTGGCTACTCATAACTATTAGTAAATCTGAAGGAAAATATTTTTTTATTTTACCAAAATAGTCTTTAAAACATTTGAAGTATGGCACGACTGAAAGGTTAGCAAATTTTCTTTTCGCTTTCAAAATGGACGATTTTTTTTCTTACATGAGAGCTTGTCGAGAACTATTTTTATTATATCCTTCATTAATCTACGTCTCATGGAGATTAAAGAATTTCTTCTGGTTTATTAAAATCTCATCTAGGGCGCGTATTTCTTTGTTTAAATAAAAAGAGTTAAGTCTCCATCGGATTTCGTCTAAGTAATTAATTGTTATGTCCATAAAGCATAACCTTCAATATTAACAAACGTACAAATCTGTTTAGTTTGATGCTTTTGGATGTCCCAAAAAAATGCAATATTTGCAAATTTCAATAATCTATATATTTTATTAAATATAAGCACTAAAAAAATACACTCTTTACAAAGGCATTTTTAACCATAATAACTTGGTTAGACAGTCATGGAAGATTTTATTTTAGCTGATCCCTTCTGTTATTTAGCGATTACTTGTTGGAAAGGTTTTTTTTATGAGTGTGCTTTGGATACAACGAAATATTTAAAACAGAAAATAGGAGTTATTGCAATATTGAAAAAACTTATTTCTGGGGTACGTTATAATATACTATTATAATTATAATATGTAGATCAAGCGGGAAAGCCTTTTTGGAGTTGTGGATTTTTATTTCCGAAAATACTCCCAACACTTTCCTTTCAGAACAGAGCGAGGATAAAAAAAATCAATTTATCTCAGTTTTTAAACAGTAAGTGCTCACTAGCCACGTTTAATAAAAGATAATTTTTCTCGTGGCCGATTCAATTTTTTTTTTCAAATTTCAAGGACACCCGTTATATTATGTTCCAACAATAAAGTATTGAACGATCGACCACGTATTTAGTTATCTTAAATATTGGCGATGTTTGACGCTCAGAGGCATACTTATAAATAATTGCCCTTTACCCTGCCAGATTCATTGAACTTCCACCGAAAACTTCGTTAAACCTACGCTCTAATCGATAACATCCCCTACTAATCCGAAGTAACTCCTGATTTTCCTGCAGGCATCGTCACCACTACCAATCTAGATCCACCCTTCCGATCCCCGATCCTATTACTTTCAGCTTATTAATGTTATCTGCCATTTAGTCATTCTATACGACCGGTTTTTAAGGTATGCGTTAAGCTTAATAATAATTTATAGTCGGGGTGGGTGAAATGGATTGCATTTGCTCTATCGATTCATCTATAGTTTTGCATTAACCTAATTTTTCGGGTATGGTTGCAATAGCAGCAATGAGCGCCCAACTGAGGGTAACCATGCGGGTTGAGGACTATCCAGTTAAACACCGTTTTAATACTGTAAAATTAATTAAAACCGAGTATATGCTTAGATATAGTTATAATGTTTTGACGGTCTGCATGAAGTATAGCAAACGATAAAATTTATTTTTATCCCACAAATAACCAGACTTTTTGAAATTTCATTTTACAGAAAAATACATATTTTTTTACTACTTCCAAAGATAATAATACAATAAAGCTTAAAATTTGTTGAATTTGTTCTAAACCTTAAACTGTTCTTGGTCACCAATAGGCAATTAGCATTTCTTTAAAGGACACGCTTTTTATTTTGTAATATTAAATGTGATTTGTTGTTGAAACAAAAATTTTCTAGATTTTACTGCAATGCATAAATTTTATCACATACCTCAAACACGCTGATCAGTGTTATGTTGCCCATAAATAATTAGAATTGTTTGATATGAAGAGTGGTATTTCAAATTGAGCAAATCTGTTCTCTTGAAGTATTTTACAGAAGCTGTTAGACAAAGTCACATCTACTTTACACCTTAAACATTTTTTGAAGCAGTGTAATTTTTCCATCAAGCTTAACAAGCCATATCTCAATTTTTGGATAAATGTTCCCATAATTTTTTAGTTTGTTGTTTGTAGCTTTAGAGCTATTGACGTGAGGATGCGTTTTTTTTTCTTTGGATCGTTATCACAGATTATTATTCTGTATTGTATTGTTTTTAAAATTTAAATCGTTATTATAAGATTATTATTGAATTATTATGTTACTCAAAGAAACAGCCATATAATTTGTCTTCATGGAAAATATTCTTTAAATTATTTGTTGGTTTCTAGAGCTTATGCTCGGATTAAAAACAGAAAATCAAACAAAATATTCCGTTATAAAATCTAATTGGAAGTTACAATAATAATTACAATATAAGTAAAGTGACTTCCATTTAAAAGTCTATAACCCCATATCTTGGCGACTGAAATAATTATTTGATTTAATTAAAAAGCGTTTGGTAGAAGTCGAAAAATATATATCTTTTTCAGATCTTGGACGATTCTTATATAACGAATCGATAAAAAATTAATACATTATAAATCTGTACGATTCACGTTTCATGCAAAAAGTGAACGCTCAACTTATGAGCTAAAATTATTTTTTCTACTCCTTAAGTACCCAAATATGCACTAATCCGAACTGCGGAAAATGTCACTTTAAGACGTCATCTTCGGACGTTTCCAGTCACGTTTGCTTCCGGTTTAAATTTTTTCAGTGCTGATTAATCAATATATTCGTTTTGTAGGAATGTAACTAATGACCCTCGTTTATTAAACAGTCGCTCCGCCAAAACAAACTCGTCACTAAAATGTCCTTTGTTATCCATCCTTGCTCGATAATATACTATTTTAGATAACTTTTGTGTAGAGCACCCTCTTTAGTTGCATAAGCACAGATATCATTATAAAATTATTTTATGCTCTCATTGGAACCTCATAAATTAAATATTTTATAAAAATAATTTGCTTAATATAAAATATCTGATGTTGAACCGGATTATTTACTTCTCAAAGAAATAATTCCAACTCAGTCCAATCTACAATTAACAAATAAACCGATCAAGTTCAGCTCCCCCAAATTTCACAGAACCAAAATATCTTTAAATTTTAGAAGGTGTTTTAATTAATTGGATAAATCTCATAAAAATGTTGATAATACTTCTCGTAGTGTTGCAATAATTACTATTATTTGCAATACAACCCAAGATGGATTTATGAGGGATCAAACAGAGAACAAGGGAGAGGATTAAGAATTAGGTGGTGGTTTCGTAAACTGTGTTCTTCCCCATCACCAACTAACCAACTACCCTACTACTACGCCCCTGCCTTCGTGGTAGTTCGCAATTAAGGGAGTGCCACAAATAATGACTACTAATTGGGGAGATTTCGGGTAATTGTTAAGTGTTGCCATTGTATCAAGACAGATGGCTCCTATTATAATGGATTTTCGTCAATAGAAAGAAAATGTAATATAGCGATGAATATCGTGACAGGCAGCTACTCCGGCTTAGATGCATTGTTAAGGAAAATAACCCCCTCATAGTGCAGTTGCCGGCTTCATCAAGCGTTATGCATTCATTATCTGATATCATTTTTCATTTTTCTAATATACACGTACCGCGGTAAATCGTGAGCAGATTTTATGGCGCCAGGCGAACGTGAATTATTTGAGGTGAATGTAAACGAACAAAAAATAGTCTATAACTTTCTATGTGTAGAATGTTAGAAATACATGAAATGGTTCATTTTTAGAGAATTTACCTTAACAGAAATGACTTCATCTACTGTCGGTAAGGACTGATTCAATTAATGTTCAACAGAAAAGATAAAACTTTCGTGCTTGATAAACCATTTTTCACATTTAACGAACTTCTTAGAGGTGTTTGTAAATTAAGATCTGAGCTTATGTATTACTTAGTTACATATTCTAAATCAAAATGACAAAGTCAGGTCAAGATTTGAACTTCTATTGCGTTTATTAAATGAACAGTTATACAACCTTTGGGTCAGTTTTATCACGGACCATTATCAAGTAGAAACTGAAAATCTCTTAGTAGTCGGAGCTTTGCTTACGATAATGTAGTAAAATGAATATTCATGAAGTAAAAGAGTATAATTTATACAAATTGTAAACTTCGAAAAAACAGTAATATTTAAATTGAGTGCTAAAAACTCCAAACAATTCTGAGCCCCCTTGTAAATACTCCTAGTAGTCTCGCAATTCTATTATGTATTGTGATGCTTTGCTGGAAATTATTTATAATATTTTATCGCCTTTTAGTCACAACCTATTTCAAATATGTAGTATGATGATCGAAGAGGCATACGGATAGGGCCATTAGTTAGACATCGAAATAAACATACATATATTGCCATAAATATATAAGTGTCAGATAACATAAAAAAAAATTGCACACGCAAGTGCAATGTTAACATAAAAAGTCATACAAATATTAACAAACAGAACAGAGTAAATTATATAAAAGAATATACGAAGAAGGGAAGAAGCAATGAGGTCAGGTTCTGGGCTCAAAAAATCCTAAAGTAGATTTAAAAAGAATTAAAATGATTATGCAAATTCGATTATCTTAAAATACAACGGCAGTTTGGCCGAACCGAAGGGCACATTTATAGCTATTACTAATCTCCGGTTTACTTAAAGTTTTTCACCATTTTACCTGTCATATACCAGTAAATTAAATATATGTAAGCAATAAAAAGACATTACTCCTAACATAGCAAAGAGTTTATAGTTACCTGTAATCAAATAAGTTTTGTAAGAGGTGTGTTATGTTTTCAGGTAGTGTTTAATTTTATTTAGAAACTAAAGTATTGAAAATGCTAAGTTAGATTTCGGCGAAATGTTTACAATTTTTTAATTGGATATATTTAAACGGATGATTAAACTACCTTTTTTTTTAAATATGAGATTACGCAGTTTGTTCTGAATCAAATAATTAGCAGTTCACTTCTTGTAATAACAATATTAGCCAAACTTTCTGCCCAAAATTTTCAAAGGTGGTATTATATGTTTAATACATTTTGGTGGTTCCGATTAAAAAATTATTAGAAAGACCTAGCTTAACGTTTACTGTTACTTTCAAAATATTTCTCATCAATTTAGAAACATTTTAGAAACACTTTTCTAAATACTATAAAACACATCATTATATCTCTGCTCCGACAGAACAGGACCGAATTGCAAAAAGCATAATTTTTTAGGACAATCAAAAAACCAAAATGAAATTTTGGTATTTACCCTTAAAACATTGCATGCATAGTTGTTACTTTGTAATCATTGTATTAGTAAGCTAAATATGTATTACTCTAAATTGTATTCAGCAAAATATTTATTTCCAATGGTCCGGAAGGCGGAAGAACAATCTTCAAGGGAAGGCTTCTCGCAAGTCCAGTAAGACAGTCAGCCTAAAGGAAGACAACCTTGATTAAAAATTACCTTCAGAAGGCAACGGGAAACCACTGAAGTATTTATCCCAAGAAAATCACATGGAAGAAACCACAAAAAATCGGCCCTCAGTCTCCGGCAAAACGAGGGTGCTAAGAATCCCCGGAGTCAAAAATATTTGTAAAGATGTTTTAAACATAGGGACATGGAATGTCCAGAGTATGTACGAGGCTGGGAAACTAGCCAACACAATACATGAAATGGACAGATTGAAGATATCCATCCTAGGAATAAGCGAAACCTGGTGGCCAGGAGCAGGAGAATGTAACACGGAAAACAAAAGATTTTACTACTCAGGTAACAATGACAGGGACCACAGAAGAGGTGTAGGGGTCATAGTCACCAAAGAAATAGCTGGAAGTGTTACTGACTTTGTTCCGTACTCAGACAGAACAATGTTATTAAAAATTCGAACAAAGCCGCTTAACATCAACATAATTCAAGTGTACGCCCCAACTCTCGATAGAGGCGATGACGAAGTGGACAAATTTTATGGCGAGATCAAGGAACTTCTAGGGTTAACCAAGCCACACGAAATCAATATAATACAAGGCGATTTCAATGCGAAGATCGGTTCTTTACAAGCAGACCAAATTGTCGGTCCATATGGATTGGGTGATAGAAACCATAGGGGAGATCGACTGGTACAATTTTGCCAAGAAGAGAACTTTAAAATAACAAACACTTGGTTTTCGTTACCCCCTAGAAGACTTTATACATGGAGATCACCTCAGGATAATAAAGATAACATCGTTAGAAATCAAATCGATTTTATACTGATAAACAGGAGATTTGGCACATCACTCAAGCGAGTCTGTACATACCCGGGCGCCGACGTGCCATCCGATCACGTTCTTCTTTTGGCTTCCTATAAAGTAAAGCTTTCACTTGTTAAAAGACAGCAACGAAAACCTCAGTTAGCTATTGAAAAACTAAAAAACGAAGAAGTAAGGACGACTCTGCAACAAAAATTAAATGATGGACTGGCGAGACTGCAAGAGACGATTGGAGAATATCAAGTCGACAATATATGGGATAGCTTGAAGAAAACCATGAACTCTGTTTCTCAGAACATACTAGGATACCGTCAGTCTGTTCCTAAGAACAAATGGATGACAGAGGAAATTCTACGACTGATGGACGAGAGACGTAAACATAAAAATGTAAACCCTGATCAATATAGTCTTTTAAATTCTAGAATTAGATCTGAAATCAGAAAAGCTAAAAGAAAGTGGCTAGAACAAGAATGCCAAGAAATAGAGAGACTCCAACAGATACATGATACTCATAGCGAACATAAAAAGCTAAAGGAGGTAGCTGGAATATATAAAACCAAGGCACCAATAGTTCTAGTCAACGACAAAAATACATACATACATAAGAAAACTATTCCAATACAGTGAGAGAACGGACCTCGAAATTAACCCCGCGGGTGAATCGTTGAGTGGACCACCGATAACAAAAGAGGAAATTCGTAAAGCGATACAACAACTGATTACTCTACTAAACGACGCCAGTAAAAACTATGGACTAAACATAAATAGTAATAAAACAAAGTTTATGATAATCAGTAGGGACAGGGTGCCTTATGTGAATGCGCAACTCGTCGTCGATGGAATGGCTTTGGAACGAGTCAAGAAATATAGATACTTGGGTAGTTGGCTGTATGACGATTGGGACAACGACAAAGAAATCAAAGCCAGAATAGAAATAGCCCGGAGCTATTTTCTCAAATTTAAACATATACTTACCAACAGAGACACAAGCCTGAACCTAAGAGGACGAAACGTCGAGTGCTATATATGGTCCGTTCTATTATATGGTATGGAAACATGGACGCTCAAAACAACATCAATTAATAGATTAGAAGCGTTTGAGATGTGGACTTACCGCCGTATGCTGAGAGTATCATGGGTCGAAAGGGTTACAAACGAGGAAATTTTGAGAAAAATGGGCAGAGACAGAGAAATTCTATTACACATAAAAAAACGAAAAACGGCCTATTTCGGACACATAATGGGGAACCCAAAATATCGGCTTCTCCAGCTAATCGTCGAGGGTAAGATAGAGGGCAAGCGTGGCGTAGGAAGGAAACAAATGTCATGGCTTAGAAACCTGAGGGAATGGACTGGCTTGAAAAATATCGGGGACCTTGTACATACAGCAATGGACAGGGTAGCATACGGAAATGTGATCGCCAACATCCAATAGTAGTGGATAGGCAGCTGAAGAAGAAGAAACGGATGATATTTCAAAAAGTCTCCGAGTTTGGTGGTTAACCTTTTGTTGTGCTCACCATTGATAAAATTATGGAACTATTGACTGGTCCATTCAAAAGCTTTCAAAAATTGTTATAAGGGTATAATTTTTTGTTAAGCTCCAATTGTCTTGCCTTGTCTTACTTATTATTTAATCTTCATTCGCAATTACAGTGCATAAATCACGCGGCTGTTACAGTGTCACGAGCGTCACCACACCTAAGAGCTAAGCGAACAAATGTTTTACAAACAAATATTTTAAGCAAACCAGAGTTTTACCTTCATAAATAAACAAAGAGCTATCGCCATGGGACCTACTTATTAGAATCGCTTCTCATTCAATGTCGACATTAAATTTTTAAGACAAAATGAAATTCCATTTTGATTTTCGCGAAGCTTTTATTAGACAGGTAAAGTACAACCGGGAAATAAATAATTAATTGTTTCCCTAGAACTGATAGACGTTACGCTTGCAAACAACACAAGTAAGAAAATGGAGGAAATATTCAGAAGGAAAATAAATAGATTGGAGACATGAGAGGGAACCGACCAATTTTCGATGGTGAATTTGTAACGATCTTAACACAAATGTTGAAAAAAAAATGTGAGTGTTTTCTTTTGGCTTCAAGGGAATCAATATATGTTTACCCACCATTAATAAAACAGGGTTTTTGAATACCAATTTGCTGTGATTTCTTTTATATATTGAATGTTTCATTTCATTCATTCATTCAAATCGAGAATGAAAAACGAATAAAAACGTAACCTTAGTTCAAAGTAAGCAGTTATTATGGAATAATTGAACACTATTGCTAAAAAGCACCTTTTTCTCTATGATCAAAAATCGACGTTGTTAATATAAGTGGGTAATAAGGACTAAGTAAAAAATATGAGTATGAGTCCTAGTATTTTGATGTTTTATTAACCATTTCAATCCATCATCAATTATAAACTAGAAATTCTGGGGATATTTGAGCCGTATTCTTCCATCTTATATATGCCTAAGTTTTTGTAGTAGGAAAAACTGCACATTTTCAATTATAAACTAGAAATTCTGGGGATATTTGAGCCGTATTCTTCCATCTTATATATGCCTAAGTTTTTGTAGTAGTAAAAACTGCACATTTTTTTTTACATGCTGCTGCTGAATCATTATTAAAATCCTATCACTCTATTTTTTTTTCAACACCCCTGTTTTACACATATTATGAAATTGATGTCCGCAGGAATGATATTTTCGTTTAGAATGTGGTGCACCCACTGACCTGCACTTTGTCCTATTTTCTTCCTAAACAGCGATTTTCACACACTTAACACTTTTTCCCAGAACTTTAAGGAGATATAGGCAAATTTTCCGTAAGAATGCCGCACAAAAGCTTAATAACGATCTGTCAGCGGCCATATTGGTTGTTGAATGCCCCAAGGTTATTGGTTAAAAACGAGATTTTAAATTTAGACCTTCTGAATTTTTGTTCAGAGTTGCTTCATAAATTCCTGTATTGTCGGCATATGTGTCGAGGATGGGGGAATGGCAGGCAGCTTCCGAACAACTACAAAAATAAAACGCGCGTTTGACAGAGATACTAGTTTTATTGACTAACGACAATTGACGTTCTATAGAGCAAATGTAACTTACATTCCAATTATTGAATTGCAATTTACAAACTTTAGGTTAAAAATAAGCATGCATTTCCTAGATTCACACATTGAAAATAGCAGTCAGCAATTATCACACTAGTTCTAGAATATAGCCCATACAAAAAATGTCCAAATCAACAAAACATTCTCTGCCTTGGTACTTAAGGAATATTTGGCATGTGATTGACAGTGATTTGAAACTTACCCTAGAAGTTCCTCGTATATGCAGGTGAAGTATGTACATCACAGAGAAATAAAAAAGAGAGCTTCCAAAACATAGAATAGCGACAGCAGCGCTAGTGAAAACCCCGTGCCAAAAATAAGTACCGTTTTAAAAGTTTTTTTTTTATTTCTCTGTGAGAAAATATTGATTTCGATGCCTATAAGACGTTCGTTACTTTTTGATTTTAGTTTACACACCGGTAATTTAATATAAATGTGACACCCTTAAAGTACGACAGTATTTTTAGAAGTAATTGTAAAAATAGCTGAAAGTTCTAATGTGGAATGGTAAGAAGTAGTACACGAGTGAAGCTCACGACAGAACTTTTATATTTACCATTTCTTTACCTATAATAGAGTCTGAAGCTCTGCGTGAATATATTACATACAAATAATGTAATACTTGTTAAAATAAAATTTCTTTTTACGTCGCAAATTGAAAGAGAGAGCGAATGGTTTTACATGCATAATTATTTCGCACTATTTGGAAATGGAAAATACTTATATCTCTAAAATAAGCTGACCGGTATCTCCCAGCAGTTTCTCGGTTCAGTTTGTCGAGTTGCAATCTGGACGGAACGCCGACAATAAATTTGGCAAATCTTCACTAAGCGCGGTGGCATTCACGTTAATTATATCAAACTAAGTAACAAGATCCCGTAATAGCCAAAGTTTAATTGCTCGGCCGCAAACTAATCTTGGTTTAATTTAACACATACTTTATACACAGCAACCCGATAAATCATAATAAAATCCTCTGACCCCGTTGGGGATGGATATCCGAGATTTGAATTTGCATTTTAATATCGACATATAAACCCGGCGGTAGTAGTTTCTACAACTTTAAAGCCAAAGCTCGACTATATACGTAATTATTTACCATAGCGGGCCAAGATGGCTTCGTTTGACAACACAAAATAATATATTTGACTCTCATGTTACATTTACTAGTTAGGCATTTTTTTAATTTTAAATTTAACATTTGTGGTAGGGTAATTTCGCACCAAAAAATAAGAAATTTTTTTCATATGAAAATGGGGCCTGAAATACATAACTTTCAACCTTTGTCAAACTTAAAATAAGAGATTTTCATTAATATTTTAAATATCCCTAGACCGATTTTATAGAAATTTGTTACTGTTGTTTGTTGGCACCAGAATCTCATTTAGAAATTTAATTAAAATTATAAAGTGCAGTGGGATCCTGATGGGCACCCTATCGAATATTTTTTACAAAAAAAAGTACACCACTGACTTTTTTATCAAATTTAATTTTTTCCCAACTCGACTAAAGATGCAATTTTGTCTCTTGAATTTTTTTTGTATATTAAAACTCATTTTCTTGCATGTTTAATTGACAACAAATTCTAATCAGTTTTTCAATCAATCAAGAAGAATAATGAAGTTTGTATCCTATTTTATATTTTATATTTTATTCTATAGGATCGCCCTTTAAATATTCGGACGTTCCGGATATCTTGTATAATAAAAGGAAATAAATACTTGACAATTTTAAAAAGTCTCGCCTATTAAGAAATATTTCTCTTGAATAAGAAAACTTATATATATATAGGATGTCAAGGAGTGTCAAATTTAACACTTTTAAGGGGAAATTATGACTACAACTGGAGAATAGACGAACAGTATCAATAAATTTTCAATATTAACTTTTTTCTAATAACATAAAGAGTTATTTTTTTTATATGCAACCCATAACTGGCTACAACATAACGAAATAGCGTTCTTTTTTATCTTTGCAGAAATATGTCGGATAAGGGTGTTGAAAAACTGTGAAACGGTACATTAATTAAATAAACTGATTTTACTCATAGTCTCCCGAAATATTTCCTATATCTTAAGTAATTCACGAATGTCATTTAAAATTGGTAAAACCTAGCTAATCATCATTTGTGGGATATAAAGTTAATATTTAGTTTATTATGGATCTCGTAATTTTAGGATGTTTGATATCCTTAGAAAGACAATTACACAAAATAACAACAACAATGCAATATAGGGTATAAAACTGTTAAAATTTAAAATGTTTCTAATTAAAGTACCGCTTCATCTTAAAAGGTCATTAATACTCCATTGCTATATAAAATTACCAAATGTTTGTGTGCGATTTGATTTCTTAAATATAAATTTAAATGAATATCAGCTAGTTCACTCATCATAAAACAAATATTGCTTTTTGAACTGTCTAGTAGTAAACTAACCAGGGCATCTAAAACAAAAAGATATTGAAAGCCAGTAAAGTACCCCAATGTATAAATATGTTTTCTATAATTTCAATATCAAGAAAGATATAAACATTAATCTAAATCGTCAACAAATTAACATTTTAATATAGCTTAACAACAAAGGATGATAGTTCAGTTTTGATTTTCGTTAGGTCACATAAAGAAAAGAACCACTAAAAATATACTACTATGTTTTATTAGAACTTATAGTTACCGAGATTTCCTAAAGAAACTTCTAAATTTGTCCACTTTGTAATTGTAGATAATTTCTTGTATTCGGACACTCCTATGGAGTTTAATTTTTCCATTTTTTAAAATTATTTTTAAAATTTCTCATTGTTTTTTCAGTACATATGATAATGCCGACTTATTTTTCGACAGTGGCAAATTCTGCTTTTAATAAAAATCTCTAAAATAAGTTTAGAATTTATGTATTATATTATTTATGAAAAAATGTTTTTGAGGAAACATAGGCGGCAAGTTATGTTTGCACAAGCACTGCTATATACGGAACTATAGCATCCCAGATAAATTCATAAAATGTACAAGCAGGACACCAATACGCTTTAAAGTAAAACGGACGCTTATCCTTAAAAAGCTTTTATCTTGAACGGGTCGGCCATAAAACATCTTCGCGAATATGCTTTAACGATTAGGAATTTCAACCCCGGAGTGCTTTTAACACTTCCCGGCTACAAAATGTTGCAGCTATGTATTGTTATCCTTTCGCCCGTATACTTTTGTGCGGCTTTTATCCCAAACTTATCCTTCAAGATTATTTTACTTCAGCGGAAAAATTCGACTTTTTCATTTTGTATATAATAGTTTCGAACGGAAATGCAATCGTTTGGAAAACTATAGTAAAAGAAGAACGTCGCATCGAGGAACGTCAAGCGATTCGTACACTTACATGAAAGGATCGGAAAAACAGTCGCGGAGGTAAAAGGGCAACCGTGCAGGAAATAGGAAAGCCCTGAGACACAATTATGATATATCCTTTATTACGAATACTGAATAGTCCGATTTATTAGAAAAGAATGTAGTCATGGGCTCCTGGGCAAAAACATTTTTGCTCTTTCTAAGAATCCGTTAATTTTGCTGTTCTGGCTGATGTTTGCACATACATTAATTACTTCGACATTTCTTACAAACTGTGAACAACAATAGAGGATGAGAGAGAGAAATTATAATACTACTGCTTTTGTCTTTTTCCTTCTTGTTTAGCGTGCAGGAAGCGTCACTTTACCACTTCAGTTTTGTTTCCCATGAGATATTTCCCACGCTTTGAATTTTGACGTTTGTCAATTCTGACGGTCATGTCAGTGAATGTATGTATGACGTTGTTTTGCAAAAATACCCAATACCCAAAAACTAACGGTCATCGGTAAAGTATAGTACGCAACACGTTCGGCAAACTTTTTAACTCACTCGTTTATTAAAAACTCGTGAGTCAAATGCCGTTTACCGCACTTGTTGCATAATATACTATTTTCTACTACCGTCTGTAAAATGCCTAATTACACACCGATCTAGCATGCGGGAAACATCACTTTACTAAATCAGTTTCGTTTCCCACGGATCCGAGCCACTTCGGAAATTTCCGGGATTTTACTGCACGGGTTTGGGAGCAATCAAATATTTTCGGAGATTTTACCGCACGGTTTGAATTTTGACGTTTGTCAATTCTGACTTTCATGTCAGTGAAAAATGTTATGCAATATATCAGACAATTTAAGTACTACGTGCTATAAGATACAATTAAAATCTAATGGACTAGTCGGTAAGTAAGACACAACAATAGCAAAACCGATCGGAGCGATAAACGAATAGGTTTAATGGCAAACAGTAAATATTTTTTTTGAATATTACGATATTTAGTAATCCGATAACCTGTTATTATTTTTAATTTGTTAAATTTTGATTTTTTCGTGACGGTCGTAGAAAAAGAATAGTATGCAACATGTTTTTATCACTCGTTTATTAAGCACTCGCTCCGCTCGTGTCAAATAAATTCGCGAGTCAAAAGCCGTTTACCGCACTTGTTGCATAACATACTATTTTTACCAAGTTTTCTGAATACCCGTTGGTAACTATTCTATTTCGTGAAGTTTTTTGTACAGCGTGTAATTGAACTGATATAATATAATTTAATAAATGAATCTCGTGATGGAGGGAAAAAAAGCAGAAATCCTTGTGTGGTGTTTAGTGTTATCTGTCTCGACAGGACATAATCTGCAATGAATTTGAGTTGTTTTGGATTTGAATGCAGAGCAACGACGGATTTGAAATGAAGTTTGTAGTGAGTGGGTAAATCTTTTAGATTATGTACTTTATAAAATCTGGAAAAAATGGATTTCTCGGAATGACAAAGTTCTTTCTAAGCAGGAATGTAATTGACGATTTTAACTCTTAGGTGAATACGTATATTTAAATTTTTAATGAATCAGTTTTAGGGAAATAAGCATTAACAATTTTCTAAGGTAAAACAGTTTATTTTAACAAAATGGAGCCGCGTGCCACTAGCGACATAAAACTACTTCGTTAAAGCCAAAAACTGAGATACTGCGGTCATCAGAACAAAGGTGATAGATGTTACCCACATTTCAATAGGATGATTACAAAATGATTATAGTTCCATACATCGCAATTAAAATTGAATTATTCTGGTATATTTTACTAAAGTAGCTATCATTCTGAAAAGTATTTTCAATCATCATTCTATCATTAGTGAACCCAATTCTTAAGTTGATTTGAAACTTGAGGCAGGGACATTTAACCTGCCAATAAAAAGCAGTATAAACTTAGCTTATACACCCTTTTTTTTGTAGCTCTTTAAAAACAAGTGTTAAGATTCAAAGGGAAAATTGTAACTTAGAAGAAGGTGAGACTTAATGGCTGCTGGTCAGCAGCATGATATAAAAAATATAAAAAGAATACTTTAAAAGTTTAGCTTATATTTTTATAGCTATCTTGGTCAGCGAGGCGCGCATCCATGACAGGTTTCAGTTTTAGGAGAAAATTGAACTGATTCACTTCATCGCTGGTATCCGCTGGATCCAGCAAAAAACGGCTTTGCCCGTTTCTTTATATTTAAATTAAGCGCGAAATAATCAATTTAAAAAATTTTATGGTCTCAGCACCCATAAGTGGTGATTTCCGCTTGCATTAATTAATACCCAAAATCAATTTTATATAATTTCACAATGTTAAAACCAAAAAGGATAGAAAAGAGTTCTATACTGGCGTGACTTGTGAAAATTACCCCAAAATTAATTTTTTGATAATTGAATGTAAAAAAAACTTATACATAAGTTCAATTTTCTCAGGTATTTTGGAAATATAATAAAAATCATCAAATATTTCATAGTTTAGCAAATTTGCACGATATTAAAGAATTTTACTTGAACCAAATGTAATTTTCTTACTCATTTGCTGCTGAAGGATGAATTAAAAAGAATTCTCAAAATTCCGAACTGCTTGTCAAAAGTGCATTTATAGATTAGTTTGACAAACTCGTCGACATTACTAGTCGAATTAAAGGTGAGTTTCACCTGTTTATTAGGAAACTGCATATATTGGCAAAATCCGCATCTCAATTAATGTAATCAACCGACTGCCATTGACAAACAAATAACTGCAGAGTGCGTCAATTACTGACATGTAACGAAATAATTTCCATCGGCAACGATTAAACATCGTCCAAAATTAGATCGGGGGTAAACTAATTTTAACCGAATATCGAGTGGTGGCACCAAATTCATAACTGAAAATAAAAATGTTAACTATCGGTTGGTCTAATTCGGCACTAGTTAATTTTGTTATTGGTACACTCGTTCAAAATTCAAATGGCGATTAACTCCATTATTGCAGTATCTAGCAGTGTTATGTATAATTTGTTTATGTTTTAATTAAACCGTCAAGGGGAAATGCGAATACGAAGCTCCCTTATTAATTTTAAAAGTAACAATTTTATGTGGTAATTAACTTTTTCACTGATGAAAATCTTCTCCGAATTATTGTTCATAGCGTTGTTTTAGACATTTTTTACCGGAAAAATTAAAAAGTAATATTTTTGGCACAATTTGCTGTAAAATTGTTGCAGTACGATGAAGTTACTCCAAGATTTTAAAGGAACTGAAACAAGAAGAAAATATTAACCATTTAAGAAAAAAAATCTTTTTTCTACAAAGAAAGTTTGTTACAAGGGATGTCCGAGGGGATTAATTGTCCAATATTATTCGGTTTGTCAAGTAATTGTTTTTGATCACAATAGCAGTACAATGTTAATGTGATAATCCAAAATGAACTTTTGATGATTTATTCATAAACACTTTTATTTGGGTCTCCGACCAAACAAACTCTCTCAAAATAACAAACTTTATTGCAGACGATTTCTGTTTCAACACCATTCGACGATGTTTGTGGTTCTGCACTGGCATCTTAACAGTAGTTTAAATACTAACAACGCAGTATTAACACTGTTCTGTTATTAACTAAGATTTAATGAAATGTTATGTTATAAAATACGTAATCAAATATTTTCGTTTTTGTTTTATTTTTCAATTTTATTCATTGCAGAGATTTACACTCACCCAAATTATGCTAACTTAGCTTAGTAATAAGGTCAAGTGTAAGTCAGTGTCTTTAAAAGGTTGTTTAGTTTTTTTATTCTTATAATTTTGTGTGTCTCATACTTTTATTTGCTAGTTTTGTTGTTATCGAATAAATGATTACTGTTGAGTTGTTAGATTGTGTTACAAGTGTAGGGTGAGAAACTGGCGATTCCTTTAAACAATATTTGGATGGAAACATTATAATATTACATTGGGTGAGTATATTTTTTTATTATTATTAAATCATAACACGAGTCAGAATAAGCATAAAACGGTAATGTCTCAGATAAATTGACTAAATATTTTTTGCAGGATATTTATTGAAATGAACGTAAAATACTTGCTGCAAAGATGTGCCGATTATTTGGCAACGTTGTTTTATTTGATGGCCACCGCGATTGTCAGCCTGACAGTGAGATGCGCGGTTGCTGTCATAGGCGTCCTATTGGGCTGGATAAGGTGGCGGAAAAGTTACGTTTTTTATCTTATTTGTAGCAAAAAAAATATGGATTCGTCACTAAGGTGGAGTCCCCAGATTCACTAACTAGATTATATGATTTCAATAGAATAACACACTGTTTTGGTGGGAAGGGGGGGGGGGTTGGATGATCCCATCGACATTGGTATAATTATAATAATAAACTAAACCTAAACCTACTACCAAGGCTACCAAGGGATTCGGTAAGACAAATCCTTATTATCTACGACATTTATTAAAATATTAAAATCTTAGAAAGAAGCGCCCCTTTTGAGAGAGACGTCTTCTTCTTCCAGTGCCATCTCCTAACGAAGGTTGATGCATACTTTTCAAAATGCGTCTTTGTCCCTTGCAACGTAAAACAGCTCTCCTATAGTCGTCTGAGTCTAGACTCTGATGTTTCCTAGCAAAGATTTCTTTCTTCCTATGTCTGTAGTAGTTCATACTTATTATTTCTTAGAATATGGTCAAGATAAGCTGTTTTTCTTCCTTTGGTCGTAATCGTTATTTTCCTTTCTTGTCCTATTTTTCTTAACACTTCCCCATGCGTAATTCCAGCAATACAGGTTATTTTTAAGGTTCTGCGCTACAGCCACATTTCAAAAGGCTCTAGTTTCTTAATGACCTGAGCCTTGAGAAATTTCTACTCACTACCGTAGTTGTGACCACACGTAGCACTCAATAAACTTTAATCTTAACTTAGGGCATACATTTCTTGTCGCTGAATAGTGTTTTAAACCTTAAGAAAGACTGTCTGTTTTAATACTTTCGTTATTTACCCTTTTCACCAGTAATTGTAAGTCTTCCAAGTATTCAGCCTTGATTGCTGCATCGTCCGCGAAGCGAATATTATTAACTATCTCACCTCCTATCTTAATACCTTCTTCTTTTTCCCAAAGGTCCTTATGAAATATTATCTGCAGGTGCAGGTGAAAGCACGCACCCCTGCCTAACACCTCACTAGATAGGCACTCCTTTTGTTTCCATTTCATTTATTTCCGTAGTGGCTGTTTGGTTCCAGCATGATTGATGAGCGCTATGTCATTGTTATCAAGCTGAATGTGGTTCAGTTGATCTATGAATTACTGGACTTATACTGAGAACCGTCATTGCGAATACGGTTTCTCTGGTTCCAACGCCTCCTCTGAAGCCAAACTGTGAGTTAACAAATTGTTCTTCGCATTTTTTGGATATTCTGTTTTGGATTATTTTTAGTAGTACTTTTAAGAGGTGGCACATAAGACATGAGTCTGTAGTGGTTTCCTGGTTTCGGATTGTTCGTTGTAGGTAGAGGTATGAGGTATAAATAATATTAGTGTTAATAATTTTTTAGCTACTTTAAAACTGAATGTTGAGAATAAAAATTAATTTATTAATTGGTCTGTAGCCTTCTGATAAAAACCCCGCAACATTCACGTTAAACTTATTAATTTGATTAGCGTGTTGAAGGCTCATTTTTATGAGCGAGTAGTTTAGTTGTAAGAACAGAAATGTTTATATATATAATTCTCTTTAATACCCCTTTAAAAGAGGGGAGATGAGAATATAAAGTTTTTGCTAAACAAGCGTAAACTATCTACTTACGTCGACTTTCGCATTCGCCTCCACATTCATATCTTTCTCAATTTGCTATTCTTCCTTTCAAATTTAAAAGTCACGCATTCAATTTAACTTAGTTCCACAAAAATGTTTTTCATAAAGGCAGAAAAATGCAGGCGATTTGTCGTTTCCGAATGCTATGTAATCTAATTTTTAAACTCGCGGGTGAGGGTAGATCTCGTTCGCTTTTCATAAATTAATCGAATATCATCCACGTACACGCCATAATTAACCGCTAATGATTCGCTGAAAAGCGCAAATCCATTTTTTTTTTGAGGGACCGCGTGCATCGGTAATTTCCAAGCGTCATGCCCATCACGTATCCTGTGCCCACCGATCGCGTGTAATTAATACGGAATTTACCGTACGTAGCGTCATTTTAAAATTCCAGTCTGTTTTCGTGCCACAAAAGAACGAATCTCTCGTTATTTATAATCGTATTTCCACGAACAAAACTCGTTTACAAGTTAAACGAATAAAACTCAACGTGCCCATGGGGGTTTCTTGGATTTCTTGAGTTAAATATGTAATAGTTTGGAGTCAATTGTTCCCGCAGCCTTTTGCGATTGCTGAATCAGATATATTGATAATGCATGCTTCGAGTAGGATGACTAGGTGCTAACGTTAAAGACAATAATAGGAGGAAATCTCTATTAATCCAATAAAATAGAAACACGATAATTAGGTGAAACTTACAAAAAATTACATATTAATTACTCGCCAAAGTGTTTTCCACATGTTGGGTGGAAGCAATATTTCAAAGTTACTATTATCTTCAAAGTACACAATGATATGTTACTGATTAGTAACCTGCTTATGCATTGATCGTCTATAATGGCAGAACAATCGAGAGTGTGTTGTCAACGCTGCATGGTGTTTCACAGGGGTCAGTCTCGGGCCTCTGTTATTTATAATTTACATAAACGACCTTCCCATTTGTTTGCCGGATGCGCAGAGGAGACAGTCATCCTAACCGCAGGTTAATTCCTACAAATGCTACTGGATAAAGTATTGACCACGAGTGCTGTACAAAAACCGTTTGCTTCTAACAACCTGATTTTGAACAATAAAAAAACTGAAAAATTGACACTATCATGCAACAAGATAACGTTCTTAGATCTCTCCAATTTCCACCATCTTGGAATTGTTACTCATGGTACTTTTTCCTGGACACGTCAGATTGACAAGCTTTGCAGAAAGTTATCGAGCAAATTATTCTTGTTATGCATGACTTCCGTGAGGCCACCAGTTCTGAGGACAGCATACTTTGCTCTATTCCATAATGCAATGTCCTATGGCAATGTGCTTTGAGGTGGTGTGGGGTAAGCTTTTCGAATTAAAATGAGTATTTTCAAATTGCCGACCGCTGTTTGTTAAGCTAGACATAATTGACGCTTCCGCACAAGTACATTTTTAAAACATTTTTGTATATTCACGAAAATTCATATGAATACCATACGTCATATACCAGATGGGCAGGAGCGATCCCTTTCCCCCTTTCGAGGATGACATCATCTCGCAAAACAAGATCAATGTTAATTTTTTTAATGCCCTACCCAAAAGTATCCAGTCTTTACCACGCGGTAAGTTTAAAATGATTGTAGAACAATTTTTGTTACAGAATCCATTGAACCTTTTTTTCCATGTACTGAATATTTTGATATTAATAACGGCATCTACAGGGTTTATTAAATGAGCTAGCATAAGTAGTTTAGCTTAACAGCGACCTGTTGTTGATCTTCCAAGCACAATCAGAAATGTCTTTGACGATGCAAGTTATGAGGTTGCATCTTCGTTCAGTGTACATACATCCTTATTAGGATTTCAGGCATTCCTGGGCAAGTTTTTAGGGCGCTGATTGAATCTCCTGCCGATAGTTGTGATATAGTACACATCCGCTGTGACCATATTGGTCGCTACTTTTCTTACTAAGAGAATGACTTTTCGTTTTGTCTATTCTAGCATGTCAATGATTTTAACGGCTTCAATAGCATGCCGCCCGCAAATATATTGTCAATGTCGGTTCACAATGTAAGACAAATTAGCCACAGGTGTCTTAGACTTTGTCTGATCGCATCTCATGCCTAAAAAATGTTATTTATTTTTAAGCGGCAAACTCAGCAACCTTTCCATGTTATGTTGAGAGCACCTGCAAGTTCCATACGTGTTTACACATTGGAACTAAAATCCATTTGCTAATTACTCTTTTTGAGCAATTTTAAGATATGGGGTTTCTCATTAGCTCTAATCTAATTAAGCTATTAAAAAATAAAATATCAATAACTTTGCTTTGTGGAAAGCTTGTTTTGTATTATATCAGATGCATTTTGATATTATTGTGTATTTCGTATTAAAATTTGTATTGATTTTTCACTCACTTTAATTGCTTTATTGACGTATCCTTCTCTTTAGCCCTGCGTGGTGGTATACATTTATTAGCTGTGAAATTTTTGTACAAAGGCGTTTTGTACAAATAAATTTTCGGAATAAGGCTAGTAAACAAACTTATCGATGCCGCCATGTATTATTAAAAACATGTACCCAGCCTCGTTTGAATATTTAGGAAACGCACAAAAGAGACCTGTTTCGATTTACATATAAATGGAGAATATTTTATTTAAACGGTACGCGGGCTTATCAGATGCTGTTGAATGAATTTTTTGTCGATATGCATATAGTTTACGTGTGTATATGGATCATTATACAAGGCCAGACAAGCCATTAAGTATGCACTGAATCTGTATCAGCTTGAAGCGGTGGCATAAAGCGCTTTTATTGGCCATTTGAATATACGGATAGTAAAGTTGATGTAGGGGTACGTATACGCGGCGGGAAATTTGTATTCCGGGGGTAAATTCCGGTTTACATGACGGTTTTGTGGAATGATTTTAGAATAGTTTATTGGAAGTGCCGTTAAACTATTAATAATCGGGACCGCATCGCGAATTGTAGCCGCCGGCTGAGATCCAAAGTAAGACCCATCGTATGAAGTAAAGTATTTGTGGCCGTTGGAGCGTACCCAATTTGGCCCTGGTGAAATTGTTTCCAAATTCGCCATATTTTGCAACCGTATTTTTTAATATTAATTGATGTCAATTTTTTGTAGTAAATTAATACCTTTACAATAATGCATTCATAATATGACAATACACAATATAGCAAAACACCAACAAAATATTTAAATTAAAACTAAAAAATCCGTCTCCCTACTATTATTTACTAAAAATCATCAACAACACGTCAGCAAATTTTATAGATAGAAATTTTTACCCATCCTAGTCACATGACAAGCTCGACACATTGGACTTTTCCTAATCGATAATAAATTATGTGCATTTCTTATTAAAAAACGAATACATTATCATTTAGCTCTACAGCGCTGGATGGGTCTTGGTTGACTGTCCAACTTTTTTCCAAATGACCCTGCCTTACATAAACTTATAATCAAAGAGGATGTCCATTTTTGAAGATTTGATTTGATGTTGTCTTCCGCCCATTGGCATTTAAAGATGAGTAAATCTGATATATTTCTAACCGCAATGAACAAGGAAAAATAAATTTGGAACGGGATTTGTCTTCCTTTTTTAAGAGTTTCATCTTATCATGGCAATACGGACCTTGTTGGCAGCCGTTCTAAATAGCTCAGTGCTGCTGCAGACGAACCAGTATCTGAAATTTCTCCAGGTAGGATATTTTTCGCCTTCCGACACTTCGTCTACATCGGATTTTCCCCTGTACAACTAGTTGCAACAAGCTATATCTTTGCCCCCATTAGCTTTAGCATTGATACCTCCATACCATATAAAAGGGTGTAGAATACGTAGCATACTCACACATAGTAGTAGTAGTATATTGTCAACTCCACACAAATTAACTCGAATAGTTCACTATATTTCAAACATGGTTTATCTTTGCATTTTGTATTATAAAATATAAACGAACCCATCTCAGTTAACTAGACCATACTTTACCAAATATGCCTAGTCAACAGCAAAAGCTGATTTTTAAAATTTACGTACAGTATTCTAATTAATAACCTCAGTTAGCGGGTCTGATGTGGCTCAGTGCATGAATTAAGGCTGGCTCCCTTTTCTTAAAGCTTTGGAATCCTCCCACAACCCCAACCCTGTAAAGTCGACTTAAATGGGAAGTATTATATATTGCACCTCTGAAAACTACTTGCTCGGTCATTGCCAAGTAAGATCCTCCAACTAAAAATATTAAAAAATTTTCCCAACAAGGTACTCTGCACGAAAAATATTATTTAAAACTGCAAAAACAACTATAACGTCCAAATTGTTACTGTTTCGTTAACCTCGAAAAAAAGAAAATAAAAATTGTGTTTATTTGTTGTTATTTGTTCAATTATACCAGTCGCGATATTCTTGAGGACGAATACTTTTGGTTAGTTTGGTTAGTACAAAAAAAGTCAAGCAAGACGGACCAAAATACTAGATCATTTCTTGCAGATTCTCTTATTTGAGTGTTAGTTGATTTCGATTACGGCGTGTTTGACGCAAATATTGAAAATTTCATAGCAAATCAATCATTGTAATGAATTTGTAATCAATTTGCTAAATCAAAGGACTTAAAGTTGGAACTGAACTTGAAGACAACTTTGTTTACGAGTTCGTAAACACATTTTATGTTTTTTTAATTCTGGTCACACCCGAACAAGTCTAGACTTCAGTGTTAAAATCCACAATTACAAGGAAAGTCTTGGTTGGGATGCACACTACACAAAAAAAAGTACTCCTTGTTGTGCTCTTCGTAATCTAAAATCGGTTCTTGATCAACAGCAACTATTAAATACTTACATTCAATAATCTCATATGGTGTTGAATTCTGAAGTGTTACGGCGTACTCTTAACTGTTTTTAGGTGGTACGATGGTTACGTGGACACATTGTTCGATGTATGTTGGATAAAGGTTAAGTCTCTTTTTTCACGAAAAATTTCTAAGAAACAAAAGTTTCACCATAACAACACTAGTTTTCAAAATCAATTCTTTACCTAAACCGAAGTACAGGCCTAACAGAGTCAAAATGCTTTTACAAACCTTGACCCTAAATGTTTTATAACAAGCGTCCCTCCGAAAATGCAAGTACTAAAAGTATAAGTTTGGAACTAGGTGTCAACTTCCTTGTTATCCACTCGAAATTCAGTAAACGAAAGACCATGAATTATCATTTACACTGTATTTCAAATTAATGTGGACGTGTTAATTTTTATACTGTTTATTTCGTGTATCAAATAAAGCACCATAGAAGAATAATATAATAAAGCGATGATAATTAATAATTTGTGGTCAATTTAATATTGGCAGTAGCTGCAGATTCTATTATTTGGTTGTAAATTGATTACGATTACGGCGTTTTTGTTTTGGTTACAGTTATAAAATGCAATGGCATCCAGATAAACGTATGATACAAAAAATCACATGTCCCTAATAAATTATTTCCAGTCCCGTCTAAAATACAAAATTTATATACTGATCACACGTGATTAAAGTGACAGTGTAAAACGTCAGTTTAATTAAATACTGTCGTGATTATCTTCAAGCGTTTTCAATACTTTAGACATTGTTGTATTTTGATGCTTGTCAGTTCTGATAGTCACGCTATACATCACTCACTAAATGTGTTCGTGATGTTTTAGAGAAGTATATCCAAAACCAAAGTCGTAAAAGAAGTATAGTATGCCAATTCGCATATGAGTTTCATCAGACACTCGTCTATGAAATACTCATGATTAAAATGTGATTTATAAATTTTGTCACACCTGATACTATTATGTACCGAAGCAATACCATAAATCGATGTTGTATATTCATCATAATATAGATATTAATATAAATATAAATTTGTGTATCATAGCGCGGTAATGTGGGAAACCAGCCTTCCCCCATTAAAGGGGTTGTGCTTGAACTATTATATAGGGCAACTATGTAATGCAAATTTCGTGGTTTCATAATATACGAAGGCAGGTGTTTCATGGCGCTGTTCAAAAACTTTGCATCAAGATTGGAAGTCCCGTATCTTTGGAGAATCGATAAAGTTTGAGTGCCGGTGTTTGCTTTACGACTTTCGTACTTTGAAAGCGGCGTACGTAACGTACATACGTTGCGTTATGTGAACACATTATGCTGATAAGCGCGTGAATAAATGATAACTGCACGCTAAACCGGGCGCTAAGCATAAAACGCCGGCTTGTCGTATATTTTTGTTGAAATATATTTCAATCCAATACCAATATATTCGCGTGCGAAATGTAGTAAATATTTACTATTTATAAAATGAGTTTTACTGTGCCGTAAATAAAGTTTGTAAAGGTTTGTATACATGCGAACGGTTCCGGAACGATAACGTTTTGGTTTCAGGGGGGTTGTAAACAAAATCGGCAATCGAAATTGCCGATTTTTATTATATGGCGGATGTTAAATATTAATTAAAGTAATGTTTTTTTATAAAACGATTAATTGCATTCATATTAATTACATCCGCGGTGTCTTTATTTGAGATTATTCATATATTGGCGTATATTGCGTGGGTTATTTTTACCATAGGATATCCAGAGTGGCAGATTTATCGCAATGTAATTTGCGCCGACAAATTTGCAAATAACGCAAGTATGTATGGAGTACTTGTTTCGAAATGGAAATTCGTTTTCATCGATTTTTTCGAAAGAGCCTACGCTCGTATAAAAATTTCATATCTCGGTAACGGTTGCTCGTGGAGAGGCGCGGTTTGTACACGACTGATAAGCGTCGATTTTTTTTTAAGATCCACCTTTAACCTGTGAGTCTCTTTTTATTGTTTGATATATAAATTATTGTTTTGATTTGTTTATTCTATTCTCTTAGATTTCAATTTACTTAGGAATAGATCAACAAATAATTAATCAGTTGAGTGATTTTGTCCGAGCTATCAAAGCACTACCACTAGAACCTATTCTCCTACCTAGCCCAATAGGTCATAACAAGGGGGTACCAAAAAAAACCGGAATCATTTTTTATAAACTATATATTGTTTTGAAAATCATAGAACAACCTTATCCCCTTCAAAATACTTTCCATTACAACTAATACATTTGTCCCAGCGGTGCTTCCACTGTTCGAATCATTTTTTATATTCATCTTTGAATATACCCGACAGCTGATCCCTCGTTTTTTTTTACCTCTTCAATGTTGTCAAATCGTTGTCCTTTCATGTCCCTTTTCATAGGTGGAAATAAGAAGAAGTCACACGGAGCGAGATCAGGCGAGTAAGGTGCATGGGGCAGAGCAACCAAGCTATTTTTAGTCAAAAACTGCTTAACAGAAATGGCTGTGTGTGCAGGTGCATTATCGTGGTGAAAGAACCAGTCCCTTGTCCGCCACAAATCGGGTCTTTTTTGTCGAATACTGTTGCGCAATCTTCTTAAAACTTCCAGATAAAAATCTTGATTAACGGTCTCACCACAACCTAGCGGCAGAAAGGTGTACTATACAAGCTCCGCGCGCGGCAATTCAATTCCTTTTTTTTATTGGTACCCCCTCGTACATTAATAACAGAAATCCTAAAAACATTTAAGAAAATAATTTTCCACAAACTAATAAACTGTCGATCATTCCTAGTTCTTGTATAAAGTGAAGATTTGTTACCCATTGAAAAATTCAATTCCTATACAAATCAACAAAATGGGTGTGTGTCATTTTGCTCATTGGTTCATCTGTTAGACATATCCCATGTGCTTCTTATCAAACCGTTATTAAAAAATCTTGGCCTCATTACAGGTGGACATTTTTTCCTTTTCCTGGAAGCTAGGTTTTAGTTCTAGATAAAAATCCAGTGATAGGTCGGATATTATTCGAACTATATTATTTATGGACCGGTATATCTTATTAACTCCATAGAAAAGCTGATCGAGAGTATAGTATTTGAGTAATTATAGTCCTCCACCAAGATCCTAATCGAACAATCTATTGGGTATTAATTTCACTGACACTTATGAAATAACAGGAAATAAGTATTCGAATACTCCAGTGAGAGTCTGTTATTGATTGGGAGTTATTATTCATCAATTTGCACTAACATAATTTTGCGGAAAAAGAAAACGTCGGATGATCACTAACACTGTATATTTTTGCAAAAGAAACAAATTATCCCGACATTCTTAGAACCGACAAGATTGCCTTGATTTAAGGCCGTATCTACTGCGCTTATGAGTGCGACTCGGATACCGCAAAACTATGAAATTAAGCAAAAATATTTAACAGAGTCTTTAACTTAACGTTTAATTAAATTCATTCATTCATATTTACTCAGACTTCTTTAAGTCGAAGAAGATCCAAAATTTGCCTTAGCTTTTTCACCCTTGAATTAGGATGTCAAGTTTACTTTAATAAAAAGAAAGCTCTCGTGAAGTTAGATATAACTGAAAATCAACCTATTTTTATTTAGCTACTGTTTAAATTTAAATTTAAAAGTGTTTGAAAATGCTGTATATTATCTTTAAAACGAAACAGGATAAAGTTTGCAAAGTTAGAATGTAATTGCTTCATGTATGACAAAAAAATTATAATTTTTAACAAGACGGTATGATCTGTTCATAGATACAAGAAAGTGACCAATTGCTTTTGAACGGAATGTCCAAGGGTCAAATTAATTAATAATTATTAATTAAGGTATAATCTTGTTGCATTGTATGTTAATGACCACCTTTGGTTAATCCGTTCAAAAGTTTGGTCACTTTCTTTTATCTATGAACAGATCATACCTTACGTTAAATTCTAAATTTTCAGAAAAGCATTATGAATAAAAAAAAACTAAATAACTAAAATATAATAAAATATCAATTATTACCAAATAAAAAGCAAAAAGTTCAATAAATTGCAATTCAACAAGTTTTACTTTTATCTACGAATCAAATTTTAATGAATTATTTAATGAATAACGAGTACTACCTTACGTAATGTGTGTTCAATTTGGCAAACAATCAGTTAAGAGACAATTCGAAACTATTATAAAATGCCAAAAATCATACAGTTCAAGTATAGGCAAAAATGTGTGTAATTAAAAAGTGGTGACATACAGCAAATATTTAGAACAGTAAACTTATTTTTATTGTTGAAAATATTATCGTTAATTTGTAAGTTATAATAAAATAGAAACCACATATTTTTGTTAATAAATAAATATAAAATATACAGTGTGTTATATAGTTGTTACCAGAATAACATGTTCTATTGAATAAAAATATCACATACGCCGACAGGAAATATTTGGCTGATAAATCTACATTTTGGTTTTTCATTTATTTTTATATTTTTAAAAACAAAAAAGTTTCAACCAATCACAATTTTATCAAGCTAATTTGAATGCCGACGAAGTGATGGCACGGACACACTACAGCCAAAACTTTTTCTATTCACTTCTATCGTCTATAAATATTCCGTTTTACCCACACTGTTCGGAGTAATTTTTCATGGCAAACGAGTCACATTATAACTTCAAAGTACTAAACACAGGGTGGGTCTAAAAACGTGCCTGTAACATGTGTTTAATAGTGATCCGAATGTTTATACTTTTCAAACCACCATCGTCCCCCAGCTACTGGAAGACAATCCGTCTTATTAAGGTTTACCACGTGCATTGCCTTCAAATGTTTAGACTCTTCAAGGGACACATTTATATGCGTGTTTCGTTGTATTTAGTCAACATACCAATGAGCCTCCTGGTTGAACTAGACGTCAACATCGTATAAGTTGTTAAATTTTTCTATAAACTGTATCTTTCATGTTATACTCGTACTGCTGTCGGGCACAATTCGTTGTTTTGGTAAACCCAAATTGTTACAAAACTCTTATTTAATGGCGGGTTTTAAAAATAAATATTAAGATATAGAATTTCAAAAACATCGAATCAGACTTGTCTTGACAGAAGTATAGAAATAAAAGTTGGTGCAGGTACTAATTTGCTCCACAAAAAAAACAGGACGCTACCAGCTTAAGAATTTAAAGTACAAATTTTCCCGCTTTGACTGTGATCCTGTTAAGGTCAGCGTTTGGTTTGCTGGCACAAGGTTTTCCGATTGTGTTTAAATAAAAACGGTTCCCCACCACTAGACAAATTACTTTAAAGCACATTAAAATAAACTTCTCACCATTAAAATTAACATCAATTTCAAAATTGATTTTCTCGCAAACTGCTGATTCGGATTAAAAATGTTTTAAAGACAAACTAATTCAATCCTCATTGTTTATAACATTCTATGGGAATTTCGTGTCATTGCATAGAACGATCTTTCTCGGCATTTTTTTTAATTCACTTTTATACGGAATTGAAAGTCAAATTAATAAGCTACGAGAAAACTTTTACTTTTCTTGTTTGTTGTTAGTTTTCTGTATTTGGTTTATCATAAAGAAATTTTTCTACTCCCGTCTGTAAAATGCCTAATTACATACCGATCTAGCGTGCGGGAAGCGTCACTTTACCCCGTCAGTTTCATTTCCCCCGGATCCGAGTCACTGCGGACATTTCGGGGATTTTACCGCACGGGTTTGAGAGCAATCCGATGTTTTCGGAGATATTTCCCACCCTTTGAATTTTGACGTTTGTCAATTCTGACGGTCATGTCAGTGAATGTATTCGTGTTGTTTTGCGAAAATGCACCCCAAAACTAACGGTCGTAGAAAAAGTATAGTAAGTATATGGGTAGAAAGCTTAGAGATCATCAACCCGCATCTGCCTTCTTGGATGACGCTGAAAACATTATCATGCAAATATCGACTAATGTAATCAAGCACAAGATAGCGGTCTGGTTTAAAGTATAGGCCATCGATGTCCATCAGTAACCCACTCCTTGGTGACGAAACACCCGATATTGATTTTTTTATTTGCTCAATGCTTATGATTTTTAAAAAAATTGTATTTCTCAAAACATTCTGTACAAGCGTAAAATTAAATTTAAATAAATATCCTATTCGCTAGAATATTTATTAACTTTGAAGTTAATCCAAATTTTATGCGACTCTATTACAAATTTCACGTGAATAATTTCTTATATTTGCCATGACCGACGCCTCATACAAACACTTTTGGGACTGGTGGCAACGTCGCATATTCATGGGTGCATCATGTGACAAACGAAAAAGTCATCGCAGGAGGACCAGAATTCTTAGCGAATGTCCAACTCAGAAACCTAGAATACTTTGGACGCACTATGCGGAATGAGAAATGTCACTCAGTTATGATAGAAGCTTGACAATCAGCAGAAGGCAGACAAACAGTTAAGATTCTTTAAATATTGAAAAATATTAGACTTTGATCGAATCTCCGAATAGTAGAGGTAGTCGGATAAAATTTTTGTTCGGAAAACTGTTCATCTTTTTATTCTTAAAGTACCTTGTAAATTCTTCATTATATAGCTAGTTCCATTGCAACTCGTTGAATACACTGGAAGTCATGGATTTCCGCCCAATGGCGAATGTTCCTATATTTCTGATTCTTGTGTGAAATCGTCTTGCTTCCATTATTTAAAGTTGCTTCTACAAAAAGATGACGATTTTTCTGACAATAACATCGTTATTCGTTTCTTTCTACCAAACAACCTGTAGGACATCTTGAACATTAATTAATTTGTTTTGAAAAAAAGAAGTTTGCTTTTAATAAATCATAAAACATCTAATTAAAATACTAAAGACCCAATAAATTCTGTATCAGGAGAACACTTCTAGAACCGCCATCTAAAGAGCAGCTTGCGTAAGAATAAGTTTACGTAGTTGCATAAGTTAACTTAACGAGGTAGTTAATTTACTGTTGACATCAAAAGCAGAGGAACTTTAGGTTTATTTTCGTTCGGGGAAAAACGGTTTTATGGATTCTGCATTTTATGGCGAGACGTAAAATGGAATAGGGGGTCAAGAGCCCAATTGACACAGCGTTGGAATGGTCAGCCAAGTGATAAATTAAGGGGAAACGAATACGTTTTTGTTCACCACAAGTGCTGCCTTTTCGCAATACTTTTTTTTACGGAGATTACATTCAAAACGAGAAAAAGGCTTTGAGTATACGCTTTGGTTAGTTCCCATCGCGTTTTCACGGAGTTTCTATTAGTAAATACACTTTATTTTGGCTTCTGATTTTTTGTTGGTTGATGGGGATCTAGTGGATGAACATTTAATTAAACAATTTTTTTTTTAACTTCAAAAACTAAACTACTTTTTAATAGTGTATGCATATTATATTCTCTAAAACAAAGTCAAATAGTCAACAATGGTGTCTTTCGACGAAAACGATTAAATATAAGCCCATAACACTCTCGTTTTTATCCGAACAAGAAGGAATTTTTTATCTGATCTATAAACTTAATTTTTAAAATACTAAATTTCCAGAAATATGTGTATAATCATATGAACAGCTAATTAGTCTGCTCCTTCAAACGATGAATGTTCGTTATTCACACATATCCCATTCGATAAACATCTTAATGTTTCTGTTGTTTCCGGTAAAATGAATTTGCTTATAAATTTGGCTTCCGGAATATTATGATTGCCCTAAGTTCTTAAGGTCGTACAATACAGAGGCATTTTATGGGAAGCTTGGTCTTCGGTATAAGCAAGAAGAATTTGCATAAGCTAGTTTGTTTTCGTGTGCAGTAATTTTCAGCTAGTTCCAAATTATTCTACTAAATGATATAACGGTAGCTATCATCTTTCTTTCGTATATCAAAATTTCATCGAAAATCTAAGCAGTGATATGTGCTATAACCCATCTCATACAGGATGTCCCACTAATGTGCATTTTTTTAATATATTTAATCTTCTTAGTCTTCTTGTCCCATATACATATCGCACGTTGGGGATTACCTGTTCATTGTCCTCAATTGAATATAAGGGTGTTATTGTTTGCCTGATGAAATATAGGCATCACATCTCGGATAATAATAATGACAATATTAATAATAATAACTTTATTTGAACAATATCATATGACAAAGTTATAACAAAGAAAAAATCTCATTTGCCTGTCCAAGTTTGGCGCAAGTCTACTCTACTGGACGAAACTAGATAGTTTAATAATACTATGTTAATATTAAATGTACCTATAGAAATTACTGTAATTATTCACTGTGGAAATAAGTTACAGAAAAAACAAAGTATATACATTTAAGTACCTAACTTTTAGTTTATAACATATATCTCACTAGTGTGTGATTTTTTAAAAGCCACGAATGTAGTTTGTTTTCAGAATCTCTTCGGCCTTCCATTCTATCCAGAACTATTCATTTGAGTATAGCAAAATTTGATAAGGATGTAATATTTTTCTCAGTTTTAGATTTTGTAAAAGCTATCCAGACCCACTCTTCTCAGAACTTTGTCATTTGTTCACATTTCATATGCGGTTAAGAGTTTTCTCTTTTATTGACCACGTTTCTGTCCTTTGTATTAATGCCCGCCATATATAGTTGATTTGTAATAAACGAAGTTTCAGGATATTTTTAAGGTGAAAATGTGTTGTTTTGGCCATACCAATCCGTATTTTTACTTTTTCGTCACAGTCCTCTTTTTTGAAATATCTTGTCGAGGTAGATGTTAAAGTGCAATGGTGAAAGGATGCATCATAGATGTATCCCAATCAATGAACTAAATGATTCAGTTGTAGTTTTACCATTAATTTTTACTTCGGCTTATGAAGCATGTTCTTTCATTATTTGTTAACGGTAGTTGATGAAGTAGAGAAATACAATTTATTGTTAGTCATAACAATGTCTGAACCAAGAGCTAATCCCTAGTCCCTTAATAATACCAAACTATGTTTCGCCACCATTTTCACACTTTTTGTTAAATCTTGAGTGATTTATCCGTAGAAATGCATTGAGGGCGCGACTCATTAAACTGATAAGTCCAAAATCATCAAATTGTTTGTGGCTGTTTTTCTTTTGAATATGGAGAATAGTGGATTTCAGTCAATCGCTCAGAATCTCGCCTGTGTCGTAAATTTCGTCAAAAAGATTTGTGAACTGCTCTATGTTGTCATGTTTTAGGACCTTTATTTCCTCTATAATTATTATTATTATATCTTATTTCGTTCTTCTTTGAACCTCATTAGGGACGGTCATCTTCGAATGGAATACGAGTTACCCCTGTGTTATTCCCGGGAAATAAGCGATCTTTTTGCAAGGCGTAATGGTTGCCCTCAGCCCTTAGGTTCTGTTGGGAACCCATCGAAAGTATCTCAAAAAATTTGGAAAAACAATTTTATTCAACAAGTTATACAGGAAACAAATTCAACTACACAAATTCAATACCGTCGATAGAGTACAAAATCATAGAGGAAAAAACAGCATGAGTACAGTAAATCATGAGCATCAGCAAAGTACAATAACTCTCCAATCCTATATATCCTTGGAGAGACCATAAGCAAGAGCCAATAGTACTTTGCATTGACTTGGTCCAGCAAAACCAATCTGCGGTCACGATAGGATAGTTTGTCGTAATCGATACTGTTCGAAAAAATTTCAATTAGATCGCGAAACAAAAAAACCAAACTTGCGGCTGCGGCTCAAGGATGGAAATACGAAGTAATCTACAACTTGCAAATTCGATTTATCTTTTGCATGTGCTTGTACTTAAGTATGCACGGTGTCGCTTTGCGGGAGTAAGTCTCCTGCTAGGTGAATTTTGCGCGACTGTACTTCCGACATATTTCCAATTCCCGTTGCGCAAACCAAAAGTGGTACGAATCCGTTTAAGAAAAATTTTACGGTAAACCTTGTTATGAAGGATATAATTATAATGTATTTAGAATCTGGATAAACTCAGGTACTTAAGTTATGATAATCTTAAAATATTTTGCAATGACCTAAATACCTTTTTTTTTTCAGGTAAATCACTGAAGGTCAAAGTCCGAAAATGCGGTAAAGAATTTAACCCCTTTTAGTTGGAGCCGGGGAGTTTATTCTACGATCCGAGTGTATAACTAGACACCGAATAATGCAATTACCGAGAGAACCCAGAAAAATAACGAAATGAAATTCGGTAAAAATACAAAGAATAGAGGCCTAACAAAGTACCTGGTCGGTTGGAAGAGCTTCAGAGAGTAAAAAATCGCAATATTTGTTTTCTGTATTTGCAACTTGCCACAAATCAGAGACCTTTACATGAACTAATATCGTAACTGCTTGTCTAGAAAATCAAGAAAAACGATGTAATGTTATTTCATATTAATTAACATTCAATAACAAAAAATAAAAAATATTTGCTCATTGTCGAAGCTCCTAAAATAAAAATACCTGCTCAACGAATAACTTGACTCTTCTTGAAACATTTATAATTCGCTTCTGTCTAAAAACCGGTGCAACATGCAGATTTAGAACTAAGGATTATAATCTCCAGATTAGTGATAAGCGTGGATATTTGCGCGAAAGTGGGTTTCTGGAAAGTAACAAATTAACCGAACTATATTGATATCAAGATTCCTACTACTCCACCATGCACAATAATAAAGAAAAAGACCGATAATGGATTACAAATATATCAGTCACCTTCAATATATAGTTAAATCTATCAACAAAATGTTCGCGAAACAAGTAACTTATAAAACTCATTTGTTCACATTAAAATGTTAGTTCCTGCGTTCACATCAATATATTGCCCAACTCCTAAATAATAGTTCAGCCCTTTCAGCTCCCGAAGGTGTTGTACATACTATAAACACTTGTAAGTATACTTGCACGTCATAAATAATATTAAACTGGCGGTAAACAACCCCCCAACGGATACAGCTGCGCGAACATGGCAATTAAAAATTAAACAAGCAATTAAATATTTCGCTTTGTTTGATCAATAAATATCATAGTTCCAGAAGGATATTCCCATTGCGTTCTGGTTAATTTACTACTTCCACGTTCGGATGGATTATGATTGCGTAAATTTATGGGTCAGAGATGCGTGATATATGAGTGTGACAGTCAAAAAGCAGCTGTTGGCTGGAGATATTTTCTTAATATTCCTAAGTTTCCGGTTGTTACGTTCTCACTTAAAAGCCTTAATGTTTGATTTTCAGTAGTTTAATTTTCATATCTGCCAAATGAAATGCTGTTTAATTTGCTAATCTTTTAGTGGAAAATGAACTCAGGGGATGAGTATGTATCGTCACATTTTCCATTTATAGTTTTCGTATGCAGTTAAACTACGTAGATGACGAAAAAGATGTAGAAGAATATTAAGATTTAAATGACAAGAGAAATTGAGAAAACGGCAAGCACACAAGGAATATCCACCAAATCTCTGTCGAATCAGTGAAAATGTTAAATTTTTATTCCAAAATCTGTAATCTGTGTCGCAAGGACCGCCACTTTTATTGTTTGTGTGTGAACTTGTATCAAAAAATATTAAAAAAGAATTGCTAAAATATTTAACTAAATATTTTCTTCACAATTAGGGTTTCAGTCATTAGAATGGAGAAAATCGTTTTCTCCGTCGGACTATTCGTTGCTTCGCCAATTGTGTTCTTGACCCTCTGTTTCGGCACTTGACCCTTCACTAACTCAATTCAGGAGGGATGCGGACTCCATGTTGCCAGAGATGGGCGTGCGTTTAATTACCAATTCCGAACTGACAATAAACGGACGATGTCCGAAGCACAAAGCACAAGTTTACGAAGTTCTCAAGACATGGCACAATTTTCAATAACGGGAAAATCTTTAATCTACAATCCGATGCAAAAAACCCCTTGATTTAATCAAAATGCGTGCAGCTTAAATGAATGTATCTCTCGAATGTGAAATTATAAAGAATTTTGCCACAATTGTACTGTTCAAATTTAAAACGGTCCGAATGGTGGTAAACGGCATTTGACTCACGAGTTTATTTGACACGAGTGGAGCGCAGTTGAGCGAGTATTTAATAAACGATTGACTAAAAAAGCTTTTCTACTCCCGTTTGTAAAATGTCTAATTATACACCGATCTAGCGTGCCAGAAACGTCACTTTACCACTTGAATTTCGTTTCCCACAAATCCGAGCCACTTCGGATATTTCCGGGATTTTACCGCACGGGTTAGCGAGCAATCGGATGATTTCGGAGATGTTTCCCACGCCTTGAATTTTGACGTGTTTTAATTTTGACGGTCATGTCAGTAAATGTATTCGTGTTGTTTTGCGAAAATGTACTTACGTATGTAATTAACGGTCGTAGAAAAAGTATAGTATGCAACACATTCGTTAAACTTTTTACCGCACTTGTTGCATCATATAATATTACCGAACGTGTTGCGTACTATACTTTCTCTACGACCGTTAATTTTTGGGTACATTTTCGCAAAACAAAACGAAAACATTCACTGACATGGCTGTCAGAATTGACAAACGTCACAATTAAATGCGTTAGAAATATGTCGGAAAACATCCGATTGGTTCCAAACCCGTGCGGATAAATCCTGGAAATGTCCGGGCTCGGATCCGTGAGAAACGAAACTGACTTAGTAAATTGTCGTTTCCCGGTCGGTGTGTAATTAGGCATTTTACAGACGGGGGTAGAAAAAAATTATATTCTACTACTCATACACACATTCTTCTCATGTATTGTTTAGGACCGTTATTTTAGGGGAAAAATAGATGTGAGCTTTATAAGTGACATTATCTTTACGTATAGTAGTAGTATAAAATTTAAAAAAATCCCAAATTAATTTATACTTCACGGTTGCAATTATTATTTTTTTAATTATCACCGGAAGGTTTTTAATGTGTTCCATGCAATAAATTTGCTACGACCATTAGTTTTTGGGTATAAATTTGCGAAATAGCACCAATTCATTCGCTTGTGATGTGCCACCCGAACACCCCAATATGGACCGATAGTCGTGGTGTCGTCGTAGAAAAAGTATAGTATGCAACACTTTTAATACACTTTTTGGCATTGGTCAAACTTATTGCATAATATACTGTTATAGTAAGCATGACAGATAAAAGCAAAATGCAAGAATTCCAAGAATTTCAGCCAAAAAATAAGTTTGGTGCGTTAAAAATTCAAAGAAAAGAAGCAATACACCATTATTAATATGATATTATTATTTTAATTATTTACTGCTTAGAAGTTGTCAATTAATTGTGTTATTAATCAAATTTTAAAGCTAAGATTAGAATAAAGAATTAGATAAAGAATGTTATATGAAAAAGTTTTGGATCATGTTTATAAAATATTTTTTGCCTAAACGATCTACAATGACAATCCGTATAGAGAAATAAGAAACGATCAAGGCGTAATTTTAGTTCAAAATTATATAGTCTCAGGAAAATCGCTGGTCATTCAAAATTGAAAAATGATTTTATTTCCTAAGGGAAATAAAATAAGTACGAAGGGCTAGTGGTCTAATGTTTTGTATCAAATTTTTATAAAATCTTGTTATGAAATTTGTGTGTGCAATTAAATTAAATAAAAGTATATAATAATGTAATAAAAATATAGGTTCATTACGCACTAACTTCATAATAGTATGTCCCTTGGGTGTTTTGGCTGACCGGACTATTTGCCTCCATTCCTCCCGGTCATGAATTCGGTATTCATTTCGTACTCCTTGTTTTGGGTGCAGGATTATATTTTTTTATTTATTATATATTATTTTATATTGCTGATAACATCACTTTGCAACTGTGTACTTTTACTTATTTTTTTATTACCTATTATTGTATATATAGATATAGTATATTATTATTGTATATATAGATATAGTAAAAGGAAAAAGCTCCTTTAATATTGGTACCTTAATGTTACTTGATGCGTGTGAACGGAATCCGGAATTTTTAACAATAATTTTAAATTTGTAGATGCCAAAGGGCACTGCTTTTTTGCTCTAAAGCCGGCAGCTTATCGCTTGGAGAGAAATCTGCAGATGAATGGAGAAATTTGCAAAAGGAACTCAAATTTCTTAATGTCAAAAATATAGATTTAATACATGTGTTACAATTTCATTATTATTAAGTGACGAATTATTTTAAATTAGAAGCTTCCCCTACCTCGACGAATTTTTCCTATATTTGTTACTTTTCCGTAATTTTTAAAGGTTCTTGAATCCCTAATGTCACATTACTAATCTCGCAAAACAGCAAACATATTTGAAAAACAATCGAAGGGGTGTGTGTTTTGTTCTAAGTATTAACATATTGAAAATGGAAGACAGAACCATAAGCTGTGAAAATTAAACAAGAAGATGGAAAGGGATATTTGGGTTAGTATAATAACAAAATTTTTCAGATATCCATTATTCTATAAAAATATTTTTCGGTTCTTAAACACCCTTGTTGCAAGCACCAGTACACAAGACAGAAGTAAAACCTTTCACAATGATAGTGTAGGAATGTAGGGTTGTCTGAATATCACAGCAATTTCTAGGGCAAGTAAAAATTGAACCCTTGTCTACAACTCACATGTAGTCAAATATACAATCTCCAATCCCTGCAATATCAGCATCAACCTTTAATAGAAAATTCGCTGATGCAGGAAATGTTGTGCAGTGATAATCTAAGAGGATTTCCCGAAAAATTATGAATCTTAATAGTGAACATCTAAGAAGTAGAAGTGGTGAGAGCCGGGCTCAAATTATTTATAGCACTGATATTAAAAAAATAATAATGTCAAAAATGATTATGCCATTTGTGATATCTCAGGGAATCCCAAAAACTGAGTTATCATATTAAAAGCCTCTGTATAATCTAGAAGTATCAATAGAGATGTGCGTTGCAAATATAGAACCAACTTTGACACCAAATTAGATCTGACTGAGAACTCTTTGCATAGAAATGTGGCGCAATGGTCGTCATTTTGGTATTCGCCGAAACTAATATAAGCATGAAATTAAAAGCGAGTGGGCAAAAGGACAAGCGCGATAACCATTAACACAGTAGGGAGTTGAATAATTAGGAGCGGGACGACCCGGTCGGATGACACAAAATGAGTTTGCAAACGGCCGAATCGTAAACATGGCGTTGGAGGACATGCTAGTGTCGCTACGGAACTTTTTAAATGGGAACCGTTGTGCGGAATTTCGCATTCGGAATTCCGGGGTTACTAATAAAATGTCCGTGAAGGAAATTGTTACGGTTTGCGTTATTAGGATACAGTTAGGGATTTTACGGTTAGCGTTGTTAAGCAATTACCGGGGCATTGCTAGGGGTTTTGTTTTGCTCCGTTTTATTGTAAACGACCGACGGCCGGGATTAGGATAATAGGAATGTCGTTAGTGGATTTGCAAGATGGAGCTTAATAATTTTCTTCTTCTTCTTCCTACTGCATGGTTGCCTGTTCTTCTTCTTAGTTATCATTCAGTCATTTGCGAGGTTATCGCTCCACCTTTTCCTAGGGTTTTCAAGGCTCCTTCGTCCTGCTGGTGATTGGTCCCTCGATAGTTTTACCATTCGTTGTTCTGCTATACGATCAATGTTGAATGGAATTTGTCGATCGTAAAGAAGTGTATTATATCTTTCAATTGTGTTCGATCGAAGGCTGATCGGCGGTATTGGATTGATTTTTTTGTTATTTGTCTTATTACAAAGATGGCATCTGTGCAGGATCCTCCTGATCTAAATCCCTGTTGCTCGTCCGCTACTGTGATATATTCATTAATTTTGTTCGTTATTATCTTCGTAGTTAACTTCAGGGTTGTACATGGTAAATTTATGTCCCTGTAGTTTTCGCGATTTTTATATTTCCCTTTTTGAATAAGATAATCATAACGCTAGTTCGCCATTCATCTGGTATTCTGTGTCGGGAGAAAATCTTCTTGATTAAAGCTGTTAACTGTTGGTTTAGCTTTTCCCCTCCGTACTTAAGTAGTTCTTTTGTGATGTTATCATTACCCGAGCTATTTGTGTTCTTTACTCGGCCCGCTTGACTGCTGAGTGAATTGAGTATTACCCTATCACCAGGTGGCTACGGACGAGAACAGAAGTACTAAATAATTGATAATTTATGATAATGCAATTAATTAAAGTTTATTGAAATAATTCGGAGAGATTTATTGTAATTTGTGTCGGATGATTTTTGACTAAAAATTTAATTCGTCTTTTGTTTCACTTTTGCTTGTTATATGTTTCATCCGTGGGAAGAACCCAGCTCTTCAAGTGGAGCTGCAGACCGTGATAATCCTGCTACAAGAAGGGAAATATACAAAAAAGTAATATTTGACATCTACCCCAACGTCGATTTTGAAAATCAGGTGTAATGAAGAAAACGGCAGCTGTAGTATCCATGTAAATACAGGTAGATACATAGCCGCGCTACATTTCATTAAATCAGTAACGGGTTCTAACCGCACTGAAAAATAATGAGTTCATTAAATGTCCGTGCCACCTCATATACAGTGGAAGGTTAAATTATGGAACAAATTCATTTAAAAGCAGGTATTGGATTTCAGGAAAAATGCTTGCATACGTCCATCATAAATAGAATAAATAGAAAATATACAGTGTGAGTCAAAAAGTAAATGTCTATTCCAAGGTTCCCTTTTTTAAGTAGAATACCATTTCTTAAATCCATTTTTGAAATCTGCGTCTGTACCAATATCTTACTTGTTATAAGTAAAAGATTAAAAAACAGAAATTCAATTTTCAAGTTCAAAAGTTCTTAAATTATTACAATTTCATTCCCGTCGGTAAAGAAAGTGAATATAGCACACCCAAATGGAACCCATAGAATTGAGGTTTTTTCTTTTTATTGGTTACGGAGATTAGAAGTTTGAAAATTGTTTAACGCAAAAATCCAAATAGACCCATAAGATCCACAGTGAGTAAAATTGAAAGGAATTTTTTAGAAACATGGCATGTCAAATATCGTCTGCGGCCAGGTCGTATAAAAACTAATGAGAACTCAAGGATAAAGATTTTATTAGAAGTTCAGGATAATTTCCATCATGCATCTTCAGAAGTAGCTCCAACCCAACCCGTCTTGTAAAAGAAGAAAAATATCATCCTTAGAAGATTATATTACTACAGGAGTTGAACGACGCCAACATTCTCGTGACGGTTGTAGTATAATAGGCAATCACTCAAAGTTATTAACTACTAAAAACACTCAAATTTTTACTAACTAACTAAACTAACCAAAACTAACACGTACCTACCGTTATTTAAGTTTCAAAAAATATTTTACTTAAATCATTTCTTTCTCACCGAAGGACGTAATTTTAGTTTAAAATCGTGACATCTCTTTATCAATCTTAAGTGTGAATCACGTGAATCACTTCAGTACTTAGTTTAAAAATACACTTTTCTCTAGGATCTCAAAAACTCAGGTAACCGATCAAATGCAAATTCGTTCTGTTGTTATTTTACTTGATGCTGTCGAAAAGAAACGCAAATGCAGAAACAATCACAACATAAAAAAGGAATTACTAAAAATGAAAATTAAGCAATTATCGTTTTCGTTCCAGCACGATGGAATTTTTTGAAAAATGAGATAATTATCACTCTAGCGGCACGTATCATGTGGGTGCAGGTCCGTCCATCTGAAACGTGTAGCAATTAGACAACTGCATTACATGTGACCATCTGTTGAAATGAACCGTCGTTTTGATAAATTAGGGGACTAACGGAATAATCACCTCGTAAATCTACATCGACGAATTTTGAATGAATAAACGGAAAATATGTTCTCGTAGAGCAGAAACGGGCGTTGCTGTATAATTGCCTCGATTTATCAGACGTTTTTTGTGTGATGCCATTGGAATGTTAAGCTCTTAGGAGGATTTAAGATTCTTTAGAATTTAAATATCCCTTCATTCCAGACATCAAACGCTTGATTAAAGAAGGCGTGGGTGTGTAAAACTATGCACCGACGTGTGTCGACGAAATTTGTTAACTTCGAATATTACTAAACTCGTGGCGCAGTTTGAAATGCTCAGAGATTAAATGTTATTAGGAGAATCGTGAATCTTGCTCCATGCAATTGCAAATATAACTTCTGATAGCAAATTTTAGTTTCAAAAGCGCATATCGTTGTTATTGAAGGGTATCTCAGTTAATGTTGCGCTTGAGTGAAACAAAAGATGCCGTTTTTAAATAAAAAAAATCGACCATTGCAGTTACTCCTTGTATTTGCCAACATATATTTTATTATTAGTAATATTGTCAAATTACAGGGTACAAAAAATGGTAAACATAAAAAACTGCTCAAACTGTCTATCAGCGTCCAGAAATGTTTTGCAAACTTTGCGATTCTTATTTTTTAAATAAATTTTTTGAAAAAAAAATTCAAGTGTAAATATTTATTGCTATTGCTACTATCAATTTTTAGATAGTGTGTAATATGCTCAATCGAATTTCCTAAAAATATAAATGGCGGTTTATATACCTTGGTAATGTCACAATTCACACTTTATAAAAAAAAACTGAGTACGCCACTGACATCTGGAAACTACTTTCTAAATCAATTATCGTCGTAAATGCCCAAAGAATAATTTGTAGATAATGTGAAAAATGCTGGCGAATGCAAGGTGTGCAGTTTTTTTAAGTTTACTATTTATAATAATAATAATAATATGTGCACTAGAATAACACTAATATATACACAAGTACACATATTTAATTTTTGTCAATTATACACACAGAAAAAATGTACGGGGTGTTTCATTAAAAAAAATATAACGTCAGTTTGTAACTTAAAAATTATATCTCAAAAACAAAACCAGCTAGGATTGTTGTAAAAACGGCATATTTTGTTTCACGAAAATCGAACACAGTATTGCGAAAAGCGCACTTCGCTCTATCTCTAATAAAGATACCCCCAACGACCACGAAAAATTGACACACTGTACATTCTTTAACAATAAGAGTTTCGTCCTGCTATACAATAATAGAATAGAATAGAATAGAATAGCATTTATTGACCTACAAGTCCTAGAAGTTTAAAAAGAAAACATGCAGCAATATATAGGTACAAATTTACTCTAATATATATATCTTAAATTCTGTAACATTGTAAAATGAATGTTCAATTAGAATATTTTCTAAAAATAATCTTTTCTAATAATAAAATCCTTGAACTCGGTAATATCAAATTAGAATCTCAGTTAGTGAGAATTCGAAATTGGCAATTAGTCTAACTGCTGCTTTCCTGGAACAGAGAGATTCAACATGATACAGCCAATTAAGATTGAATCCAAAATGACCCCACGAAGCTTTACAGGATCTGACTTTTCTTCTCATTGGTCAGATGTAAAAATAATATTTTGTGCTTTGGTTTCATTTAATTTTAAGGCATTCGCTGAAAACCATTCACCAGCCCCATTATACATGCACCATCTGATAAAAAGACAGAATGTCCATATGAGGTCAGTGGGAAAGCCACAGTCACAGTCAAAGTGATGTACACAATGAACAAAACTGGTCCCAAAATGGAACATTGGGGCACCACATGGATGATTTACAAAAGTAATCTCTTTCCCGTTGCAGTGCACGTACTGCGTTCTATCAGTCAAACATGACCTGAACACAACAAGTTACTGTAATAAAACATCAATTGATATTCAATCAAACGCCTTGCTCAGGCCACACGTACTTACATTGCTTTTAAATCCTTCTTTGATTCCTTCTACTATGTTCTCAATTATATGAAGTAGAGCTTTTATAGTCGATTTTTTTACGAAAGCCAAACTGACTATTAGATAACAATTGTTTATGTTCAAAATACGACACAAGTATTGCTTTAACCTTTGATTCAAAAACTTAATTTAATACTGGTAATATTGCTACTGGTCTGTAGTTGGCAGGGGAATCAATATCTCATTTTTTGTATATAGGGATAATCTTCGCAATCTTTAGCAATTTGGGACAATTTTCATCATTCAAACGTTTGTTTATCAGTATAGTGATAAGAAGACAAATGAAATTACTTAGATTGTAAAAATTGTAAAAAGAAAAGAAAAAAAAGAAAAAGAAAGTTTTGTTAGTTTATTTAAAGAATCCATGGGATTTTGCATGGGTTTTCCAGATTTTTCTGCAGTTTCAACAGCATATAAGTTATGCTCATCAGAAGATATTGTATGTATCTGTTTATATTTTTTCTGGATACTACTCTCGCGATTTATAATATCCCAACAGCATTTAGATTTGCTAGTCGACTCTAGTATCCATTGATCGTACCTAGCTTTTTTAGTTTTAGTTATCATGGTTCTGTAGTTTTTGCGCTCAATTGTATAGTTAGTCCAGTGTCATTTATTTTAAAGAGTCACTGTTCCACACGACCTAGGTTTTGTTGTTAGAAATATTCTTTAATATTCGAAATTTTATGGCTACTTAATTGCTCCTCATGTAAATATTCCCAATTTATTGCTCCAATTTGCTTAAGCCATGCTTCATTTACAATTCCCACGGATGTAGTATCATGCTTTCAAGCAATATTTGACTTGAATTGAAAATATAATGAATAATGGTCCGAGATGTTAGTGTCGTGAACTCCTGGTGAAAATAGATCTATATCTATATATCTATATTTGTAAGGATACTATCGATTGAGAAATTGAAGTGCGGGTTGGTTGGTTATCATGGGTTTAATCTCATACATTTCTAAAATGTTAAGTACGTAGCATATCTCCTTAGAAATCAATGTTAAAGTCCCCTATAAAATTCTTATACCTAGAGTAGAGGAAATCAATCAATATAGCGATAGCGACGATCTGTAAACTGTCACTAAAATACTTTCCGAATTGAGCATCTCTGACCCACAAAACTCAGCATGATATTCTACGGAGGTTTGGTCTTAACTAACGAATTTGCAAAAATTGCAACTCCACCATGTTTACCAGTACTTCTACAAAAATATATAACTAAATTATAATTTTCAATTGTGACCATATTTATACAGTTACTGTCAAGCCAATGTTCAGAAAAAAATATCTTTTTTTTCATTTAAAATTAGTTTTATCTCGTTTAACGAACTGGATAGTACCTGCATATTTAAGTGCCAAGTTGATAATCCACTAGAAACGACGAACTCACCTTCATGGAAAAAATCTATTTATTGTTGTACCTTTGGGCCACAGTTCAGATCTTGATATCAGATTGTTCTCCACGAACAATACAGTTACCTTCAAGAAAGAATATCCGCCTTGATATTTGGGAACAAGTTTTTAAACCTTCACGTCACCTTAAGAACTCCTCCACCTGCCTTGTGCTTGGATCCAATCTAGAGATATGAAAATATTGAAATTTCTTATGAACGATCGATTTTAAAATGTATTGCTCTGTATTTTCGGCGCTTCCCGCCAACAAACTCTGTCTGAAACGCTGTTTTAATGTTCTTTTATGGTCGGAGTTTAAATTGTTGTTATATAAACTCTTAGTTTCAGTGTTATCACCATTTTCGATCAGTTCCTCCCTTCGATTTAAGTCTTTAAGTCTTGATTATATACGTGATGTGCTTTATGTGTTTTTGAATTGTATTTACTGCTAGAAGATGCCTTCTTTGCAATATAGCTATTTAATTTGTAGAGAATGATAATAATAGTAATAATAATAATAGTCAAGATTAAGTTAAGCGCCCCAGATTACCACCAGCAATTAACAACTTACCTTGACAAACAAAAACAAAGAGTAGCTGCTATACTTGGCGCGAGAATACGACGCTATCATAAACGTAACCGGCGCTCCCGGGATAACAAAACCTTTCTGAAAAACCGGGGCAAGATCTCTAGAGATCTCGAACGAAGGCCAAGAAAGACAGATAGCAAATCCCCAAGACATGCTCATATTTTGGGAAAACCTATTGGGACGAACTGTAAAGTACCAGGAAAATGTATACTGGATACAGGATGAAATTAAATGGAACGAAAGATAACCAGTAATGCAAAACTGCCAATCACTAGAACAGAAATACTCAGGACTGTGAAACACTCAGCAAATTAGAAATCGCCAGGACCAGAGAAAATTCAATACTGCTGGTGGAAGAAATTCACTGCACTACACGAAGCCATAGCCTACCACTTCCAGTCAATACTCGAGAGTCCAGAACTAATGTCTGAGTTTCACATGGAATATATAAGAACAATGTTACCAAAAAATGTGGATCGGGACGACTTACCGACGTTGTATAAAATATTTATGTCAATTATCGCCCAGAACGTTGAAAAATATGTAACTGAGAATGAAATCCTACCAGCAGAACAGCTTGGTTGTAAGAAAAGGGTACAAGGCACAAAAATAATGCTTATCACTGACGCAGTACTTACAAACCAAGCTAGAACCAAGCCCTGAACCCACTTAGTTCTTTGCTGAACCGAAGCCCATATGGCTACAGAATTGATTGACCGCGCGGGCAAAAATTATCTCATGCATTGTACATGGACGACTTTAAATGTTATGGAAGCAACAACGAGCAACTTCACAACCAAATGGAAATTGTGGCCGGCTTTAACAGGACTATAGGGATGGAGTTTGGACTGGACAAATATGCGGTTCTTCGCATAAAGAGAGGCTGCCCGGTTACGGGAAAGACAATGAAGCTCATGGATGGAGTCGAAATAAACCACCTACCAGCGGAAGAAAATTATAAGTATCTTGGATTACAGCAATCATTGAGCATCAAAACAAAACTGATGAAGGAAAATATAAAATCGGAGTTCAGACTGAAAACAGAAGTCAATGCAAAAAATACGTTCTCCGCTATTAATTCCTGGGCGATGCCAGTGGTGGGGTTCACATTTGGGCTTCTAAAATTTACCGATACTGACCTGCAAGAAATTGATAGGTTAGTACGCACAACACTTACCTCATATAGAAACCATCATCCGAATTCCTCTACCGCGCGACTATATATCACTAGGCAGAATGATGGACGAGGTCTCTTCTGTCCGCGAGCGCGTCACCTAAAACAAAAAGAACAACTGGTAAAATATTTCAAGAGTTCCAACTTACTTATCCATGATGCAATACGGTCAGACAAAAACTTTTTTGGTAGCTCTAATCAGGAGGAAGAATTGGTAAGTAAAGAAATCCATGGCCGGTTCGCAGCCGTACTTCGCAGTGATGCCATCGACAGTTAATTGTCTTGCACATACTTACGCCAAGGTCGATTGAATCGGGAAACGGAGGCAGCCATATCCGCGGTGCAGGACCAGGTTATGCCTACAAGGTACTATATGAGACATGTCCTGAAGCAGAAAATCCCAAGCGATTTGTGCAGAGTGTGCAATCAGAAACCTGAAACCATACAGCATATTATCGGCACATGTAGCGTATGTGCTCCAAAAGAATACTTGAATAGGCATAATGACATGGCGAAAATCTTACATAGTAACATCTAATACAAAAATAATTTCATTAAGAACATTTTGCCGTATTACAAGTACAACTGTGATAGTGATAGAGAATTGTTCCGCTAAAGTTTACAAGGATACAATGATCGAAACTGATAGACAAATACAACATAACAAACCGGACATTCTGTATATCAACATATGTATATCATGTACCAGCAGAAAAAACAACATACCGAAAGCATGCGCTGAAAAAATTACAAAATATCAGGATCTTTCACACGAGCTAAAAAGAACCTACTCACTTCAAACAATCGAAGTCTTACCACTAATTATCTCGGCGACTGGCCTTGTTGAAAAGTGACTAGCGAAAACCTTGAAAAGCTCGGCCTTAGTCGGGATCTGGTGAGACTCTTGCAAAAGCCCGTGATACTAGGAACCTGTCGTCTTATCCGTAGTTACGTATTGCACGAAGCGTAACCTTGACTTCGGTCCGGTTAGCCTTTGAAACGAACACCCCCCCCCCCGGCCCCTTAAGGTGATGCAAAAAAAAAATAGTAATAATAATAAATTTAACTTTTCAAATTTACAAATAAAATGTATAGGAAATTGTTGAAAAAAATAAAATAAATAAAATAAAACGTTTGCAAATGGAAATGAAAGTGAAGTTATACCTTCTTAAACAGCTCCATTAATTTCCCACTGGTATAGAAAAATTGATTTTTGATATACCAACAATAAGTCAAAAGTTCACTTGATTGAATGGTTAAAATGCTACAGGTTATTTTCAAACTCTTGTCGCACATGCTAGAGTACTTATTTTGTTAAGGACTTAAGTCGGGTGATCGAGGGCGTCGTTCAATTGCACCCTTTCATCCTAATTGGGTCATTATTATAATAGCTATTAAAATTTCAGGTAAGAAATAAATATCTGCTATGGTATTTACAAAATAGCGACTCAGACATTCTGGTCATATTTGTGTGCATCTCGTGGAATATTCTTCAGATCAGTAACGATTTTTTTTTATATTAGTTGGACACTAATGCAGTTTATCCCAAGGTGTCCAGAGATTCATTTTCAAACTGTCTCTTTTTGTTATATTCACTTCTACAAACACTTCAACCACGTGAAGCGTGAAGCACAAACAGTATCAGGGAATTATTTTGAAAAAAATGATTTATTTATACTTTTATTGACGAGCAGTACAATATACCAATTACATATTCAAAATCTTAAAAACACTACTCAAAGATTAATAAAACATACCAATCGACTATTGTTACCATGAGCGGTATTTCAACCAATAACAAAAGCAAGCAAACTATAAACAAAAAAATATGTACTATTTTCACTACACTAAATTAAGAATAAAGTTCATCTAAATAAAATTACGCGATGAAACAATAAAGGAAAAGACACCGCTTTCAAAATTTTGCGAAACATATGAATGTTATTAGACAGAGTTCACAACATAATGCATGCTGTACATTGGGGAAAAAAGCATTATATTCGTTTAAGCTTTAAGTAATTCTTTGATATACAAACAATATTGTTGTGGCCGCCCTTATTGTATTACGTATTCGACTCAATCTCACAAACTTATTTTGATTTCTTGCAATTGATAAATTAAAATAAGTTGCATTTTTTCAATTTCGATCTCACATAGAGACAATATAAAATTTTTATTACGTTGGGATTTCTCAGCTCCTTGCAATTTCTAATCATTACGTCCAGCATTTTAAAGTTTAAAATGCTTTAAGTACTCACCCAGGCCTATGACTATCTCATTGTTCTTCAATGTATTATTTGGTTTTATCTCCTTCAAAGTCTAATGACAGCGCAGTTAAGAAAACATCGGGGCTCTTTACACAAATTAAGTATGGCTATTAATATCCTGTTGCAGATTATAAAAATTGACTGAATTTTAATGTGAAATTGAAAATCATCCGCCATGAAAATCATTTATAAAAAGTAGGAAGAGTAAAAGAACACCTAGCACTTTACGGAACTGTTGATAAGACATATATAATGATTATTTTCATTCGGTAAGAAAACATTTCATGATATTAATAAGATCATCCAAAGGCAGCTATTTAAAAAAAATGAACCCATTTTAGGTGCGTATAATAACACGTTTGTTGTTGTTGAAGTTCCTATTTGCCTATTATAGCAGAAATGAGCCTCATTTCAATTTTCAAAATTTGGGGCTTAAAGTTTTGCTATGTTTACTGCATCAAAAGTTGTGCCCCTCACAAACAAACATGACGATATTTTACATTTGCCCAGAGTACGAAGAAAATGTCAGGAGGGCGAATCCCCCCGTAGATTTAATTTAATTTAATTACATTTCAGCTTTTTAATGGTGTTTATAAAGCCACGAAAGTTATTTTTAATTTTTCGCCTAAGTGAATTAATACCACGAAACTAGGAGAAGTAAAAAAAAATATTCGTTTTACAAGTGCTAAATTTGTCTTGTTTCGTAAAAATAGATAAAACTGCTATGCATTCGTCCAATATTTTAAAGTCGCATATATAAATTTTATAGTGATACTCTTACAATATGATAAAACTGAAGAAACCAATATTATTCTTTAACCGCACTTTACTTTTTGAAAAATGTTACAAATCTCTGCAAGGCCCTCTATTTTCCCCTGCGATAAATCATCCCTGTAAAAATAACGATTGATTTATTTAAACATACCAATAGTTAAGATGAAAGTACCGCCCATAAGCTGTTTATATAAAGATATCCCGACAAAGACGGATCGTTTACTTACATCGAATTTATAGGGAAATGCCGACACCCCGAAATAATGATTTCCGCCTTTGGCTTTGTCAGCCACTATTTATTTTTTACCTCTTTCTCAGTAAATCAGAGGAAACTCAGCCAGCTATTTTCTTGACATTTCTATTTGTTTGCATACACGTTATGTTTGTTTCATATAATTTGGTAATTGTCATTATTATGTTATAAATATTGAGAAAAAGTAACTGAAATTATTGCTAATAAAAAAATAAGTATATCTGATCCAAACGCCAAAATGTAAATGTAATTAATTAATTAAGCGCAATTTAAAAGAAATGAACTTTTCCAACAAATGCTTTTTATTTATTGACGTTCTTGCATTGTATCATTGAACAGACGAAGTAGAATTTTTAAGATTTTTCAATCATTAAGGAACTACATTTTTCTTTTTTGGGTCATTCCGCTTTAAGTTATTACGTTCTAAAAGAAAATTATAAATATAGTTATAAAGCTTTAATAGAGAGATCCTATAAATGTAATAAAAGCAAACTTTTAGTTTCAGAAAGTTCAGTTTATAGTTGACGCTTTATCTGTCTCAATTAAAAATCCATAGTCTGTTTTAACTCATTTTCTTCCACATCAATGTCGCCCGTCTCACGGCATCGATCCAAATTTAATCCGTTCCAACTTAATTTTATATAAATTGGAAAGTCTGTAACATCTGCCTGTCGTTTTATGGGAAGTAGTTTCGGGTAAAAGAGGAGCTTTGCTCTAACCGGCTTTGTCGTTTTTAATCGACTTTAATGTCTCATTTAACTTCGGTTTAGGATAGCTCTTAACTTCGGGTCAACGAAGCAGAAAAACGTATTTATTAGAGGTTGTGGTGTGGCCCTTGGATAAAATAACAACACAAATGATACGGTCGATTTCGTGTGTTCGTTTTGCATCCGTTTATCGACGAACTTGGTACTATGGGAGTACAATAACTGGTATATTCCTCAAACTTACCCAAATTTAGAAAAGTTTCTCTCAAACTCTATCGCACTGGCTTTTAAAAAGCACCAAAAAGGAACGACGACCTTCATATCTATTGTTACTTGATATACTCAACCATCAATAATTTATTCATATGGACAGGAGAGAGACAGGTAGATGTCGACCAGGTATCGACTGATATCAGTGGCAGTGTTGAATAACTCGTTTTACCGTAAGATTCCAAAAAGGTTTTGACGAGTATATCACCAATTTTTTCGTTGTATCACGTCGAAACCGCTAGTCAAACAAACCTGACCACTTACAAAAACATTTATATAATTTATTCAGATTAAACTTGGTTCGACACACACGATACAATATTCAGAGGATGGGTTAATTCAAGTAAAAACTGTCATACCAAATTCATCAAGTACAAAATGATATTTATTTTAAATGCAGTTACAAAAAAGGCCCATTGTAATTATTATTAACACTTTAGAAATCCCAAAGACCAAAGCTCTGTAGTATTTTAGTATATATATATATATATATATATATATATATATATATATATATATATATATATATATATATATATATATATATATATATATATATATATATATATATATATATATATATATATATATATATATATATATATATATATATATATATATATGATGACACTATATTCCGGGATATCATCCGTTCGCTCGTTGAACTCCGACTGGAATCCTGCATTCGACTGGAATCCTGCAAATCCTGCATCCGACTGGAATCCTGCAGACGTTTCGCCAAAATCTCACTTGGCATCTTCAATGCTCGCGCTCCGAAAACACTTCGAACACAGTGTTCGAAGTGTTTTTGTCATCACATTTTTCCATCCGTGAATCAATACGTGAGAATATATATATATATATATATATATATATATATATATATATATATATATATATATATATATATATATATATATATATATATATATATATATATAGAGATGGAAACTTAAACATAAAGAACATATGAATAATATGTCTAATAAAATTCTCCCGATGATCCCAGCGGTGTACAAATGTCGCAATTATTTGACAGACCTTCTTCTACCTGTGTCCATTAGAGATGCACTAATTATCAGATAATTAGAGTAGTGTGCACTACAACAGGGACGCATTTTAGTACAACTGTTGCCGAAACTCGAAAGGTCCTCTTTAATTATTATGGTTAAAGCACGATATCATTCTAGACTTAGTAAAAGTGTACCAAATGTATCGACATCGATTTTCTGCTCAGTAAGGGTGTTAATTACCCAGAAAAAATTGTTAACAATTATAAAACAAACTTGCCGTATGGTACAGACGAAATAATTACTAAATTGGTTCATCAAGTTTTAAAATTGCCTCCTTACCATTGTATCTCGTGCAAAGTATATTTTAATAAAAATATTTTAAGTGAGGCAAGGCCCGATGATAGTGCAGTTGTATCTGCGCCCTAGACACTAACCAAAGAAAATGTGATCAGTTGTATAACGCATGCAGAAAATATAATAAGTGAGTACTGGGAAAACAATACGGTATAACATTAACAACACTTATTATTAATGTAGATGAAGAATCGTTTTCTAATAGTAGCAGTTCCAATTTTGGTTGAGATATTTCATCGTAAATACAAACTAAATATGGATTACTTGTATATTCACTTTTGCCAAATTATATCATATACGGTATGATATATTTTTTTAATTTTCTGTTTTTTTTTGGTATTGTTTTAATTTTTATTACCTGGACATAGTTTTCGGGTAATAGTTTATTTAACAAATTAATAAATGCCAAGTACAAGTGATTTTGTCTCTCTCACTCCCAAGTAAGGGTGGAACAACATCTGTTGAAGTATATATGGAAGCGAGATGAATAATCTATTTTATTCTGTCTGGCATTTTATTACCGACTATGCCATCACAAATCGTAGCAACTATAGAAACAAAATTCGTCTAATAAATTGGCAGCATTTTTTTAACATGAAAATACAATTTTAAGGATTTCGGTAAATTAAAAAAAATATTAGATCATTTTTAAGCCACCCATCGGAGGGGGAAATCCCGAAATCCATGTCTACGGTTCCCCACTTTTATAAGCTGCACCCTCCTAGATTGCATTAATCTCCCCCCTTAGCCTCGTCCCCTCGACTTTTCATTGGACCGGCCGTGAAAAAGCTTTTCAGTAATAAAACATTAGAGGTAATCGGAACCAGCGGTTCCCCAGGAGGCTTGCCATCTTCCGGGACTTGGCCCTCTCGACAGCGGCTCCCTTTTAACCCCAGTCGCAGGCCATTTTTCTGAAAAGCTTCTTTACAGGTCGTTGAAGTTCGACTTGGAAATGATTCACGTCTGGCATTTTCCCAACGACACTTCGTATATAAAACTTTTGACGTGCTACCGGGAATAGTGTGTGTACGTGAGCAAGAGTGTGGTTGGATTGTTATTGGAAAACGTTTTGGGGCGGAATGGGAATTATTTTATGAATTAGGAAAACGCAACGAAAAAATCTTTACTCCCACGTGAGAATTTTCTTTATAATTTTTACTTATAAAGTAGAAGTGTTTATTCAATACTCATTTAATTTAATTTAATGAATAAATAAGTTATTTGATGTTAATATTGTTGTTATAGTGACTGAGACATTATAAGAACAAAGTTTATAAAATAATTTCATGATGACAACACAACTTTTCTTACTGCCCCCATAGTTTGAATCACCAAAAGGTTTAAATCAAAAAAATCAAACAGTTGCGAATCCCAGTGAAAGAAATAACTATATGCAACAATTTCCCTTGGTTAGACGTAGACATACATGAAGAAACATTTTTTATTTCCGTATACTCTCATAGGAAGTATCATAAATGTTCAATACAAATTTCTCTTCTAATTCACTCATTTGGGTTTTGAGTTTTTCGGAAAATGGTATAGATCTTTTAAGTTTTGTGTTTTCTTGCTGTATTGTTCTTTTAGGATGTGATACCTCAAAGCACCATAGTACATGATCCCAGAATAAGTTGAACAAGTTGTGAATGTTTGTGTATTCCAAAAGAGGTATGGTTTACTTCACGAAATAGCTACGGAATTCAGCAATGCTGTTGTCTGTAACAACCCTTTGTTCGCAACCGATCGTCGCATTGAAATTTATATTTTGTGAGTAGTATGTAAAAGTTATTGCCTGGGCTAAATGATCTGATATTCCTAAGTTAAGCTGACTAAAGACGGAGTTTTCGACGTTTGTAACAATATAGTCGATGGTTGACGAACTAGTATGCCCAGCACTATTAGTTTGTATCCTCGTGTGTGAATTCACAAGAGAACTCAAGCCAAATGAGTCAAAGAGGTCGAATAATCTCTTTGTTTTATTATCTTTTTATCGCTGTTAATATTAAAATCTCCGCAGAGCAGTGTCACTTCGAACTTTGCGGAAGAGTACTGCAATACTTCCTCAAGTTTCTCAAAAAATAGGTCGTAGTCGCCCAAGGGTGGTTTATATATGCAGATAATACATATTTTGTCTTTATAAATAATTGCGCAACATTCAAACGACTGTTCCACCGATAGCCGTTTGATTGTTGCTATATCCGAGCAATCACCCATCATATCATTTCTAATAAATATTATACTACCTCCGCGTATCTCTGTTACGCGCCTGAATATTGAACATGCTCTATAGCTGTGTAATGATACACCAATATCTGCGCCCGTCAACCAATGTTCCGTGTAACATATTAAAGTTGGATGGTGTTCTTGCATGAGCACGTCAATTATATTTATTTTATTACTAAGAGATTGCACATTTAAGTGTACTAGCGAGAGATCAATTCCCGTCACTTGGTCAAATTTACACGCCTGGGAAATCTAAATCGCTGTACTTGTGAACCTTTTGGCCATATTTCGGGATTACATACCTGTGTGACGCATTCTATTGGGAACGATATTTTGAATGACGATGCTTTCTCTGTGCAGTTGTGCGGCACACATTCAAACTTGATTAGTGGAGCGGTTTTCTTTAAATGATTGACGGTGTTTTCTGCTCCTGTGTTGGGAGCCATTCTGCAGAGATGCAGATATCCCCTTTTACCAATACAAGATCAGAGGCCGTAGAATTGGACCCTATTATTGCTTTACTTTTATATCTATTTCCATTAAGATTTTTATTGACATTCACAGCTGACTGCTGTTTTTGCAGCCCTTCTCGTGTCTCAGGGCTTTCTGGATTTTTTTGTCCATTATTATTGTTTAGGTTTTTTGTTTGTCTGTCCGGCTTCGACGTTGTGGCAGCAGCCAAGGACGTTTTTTGTCTTGCACTTTGAGACTTATTAGCTCGGTTGTAAATTTTAGTGAAGATATCGTTCTGTTTTTACTTAAGTTTATATTTTGGTTCGAGTTTTCGTTGCAAGATGTCGCCGATAATATAGGATTGGGATGGTTCGGTATGGATACATGATGTTTTAATTCCCTTAGACATGCAATCAATTTCTCCTGTTCCAGAACTCTTTTCTCCAGATGAAACATTAATTTTTGTAGGTATTCCGTCCTTACTGTTGCTGTGGCCAGTTCCGCCTTGTGCATGCAATTCGTATGCGAAGTTAGATTATCCACGCTGTCGTGGAATTCATCATTTGAGCTTTCCTTCACGAGCTTCTTCTTAAGATAACTGACATACCTCGTTACCAGTTGATTATTTACACTATTGGGCACACTCTGATGAACTATTATGTCTATTAATTCTTGTTTTCTTAACGAATTTAGAGCAGCACCCAAGACTGTTGTATCATGCTGGGCGGCCATCTTGTATAAACACCCGTTTCAAGTAACAAGTTAAAAATGTGACATAAAGGAGCACACAGTGCGTGGGAATAGTCTCTCACGATAAAACTTAGTACGCCGTCAGGACCGGCGGTAAGTTTGTTTTTGAGTGCTTTGCTTGCTGATAAGACATCCTGGATGGTAAGCTTAGGTATCTTGACTAGATCGGGATTAAAGGATACGGTTGAAAATGAACATGGATCTGGCTGAGATATTGTGTAAACGCTACCAAAGTACTTTGCAAAAGCTGCGACAATCATATTAGATCCATGGCATGACTGATTAGAATATGACCTCGTATCTGGGATTCGCGAACTCGAACCTAATTTATGTTGCTTGAAGTTGCTGTCTCCTTCTCAAATATATTTGCGATCATTTCCTGAACCATGATGGAAATGACCTTTGTCTCGGTGTTTTAGTTGCCGTGAAAATAGCAAAAATATTGTTCAGCATGTTGTTGTGAAGTAAAATTCGGTTTGATCGTCCCTATTGATTAGAAAATTAGGCGCGTGTGGAAAAGCGGCTCGGAAGGAGACTATTAACGAGGGATGGTGTGGATTCTCGTCTTGATAAGTGGGACTGTGTTTCTCACATATCAAAAGTTCTTAAGAAAGATAACGTCAAAACTATATTTACCACTTTTTCAAATATCTCTCAATTATAACAGAGCAAAATTATTTTTAGAAAAAATAATATTACTATATATTATTAATTTAGCCCAGCAATGACGCCATATAAAAAAAATTCTGAAACAGAATAAAAAATATTTGTAAATCTAAAATATATATGAAGATATTTTTTCGTTTTCTAGTCAGTTGATAAAGCGGTACTTGCAAATTGTAGTTCGGTCTTAATATGTGGCTTTGACCAGAATATTTGGTTAGTTTTTTTTTCAAGAATTTTTCTAATATATACACATCATTAACATGAGGTCTACAGAAAAGAGTGAAATAATCATTTTTTTTTTAAATGAACATTTCATTGCCTCTGTGGCAGTCTTAGTGCAGTACTAGCAACCCTACATTATTACTGCCAAATACCATATTTGTATACCGCTGGTTTTCTGGCAAGTCCAAATCAAAATTTCATCCAAATCTGTTCGATAGTCTTGTTATGGATCCTAAATCGCATTAATTTAAATGAAGTTTCAGTTTTGCAGCAAATGAGTATTAAATTGTTCTTAATCCAGTATGACTGCACACCGCCGATAACATCGTCAGACCATCTGGACAACTCGTCAACAGTGGATGCTGAAGATGCTATAACCCTATCATCTTCGTACGAGTGTAGCTTAATATTAATTAATTGGTAAATTAAAAGTGGTTGCACAGATTACCCTGAGGAATGCGAGATAAAATTGATAATGTGTAAGAAATATATATATCAAAAGAAGTTTATACAGACAGGAAAGGATCTACCTGAAACAATTATATCAAATGCTCTTTTTAAATAAAAAAAGCGAAAAGCAGTTTTTATCGGACAGAATATGATTGTATAAAGTGGTCTTGATTGATAGTAATTTTTGCGCGCCGAAAAAATCACGTAGAGCCCGAAATGCATTGTTTCTTGATCGACCATTTTCATAATAGGCTTGTACAATTTTTACGCGTTGTTCAGTCGTATATTGCTCCATGACTAATTTTGTTTATGTTTTGAGGTTAGAAATCTCATATAATAATAAACAAATACAGTGGCGTTCCAAAAATATTTCAGATCGTAATGTGGAAACTCTTATTAAATCACCCGTTAGAAACAAAAATGTGTTCTTCACTTAGTTTCTACAAAAAGTACAAAAAATGTTGCTCGGACCGCTTGCATGTCAGAAACTCCTTTTTAACGGGCATTTTCCTTTTAAAAACAGCATGACGCTTACAATCCGCAAAACTTGGTACCCTTAAAAAAGAAATTATTTCTCCGCATGCAACGTATTAAACAAAAAAACCTGAAAAAGATCGGTAACTCCCTTTAATGGGTTTATTTGAAATGAATTTGCATATCTTTTTGACCGACAACTACATATAATTAGGTATACATGGAAATAGGCTGCGGTCTCGTTTGCATGCCGAACATAATCACGTGATGTTATCTGGTTCGTATTCGCATTCGTATTTTAAGGGAGACTTTCGATTCCTGCCTCGTGTAGTGAATATCGCGTCGGATCTGACTCCGAGAAAAATTATACTGTTTAACGTTTCCAATGGTAGTCGTTTCCCCATTTTGATTTGTGATAGTTCGTTTCTTTACAAAAAATAAGTAGATATTAGTCAAATTTTTTTGGAAATTGCAAATAGATTCTGTTGTGTGGTATTCGGGTTATATATACTATATAAAAATAGACTTCTTCGCATAAATTATAACGGCACGAAAAAGGATTGTCCTATAAAAGCTCTATGATACTACAATATACAATACAATTATACCACAACTAGCTGACCTAACGAAACGTGCGCCGAGAATGCCATAGTAGTTGTAATATACCGATTTCTGATTGTTCACTCAATATCTACCTTGAATCAAAGGTCAATTTTCCAACATAATGAATGAATAATGAATTAAAATCACAGAGGGCATATAAACAAATTTTACTTAAAAATTAGTTTATAAAACTTAAATGCTCCTTATAATTAATTGTGTTAGAAATAAATACAGTTAAATATTTGAAACAAATTAAAGGATAGTAGCCTCAAGATACCTTGATATTATTTATGTGCAAGTCGGGGTATCTGAATATGTAACGAAACAGCACAGCACAATCAATTAATTATAATACAGTGATGAGTACTTTAAGGATAAAACAATGGAAGGAAAACTAATTCCTACGATATTGTTCAACTAATCAAAACTAACTATTGCATTATAGATTTTAGCAACCTTATATTGAAATGTAATTAGAAAAAATACTAAAATTGAAACACAATTGTTTGTTTCACGGTCAGTGGAAGTTTTGCTACCATATTCTTAATATATCTAAATGAAAGAAAGCGATTCACCAATATTAACATTTATTTCATTAGTTTAATGTACTTTTTTTTAATTGATTAGCATTACCAAGACCAAAATCTGCCATCCTTATGTAGTTAAATGTTTTTTAACACAGCATATTAATCCAGGTAGGAAAATGACAGGGAATAATATCGATTTTTAGGTATACTTCGCATCGGCAAGTGAATCTGCGACCCTTTAAAAGTTAAAACCAAGTAGAACAGAATAAATTACTTATTGAAAAACAAAACGTCAAACCAAGAGAACGAAAATAAATAAATATTTGAACGGATAGCGATCTTGCAGGATAATATGGGTTTCGGCTGCCACGAGTCTAGTCAAGTCTGAACACTGATAACAGAAACAAAACAAGATATTTTCGGAACTGAATTGATGATCGTAAAAATTTATGCAACGATCATCAAACAAATGGAAACAAGAGCCATATTTTTCTTTCTTCTACACTCACGTATTTATAATTGATAACGGAGAATTATTTGCTTTGAAACAGTTTTATCAACAAAACAAAAATATTTTGAAATTGGAAAAAGAATTTTAAATATCTGGAGTGTGGTATCATATTAAAAGTCAGAAGATTTGTGAGTAGTACCCCAGTAGCCTCTAGCAGTTTCTTTGAAAAAGTGTGTGAAGATTTATGAGTGGTAAATCGTACCCGGTTGTTGAAAAAAATATTATAACGGTCTAAGGAAGTTTTTAAATATATTTACGAGCTCGGGGTGATACAAAAATTACAACTACTACAACACTTAGTGGGTGTTTTCTAGTAATAAACCAGTTCACGACAGTGACAATTTAAATTTCTTCAACCTGTAGTGCCTTTGTTGTAAATAATAAAACAAATAACGGTTTTAAAATTGGAAAACCTGGTCTATATGTCCGATTCCGATCAATTTGTATCAAGTGTATTTGTATAATTTAATACATCAATACGTGTTGTTGCCGTAGCGTTCACTAATAACACAGGTCTGCAGTGATTTTCATGTTTGTGTATTTTCGGGGTCTGTATTTCCAAAAAATGCCATATTTATGCTCTATCACGTAATTTTCTTTATAGCGCTCTATATCTAAAATGTTATTTTATTAACATACATACCTATGCCATTAATATGTTTGTTCCATATTAGACATGATTTTTAAATGAATTGATATTTATGAAATTAAATGTGATTTGGATAATATTAGATTTCTCTGCAAACCAACAGAGTTGGCACAGAAGCGACAATACAGCGTTGTAATCTGCTTATGCGCAGTTTGGTTGTATTGATCATCGTGTCATCGGCGGTTGTATTCGTTGTTGCGAATTTATAGAATTCTAGAAGGTATAAATATAGAAAGACAACATTGTGTGAACAATCCAAATGTCGTAGTAAAGCAAAGGTAAACTACAACTTCTTTTGCGAAAAATATATACCACGCCTAGTTTGGTGTAAAAATTGACGACCAAGACAAGTCCTGGTCTCCTTATACTGTTTGTTTCATTAGAGATGAAGTACTAAAAAACTGGAAAAAAGGAAAGGAAGAAATGTTAAAGCTTTAGGATTCCTATGGTGGTGTTCATTTGGTTCCCAGAGTACAGGAATCACAGTGGTGATTGTTATTTTGGTCATGTAATGTTTAAGGATTTAACAGAAAAAATGATAAACAAATTGTGTATCCCAATCTTGACTCTGCTAATCGACCAGTTCCCCAAAAAACTAGAAAACATCATATCGTGAGAATCAGAGGAATCTAATTCCGACCCAGATGACTCAGATTTCACACCAGCTTTCAGAGAGGCCGAAGTGTTTTACCAGTGCGAATTAAATGATTTAATTTGAGATTTGCACCTTCCAAAGAATGCATCCGAATTGTTAGCGTTCAGACTTCATGACAAGCATTTACTGACACCTGGCGTCACATCCAGGATTTACCGGGATCGCGAAAATGAGTTATGTCAATATTTTACACAGGAAGAACCGCTAGTATATTGCAACAATATTCCTGACTTAGTTTCAAAATTAGGAAATGTGCTGTATATAAAAGCAGAATGGCCCCTGTTTATTGACTTAAGTAAGCGTAGTAGGTTTTTTTATTGCACAATGACAACTAACTTAGCTCGGTTCCCGTTGCACATTTAAAAGAAACGTATGAAAATTTAGGACTTCTTTGCAAGAAAATGAAATACCTAGAACATCAGTGGATGCTTTGTGGTGACCTTAAAGTTCTATGCATGCTCCTAGAACAACAGGGGATTATGCAAAATTGCCATGCTTTATTTGTGAGTGGGATAGTCGGACAACAGATAGACATTGCACTCAAATAGAATGGCCTTATAGAACCCGCCTTACACCTGCTGGCAAAAATGTATTAAAAGAGAGCTTAGTTGACCCCAAAAAAGTTTTACTGCGTTCCCTTGAGATCAAACTTGGCTCGATGAAGCAGATTGTTAAAGCCGTAGACAAAAATGGACAGTGTTTCAAATATTTGTGCTAGAAATTTCCAGCGATATCTGATAAAGTAAGTTATTTTTGTTAGGCCGCAGATAAGAATATTATACAAAGACAAGGTTTTTCAAAAGACAATGAGCATTGTCGGGAAAAACTCCAGAGTTTCATTTAAAGAAGTAATTGATAAGTTTCTTGGGAACTCTAACGACGGAAACTATGAAAATATTGTTCAAAATATGTTACAACACTTTCATCGTATATGAGTTTGAAAGGGCATTTCCTGTTCTCACACTTGGAGCAGTTAGCGAAGAACAGGGAGATAGGTTTCACCAGAACATTAACGAAGTGGAACTGCAATAGCAAGGCAGATGGAGCATAACGATGATGGCGGACTACTACTGGATGGTATGCCGTTAAAAACACACAGCTAAAGATTTCACTCGAAAAAGTCTGAGTAAAGTTTTTTTTTTTAACTAGGATTCCACTTTTTTTACTAAATAAAAAAATAAATTATTTTAGAAATATCGTTTTTTTTCTTTAATATTTGCAAAAAAAATACGCGATACAAATAAATGCAGAGAATTTTTGAAATCAGTCTATCAGAATTATATAAAATCAGTTTTCAAAATAAAAACATCTGTCAAAAAGTTTAATTTTGTTGACCTGCGTAATAGTCCACATTGGAAGCGAAGTGGACAGGAGGACATGAATTCGAATGTTTTTGATGCTTTCTTCTGATTCATTAGTAGTTATGGATACGGCAAGCTCTTATTCAGAGTGCATTGAGAAGACTCCAACTTACAAAACAAGACGTTATACCGATTGGTTAACTACCATTGACCTAAAGACCGGGAGAAAAAGGTATCGACTACTTGGTGGATTGAACGGTCCATGCATTAATTATAACGTCAAAAGTAGATGACATTTCATCAGATGATGAAGAATATTATGATATAAGGTATTTTCGATAGAATGAAAAATAAATAAAAATATGCCCAATTCCGCAGCCAATGAAAAAAAAGTATCTTGCAAGAAAATCAGGTTTTATTACTCTACATCTCTCTGAAGTATACTACAGTAAACTTTACAAATAAGACATTATCAGGACTGCTAATGTTGTCGTCAAAATTAAACGTTTTAATAAGTTCTGACAAAATGAAGAATACTTTAAATAATAGGGTACTCTTAGAAAAATATTTATCATTTTGTCAATATCAAATAGCTTGTTTGGTTTTCTGGCGCCCACAAATTGGTCAGGCATACGGCCGAGACAGCCTGTCTCTTACAATCACATTTTCTTTATCGTTCCGCATTACGTAAACTCAGCAAGAGTCGCAGTGGCCATTACAACTTAAAGCGGGTAATTTATACTCCAAGTTTTCCTGGTAATTCGGAGCCCTCTCCCTAAAGTTACCACAGGATATAAAACAGTCGCGCATTGGGGTGCATTCGTAGTCTGCAATATCCATCATATTCTGGCATCGTGCAGCCAGACTTCGCCCCTTACGAATGTATACGCAATTGTCTTACGGGCGGCAGATGTGTCAAATAGCGCTGAAGTTTTCTTCTTGCGCTGCGCTTCCCGCAATAAATCCGTTCAAGGTCGTTAAATGTTTTTGCGGTAATCTGGACGCGACGGCGGGTTTGCGAAAATGAAAGGCGCGTCGCCTCCATCGCAGTCAGATATTTTATATTTCGATATGAAGTTGGCAAAAATTCATTTTGGGACCAACATCACTGAATTTTTAGTGTCGCATAACTTGGAACGCTACGGATTAAATTAAAAAAAAATTGCGAATGTGTGACCTTTTAGTAACCGCCATTTAGGTTGCACTCACTTCCTTACTAGTTGTACACGACTGGTTCCACCAAACGAAACTGCTTTCTAAGCATATAATTCTATAGTGACGACTAAATCAAGATAAAAAAGACAAGAAAGCTATACAGACAACAACTGAGGTCTGAGTGTCTTATTTAGAGTTATTCTTTAAGACTCTTATAATTGGATGAGCCATGTATAAAATGTATATAATGAATGAATATATACACGAATCAGTACAATGGTACTACTTTTTTATTCTCTAAACGCCCCATAAGTTTTTCTTTGAAAACTGTGCTTTCACATTATCTTGAAGCACGACAAGATTGATTACCATTCATCATTACAATCTGGACAATCAATTTTCTACAGTTTTTCGGGTTGATTTATTCCAATTTGATTTTTGGTGCTGTGATATTCCAGCTCTGGGTTGTCCATCTTCAAGAACCAATACATTTGTACTCGATTCATGACACCAAAATCACCACCGTGAAAAGGAAAATGCCCTTTCTTTTCCCATTAATAACTGTAATGCTATAAACCATCCTCTAAATGAAAAAGATATGCTTTTATCTAAAATGATCTTAACCATACAAATACAAGAAGTTAGAGAACAATAGATTTTCAAAAACATACTGCATCTTGTAAAGACGAATGTGAAGTTAACTTCCCTTGAAAAATAAATGTTTATATCTTTTTTTTATTCGACGCGTCGACTATGTACAGAGCTGAAATTGTTTGAGCAAGCAATTGAAAAAAAACTACTAGAAAAATTGGTACCAATTACTTTCGTTCTGAACTTATATGGCAGAGCACCGAACAAAACAAACATATATTGGATAAAGTCGACTAAAACAAATCAGCTATCAGCTTGTGCAATTGTAAACAATGTGGCAACAATAGATAGAAGCTATAAGGATCTATAAAGTCCCTTAATATTGTTTTTCTACTCCCATCTGTAAAATGCCTGCGTTAGTTTCGTTTCCTACGGATCCGAGCCACTTCGGACATTTCCAGGATTTTACCACACGGGTTTGGGAGCAATCGGATGTTTTCGGAGATATTTCCCACGCCTTGAATTTTGACGTTTGTCATGTCAGTGAATGTATTTGTGTTGTTTTGCCAAAATGTACCCAAAAACTAACGGTCGTAGAAAAAGTATGTATGCAACACGTTCGATAAACTTTTTAACTCACCAGTTTATTAAACACTCGCTCCGCTCGTGGCAAATAAACACGTGAGTCAAATGACGTTTACCGCACTTGTTGCATAATATACTATTTTCTATTCCTTTCTGTAAAAAAACTAAGTATTCACCAATCTAGAGTGCGTAAAATGTAATTTTACCACGTCTCTTAGGCACTTCGGACATTTCTGTGATATTACCGCACGGGTTTGGGAGTAATCGGATGGTTTCGGAGATTTTATCACAGTTTTCCAATTCTGACGGTTATACCAGCGAATATATGCGTGTTGTTTTACAAAAATGTCCCCAAAAACTAACGGTCGTAGAAAAAGTATAGTATGCAACACGTTGGGTTAGTTCGTGCCAAATAAACTCCTGACTCAAATGCCGTTTACCACACTTGTTGCATAATATACTATTTTTTGTTTACTAACATTGCATTTGACTATATTGTAACATTGTATCGACATTGAAAAGAAATTTTTCAAATTCAATACGTGCTATAAAGTATATGCGCTTAGTAGAAGTATACAGAGATCTAAAAGTGGTGTTATCAAATTTTGGTTGCGGTCATATGAGGCTGTGATATATATTGTTGTACCTAATATACCCAAAAACTAACGGTCGTAGAAAAAGTATAGTATGCAACACGTTCGGTAAATTGTTTAAGTCGCTCGATTAAAAATACTTAATTAAACACCGATCTAGTGCGCCAAAAGTTTCATTTTACCACATCAGTTTCGTTTCCCACGAATCCGAGCCACTTCGAACATTTCCGGGATTTTACCGCACGGATTTGGGAGCAATCAGATGTTTTCGGAGATATTTCCCATGCTTCGAATTTTGACGTTTTTCAATTCTGACGGTCATGTCATTGAATGTATTCCTGCTGTTTTGCGAAAATGTACCCAAAAACTAACGGTCGTAGAAAAAGTAAAGTATGCAAAACGTTGAGTCAACTTTTTAAATCACTCGTTTATTAAACTCCTGTCGCATAATATACTAATTACGTACGGGTCCGAATTCTGTGTATTGTTAATGAAAGAAAACGGTAAAAACATTCATAAGAAGGCGACAGGAGTATCTAGAACTTATTGAAAAGAGACAGTTTGGAGTATCATTTGCAAAGGTTCGGTCGGGTACGGGAAAAAAATTGGCACAAAACAAAAAACACTGGCAATTATATTTTGAGATTTTAGAGTGGAGATCATTTACCGACTTCTAGCCACTCGGTATATCACCGTTCAAGAGTTCCTATTTTGCACGGTCAACCCAAGGGTTCCATATCAAAGTTTTATCTCTCGAGAAAACTCATCACACCAAAATAAAAGTTTTCGTTGGAGTTGCGTGTACGCCACATGCAGGTAAATCCCAGTAGCGGGGATTTTCATCAGCCTAATTGTTAAAAGTGGAACCGAAACAATTTCCATTATTCGAAATCGGATTTCGTGACGAATAATCGGCCGCTTTAATGAAGTTTTTTGTTTTATTGGAAAATTGCGCTCCCGGTCTGCTCGGCGCGGCGTTGCGAAAGAAAAAATAAAAAGAAATCAGAACTATGCAATATGCCGTGCAAATACGTGAAACGAATTGCATTTTTTTGTTTGACCGGCGAATTTGAAGTTAAGCTCGTGCGGAGCTTGGATGTTTTAATTTAACCTGCAATCGTGTCGCCATACCATGCAAGTTATTTTCACAAATCCCCTTTGGAGTGTTTTTATTTTTTGATTTTACTGACCCCTGTGAGAAATATGATATATGCAATGCCAAATTTTAAAATATTGACTATTTCACCATTTTTATATCCATTCCATGTACATGGTGTTTCAGAATATTATAGTATAGTTTTAACAATTGATATACCTTTTATAATTGTATAAAATTATTTATACTCGTAATATTGTTATACTAATCAGTATGATGACAGCGAAACCAAACGGTTTCTGATTTTTTTTTAATTTTTAAAAAATATTAAAAAGATTTCGGTAGTCATGGAATGGACTTGCTAATTTTTGTAAACAAACAACATCTCCACACAAAAAATACCAGATATCCTGTTGTCGAATGGGAAACATTTCCTTGCTTCCCAGGAAATCGATACAATAGTTCACAACCACAAGTACACTACAACTCATACAACATTTTTGTTGGGTACGAAATACGCTTTCAAAACGTTGTATTAGTTATGATATCGTTATGGTTGTAAACCTAGAATATTTGGTTTAACCAAAACTAATCAAAATTAACCAAAAGTCTGGAGTCATTTTTTTACCAAGCGAGGCCTAATATCACATAATGTGATGTTAATGATACTTTAGTTCAGTCTGCTGAACTCCGTTCTTTTCCATATTAAAGTTTAGGTATCATAAGCTCAAGAGAGTTGTTACAGAAAGGGGAGAATTATACTTCTAGGAAACAGACCCTGTCTGGACTGTTTTCTGCTGGAATAAATAAAATGCATAGTTGCAATTCGGAACGATCTGTTTCTAACCAAAAGAATGTGAATTACGTCAACTAAAAATGAAGTGAAATTGCGGACCTAAAAATATAAACAAATAATAAATAGGTAATAATAATTTGTATGCAGTGTAATGTTTCTTTCTATTGAATTTTTTATTTTTAGGTAGTTGAGTAGTCGCGTGCGTCGGACATTTGATATACTGCTCCGTATTAGTATTTGTTTGTTTATAGCGGCTAAATTGAAATAATAGATTGTGAAGTTTTTTTTGTGAGGACTGTGTTTATCTGTTTAGTAAAAAGCATAAACGTCCAGCACTATTAGCAGTTTCAATTTTCCGCCATCACTTGCATTCGTTTCTTTTATGCCTTTAACGCATAGTTTGCGGGCCCGCACCAACAAATAACAAGCCAACCAATGCCTTCATCAATTTGCTCTTGTTGCAATCGTAGTTACGATTCAGTGGGTATGGTTAAGTGTTGCATTTGCAACAAAGCCTACGAGATTTACAACGACTGAAGTGTGAACTTTAAGCGGTAACAAGGGCTACACTTGAAGTTGTAAAACTTGTAGAGAACATGGTAACGAACTTAATGGCTTGAAATCTCTTATTCTTCAATTGCAAAATGATATAAAAATTCTAAGAAAGAACTCTCAAACCAATGCAGAAGTGGCCAGACCGAACATCGAGTATATTATCGCGGAAATCAATGATCGCAATAAACGGAAGCGTAGCGTTAATCTCTATGGTGTCCCGGAAGCAGATCAGCAGCAGTCAACAGATGCACGTGAGCGAAGACATATACAGGTAGTCAAGTCTTTTCTGGATTGTATTGATGCAGAAATCCAACAAGCAGAATCGATCAGACTCATACGTTTAGGACGTGAAAAGGGTCAGACAAGCCGCGCCCAATAAAAGTAAATCTGTCGGACGAGGGTTTCGCACACAGTGTGATCCAGAAGACTAAAAAACTAAAAAACAACCACATCTATGGTAGTCCTGGCTTATGATAGAACTAAACGCGAGATGGAACAATACAAAAGACATAAGCAGGAGTTAATCCAACTTCAGACCGACAATAGCGAGAAAAGCTATCGAATTAAATATTTCAACGGACATCCAAAAATTACGGAAGTAAACTAAATCTGCTCAACAGGCAATCTGAACTACCTATATAATAGGTGTTTTTTTTCGATGTATAGAAGTTTAAGTTGGCATTACTGTTCAAGATAGCGACCGATTTAACAGCTGTCAACTGACTTATTCTCAGTTTAGTTTGGCAATTCATCAGGAATAGACTCACGCCTGAACAACGCTTGCAAATAGTGCAATTTTATCAGAGCAGTTAATTCGATTAACCATGATGGAACGTTTTCACACCACGGTGCGTACAGAAGAAGCTATTGCTACTGTAAAGCGTGGCATTGAGGAAGACCCGAATGAATCCATCCTCCATCGAGCACAGAAATTGGATCTGTGTCCATCCACTTTATGGAAGATTTTGCCTAAGGATCTTGGTTTACGTGCTTACAAAATCCAACTCGTGCAAGAATTGAAGCCAAACGATCATCAAGTAAGGCGTAGATTCGTCGAATGGGCCCAAAACGAGATTGCCGTTGTTCCCGATTTTCATAAGCGAATTTTGTTTAGCGATGAAGCGCACTTCTGGTTGAATGGCTACGTCAACAAACAAAACTGCCGCATTTGGAGCGAAGCTAATCCTCAAGTGTATGTCGAAACACCGTTAGATCCAGAAAAACTGACTGTTTGGTGCACTTTATGGGCTGGTGGAATCATTGGTCGGTACTTCTTCAAAAACGATGATGGCCAGAACGTTACAGTCAATGGTGATCGGTATGATTACTAACTCTTTTATTCCTGAATTGAATAACCATGATGTCCAGGTGATGTGGTTTCAAGAAGACGGCGCAACATGTCACACAACTCGTGCCACAATCGATTTATTGAAAGACACGTTTGGTGACCGCCTAATTTCACGTTTTGGACCTGTGAATTGGCGTCCAAGATCTTGTGATTTAACACCGCTAGACTACTTTCTGTGGGGCTATATAAAGTCACTGGTCTATGCGGATAAGCCACAAACGCTTGACCATTTGGAAGACAACATTCGCCGTGTTATTGCCGATATACGGCCACAAATGTTGGAAAAAGTCATCGAAAATTGGACGTCCAGATTGGACTACGTCCGCGCCAGCCGGCGGTCATACGTCAGAAATCATATTTAAAATGTAATGTCACAAGATTATGTTTTAGTATCAATTGGTGAACTCTAGTGAACTAGTTTCATAAGTATTTAATGTTTTCAGAAAGGATCGCAGTCTACATCCTGTTAAGGTAACACATTATAATTTCAGTAAAGCTAAAAACAAAATGGGACTTTTTAAATCACTTTCACGATGTCGACGAAGCAGTATGGCCTTTTTGATCGAAATGTACCTCTGTTTAAAAATTACACTCATAAATATCCTGCTACAGTTAATGAAAGATATAAAACAAAAAGCAAAATACACAAAAAATACAAGAAAACTGATGTTAGGGCCCACTTAGTCGAGTTTCAAGGGCTAAGATGTAAAATTAAAGCCCAGATCAAGACTGCTTACCTTGGCGCAGTGCAACAAGATGTTTCTAATGATCCTCGTACATTTTGATCATACGTACACCAAAAAAATAAATCCACCCGAATCCCCGATAACATGGTTTTCGACGGCAATGTCCTTGATGATCCCCTTTCAATCGTGGAAGCGTTTGCTATCTTTTTTGAGAGTGCATTTCTCTATAAATTAAATAAAGGCTGCAAAGAAATTAAAAAATAAAATGACCTCAGGACCCGATGGAATTCCTTCATTTTTAGTAAAAGATTGTATTAGTGTCTTTTCCAAGCTTTTACTTAAAATATTTAACCTTGCGCTCTCCTCCAAAATATATCCGCGATGTTGGAAGGAATCTAGGATCTGTCCAATTGTTAAAAGACATATCACAATCTTATGCAATTTTTCTAAAATACTTGAGGTCGATCTGTATGACCGTATTTTTAACTCTGTCTTACTAATTTGGTACAGTTTAAGGAGTATGCAGCATGGGTGCTTAACAGTCAAGGACAAGTACTATATACCGATTTTAGTAAAGCTTTCGACAAAATCAGTCATGCTGGTTTACTTCAGAAACTTAAGCATTTTGAATTTGCCGATGGTGCGGTGATGTTTCTCAGAAACTACTTAAATGACAGAACACAGTACATATCTTACAATGGGTATACATCTAACAGATATTTTACAACATCTGGGGTGCCACAGGGTTCTAACTGAGGACCATTACTATTTCTATTTTTTATTAATGACGTTTACATCTCAACGATACGCAGAGCCTGTTATTTGCGGATGACTTAAAAATTTATACTTCCATTTCCAGTATTGCTGCTGGTGTATCTCAAATGAATTGAGTCTTAACGTAGATAAATGTAAGGTTCTAAGCTTCACTCGTAAGAAAGAAACTATCGATTGTCAATATAGAATCTCAAATATTATTCTCCAATGTGTTACAGATACTAAAGATCTGGGCCTGCATTTCGATCAAAGACTTACATTCGTGAACCACATAACGAGCATTGTATCAGAGGCTAACTGTAATTATGGTTTTATAGTACGCAACTGCAATTATTTTACCGACATTGCTGCTTTGAAGTTCCGGTATTTTAGCTATGTTCGGTCTAAGCTTGAATACGTCTCGGTTGTGTGGAATCCGATTTACTGTTGTCATAGTTGGGCTGTCGATGGTGTATAGAAAAAGTTTTTGAAGTATCTGTTGTTCAAAACAGAAGGCGCGTATCCACCGAGAGGCATAAACTACGAATTTTACTTGGAAAAATTTTATATGAATAGCCTGGAATGTAGGCAGAAGTGTGTGTCAGTTATCTTTGTTTATAAATTACTACACAACATTATAGACAGTCCGAATCTAATAGAGTATTTAGATATTCGTGTACCACGGCTCAATTCGCGCACCAAAGACACCTTTCACTGTGTTCGGGAAAGAACAAACCTATTAAAAAATTCGCCTGTAAATATAGCATGTTCCAATTGTAAGTGTGTTTCGGACGTGTGTGACATATTTAACATATTTAAATATATGTTTGATGTCAAGCCGTCGCTAGCTCGAATCAAGATCTATGGTTATTCTAATTTCTTTGGAGCTCACTTTGTCAATTTGCTCGAACTACTCACTAGAATAGGTTAGGTTACATTATATTACATACTGTTTCTTTATTTTTGTTCCTATAGATTACTCGGTCAATGGATTGTTTTCTGTTGAGCAATAAAGCTATTATTATTATTATTATTATTACCGCTGGTGTACGCGGCCTACTACCTACATAGTGCTCTCCTCACGTGTTTGTCCCGAAACCTTAGTTAAAGTGCAATTTAAAAACTGTAAAGTGACTTGCTAGTTACATAAGTGTGGTGTGAACTGCGGCACGTATTAGCTACCATGAACACTTCGTGAGTAACCCAGATAAGACAGTCGTTTTATCAGCTTAGCAACACCTACCATTTTTTTGTTGCTCGGGGAGCACGTGAAAAGTTGTTTCCGCCTGCGGTCGGAATTAAATAAACTATTGTTCTTGAATACCGATTTTTATCACTGTATAACAGCTATATTCTCGCATAGTGACAGCAATGGTGCAAAAAGCGTTCAAACGCTGCGACGGTGTCGCGGGCACAGGTCTGAGGTGCATCATTTGTGGTATACTAATGCACAAGTCTTGCGCTAAAATATGCAAATTTGTCAAAATACTTCAAGATGACAAAATAGACTGTTGTACGTATGACCCTCGCAACGCCGACAAGCATGCTGGGTCATCCACTGAACCGTCCCCAGCGGAGACAATGAACACAGGCGATCACATCTTGGCAGACTGCCCAACCGTCGACCACCTTACTGAGATCCGGTATCTGAAGGAACCACTTAAGCAAAAGGACGAAACTATACGCTACCAAGCAATGGTTATTGATTCTCTTCATGACCAGATGGCAATGTTGAAGAATAAGTCGGCAGCTCATATCGGCCTGGCTCCTTCCGGCACGGTTAATAAGCCAATCAAAGCTACCATAAAGCCCAGTAATGCAACCAACGAGAGAGGCACTACACTCTCACAAACTAGTCTAACCGGACCGACTGTTGCTGGAGCTCTGCATGAGGCTGCAGCCAGGCAAAAATGCAGCGAAATCATCAATGTGACATCCGGAAGCGCCCCAGTGCCTCGGACCAGTTCTGTCAGTGATGCCGTGCCGCCGCAAATAAAAACTCGAACCAATTTCATCCCCCGGCTCCAACCGATAGTGGGCAATCTTAGCGACCTTTCGTCGTGCAAGCTGCAGGTGGCCATCAGAAGGTCTCATCTCGAAGATGCATCCAACCACACAACCGGCTGACATTGAGGAATACTTGAGGCCTAGGTTTATGGAGGTCAAAGTGGAGCAGATCAGGTCCATGTTCCCAGAAAGTTAGGCATCATTTAAGTGCACGGTGCTGGATGCTGAATCGGAGAAGATTCTCAACCCTTCCATTTGGCCAACCGGAGTGCTCGTGAATCTTTTTTTCGGTAGGCGGGCTTCTGGATCACAGTCCAAGTGATAAAGGTAGTCCAATTAATACAATTAGTCCTACTATTCTTAGCCTTAATATTCATGGCCTTTCTAGCAAGATTGACTTACTTAATTGTTATTTGTTCGATAAAAATATTGATATTTTATGTCTTTCTGAACACTTTGTCTGTGATGCAGAGATTTCTACTCTCTAAAAAGAAAACTCATCATCACAGGTGATTTTAATATCAAATTCAACTTGACTACTAACGTTTTAACGGTGGATTTTGTCAACCTACTAGCTACCTTTGGTATCTCTCCTACAATCAGTGACCACATCCGAGAAACTGAAACCACGTCAAGCTGCATTGACAATTTTCTTGTCAATATATCTCCAACTTTATTTACTGCTGGCAGTGTGGATCCAGCAATCTCTGACCATTCAGCAGTGTTTTTTAAACTACATTCAGACTCTTGTCCCGCGGTTGAAAATCCCACTCGATTTAGACCAATTACACGGACCGGTTTAAATGATCTATCCGCGAGCTTTGAAGCTACCAATTGGGAACCTTTGTTGGACATGAACGAAGACCCATCAATCTGAACAAACAATGTGCTCCTTGTCTACACCGCGAACATTGAACAGCATTTTAAAGTTGTCGAGCGAAACAATTCCTTTCCGCCCCCGGTATTCTGGTTCGACCGTAACCTCAGAAATAAGAGGGATCATGTGCTGTTGCTAAAAACTAAATATCGAATATACTCCACACCCGACACATGGACAAAGTACAGACAGGCGAATGCTAACTATAAAAAACTAATTAAAGAAACTAAATCAAAGGCCTATTCCAGCTTTATATCCAAATCTACCAACATGAGCAAAAGCTGTTGGGCCTTAATCAATCATGAAACCAATCGATCATCCAGAGTCACGCCCAACTCGATCACGCCCAATGAGTTCAACTTCTTTTTCTCCAAGGTGGTCGAGGATCTAATCTCAACTATTAGAAAATCCAATGATCCCTATGCGTATTTAAAGAAATTTTTGAGTCCGGTTTCAGAAAGCGAAATACATGAACCTATCATGAGTCTGAGCAATTCGAATTCCACTGACTGCTTCGGAATAAATTCAAAAATACTGAAACACACCATAGAGCACATTGTGGGCCCTCTGACGACTTTAACTAATGCAATGTTCTCAAGTGGCGAATTTCCATCGCAGCTGAAACTATCTAAAATAATTCCTGTTTATAAAAAAGGAGACAATCACATTCCGAATAACTTTAGGCCCATTGCAATCATCACTATCTTTGGCAAAGTGATCGAAAAAGCCTTAAAAACCCGCCTTTCACGATTTTTTGATAACCACAAACTTCTGAGCGACTCTCATTTCGGCTTTCGTGAAAAGAAATCCACAACCCATGCGCTCATAGAATTTGTGAGCAGGGTGGTCCAGGGGTATGATGATGGTGAGATTTCGAAAGCCCTGTTGTATGATCTTACAAAGGCTTTTGACTATGTTGACCACGTCGTACTATTGAATAAATTAGAGTTTTACTGCGTCAGGGGTATCCCTTTACAATTAATAGACTCATATCTAGACAGCAGGTTTCAGTGCGTTGAGAGTAGCGGCGTGTCAAGCGATAGCGTTCTCCCAGTAGTCTCCGGCGTGCCTCAGGGCTCGGTACTGGGGCCTCTGCTCTTCATTATTTACATAAATGATCTGCCGCTATCCATACCCAATGCAAACGTGACCCTGTTCGCAGATGACACTGCCGTTCTTTCAAAGGCTAGGAATCATAAAATGCTTACTGAAAACGTTGATGAGACTGTGAGGGCCCTTCAGCAGTGGTTCTCTGCAAACAATTTAGTCCTTAACCAACAAAAAACTCAAGAACTCACTTTCTCTTGTAGCAAAGTAGACTTTCTTCATCAAGACAATATTACTCTACTGGGATTTGTTATTGACAGAAATCTGTCATGGACCGGCCAAATCGACGAAGTCTGCGCCACACTGTCCCGGCGTTTGTTCCTGTTACGGCATCTCAGCCACTGTTTAACAAAATTGGCCCTAAAAGCGGCCTACTTCGGTCTACTGCATAGTGTGTTGTCTTACGGTGTTGTGTTGTGGGGTGGGGTAAAATACTCGGAAAAAGCTTTTCGTTTACAAAAGAAGGCCATGCGGCTACTTAGCGGCGCTGCTCCGCGCCACGGTCCTATCGCACACTAACTAATAGACATGAGTATAACACCAAGCAAGGTGTTATAGTGTTAAAATCTATGTTAAATTATACAATGTTCTGCCGAGCAGCCTTAAAAATCTACCAACCAGACAATTTAAGCAGAAAATGAAAATTTCCTTTATAGAGAATCCCTTTTATGGCACCGATGAATATTTTGAGCTGATTAAGCATACGAATATTTAATAATTTGTGACTTTGTTATCTATATGTTTACTTTTTATTTTATGTATTATTTACATCTTGTCTATTATCTTGAAGTATTTTGTATAATTTAGTGCAATTTGTGTGTACTTTATTAATGTTTTTTTTTATATATTTTCCCACTGCGATAACCAATGTAATTGGCATACTCTTGAAGTACCATTTGTTGTTCTTGTGACTTATCTCAATGGTTAATAAAGTTCTATTCTATTCTATTCTATTTTAATTATTATTATTATTATTAATATTATTATTATTATTAAAATGTGGTCCACTCGGTAGTAGTAAAATATATCCTTGGTCGTCCTGCCGACCTTTGTTCAAGATATCCCCAAATGACTTGTAATTTACTTTTCACACTGATAATAATTTGGTTCGCTACCTGCCTGTAGTGAAAATCATCATTTCCATCTGTTTTCTTTATTAGTTATTAATTAGACTAAGCTTGCTTGGTTGCTTTCCATTTTACATTTTACTTTTGGTTACGCTTTCTTTTATTATTGACGACTAGGGATTAAATATTGCTTAAGGGGGTTATTAACCATTAATACTAAACATTTATGTAAATGATGGAAAAAGGACTTAAGATAAGTAGCAAAAAGTAGTCAATGATGCTTATTGCGGTACAATTTTGTTTCTTTTTCTACTCAAGTTAATAAGTCAATATTGAACAAGTAGAACAGTTTTGATAAAACAACGACTAAATATTAATATCGTTTCTATAACTATAAAAAAAAATTAAGAAATCCTCATTAATGCGATATATATGGCAAATTTAATTTTAACTAACATTACGTTGAGAGTACGGTGTTTCAACCATTATCATAATCATTAAGTATCGCTATTGCTATTGTTCAAGGTACTATCACATACTTCAAACTCTACAACAACAACTTGGTCCCAAGTTATCTTTTTTATCAGTTAATGTGAAAGGGTATCCTAGTATTCCGCGAGTCGCAGGAACTTACCACGCAATATTAATAATAGCATAAGAAATTGAAAAATATACTCCAAAAATGAAAAACTGTAATTAAGCTTGAAGTATTGAGTTTGCCATTGATTTTAGTTTTTTTTTTCTTTTGTCGTCTGATATCCATTTGGCATTTGGCTTGTTTAATCTTAAGTCCCTCTCTAATTCCTATTCTCTCTTTTTTTAAACTTAATTTATGGATACACACTTTTTCTGTCGTCCGGTCTAAGCAATCCTGAATTCATTGCGGAAACTTTTATCCTTTTTTCGATATATTTTGACATTTTTCCAATACACAACAAAAGACGAGACACGAGAAGAAAGCGGCGATTTTAATTGAATTTTCCGATCACGTCCGAATCGATAATCATTAGAAGAAGACACTTCCTTTGGTTTCAATTTGGGCTTTAACAGAAAATAAGAAATTGAACCTTAAACACTCCAGTTAACCCAATTTTATTGTTCCATTTCAATTACTTGATAAAGATACGGCTTTGTTGTAGTAAAAGGATTTCCTTTGTCGGGGGGAAAAGTTTTTTCTTTCGGTCTCAACGAACGCTGAACTCACAAAGATACGCCGCTAAGGAAAAGTTCGCAGAGCGTACTTAATGAGACAAAATTATATTTTACAAAGTCTAGTCTTCTGAAACATGGTGGTGATTTCTTTCGATTACTATAACTTTCAACGAATGGTTCAAAGCACTGCAAAATTTAAAGCTACTATATTTTTCTAACATGACAAACGTGATGCTAGTTTGGGAAATTTAATTAAGATATTATTCCTTGCAATAAGCAAGCAAGATTAATGCACTACAAGCAGCTGAAAATAAGCTGAAAATTGCAATGAAAGCATTTTTAATCATCTTAAATCATTTCAATTATTCAAACGTATACATGTATTTAGATTTTATTCTTCATTTAGCAAAATAGTTATTAATCTAGTGTCAAATTACTTTGCTTTAGACTGCAGGGTTTATATGAACAGCTGGTAGATTAATTGAAAGTAATGACGTAATAACGAGAGACGAGATTGAGTGACGCGTGCCTCTAGAAAGACGTTTCTAGGGTAATTTTTTGCAAGAAGAGGATCAATATATTCTCTCTCTTGTGAGACGACCAATCATTGTTTTTTCACATAAGTGTTGTTTAAGAGTTCAACGATGAATACACCTGGAAATAATAATGCAATTTATAAGTTCAAAAAACGTTTTTCTACTTCCTTGTGTAAAATAATTAATTAATACGATCTAGCGTGCGGGAAGCTTCACGTTCACTTGTCTTACGGATCCGAGTCACTTCGGACATTTCCGGCATATTACCGCACGGGTTTGGGACAAATCGGATTTTTTCGGAAATATTTTCACGCAGCTTAAATGACGTTTAGTAAATTCTGACGGCCATGTCAGTGAATGTATTCGTGCTGTTTTGCAAAAATGTACCCAAAAACGTAAGGTCGTAGAGAAAGTATAGTATGCAAAACGTTTGGTAAACATTTTAAGTCACTCACACGTTTGTTGCATATACGTATGTACAAAGTTTATATTAAAAATATACATATATTTTACCATTCGCAGATTTAAACCAGAATTCGATTTTAATAATACAGAAATATTTTTTCGTCTTTAATTTTGTTCTATAGCAGACACTGTGAGCCAACAATGAAGGAATGCGTTTAAGCTTAGATTTAGAACACTGCGTGCACTTATCAAAATATTAATAGACTATGTTAAAGGATAGAAAAGGCGCAAGTACCAATCTGCAATCACAAAGAGCGAGATATTATTGCGCGCGTCTTACGGTACTTGCACGTTTATCTAATCTGAAATTATAGTGGTCAATTTTATCTGGAAGCGATATTTTATGTAGGGACCTTTTGGTATTCTGATTACAGTTTTATTGGCCGTACACTTGGGCTTTGTAAATTATTATTAATTACACATAACAAACACACATTCCTAATGATAAAGTTTGACGCTTTCATACGAAGTACCCGTGGTTGTCTGGAAGTTAGACAGTAATAAAAGCATACTCTGTTAGTGTTTTACTTTGAACACAAAACATGTTCACTGGTCTGAGTATAGCCGCGTTTTGCCTTGTCTTGTGGCGCGTGTATTTAATTCATTGTTGTGCTAAAATGTTCCATGATTATATATGCCGCCTTCAAAATACAATATGATACGCGAGAATGATCTGTTCTCGGCTTAAATATGCCCTTTTGCCCTATCTACATTCGGTCGTCTGCTACATGAGCGACGAAGCTTGGCATTTTCTATTGACTTCCTATATGCAAAGCCATTATTTATTTGAAAGATAGTTGCTGAATTCTATTAAAATAGTAAACATATTCCAAAAGCTAAAATTAATAGTCTCAGCTTAATATGAGAATCAAGCCTGTGATAATACGTTACTATTTTTTGTAAGTCTAAGTAAAAGAATAGAACGGGTAGAGGAAAAGAGGTTAATTTAATTCCGCTGGTAGTTAGGTGCATCATTTAAAAATATGTTTCTATTTACTTAGTAACTTCTAGTTTTGGTTAATTGGTTTGTTAAATGAATGCATTAAGAGAATGTTTCCGAAGAATTTGTTCGATCCAATCATAACAAAATCGTTTAAAGCTGTCTAGGAGCCACCAATCACTTGTAAAATTTTAACTAACCGTTAAACGTGCAAATTTTTATTCAGAGTGCGGTATGTGAGGCATGCAAACGTCTACAGGGTAAGCAATAAATCACCATAATACTAAACGGTGATGTTCTGAAGCCTCAGACAACGCTCCTTGGCTCGAAGAAAGGATTAAAAGGGTCATTTTGTGACGAACTGTCACCCGATACTTTTGTGTTTCACTGGTGCATTGTTAAAATGGCTATCGATCAATAGCTAGTTGTCATTTGATACTTCAAATGCAGGGATTGAATTCCCGAGAGCACAATCGGTCAACCGATATGGGCTTACAGCAGTTTGATGCAGATTAGATATTACTATACGGATTTATAGAAATCAACACGCAGTCGGCATTCGCATCCTTTGCATTTTTCAAATGATTTTTTCTAGCAATAACAACTTAAAATTTTAATCATTTTAACAAAATGGTATTATCTAAAATTCTTGGATTAAACATTTTATGATGCATATAGAGTACGAAATTTACCATAAAACTTATTTTATCTGATTTTCATTTTAACATAACCCATCTAATAAATAACATTATTTTGAAAGATTATGCCATTTACAGAAAAAATATTTTTTGTTTATTTTAATTTATTTATTTACACACATCAAATAGCCGAATCCACTTGCAGATAGGTAAGCACAAAGTACAAAGTACTAACAAGAAAACAGAAAATATTTATATTAAATAATACAAGTCCAGTTAATTCTAGGAAGAATATTAATAATAACATTACAAATTAGAGGTGAACATCAAAATTACATATTGATTTTCTTATAATTGTAGTAAAAATATGCAGTCTGTCCTGCCGGTTAATTAATTTTATAAAGAGTAAGATAAAATAGTTAACAAGATCGCGACAGTTTTGCAGGATATAAGTAGCAACAAATTTCGAAGAAATATTAAATTCTAGCTTTTGCTACGATTTTCCAAAGAATTTCATGTGGAATACCTATTGGAGGGTCCTATTGCTATCCTTCTAGAGTCACTAATTTTAAAAACTTTTTCTCTCAATTGACATTACTGATACATGTAGGTTGTCCAGTGCAACAGATGACGTACACGAGGTTATTGAAAACTGTAAGAGATACGCCGTCCCTTAAATAGAAGAAAAGTACCGTATGTATATGACAAGAAATAATCTAGCCTTGTTTTATTTTAAATCGATATCTTTAGATAGATACAGGGTGAAAAAGGAAAATGTCCATTTTGAAAAACAACAATATTTTGCTTACTATAAGAGCTGAAATGAATATTCAGAATATGGGTAAAAATTTAGCCCTACTATGTTGCGAACGGATTCAATTTCTGTTTTTCTTATGGGCGCCATATTCATTTTTAAAATTTTCAAAATCCTCTTTAAAAATTCTTTTTAACCATTTGTAACACATTTATTTTTAATCAAGATAAATCCGGAAAAATAAGAAGAAGAATAAGATTTCAGGATACAATATAGCGATTCAATAAATCAATAAAATTGAAGGGAGAGGATCGAGAAAAGAAGACATAAAAATTTTCATAAATACCTTTAAAGGTTCTTTACTTCTTCAACGCACAAGAAACGAAGAAAATAGACAGAATTTTACAATAAAATTAGAGTGAGTGTTCAAATAATCCGCCGTTTTGTTATACGGGTAACACACATCTTCTCAATGCTGTTTGACAGGGCTGTCTTACCATTTGCGGGGTGAGACTGTTAACAGCTTCTCTTAATTCTCCAATGTATCCATAGGACCTATTGTATACTTGATTTTTGATGTGACCCCATACAAAGAAATTAAGAGGTGTTATGTCTGGGGATCTCGCTGGCCATCTGACTGATCCCAGGTTCTCTATTCACCTGTTAGCAAATTCAGCATTTAAAAAGTTCGTAATAATCTGTGCATTGTCTGGCGGTGGGACGTCTTGTGGAAAAACATTTGTTGCAGGGCCGCTAGTGGAAGGTTCATCAGATCTTCTGTTTGTTTGTTTGTAAAAGTTTTTAATATCTCTCGGGATTTAAGTTATCATTGAAAAAATATTATCGAATTTTATGGGTACCCAAAATAACAAACCAAACGTTAAATCCCCGCTTCTGATGCCTAACTTCACAAACCGGGAATAAAAATGTGTTCTTATGATTAAAGCGTCCATAACTAATAAATTGGCACTCATCCTACCATTATTAATTTAATTTAATGTAACCTAGATTCTTTTTGGCATATACATACGCTACTTTTCTTCCATTTATGCGACGCTGTATCTATTTCAGTTTCCAATATCCCAACTTATACTAGACATCTTGTATATCTATTTATATTTTATGTATTATATGGAGATAACTAATATCACTTATCATCACCAACGAAAATTTCCTTTAGAATTTTTTTAAATAATAAACGTTGTATTAAATTTGAATTGTACATTTTCAAAAATGCCACAAAGCGTCGACTCTCAGTTTGAGACAAACTATATGGTTTAATGTAGGCCGATTAGTTGAAGAGGTTGTTTTCCACAGTTAGTTATTCGCCCTTAGTTTTTATGTACGCACGAGACAATTTATACAACTTTTCTGTAAACAGTTAAAAAAATTCTCAACTGTAGTAATTTCTTCGTGAAATCTGTATGGACAATCCCATTTTTTTCTATTCGTAAAATAAAAGTTTGGTTTAGAAACAATATATCGGTAAAAATAGTGATGAAACCCACATGCTTCTATTTCTACAAATGAACAAGAAAAAAAATAATCCTATTACTAGCCGCCTTTTTCTCTTGTCAAATTTGCCTCACTTCTCTATCAACCCGTTGTAATTCTATTGACAAAACAAATGGAAAAGCATATTGACAACAAAGCAATGTGTTGTTGGATTGGATGATTGATTATAGAACAACGTTTTCATTTTTTTTCCAAAATGGGATTCTTAAAATGCGTCAAAATGTTTCTACAACAAATAGAATATTTTAACAATGACGCAAATTGATTTTCCGCTTTTACCAAAACAAACTACTTGCTTGAACAAATTTTATTAGTTTCTTTAATAAAACTTTTCCAGCAGAATTTTTAAATTTTTTGGTGAAGTTATAGTGAACAATTAGCACTAAAAAAAAGGATAATCTCTCTTATTGAGACAATGAATTCTCTGCGTTTTAATATACCTTTCCAGCATTCACATTTCGTGCAGTTGCCTTGAAAAAAGAAAGCTTCTAAATTTTTTAAATTTGCAGCAGTCCCCGAATATCTGATGGACTGAAAATCATTTCTTGAAACTTTAATATAAACAGAACTTTTAAATTTTTAAGTGAAGTTAGAGTGAGCAATTAGGATTTAAAAAAAAATAATCTCGCTTATTGGGACAATTAATTCTCTGCGTTTTAATAGACGTTTCTAGCCTTTTCCGACAATTATTCACAGTTCGTGCAATTGCCTTGAAAAGAGAGAGCTCCTAAAATTTTTAAATTTGCAGCCGTCCCCGAATATCTAATGGACCGAAAATCATTTCTTGAAACTTTACTATAAGTGCATTTTGTTATCGTGGAATAAATTGAAAATTAAAAAAAAATGTGGTGATTCTCTATCAGAATATAACTTAACATACTTCTTTCATACTAACATTCCGAACAAATTTTAAGATGACAAATTCAAACTAAATCAGACCGCACTGTCAAGTTTTACGCAAAAAAAAGTTGAAAAGTTTTTAAAGCACGATTAACTCATCTTACCTTAGCGTAAGAAAAATAAATGGCATGATGTATCAACCGAAGTTCACGAAAAAGTGTTCGAGCACTGTACGTTGAAGCTGTCGACTTTTTTGATGACTGTTCACGCATTCTCACGCGTGTGTCGTACTACAGTGTCGGTAGTCGCTTTTACGACGGGGATTAAAGAGGGAAAAACATTTGAAGGGGATGAACGAACACTAAAAGAAACGCTACTAAAAAGGTAAAATAAAATTCCCCAAATTTGAAGCGAAAAAAAAAAAAAAAGAAAAATGATTGAATAATGAATGAATAATCTAGGCTCTTAATAAAAAATATGCTAATAATAATATTAACTTTAGTAAATCGATTTAAAACAGATTCAATTCGTTAAGATTAATTTCAGCTACCAACTAATTAATACATTTTCTAAATAGGTAAACTTCAATGTTAGTTAGTTTATCTGCGTTATATAAACTTTATAATTTCTTCCATTTTTTTAATTATATTGCTACTTTATTGTCAAAACTGGATCCAATTTGACTACTTAGAACCTAGAAAATAATTAATACGATTGCCTCTGATGAGGTAATCGTCATCTTTCGTTATTTCGACCTGATTCCTATGGAATTGCGATTTACTCCCATCGAGGCATGTTACTGAAGCACAAAGGCTTCTGATTCTCCTCACTTGTCCAATTCATGTTAATTATTCGCAAACTATTCGCATAAATCCGAATAGCAGAATCTCCTCGATCGTCCCTTACCCAATTGATCAATTGAAAGTTTTTTAGGTAGTTTTCTTCTGCACAAAGTCGGTAGAATCTGTCATTTTTCAGCAAATATCTTTGCACGTCGAAAAAATTATATAAATATCCGATTTCATTATATTGTTATTTACAAATTTCGTTTTGAATAATTTGATATAAAAATCTGTTGTTGGTTATTCATTTTCAAAAAGTGTTCATTTTTTTAAACTTCAGAAACGCTTTTCTTTTCAGACAATTTTCTTGCTATGTTATCGGATAGCATAAATAACTGCAATGTTTATTTAAAGTTTACAGATTGGCAGTTGGTGTAGTAGCCTGGTACCCTGTCTGTGACTGCGAACTCTTTCCATAGTTAAGTATATTAGAGTTTTATCTAGGCCTCTTTGATTAGACTCCGCAACCACGATTTCGACTTCCTTATGTAAATCGTTGTCTCTGGCTTGGTTAAGCCCAGTAGATCGAAAAGCACACTCACTAATCCTTCGCATTGGCATAACAAGTGTTTGAATTTTACTTTGCCTTCTTGGGATAATCTACAATCCTATTAAGCTTAGATGCGTCTTTACTCGCAAATAGCCCGTCAGTAGCCATTCATAGTCCTAATGACTTAGTGCTGTGAATGTAGCCTAGAATTTTCTGAAGAATTCCTTGCCTATCTTTCTCTGGGGGTGTCTATGAACACTTGCCGGGTTTATTTTCGGAGTGGATTTAGCCACCCCACTATAGTGACGAGCCTTTAAAAGCAATTCTTCACTCCGTTCAGAAAAGTACCACCATAAGAGGGAGTAAATTGGACAGAGAAAATCTGATCAAACCAAATCAGTCTCCATCTGTTGTGTAAGGCAGTGTGCTCCACACACATTTTTGCGTAGCTTTCGTAAAAACAGGTTCGATAAACAGCGCAGGTAACCAACAATTAAGTTTGTGAGCCCCTATAAAGTAGGTTTTGCACCTTGTTTTCAGTCGCTATTAAATTATATTGATCCCACCTCTACTCAGTTAAATAAAGCTGGTTTCTGTTAGGTTCGACATTTTGTTCTATACATTTTATTCTATTAAAAAATACTGCTTAAAAGATTAGCTCATTTTAGTACTTCGAGCTGCCTTAGGAAAAGGCGAGTTCAATGTGTTTGCTGGAGTTTCTGCAGTTCCGCAACACCATCTAACAAAACTTCTGTTCTAAGTTTGGCGAGTACACAAAAGTTTTCCTGAATGGTGTTTCAAAGTCGTTCCCTACATATTTGTAATTTTCGGGATAATCTAAATACGGATCTGCTTACCTACTCAAGATGATTGAGTTATTATCTCGGACGAATGCAAAAGAAAAAAGCGAAGAAATCGTCAGTCGGTCGTGAGAAGGCGCTTGATTGATTCAGATACAATTTGTTTTCTAGGACTGTTCGTTGTTTACCTTGTAATCATGCAGTTTCGTAAAAGGAAGTTAATATCGAATTGAATGACGGGCCCGGAAGATTACGTGTAGGAATTTCAAGACAGGAGTGTAACATTTTCATTATTTCAAGTTGAGATTAATTTTTGAAATTCTTAATATTTCTTGCAGTTGGAACCTTTCTCTATATCTATATCTGCCAAATGATTACCGCGATTTCTCTGGTAGCACACAATTCTTGAAGTTTTTAATAACTGCTGAACATATTTCTTGAGGTATTCGCCCAATTTCTTCTTACAATGGTTGAATGGATTGCAGATTGTTTTCGTGTAGGCTTTGCTTTTCACATAGCCCTACAAAAAACAGCGGCGAAGATAAGCCTGCCTCCATACTGTGTAGGCAATACATTTACTGCTTCATCTGCTGTATGACATGTCGCACCATCTTGTTGGAACCACATATTCTATATATTTATTCCCTTACTTCGTTCCATAAGAAAACATCAATCATAGTTCGGTATCGTTCTCTATTTACTTTAACATCGTTAAATAATACGGGCCTCGGCTCGGATTTTAATTGCTCCAGATGCGACAACTTTGCATATTTAAATAACTGTTTAAGTGAAAATTTTCACTTAAAATGATTTTATTGCAAAAATTATTGTCATTTAGCTTCATCTGATCGGCTGGTTTTAGCTTCTGTGTTAATTGAATTGAAGAGCGTAGACCTAAATCTGTCTTCAAAATTCTTCATGTTGAAGTTCGAATAATACCCCAATGTGGTGTCCGCCTTTTGGCCTGCATTTTGTGCGATTTTTCCTTTTATTCTTGCGGCTCATACAGTGTCATTTGGAATCACTTTAATACGAGGTAAGCCTGGAAGCCGAATGCACAAATGTAATAATGCGGTAATATTTTATATTGTTCTGTTATATATTTATTTTAACCACGTGTGGTGTGTCTCTTTTTATTTATGCTTTATATTAGATGTTCGTCGATGTGTGTCGTGGTAGAATTGTACTGTTTTAGAATGATCTGAACCTTTCGTACCAAAGTACAGCTAAGGTTTTATGCTTTTAACATTCGATCGGCAGCGATCAGAAACCGAGTGATCACATCAATGGGCACGGAATGCATGGGAAAGATTCACTCTCACCCGAGATGACAGCTAATGGTTCGACCTGCTTGTCAATTGACGAGGAGCGGTAACGCTTCAGTTTCACAGACCGCCGTTCAGACCCCAAAGTTACATCGTCTTCATACCTTGGAATGAAGTTGCCAACTTAAACAACGTTATTATTACTAATGGCGAGAAAAAATCCGCATCGTGGATTCCTCAGCTTTGTGTTACTCATAATTACATCATGAAGCTCGCAGTTTTGGCAACTTGGAAACGGGGCTTTCAAGGCGCTTGTCCCGATAATTTCCAAATGCCACATTTTGGCGAATTCGTGAATACTTTGGTGTACGGAATCATCCCTCAGAGATACCCATTCCCAAAGTAGTGCAGAAATTCGAAATTACAGGATCTGTTCAAGATATCACAATAAAAATTCGTGCTAAAATTTTACTGAATTTTACAAGAAAATAAAAACCGAATAAAATAAACAAAATTTGAGCTAAGAAAAATAGCAATAAAACACATTCGAACCCTCCTTTTCGAATGCGTATTATAAAGGATCGATTAGATTTTCGTGTTGTTTTACGACCAAAAAAAAAATCTAAATATTTATTTTGAATTGAAAGATTTGAATGTTGTTTTAAAAGTCAAAATTAAAGTAATTCCCTTGTTTAAATTACTTACTTGTTTTTCAATTTTTTAGGACCGTTCATTTCCCTAATTAAAAATCGTTGTTCTTACTGGAACATATCGTACATGCAAGGGCATTTCAAAATTCATTATTAAAGTTCACGACCAATTTTCCACGAAGAACTATGACTTCTGCAGGTTGTTGAAATTTCAAGATTTTTTTTAGTTTTTCTTTGAGTGCGGCCACACAACGGAGCTTTAACAATAAAAAGCACCATAAAAATTGTTCGTCGTCGGTAATTTTTATTTAGTTTTCTCTACATTTGCTTAAAATATAATGAAATATTTTTATTTTCATTCTCATATCGTCAAAATCAAGGACATAAATCTGAAATATATCTTCATATCTTAACATATTTTATGTAGTTACCAGTTTTTAGGACTGGAATGCTATATATCTTCCTCACCTGAAGAAGAAGATGTCGAGCGAACAATTCTCCACAGTGAATTGCTGTTAGAATATACAAGGAGATATTTTTCAGAGGTCAAGCCCCATTTTCTCCCACTAGAGATTTGTTCATTATCCAAAATGGATAATACAACTTTTCACTATCTAGTAATTTGTGACTGTGCGCGTCAAGGAAAAACTTAAAATCATTTTTTGGTGTTGGCTAAGTGTAATTAAAATGTTTAACGAAGCAGGGGAAAAAGTTCTTCAATTGCATTTTGGCATTTTTGCTTCATTACAAGTAGTATTATTTCAAAGTATTCTCCTATTTTGTTTATTATTTGTTATTTAACAATTGCGAACACATGCTTCTTTCAACGTGGAAAATGTGTCCGTAAGAACACACCAAATTTACATCCAAAATTCAACCCCACAAATCGCAACTCAAAATAATTGCCGTCACATCATTAAAAAAATCACTTCTAGTACCTATTGGTAACATATAGAGTTGTCGCAAAATGCTGATGTTATTTAGTTTAGAAGTATGGGGATGAGTCATGTGGGAACATTTTACTGGGTAGATACAAGTTGAAAATATATTTTTTCCCATACAAGGTGACCAATTTTGGATTGGGATTGGATGGCTAACGTTTAAATCTAAGATACAGGGTTGGTTTAATGGCATTAAAGTTGTGGATTTTAGGTGCATAATACATTGAAGCTACCAAAATGAAATTAATAGAATTGGATTAACAAATATTTTATAAAAACCAAATTCTTTGATTTTAGTATTTGCTTCCTAGCAAAACATGATATTCATTATCTTCGTCTATACCTCACATTTGTGTGCATTTTTATATTATTCAAAAAATTATGCTAGTTCCATAATTAGTAGTTGATGTCTATTGTTACTGATTTTAGTAATGGAGTATTCAGTGCATAAAAAATTATTTCCTATTTGAAGCCCTTGCGTCTAAAAAAGACTCACTTTATTTCTTGAATTACATAGTTAGATCTATAGACAGGAAGCACTAATTACTAAACCTGCTTAGGTTAGGTAAAAATACAGACCAATAGAGGGTTTTACTATTTCAATGTTATTAGTGCTAGTTCAAAATTGGGACACCCTGTAGACAAGACAAATGAACTACAAATAAACTCAATTTGAAATAAACGTGTAAATATTATCTAATTAATTGGTTTTCCTAAAATATTTCTTATTTCACATTTTATAATTTAATTTGGTAACACGTATCCCATGTAACCGACCCTATATCTATAATGGGTTAAAACATGTACAATTCAATTGAAAAAGGGGCCACCATGTATATAGGAAATATTAAAACATTAATATAAATAACAGCGAATAAAAAACAACCGACAACTACAGAAACATAAATAAAAATTTATCCTTTTGTTATTATAATGTGACATTAAATAAAAAAATACTATGTATACAATTAAAACATAATTATTTGGCCAAAAATATTAAAGCTTTTTAACACATTTAAACTTGCATTTGGCATTCATTTTAATTGTTCCTAAGTAGGACTTACTAAAAATTTGCGGATCTCCTTTGAAACATTTGTTGCATCAGTTTCGGTAGTAGTTATTAAACGACATATTTAATTCTCTGAATGCAGTGTTTATGGTATTTGATTTCATCCCATCCGTTCTGATATTAAAGTACCAGTGAACTCATGGTTGAAGTAGAAAAATAAAAATATATAATTAGCATTTATGTCATATGGAAGTGGACAGAATATTCTTAGATATTAAGAGGTGATAAAAAAAATTATAAAAAGGAAAGCAAAATATAGTAAATTACTTATAAAAGAACAGGAAATGAAATAATTAAGGGAGAAATATATTGGATATATAGGAAAACCGAATTAAAAAGTGATTGACTATACTATTCAAATCAGGTTATCAAAGTGACATACAGGAAGAAAATGTCATTATTCATTATTACTTTAAATAAAAAGCAATTTCAGAAGATATGCTGAAAAATGAAGCTACTGGATATGGTAAATTTTGAATAAATCTCTTTGTACGAAATTTGTTGTCGACAAATCACTTTTAAAATCAGGAAAAATATAGTAAGTGCCTATAACATGTGATTGAAATTGACGAAAGAATGTGGGTAGCTGAGATGCTGCTAGAAAATACTGTCGAGCCCCTTATTATTTATCTGAACTCCAACGACTAAAGTTCATCTGATTACTCGAAACTTGATGACTAAAATTTACAAATAAAGTTGTATTTTAAAAAGCATTTTTTTTTAAATAATAATATTGATTGCAATCTATTTCCATATTATCCTTACTTCTATATAAGTTTTCATTTTCTTGAACAATCATTGTCTCAATTATGTTCTCATCTCTATAACTATAATCATGTATAATTATTATTATATTTATTATGCCTGTAGTAACGCCGTTGTCACAAGAGACGAAATATAGTCCATCTATTTTCAAATAACATTAAAAGTGGAATTCTCGATGAAGCTAGTATTATTCCAACTTATACAGCAAATACTACAATTTATCATTAATACGTATCTGCTACAAGAAAGTGATCCATCGAATTGTAAATTTTCAGGAAAGTGCTGTTTGGCGTGAAAGCGAAAAAACTAAAGTATCTACTTTGAAATGTAGTTCCTTTCTAGTCTTTCTAGCTTGCTTTTCAGCATGTACATACTTCGTTTTTATTCAAACGACCCAAGTATGAGTTTCAAAACTACTCTACCATGTGTTATTTGAAAACGCACTCCCTCTGGGCCTATGACGCCGTAAAATTGTGAATCTCTCCATCAGATTCGACTTTTATCATTTATCCGCAACCCCAATTTTAAAACTTTTTGATTTCATAGCCACTGAACCGCGTTTTCTAAATACGAGTGTCACCTTTAGATTATACTTTATCATAAAAAGGCAGTGGGTAGTTATTACTCCCCGAGAACTTGATACGCTTCATATCTTCGATCTACTTCTGTATCCCTCTCATATTCCCCCCAAATTTATTTTATCCCTTCGTAGTATTTATTTGCTTTATATTTTAACATCCCCTCTTTCCAGAAATCCATACTTACGGTGCGTGAGGTTACTGCGAAACGTTCCCTTCGTAAACGCCTTTGTTTTACGATAAGAACGGGTGTATGTTGACGATAAACTTCAACTGTAACTTATAAATTGCCGTTTTTCTTGATCAAACAGCACACATTTTCCCCGAATGTCCCAGTAAAATGGAATTTCTTTCTAGGTACTACTACTCATCAAGCCTAACTCAAAAATTGTTTTATTGTGAATATACCACCACAAAAGTAATAAACAATTGTTTGTCATAAATAGTCCGGGTTCAATTTATCTTGGTAATATTCTGATTGTGTTTAAAAAAAAAAATATTTTAAGGTAAATTAAATTCCAAAATGGATGATTAGCACTCAAGTTTTTCCCTAAATGACATGTAAAACAAAACACTAACAATTTTCTGAGATCTCAGCCCGAGAAATATTTTTTGTAATGGAACATCTTTTATGTTTTAGCTGTTACTTAAATTATATGACACACTTTATATTTTATCGTACTTGTTTTCGGGACATTAGCAAAAATAGGTGATTTTTATTTTATTACAACAAACGAAGACAATAAGAGCTATTTTCATATTTGCAATAATAAAAATAAATTCTTTTATTAATTGACCTCCATTTCTTAATAGTTAGGAATTGTCTCCGATTCATTGCCACTGCACATATTTAAATCCATTAGAGTCAAGTCCGAGCTGTTAGCTGGTCAACCATACACATTTCATATTTAGAAAGAAAATTTTCTACCCGGATGATGTTATAAGGAGGCCATATTATTTATTTGGATTGGTATAATAAATGAAATAAATAAATAATATATATCGTGCTATATTACGTTTTAATAGATGCGAATAATCGTCTCCAGTAAATTTTTGTGCTGCCAATGGACACTCAAAAAATGTGTGTCTATGACACCCACCAAATGTTAACCGACTGCGTTTTTATTTTATGTATTTGTCTGGGATTATTTATAGACCACTGGATACTGGTTTATCTTTTCCCGCTTTTTCGTGTGGTGAACGAACTTTCATCTTTCCATAAAATATATTTTATTAAATTTTTATTTTTCGTTATATCTATTTGAAAATACCACAAAAAACTTCATCCTCCTTTGGCTCACTAACTAACAGTCTTTATATAAGGATGACTTTAATTGCCAGTCACAAGACTCTATGATGAAATTATATGAAAATATACAATTTGAATAAAATTGAATTGAATAAAATATAAAGTTTCTTATATAAATGTCATCAGAACAACGTAATCTATTGAATACTGGTAAAGCATACATGTCATTTAAGAAAAAACTTGGTTGGAAATAGTAAAAAAAAATAGTAATAATTTGATATAATTAAAATGTTATCACGATAAATGGAACGCATGGTACCTAACTTCTGAATTAGTTTCATTTAGTTTTTTCAATTTCATGTTCCTCAATCGCATTTTCTTATTGAAATTGCTTTTAGTTAGCATTTTCAGAGGTTAAAAAAAATAAAAATGTAGGAAGTTTTGTTCATCGTTCTGGATAAATACTTTCACATTTACAACAGAAAACTTAAAAAAATGCACTCTCAGTACTCTTAGGGATGGTATAAGTGCTCAAACTTGGACACAATTGTGAAAAAGTACTTGTAATACACAAAGTCTACAAAATGACCTACAATTTCGTTGTAAAGAAAATATGCGTCACAAATTAAATTACACGACAACGAGAAGGTTTGGGATTATTAATAATATAATTAAATTTTCTAGTGCAAGTAGGAATTTTACATTTATAGGCATTGAGGTGAGTAGAAATCAACTAAACATTTCACTTCAATAAGAATATTTAAATCATCGGCGAATAGCAGCTTATGGCAGCAAATAACATCGTCAAGATTGTTAATGAACCGACCTATGGTACTCCTGACGTTGCCAAGTGAATGTCTAATGTCTTTTGGTCAAATACAAATTACAGAGTGTAATTGAAATAAATTGCAAATTTAGCAACAACATCCTGCCGAGTAGTAACAAATCTATCATCATGTTTCATAGTGGGCGGTATTCTATTTTTTTAGTGGGCAAGCCTCCACTACAGGATTGCACTCTATACTTCATTATAAGCATTACTAATTTCTTGGTTAATTAAGCATATGAAATCGCGTTATCCCCTTTATTTTTAGCGCATCTTCATATTTTAAGCGCGATAGCAAGATTCAATTCAATCAATAAAATAATGACCGCTATCCCGTAGCAGTTGTCTTATGCAAACGTATTCTTTCGGAAAACAGAAACACCATTTTTCCACCCGCAACAATGTTCCCTTTGTTACATTACCATAAAGACCAAAGCACACTTTGAATATATATAATTTTGCATTATATTGTCCACCGAGCCTCAATAAAACACTTCCTTCGGTCCAGTTTCAAACAAACAAAAACTGCGAAATTTCCATAAACTCATAAGCATTGAATGGCGGTAGTTTGCATGAAATTTTATTATCCGGAAAACTGGCTTCGTATATAAACACGGACCGTGCATTTGTCCGAACAAATGCACATCGGCTGAAAACTCCCAAGTGGCCCACGATTTGAAACATTTCCATATTTCATAAAACTTTGTTTCGTAACAAATTTTTATATATTGCCATTGAACAATTCCCTCTCGGGTATAAGTAAGTCTGTCGGGCCTTGTAAATATAAATATGTATGTGCGATTTAACGAACGAAAAGTGAATATTTTTCATAAACTCAGTATTCATATATCGTTTTATTCACATTGATTGAACGTACCGCCAGGAATTTCATAGATAATAACTTTTCATTACGCAGGTAGTTTTCAAAGCGGGTGGACTACAGTTTCAGGAATTATTTTTGTTTTTTAGCATATATTTTTAAGCAATGCGAAATTTTATGTAAAAATCTATTAATAATTATTGGAATAAACAGTGTTATGTTGGCATATTTCTTTTTAAAACCACAAATTTTTAAAAAGAATATTTATTATTTGTTTAACTTATTTATATACATTCGGATGGAGCATTTCTGTTAAAAACAATTTTCCGGGGAAATAAAAGGTTGAGAAAAACTTTGTACGTCTTGTAACAAAAATACTAGAATTATTTACGCATCAACAAATTGTGTTCGTAAAACTCCAAAAATACATATAAAATGTGTTTCAAATAAACTAACAAATTGGCCCCTGTCCAGGTACTACTGAATAACCTGTATGGCATTAAACAAAAAATAAAGTTAAATCAGAAAATTTTATATTAACCAATTTGTTTAAATTACCTTACGAGCTATGGGAATAGATTATCCTGGTAGCATATATCATATAATTGGTATTGGCAACAGTGTGACAGAGTCAATATCTCGCTTCCTATTTACAAATATTCTGGATTCCTTCTATGTCGGTTGTTGATCGGATTTGAATCGAATTTGCTGACGTTTCGGTATCAGAAAAATATCAACTAGGCTAAAAAAGAAACATGAAAAAACCTTAGGACTACGACAAATAAACTCTTCACCAGTTGCCGAACATAATCATGAAATAAAAATAAATAAGAACTAAAACTTCAGATTTTTACGAAATTGTGATTTATCAAATGTGATTTGATAAAGACACGGTGTTGTCGAAACAATTGTCATGTCAAAATATATAATTTCGTGAAAATCTGAACTTTTAGTTCTTATTTATTTTGATAAATGGATTTTCATCAAGTAAAAGCCACCTCAGTTCAATAATCATGAAATATGGTTCTGTCGTAGATAAATCTGAGAATCCATAAAAATATCTAAACTACCAAACAATCCTAACCGCGACTTGGTTATCACCTTTCCCACCCAGGAAGCAGACTTTCGAGAAAATGTTCATGTCGTTCCTTTAGCTTCACCCTCAAATAGTACATAAGCGGTTACAGAGTAGAATGCAAACCACTTTCAGTTGACCTCTAAAGAAGCCCACATGATAATTGGCGAAACGTTAGCAAGTTCGATTCAGCAACAACCGAAGCAGGAGGAATCCAGAAGTTTTGTAAATATTGCTACCAGTAAACTGTGGAAGTTAAAATAATACACGTATATTTTAAAAATATTTTCAATTATACAGGTTGTTTTTAAAACATATGACAATACAAAAAGGATTTTTTTTAAATGTAACTCGCTGTAGTAGGTTTTTATATTATGATCAATGATCAAACAGATATGTCCATGATTGAATTTGAATTTGAATGCGACGTTGGCAACAAATTTGGAATTAATCCGCACCTTTTATAATATCAAAAATGGAACTCGTGATGGTCAAATATATTACTGAGTTCAGTAAAGTCAGGAAAGTCAATTTAAACAAATTTTTCTCTGAACAGTATCTAACTATTTTATAACTTTTAGCTATGTTTCTTCTACAACTATGGCAAAAGTTTTTTCTATATTGATCGATTCAAGTTTGTACCAATTATTAATTTAATAATCATTCACAAAAATACGTTAATTTATTGCAATTTAGTTGAGCGCTGAAAGAGGAGTTTAAATGGTAAAATGGAAGTTTGACCTGAAACAATCGATTTAATTCTCCTCTTAGTTACAAAATACGTTTTTGTTCTAATGAATTCTTTTTGGTAATCAACTTCGTCTCAATTTTTGTAAACACAAATTTTATTCTATTCGTATATGGCCCATTAAGGGTTATTTGGAAATTCCTAGTATTAATTATATCAATAAAACAACTAATCTCCCATTTTATTTCATTAATTTTTAATTTGAAAATGTATCGTTTTATTTGAGTTCAGAATTTTCCTGATTTCAAAAGTTGAGAAAGTGAGCCATACTAAATAATAATACAAAGCTAACACTTGTGTGTGGAACGCATCATAGGCCCAACCGTCAAAGTGAAACACAGCTGCTAGATTTACCCGATTCTGCGTGACCAATTGACTCTTTTTCTTTAGGGACGATTAGTTCTGGTAAGATGAGTTATTAATTCTGCAAGGGAGTTTGCTTCGATAGCCTTCAATCACGTAGAAATGATGACAGAACTTATTGAGACTAATGAGTTAGGATACATACATACAAAATTGGTTAAAATTTAAATAAAACACTTAGTCACTTTTAAATACTTACGTGAGTAACCAAAAAAAAAATTATTCTGATATTTAAAAGTTACAAAGTGTTTATTTACCATTCGTCATTGAGTTATAATAGGAAATAGTAAAGACTTGACGGAAGAAATAATTAATAAAGTAGTTAAGTGATACCCAGAAATATATGAACAATGCAATATTTAAAATAATACTTTACATCAATAAATTACAACAAGCTAAAAAACGATCTAAAACTGTACAGCCCTATAAAATACCTAATTATGGAAAACCCACTTATTCCACTACTTGCAGAAATTTTCTTGGACAATTTAGAAAATATCATACATAAATATCCTCTGAGCAAAGGATTTTTCTGGTGGTCTAGATAGGTAGATGATGTTTTTGCTTGTTTCACTGGAACCGAAAGACAACTGCAGTCCTTCTTGAATCATATTAACTCGTTACATAATAGCATAAAATTTACCATAGAGACGAAACAAGACAACTCTCTAAATTTTTCTGGAGTTAACTATAACTAAACTACAGAATAAGTTAGATTTTTCTATTTACCATAAACCCGCACATACGGAGACAATAATACACACACAAAACGTCTGCCTTTATGCTTTTATCAACAAGCCACTTAATGTACCACTTTCTACAGAAAATTTTGAAAAAGAATTAAATATTATAAAACAAATAGCTTTTAACAATGGTTACGATCCCTGTGTGATAGATAAGATTATATATAAAAAGCAGTTTCAAATAACTATGAACTCTATCTATCCCATATTAAACGCCGAAAACAAAATTTATAAAACAATAAAATACATAGGAGAAAATTTCGAAACATCTATCTAAATTTGTTATTAATATTGCTTTTAAAACTGAAAACATACAGGACATTTTCTAAAAAACAATAAAACTAAATTACGAAAAACTCAAAAATCCGGAGTCTACAAGTTGAAATGTGGATATTATCTCAAGATTTATATCAGATAAACAGGTAGAACATTTAAGAAACGTATTAACGAACATAAAAGGGCATATAAAAATAAAAGTTTGGATTCTAACTATGCCATTCATTTAAATTCAGAAATGCACAATTTTGACGATAATTTTCATGTTTTACATAATCATTCAAAAAGCAAAAACCTAAATTTGTTATAAGCTATGGAAATTAACAAAATGAGATATTCGGATTTATTACTTAATGACAAATTGGATTTACATGCGTCTCCGTTGTTAAATTTAAATTTACCTGTAATAACATCTATTACAACCTGTTTTTATATATAAGTGTGGTGTTGGCGAAACAGCTGCCATTAAGTATTAAAAACTGAAAATCGGATAAGCATCAAATTACAAAAAAAGAGCAACTATTCTTTCAAGTTTCTTTAGCAATTCATATCCGTTCCTTTTTTGCATTTTATTCATAATGAAAACAAAGGAACTTTCGGAGAATATATGTAATACCCCCCATTAAATGTGTTTTATAATCAATTAATGAATTTAAGAAGACATCGTTTTTGCATTTATTTTCTTCGGCACTATAATGTCTATATCGAGTAATCTGGTGTAGATATATAATAAATTTTCTTGGTCTTTTCCTCTATTCCCAAGTTAATCTTCCGAAAAGCAACCAAATTGTCTTTTTACACGAAATTTCTGGTCGTTAAGTATAACATAAAGGGTCCCTAATAGATTAGCGAGAATGGTTTTGCTTTAGTTGCCATTATAACCGTATCCTTCCCAAATTTTTGCAGCTAAAGTTTCCTCCATTTCAGGCATGCGATGAGTTTTATTGCCAAGGTGACACGGACAAGAAATGAAATTGTGCTCATGCCATGCTGGACAATGTTCGGACAGATGTGACAAAATTTAAGTGTGCGTGAAGATTTTTTTCTAATACTGCTCATTTCCTTACATACCTTTTACTATTTTTAGAACAGATTGTTTTCGATTCGCTAAGGAATCAATAACGAGGCATATAGACAGGAATCTTCAAAGAAAAATCTAAAGAAATATAGCGTTATCATTAGTAAAATCAACAGACATACCGTACATTACACATTATTTTAGTACAGAAGAATTTGCATAACTGCTTATGGTAAAGCATCTAAAAAAACGCAATAAAATTTAGTAGAACTAAATGTAAAATCACAAGAGGACTCTTCCTAGATGCCGTCTCTATTAAGCAAATTCTTCTCTGTTTTGGGACCTGAATAGGGGGCTTTTTCGTCGGTGGTGTTCAGTTCCTTATGCCCCTTACCCAAGATTTCTTTTCTCTTTCGATTTTCCCTTTGTGGCGCATGATGTGTCGGTAAGACATTTTCCTAATTTATATAGTTTGTGATCTGGTGTTAATATTTCTTAAAATGTTGTCGTTTTTTTTTCTACTTGTTCTACTAGTTCTACTAGAGCACAGCATGCTCGCGACATTCGTCTATACAATCACATTTCAAATGCACTTAACTTTCTCAAGTATTCTTGCTTGAGAGTCTCCCTGCAGTACATGAGCAATATCAGAGTACCATTTTAGCGCTCGAAGTCTATTAAAGCAATTTCAATGCGCCTCCTGACCTCTTTTGAGTAATCTAGTTGATCAATTACTTCAATACATAGCTATATGAAGCTCTGAATGCTCTGAAAGGTGATTGGTTCAGTTGCTAGAAGTGTGGCCGTTATACTGGTCACCTTGATATGCATGAAAATCTTTACCAAGTCCTCACACCAAGTGTTTCGCTCTTGTATATGATATCAAAGAGACGTATGAGCTTACTAATCGTTACTTCAAAGGGAATATACGAAACATTATCGCAAATTTAATAAAACATAAATTCCGTGCTATTTACCTGTGGCCAAGTAAGACCACTTGTTAATAACCTTTCACGTACAATTTTTTGCACAATTTGTTTAATTTTGTTTTGTACTAAATGTTTGAGTTATATACAAAATATTTAACTTGAGTTTATTTTTTTATTACCTCAATGAAAATAAAGAAAGTGTCGAAAGTGTGTTGTATAGTGATAGGTTGGTAATAACGTTTTATCATATCCTATCTAAACTTTAGTTTTGAAACACCGTCTATTCTTCTTTTAAAATGGAGTGCCTAGAAAAATCACCTGATTTTTTGTTCAATTAGGGATGGTTTTAATGCTTGGCGGGTATAAATCAAATAAATAATATTTGCATATCAAGGACGCAATGAGGATCATGAACAAATTTATCTTCGTTAAATGTGGAACGGAAATCCTTGAATGAAATAAACAGAAGGCTCTGATTGAAAGCTAGATCATTTTCCGCCGACATTCTAAACCGTTACAATTAAAATAATAGAAAACTATTGAAATTATCCGACAACCCCACCGCCATTAAGGTTTCGGTTCCCAATGAGTCTCCCATAAATTATCGGCTTTATAGGTTTTATCGTAACTGTCATTACGGAAACCTGATATAACTGCGCGGCGTTCATTTTAAAAGTAGGTACGATAGTAATAAAGGCGTTTTCGACAATATTAGGCACGCAAATAGGGCTCAAATCATGTAGGTTGACAGTCTGAACCCAACATTAAATCTGTCTCACAATAGTAGGCGCGCGTGTCCCGATGAAAGGGTCTAACGCCCCATAAAAGCGCCACATCGAGGGTCCACCGCCATATGAATCAGCAGATGTCGCTCGCGTTATGAGGCCACGCAATAATAGTTTTTTGTTAATGTACAAAAAATGGGCAAAGTATACGGCAACACGTTTTCCGATGCGGAAGATGGTTTTTTGATAGGCACCGTGAAAAATTAATTGTTTTAATGAAATATTCTTTTTGGCCGGGGGCTCCATAACTTCAAAGTAATGTAGCTTTCTATTTATAGGGTATTAATATAAGGATGGCTATAAATCATATCTGTGAAAGTTTTGCAAAATAAGTTATTGCTATGGTATGATTTAATACCTAGCTAGTGTTCAATGTGAAATCCGGCACCGCATCTCCAAGTACTGATTGAGTAAGTAAGTAATCGTCCCAGTACTTTACTTAAAGTAATTTGGTTAAATTTATTGCAATAGTTATTTCCCGTATGATTTTTGGATTAAAATTTTAGTGAGTCGTTTGTTTCAGGAAGAAGTGCACCCTTATCTATGAGATTTTTGTCCCTATTAAATCAGTGATTTTCAAAATTTGATGCAATGTATATGGAGTGACAGCTTTGGCCAGTTAGTAGTATGGGATGTTGTACATAAACCTACATCACATAGGAGTAAAAGGAAAGACTCATGTACTTTAAAAAAACTGACAGCAATGTCTACATCATTCGTCGAAAAATGTATGATACGCCCCGGGAACAGATGATTCCCACTGTAAAGTAGCTCATGCAAAAATTAAAGGAAAATCATACAGGAATAAGTTATGAAATCGACCCGTTAATGAAAGTGCGAGTATGGAATATCTGCTTTCCACTAAAATAGTTGCTTTTAAGCACTTCTGTAAACTTGTCTTTCTATGTTTGTGTAAACATACCTAGCCGCACCCAAAAATTACGAAAATTTACTCATGGAAAAATTTATAGTTACTTCGATAAAAAATAATACAAAATAAATGTCAGTTCTCCTAAATGCCTAACAGAATTTCAACACGGTTGCTCCAATTATCGTTAATAAATAACTCGTATTCAATACAGAAATTGAGCTCGCTCTTTTTGCACTGTGTCTTAAAGAACTTATGTGCCCCTGGTTTAGAGATACTAATGTCGGCAGCAAATTTAAATAACAAAAAAAACTAAAACAAGATAGGATCTAATTTCTATACATAGTTATTTCCACCGAAAAGCCAATCCAAACACCCTTTAATAAAGAAATTACAAAAAACGCCGACACTAATGACAGGGTACCATGTTCTAGAGATCTCGTCCACTGAAACGAATATATAACATGGACGGCTACAAGAATTCTAGTAATTTTTTTATTGACTAGTAATTTTACACAGCGAGTAAAATTGAGAGATAATTTATAGCATGTGAAAGATCTTCTACGACCAGAAATTTATTAGATCACAAGATTAAACATTTTATGAAAAGTTTAGGATGGTCCCCGTCGTGCATCTTCTGAAGTAGCTTCAAATCATGATGTTAGTCTCTCTCTGTACACGCCTAAAACTTACATTTAATTAAAAATGTTTTCTGTTACATCGTTTCCGAAGATTTATATCCAAATCGAGTTACAAAGTCGTGAGAAAATCAACTTTGAAATGTTGATGTTATACTTTTGACAAATCGCATATCAATCGCGAAATATGTTACTATGTGAAAAGGAAGATATCTGTCTATTATTGCCTTTCATATATCTAAAGTATTTTTTGTTAAGATCCCATTGCTTTCTCTTTCTCTCTCTCTCATAATTTCAATCACCGAAATTGTTAGTGTCTGTGTCGGAACTTCCTGTCAAATATTAAGTAAATAATTAAAAACAACCATTTGAAATTTATGTGTGCGTTATCAATATACATTATTTTCTTATGGAAATTACGTTAAGTAGTGTATTGAAACCGTGTATCTTGCGAACGATGATAACATCTTGCATTATCACGCCACTATAAGTCCATTGCGAATTACGAGGACAACGAATTATTTTCCATTTTTAACTTCAGTGGACGCAGCGAGGAGACCCATTATTATCTGGGCAGGTGTGTCTTATAGACTGTTACTGGCAAAATATACAATTTGCCAGATCGATAACGACCCTTGTTGTATTTTTCTGATAATTAAATTACCGATATTATCTCTTTGAAACTACCACGTACGAGCCGAATGAAATGCACGCGGGGCTTCCGAAATAATGTCTTAATTTTCCGATGTGTGTGTGTGTGTGTGTGTGTGTGCGTGTCTAATTGCGTGTTCTCGAATTTGAGCTTTATCATTGAAAGCGGCTTAATAGAGTTATTCCGGTGATAATGGTGTAATTGTAATTTCAAATATCTGGTTTAATTCTTGGACTTAGTTTATTTTAAAAACATTATTCCACATTAGTGTAATTAATATTTTAAAGAAACTTCCACTGGCTACTGTAATACAGATTCCAGAGGTTTTGTAAAAAGTAATTAAGATTTTGTTGAAAAAATCCACTTTTCGGCTATACGTCCATGCAAATTTTTATTAACATGTATAATTTGATGAGTGATAAACAAAGCACTCCATGATTTGGCCATTTTCGAGATCCTTTTAAAAAATCATTTTTCTTCAGACAGCGACCCTAACATTTATTTTTGTCAAAAATAACAGTCACTTTTTCCACATTACTATTCACTATATGCAAAAAAGTATTAATTTACGTAACGCATATTTATTTCGCTTGACTATGACCGTTTATACATCTGCGCTGCACGATTTATCATTTCAACTCTGACTGCCTGGCAAGCGAGCAGCGCTTGGCTTTTAAGGCGCGTACAGACATGCCGCGACACGCGAGCGACAGCCCAAAGTTTCAAGTGTGTACGTGTGTTGCAAGAGGAGTGCGCGAGACAGAAGAGATAGCGTTGACGAAGGAACAACGTCCCATAAAAGCGTTTATTTTAAATTTTATTTATTCAGTTGCAAAAATGTAGTGGACTGAAGACAACCAAAAGCTGTTGATGGAATTGTATCAATTTCTGGAGTCCCAGAGATAAAGCTAAAAAGCTAAAAATAACAAATAAATATTCTTAACACATACCAAAAAGAGAGGAAAATGATGAAAGGTGGATATAGTGCGGGAGGCTGCTAAGTAATTAGTTAAGTAAGACATTACTATTATATTTTTTTAATGAGAAGAAACCAAAAAGACATAATTTTTGCCCATATGTAACCAAAACTAACCAAATACCATTAAGAAGGTAGTTCAACTTAAAACAATAGAGATATTCCATAAATATATATATATATATATATATATATATATATATATATATATATATATATATATATATATATATATATATATATATATATATATATATATATATATATATATATATATATATATATATATATATATATATATATATATATATATATATATATTTATTATGGAAAGTCTTACATTTTATTTGAAATTGTGAAAACTGTTTTCTTTTAATCCAATATATACAGCGAATGGGAAAAAGATTGCTACAAATATGGACATTCTTTATTAATGAGATAACTACAAAAATTTTATGGAATTCAGTAATTATGCCCAATGCCAAAAAAATTCATTTTAAGATAATTGCACATATCAGTCACTCATTTATTAAACAATCCCTCTGTTCGTGCCTAAACAAACTACTAAAGTTTCACTTATATATCTGCTTGCATAATATTTTAGTAGAATACAAAAAATAAAAATTGGTGATGGTTTAATAAAACGAAAGGCTATATGGATTTTTTTTTCTCCCATAGAAACTTTGGGCTGTGACTTTGAATCGTACGATCTCTACAATTAGTGTGACACAAGATGTTGATTTCAATCTGTGCTTAGCTACAGGAATATGTATTGCATATAGTTCCTTGTTATCATTAATATGAGAAATATTATAATTTCGCGATATATTATGAAACAGTGCTAAATACAGAAAGACGCCATTATGGCCTCAGAAACAGCAAAAACAACAGCGTCCGACCAGTAAATTTGTCGCAGTCTGATACGAGCTATTTACTTGCGTTCATAAATGCCCAAAAGCTTAACAAATCATCATTTTTAAATTCGTTTACGATTTTACAAATACCATTGCGAATGCCACCGAAAATAAGCATCTCCTGGATTAGTTCTCTTATTAATAATGTAATAGTTGCTAGACTTCGTCATAAAAATTGTTGTTGTTGTTTGTTGAAGAGATGTCAGTGCTACGTAGATAAGAAACTCTGCGTGCGATTAAGTTGATCCTTCCGCATTCGAAATTTAGTGATACCTGCTTCAGTTTCGAAGATCGAGGTCTCGTCAAATTCGAAAATCCTTTAGCGTAACGATCGGTAATCTAAAACTTGGACCGGGGAAATAATTACCAACGCTCTGGTTAAGCACCAGCCTGGGAGAATTACACACTCGGAAGTTTCGTACAAATTCGCCGAAACTCCGTCAACAACAAAAAGTATTCTGGAGTATTTAATTTCGCAACTTGGTTCAGCTGAAAGCGGCAAATTGACGGCGATTTTTAAAGCGGATGTTTCTCAAGGCGCCTTTTAAAAATACTGGTGGTTGTAAAATGCCTTTACAGGTCATTTACTACCGACACATTAATTTGTAGCATTTTATATAGAACATACCTACTATAGACGATCGCTTGCACAGTTTTTAAAATTAACAACCACCGCATTGACCAAAATTTTGAACATGATAATAATATGTTATTAGTTTACAAGCGTGGTGACTGTTGTAGTTATAATATTGTACTGTTTTAATTAAGGGTTTATAATTCGAACCCAAGGAAAATAATAATATTTTTTTCTAAAAACATTAAATGTCGACTTGGTTTATTTAAGTGTGTGGAATAGAAAGCGAAGGAATTATTATATTAATATAATAGGTTTAATTATTACCGGCAATTTTTGTCGAACTAAAATATTTTGCAAATTTTCCCCAATCAAAGACGAGATATTTTCTAAAAATATTCACGAGTGACAAAAAATTCCGAGACTTAATAATACACCCTCAAGTGGTAATCGGTGAAAAAATTTCACATCAGATTGTGCCTAAAATTCGATTGTTGACAATGTTTTTTTTTTCTTTTACAAGACACCAGCAGTTGATTGACTTTGAAATTCAGTTGCCACGGTAACAAGTAAGTAAAATTATGTCCAAATATTACATGTTTTGGTTACATTTTTTTGTTACCAGAAATACATTTTGATACAAAAATCTTCGATTCATCCACTTTTTCCACTTTTAAGAGGTAATAAGATATTTAAAGATTAACTAAAAATATTTTAATTAAGTATTTCTTTCAATTTTGTTACAACTAAAATGCACCAATAAAAGTTGTAATTGGTATATTCTTTTCAAGTGTCAATTGGGAAATTGTAATATAATTGTAATATTCCGCTACAAAGTGCAGTCACTTGCAGATTGTTTAGGTTAGGTTTAGAATGTCCAATTTCGATTACGAAGTACGAATTGCGATCGGTACGCACGCGAAAGACAAATTAACAAAAAACTTCCCCGAACAATCGTATTAAATTATAAACAATTTATTTATAACAAAACAAGGCCTAACATTTATTACAGTATTCCTTATTGGACAGAAACACTTTCCAATACTTTTTCATATACGCAATTCTTCTCGTCCCCATTCTCGAAATGTTTTCAACATATCCGTTTGCTCGTAGGCGAGTAAGTTTATGTTATAAGGCCGCTTTTTATAATACTGTTGGCGAATAAAGTGGAACGAAAAAATTGAATTTAGTTTCCTGGGCTTGTTCCAGAGACGAAAAAATAATATTACGCAAGATAAATGACTATATACACTCCCTTAAACCCGGAACAGAAAGTTACGGATCCCTTGCTTTGAAACAAAGCCGGTTACGTTTTAGCACACAGGGAGAGTAAAATCCTGGATTTTCTATTCCATTTTCCCCATTTTAATCAACATTCGTTTTTATTTCATTCGGGGCCAGTGGTGTAGGTGTTACTTTGTACGGGTGTTCTTTGCTAGTTTTTATTATTTACGGGAATTGCAAAGTGTCTAACCATCGACCGGATTAATCATAAGAAGTCACCTTCTATACATCATTAAAGAGTCAGCAGCGTAGTTAAGAGGTATATTTTACAGTCCAATATAAATAACTCCAAATAATTTGATTTAGTCCTTATTATAAAATATCCGATTATCAAGCTCGCGCAAAGACTTTAACTTCAATAAATAGTCATATTTCACCAGAATGTTATCTTCAAATCACAAATTTAAAGGATCACACTGTGAATTTGTGGAAAGAACCGCTACTTTGGCTGTACTTTACAGTGGACCAGAATCATGTAGGTGGAGGCGACAAGTTAACTAACATTCAAAGGCTGTGCGTTACTGGAGCTATGAGCACAACTATCACTGGAGTGCTGGAGGTCCTACTGAATATTTCAGCATTACAGGTCTATATACAATACGAAGCAAGATCCATCTCATATGGACAGCACAACACCCAAGTACCATATATTATAGGACTCAAAATCTCAGCCAGAGGAGACTGGAAACAATAAGGGCAGAAATAATCTGGTTCACGGACTACTCAAAAACTCAAGAAGAGATTGAAGCTGGGATATATGCACCCACGACCAAAAGAAAATTTTCCATTCAAATGGGCTACAGCATTCAACAAGATATCACGGCGCTAGAATACAGAGCAACAGAAAGAAAAAAGGATAGGATTTCTAATAAAACAATTGCGATCTAAACCGAAAAGCGGCAATAAAAACTGCAATTTGTGTTAACTAGACTAGTTCGAGCTGACAAGAAAGAAATAATTACCGTTTTCGATAATGTTTTGTTATCCATTTATTCACTGTTGATTGTTGTTCATTAACTAATATCAGATTTTCTCAAAATTTTCTTTTCAACAAGGTACTGATATAGGCGTGGTAATAATAATTCTCACGCTTCGTCGGAAACGCAGACTTCAAAGAAGCTACATACCTTGAACTATATTGTGCAAAATAAGTCACCAAATTAAAAGTAATATTAGGAATGTTAATTAATAAAGAAATAGGCAGGTCTAAAGTTTTATCTGTTGCCGACAGCAATAATGTCTTTAAAGAGATTAATAATCACTCGAAGAGTATCTTTTCATAAGCGAATAGTCTCGAAATTGCATTTAAAGTATATTTTCCATCACATCCATTCATGTATATTCATCACCCATTACATCATCATCTGAACAGCTACTGCTTTCACTGTGTATAAGCGACACAGCACTTACAACGTAGTTTCGATGCTACAACTTCTTGAAGCGCTTGTTGAATTAAACCTGACATAAAAATGATGCATTCAATAATTGAAACATGGGAGACGTTAGTATCAATCTGCAAAAATCGCTTAGCGGCTAAGGAATAATCAATGGGGATTCTTGAAAATTCGAAAGGATGTAGTAAATGAAAGCAAATGTTTTAGAAAAATTAACAAGTGTAAAAAAACTATTGCTAATGATTTGAAATGATGGTAAAAAAAATGGCAAAAACTCGATAAATTTACATAGTGAAACTATAGTGTATTATGCAACAAGTGCAGTAACCGGCATTTGACTCATGAGTTTATCTGACACTAGCGGAGCGAGTGTTTAATAAAAGAGTGACTTAAAAAGTTTCCTGAACTTGTTACATACTATACTTTTTCTACGACCGTTAGCGTTTGGGTACATTTTCACAAAACAACACGAATACATTCCCTGACATGACCGTCAGAATTGGCAAACGTCAAAATTCAAAGCAATGACTCGGATTCTTGGGAAACGAAACTGATTTGATACAGAGATGCTTTCCATGTGCTAGATCCGTGTGTAATTATGTATTTTACAGACGGGAGTAGAAAAACAATATTTATAAACAGATTTTTGTATACCAATTAGGGTGATTCATAGTGGAAATATATGGAAATATATTTTTATGTGGCTATTCCGAGGCTAAGCAGTTTTCAAGAAATTAACTAACTAAAAGCCCTATTTCGCTTGTGTGACGGATGCATGTATCTTATGTGGAAAATCCTTCTGAATTAGAAAATTTTATGATTAAACAGAACCCAACCTATCGCAGATTGATTCCATACCTGTTTGATAATGCTACAAATTTTGCAGTGTGACACAAACTCCAACAATCTGAATAATTCCCCTGAAACAATAAAAAAGTTCAAAATTTGTAGAAATATATTTTTTGTTCAATTATTAAACATTCATTAAATTATTGTTGATGATTGTGAAAGCTCGCGATCAACAGGAATTAGGAATTCGTTTTAAAAATGCGTCAGAAGGATGGAGGTAAAAAGTTTTACAAAAGTATAGCCACAATAGTAAAAAAAAAATCATCTAGAATCTGTTAATGAATTACTTATCCATGCTGCATGGGGGTTATAGTTCCAACAATCAGCGATATCAGTCCATGGATAGCAGCTCTAATAATCGGAGATATAATTTTTCACCAGCACACAAGGCTGGTATCAATAATTGAAAGTTTGTAAAAAAATGAGAAGAGATCGATCATATCAATTTGTGTAAAATTTATAAACATTTTTCTACATTCTTTTTATTGAATGTCTATTTTTGGTTCTTAGCTTTTCTCAAATAAACTTACCACTTAAATAAATAATTAAAAATCTCTAATTTCAGTGATATTCCTAATTTTTGTTCACAATGGGTTGGTGGTTTCTTATCATCTGCCCGTATAGCAGTTAAAACAAAATCAAATTGGGTTCTGGTCAATCAAAAAGAGGCTTGGAATTTGGTCTGATTATTATTACATAGTATGAACAGGTATCCTTTGAAGTAACGAAATGACTGCTTCATCATCTTCTTCTTCAAAGAGCCAGCTGCAACGGTTGGATGTATGCATACATTTCACAAGCGAAACCAGCGAATTTTTGTTTAAAACATTTTACCGATATGTCTAAATTGGTAGAACTTTCTTAAATTTGAAATTTACAGTACTACTCCTTAAAACAAAATACGAAAAGTACAATTTTTAAAATATCACCACAGACAATAATTAAAAATCCGGTTAAAATTAGAAATGACAAAAGAATATAGGATAATTTCTTAGTTTAAAGTTTTAGTCATATTTGAAACGTATTCACTTAAATTATTATTATTTTTTTTTATTTTTGAACCAAAATGCTTAGCAACATCTTAACAATCTTAAATAATATTAGCTTGTTATACATAAATGGCGAGAGTTCTAAAATAGAAACCGGTTAATTTTTCCTAGTTAGAAATTAATAATTTTCACAAATACCTTTCGCTATTCTGCGTTATATGACAATTATTCCTTTTGAATAACCTAACATTTCTTTAACAGTATTCAATAATTCAATTTTAGCTGATATCAGGCTACCGAGATTTCACGAAATATTCAGGATTTTACCTCGCTGTTAAAAGTCAATTAATGGTTCATCGCCCGCGCAGCCCTGCAATTCGAAACTTCGGCTTTCCATTTAAATCTGGCTGCAAACAGCCAAATTGATGCATCGCTCCTTTAATGGACCGGTAAATACTGCATATTATTTGTTGCAAATGGAAAATCAGTGTCTTCGGTAATCCAGTTATGCGAATCCGAGTTTCGCTTTACCATAACAATGTAGAAAAGTGTTTTCCATTAATATTCCTCAACATAGCTAATTAGGGTTGTAGAGAAGGCAAATTGTTGTTTTAGAAATGTTTTTAAAAATTAGTTTACTTTTTTATTTAACATTTGAAAAGCGCCGCTCTCTCTCAAAAAAGTAAATAATAAATATTAATATATCAATAAATAATAATTTAAGTATCAATATTTATAATCAGATTAAGTTCCGATTTGAAACATGTTTAATGTAAAATGGAAATAACGTTTAATTAGCTGTTCGGACTTTGACGTGTGTTGCGGATATCGTCGGTAAATTTTAAAAACTGAAAAGTTTATGGAGGTGAACAGGCAATTAATAAAATTTGTTAATTTAGAGTTGTGGCCTTAGATAATTAATTTGTGGATATTGGTGTTTACAAATTTATTTAAAGTTAATTAAAGAAGAGTTAAGAAAAGGAACCTCACCTCCTGCTTTGGGTCGCATTGGCCATTGGCCAAAGAACCCAACTATTTGGGTGTTCTATAGTTGCCATACTTTTCGTTTTGGAAAATACCAGAATTAGAAATGTTCGTCACCAGTCCAAACGCTTCGCTGTGCTGTCCATCATTTTTTGGATATTTCGTATGGTAATGGTATCATCCGGATATCGGAGATTGATTATTATATTGCCATTTATTTTAATACCACCACTTTCTTCCGATAAAGCTTCTTTAAAGATGGCTTCAGAACAGATATTGAATAATAGAGGTGACAATACGCAGTCTTGTCATACTCCTTTACTTATAGAAATTGCTTGTGATGTTTACCGATCTACTTTGACCTCCGCAATCTGGTACCAATACAGTTTAGTGATAACGCGCCCGTCGCCACTATCTATAATCGTTGATTTTAGTAATTGTATTGTTTTTAGAGTATGACGTAGTCAAAAGCCTTGCAATAATGGATAAAGCAGGCGTATACGTCAACGTTCATTTCTCTGTATCGCTGTCTCAACACGTCTAAGGTGAAAAGCATTTCCTTAATACCAAGACTACTTAACCGATTAATACTAATTGTGACAAGTTAGGCTTTTTTGGCAGTGTTATGCACAAAGATTTCAGCCAATCGTGGGATATCTTTCCCGAGATATAGATAGACTGAAACAGTGACGTCAGCACATCCACGCTGGTAGACTCCTGCTCTGCAATTATTTTGAGCACTTCCGCATATAGATTATCGTTTTGTTCAGTAATTTATATATTTCATTTCGTCAGTTACTTTGCATTTTCTTCTCTATTTATTTAGTATTATTTAGTATATCTCTGACAAAATTTCAAGTTGTTACTATTTCTGTTTGTCAAGTTTCTCTGATGGATTTCATTCTGATTTCCAGCTCACATCCTACCTGTATCCCTATGACGGAATTTGCAAGTTTCCTGACCCCTTTAGCTGGGCGGCTTTCTTTTTTTTGGAACTCTAAAACGACGGATTTTAAAGTTCATTACGAGTGGTTTGTGGTCGCTGTTAGCATCTGCCCTAGAGTACGACTTTACTGCTTTATGTATTTCTTTAAGTTTTGTTTGAGAATGATATCAACTTGATTTCTTGATTGATTTCTAATTTTTTTCTGGGTTTCTTCTTTACTATAGGCCTGCGATTTCCATGAATAAAGATGTATCGGATCTAGCTTAAAGAATGTGTTTGATGACAATAGTTCATGCTCCTTGCGAAACCCAATAAGCCTATCTCCTCTGCACACCAAGGCACCAGAGCTGATTTTTAGAATAAAGTCTCCTACTACGAACACCAGTTCTCCCTTCTTTACAAGTTTCATCATTATTTGTTCCAGGTGATTGTAGAATACCTCAACCTCAATACCTCATTATCGCTTTTGATGTGTTGTTTATATTTTTAACAGTATAACTCGTTCACTAAAAGATATGAAATCCACTACTGATTTCTTGATGTACGATGAACGACGATTGTGTGAACTGCAACTCCGTATCTACGAGTATGTTAAGGGTCCGTACCCTTTATCTGCTTGCTGCTTCTGACCTCACTTAGTCCAAAGATGTCAGTATTTAATCTGCAGTACACAGTAGGCGACAGGGCGATTCTTAGCGCCCTTTCCTCAATGAATGGAGAGCCGAAACATTATTCTCGTCAGCTATTAGGATTTTTTTCGAAATTGTAGTGTACTGGAGTTCCCGTTTTCCTTCTACACCGCAGTGCAAGAAGAGTTGAAGCTATTCCAGCTGCGCTTCTCGTTGTTCAACACAACGCCGTTTAAAGATATTCATCTAGCATCGTGAATTGATCTTGCTGAAGCTGCTGGCCTTTAATAGAGTTGCCGTAAAGCTGGGTTGCCTCCTACGCCGGAGTCGCCGTTTCAAGGGTAATGCATTATACGACGAGTCGGGGCCACTCCAGCGACGTAGACGAGTCCACTGAGATTTTTGTAAGTGAGTTCAAAGAAGATGTTTTATTACAATCATTAGGTCAAAACCATCTGCGAAAGCACTCTACCTAAAGTTTTAAGCACTTTTGTTAAAATCCGTACCATTCTTCAATTATTTTTAGTATTAATTTGATACCAAAAGCTGGAGGTAACTGATTTTCTGAAATGTTCAATAGAAATATAGTCCAGTGTTGATCTAAACTCATTTGCCAACTGGCAAATTTTTGATATTCTTTAAAACTTTATGCACAATTATGTACAGTAAAGTCTCATTCTAGGACGTCCTCTTCGGTAATCACCACCACTCCCGGCTTTCCGATACTGAAGCGTTTAACACTTCAGGTAATGTCACAAGTCACTCAGTGAATGTATTCGTACAGTCTGTCGTAGTCAGTATAGCTTTGCTTTCGCTGTATTTGATCATAATCAAGATTACACTGGTTCGCTGACGCTAGCGCTTGTAAAACCTGTGCTTCCAAAACAAATCAGGTTTTTATTTAAGTACCAAATAGAAAGTGGTGTTGATCGATATGTGGAAGTTTCACAACCAGTTCACCATGATGAAAAAATGTATTACTTACCGGTCAAGATAAAACGGACGGCTTTACTCACCCAAAAAAATTTAATAAGCACAGTTTAAAACAAAGTATCTGATCTAGCTTTATCTTTATGGTATCAAAAACCCCAGCTGATACAAATTATATTATGCCGTGCTAATATTCCACTTAAAATGGATTGTTTCTAAAAAATGTACCATCTACGGAAGTATAGCAAATCGTTTAACTGACCTTGGAATGCAAAGTTCGTACTGAATGCACTAAAAAGCAATCAGATTAAAATCAATCAAAAGCAGTTTTTAAAATCTCCAGATCTGCCTATTCTATTTTTTCCATAATATGTAGAGTTCCACTTTTTTAAGATTACGATAATCATGATTCCTAAGATATTTTTGCTTTTTAATACAGACACAATCACAAAAAATCCGCCACCAAAAACTGGTCCCAATTACAAAATTATTTTCCTGGCTCTGGCTTCGTTTGATTCTGATGATATTTGTAGTGAATTGTTGATTGATTCTTAAGCAACAATACTATGTCACAAAATTTTGCAACTGTGCCACCCTGTGACTCAATAAGCGACATACAGAGTGTAAAAGTTTAGTTCTCGAAATTGTTATTTCTTTTCAGTTCAAGCTGTAGAGATGGGTATTATGATTAGGAGTAATGATTTCTAAGTAAAAAAGGTACACTTCATTTATTTTAATAAATCGTTGGGTCATTAAGAATAAGTAGGCGTTGATATTCACTAACCTAAATACAAGATCTTTTAACTTTTTAAAACAGAATAAAAATTAATTTCAAGTGGTTAATTCTCGGGCATAATGAATATTCAAATGATGAAAATATGCGTTAAAAACATGTTCGCTCATCCCTCATTTTTGCACCCTGATATATAAAGGCTAGTTCAGTTCCTATTAGACGTTTATGGAGAATTACTTACGGTAAAAACCTGATATGTTGGTTACTTATGTAAGCGAATATGAGCTACCTATATAAAATATTTTTTGGGTCATGCGGGATTGCCAGATATACTCGTAACGAATATTAACTTTCGTTGTTCAACTGGGACAATCTGTATATTATTGCATGTACCATACTTTTTATGAAATTTGGCAACAAACAATCCCATATAAAATAACATTTTTTTTTTCGCAACCCGTACAGCTAAGCAATTGAATTTTTGGTTTCGGTTCCCTATAAGATGACTTTATCATAATGTAATATGAAAATTAACTTATTGCATACAGGGCGTTTTCGAGTTATAAGCAAAAAATCAAAATATTAGAATTGAAGCAAATTAAAGTAATCACATTTCATCTGAGTAGCAGGCGCTCGCCGGCCATGGAGACGCATTTTGTAAACAAATTTGTCTTTGCCATAACTAGGCTTAATTTTCCGATATTAGCGTGTTCAAATCAATAATTGCAACAGTGAAACTGGAAGGAAATACATATGGCAATAAAAATTTAATACTTATAGAAACTGTTATACCCAAAACTAAAAGTTAAAGACTAATAAACGTTTTTAAATTGTTTTTAATTACATATACTAGATATTATGCTTGAAATGACTTCCATTTGCTCTAAGACATCATTACATTGGAAACGGTTGTCATTTGAATTTCGTTTGCATCAAGTAATTGAAAAGTCTGTCATACACGGTGTTGCAAATCTTCTATTGTTCCAACTGGAGTTTTATGCACTCTTTTTTTAATAGCGTCCCAAAAGCATCAACCGGTATAATATCTGGCGATCGTGATGGCCAATTCCATGGACTTGGATGCCTTACCCATGAGTTTGTAAGTTCTTGACTTACTCTAGTTGTGCAATGAGCCGGAGCTCCATCAGTCTGCTATAGAATTATCGGTTTAACCGCTCTAAAGGAGTTTTCGCACCACATCTCTTATCACAATTAATATTGCAAAGTTATTTCGGACAAATATCAAACGAAATTAATTTAACCGTTTCGCAAATTAAACGAATGACACGTCGACATGGCCGTAATTCAAAGCGAATTTTACAAATTGCGTTTGCGAAATTAAACGCGAATTTGTCGAAATATCCATCGTGGCTAAGCCGTTCGGTTTTCTCCTTTCGTTAATGCGAAAACGTGTTTACCCCGCAGCCCTTCTGTGGTTCCCGTTTAAATACTTTTTGCCGTGAAAAGTTTGCTAGCCTCGCTTTTATTTATTTGGCGCGTTTTAATTGAAAAGAAACGTCGTTCTCGGAAATTTAGGCCCTGTTAAATTTTCAGGTTTTGTGTAGCTCTGTAGCAAAACATACGGCAGCCGATCTTTGAAGAGCTTCAGGTTATGGGAACTTAAATTATGTTATGCACAATAAACTTGCTGTTTAAACTCAAAGATTCTTGTAGGGCTTCATAGAAAGGAACTAGATAAATGCTGTCATACGAGGTAGCTTTTGCTTTCTCTGCTTTGAAGTCACTCAAGCAAAATTAAATTCATATACGTACAGTCTAAAAGTTCAGAGGCAAACGCTTCAACTGACAATTTCCAATTTTAAATTTGTGTTTCCTCATTATCAACACACATATGGAACTTGTCAAGATAGATTCACAAGCGGATTAGAAATAAATAATTTTAATATCAAACTTTCAATATGTGAAGGTATTCGAAGAGTCCAAAATCCAAAGTTAGGTAAAGCATAACCAAGAGAGCTAAGATATAAAACATTGTTTCTGGGTGTACCAGCTTTGCCAGCAATGTTGGACTTGGACTCAATTTTCAAAATTGACCTCTTCTTTGTTTCACAAGAAGTGAGGAAACATCAGTATAGAGAGACCCAGTATAGAGAACACCCAACCGGCACAGAACATTTAAGTCAGAGAAATAACGCTGGTCCGCTAGGCCTTAATTTGAAAAAGAGAAGTTGAAACTTCCACAAATAAGGCAGGAGGGGTTTTCTCCAATAACAAATGATGTGTGTCGCATACGCCATCATCAAAATGTCACTTAATTTACAAAAAATCAATTCTAGAATTTTGTATACGATTGAAGTCGAGCGAGAATTCTTTTTACCACTTTAGACACTTTAAAAATTGGCTGAAGATGATGATTGATAATACTTGCCATTAAAAATCAAGAATTAAACGAACAAAACAAAAACGCCAAAAAGCAAATAGATTTAAAAACGCATTCAAACTAAATAAGCAGCTTACAAAAAATCTAGTGAAAATTATAAGAGCATTTCTAGAGGTGGGTAATAGAGCTTATGCCTTGCGAGTTGAATCAAAGGTAAGTTAAGGTGTTCGAAACTTTTATGAAACTTTGAATTTTGTGGATGTTTAGGTGCTTATAGCTTTCAATTTCTTTGCTACGTGCAATTATCAATTGGCGGTAAGAAGTAATTGCGCACTATCAACAAGTCAAGCTTCGGTGAGTCGAAGCATTCATGATATAATAGATGTTTTGAACAGAATAGAAGTACTTAATGTATCATCTCTACAAAATATTGATTAACTGAATCAAGTCAGACGAAAGTGAGTGTAATTGATATTATTATTTAGACTATTATTCACTTTTAAGTTTGTTCTAGATTTTTTGAAAAATATGATATGCCAGGTGTAATTGGATGTATAGATTGCACTCAAATAGCCATCGCTCCACCGGCTACCAATGTTGCTTCAGAAAATATTTTGGTTAATAGGAAACACTACCATTCTATGAACACTTAACAGATGCAAATTTAAAAATTGTACATGTTAATACTCTGTTTTGAGAGAACTGTGTAACAGACGACATGAAGGTTATTTTCTGCTTGGAGATTCCGAATATTTACTCAGGCCTTGGCTTTTAACTCCCTTAGTATATCTATTGACAGAAGCTGAAGAGATTTATAATCGTGAACACTATAGGATACGCTCATTGATTGAACGCCGCATTGCGGTTCTGAAAAAGAGATTCCATTGTTTATTGAAACATCGAGTCCTTCATTATTGCCAGCTACAGCATCAAAAATTATTAATGCTTGTGCTATATTGCACACTATGTGTATCAGTGCTAACATTGAACTCATTAACGAAAACCCAAATGAAAAGCTTAATTTTGCTATATCATTAATATTCGTACAGTGCAACACATATATTAAGAAAATAAAGAAAGTCCAAAAAGACCAACCTCTTATCGACTGTTCAAATTAAGATATTTTATTTTTTAAAAACGATACTAGGGCTTCCAGGGCTACTGTTTGTCGTTCAAGGAGATAAAATTTTCTCTCGTAATAAGCAAGTTGCAAATCAAACTTTTTTGCGACATCGGTTGTCTGAGAATTCTAAGGTTTTGCATGGCGTTGCCACATATTTTTCTTTTTTTTGCTTTATACAAGTTAGTAACGTTATCTAGAGGCAGATTAGTAGCTTGATCCACTTCAGCTGTGTTCTCTCTTGGAGCCTGCAAAATAAGAACATAAAATTTAATTAATTTTTCAAAATATTATTATATTCTGTTGGTCGAATATACAATAAAAATAATAATAAACAAAACCGTCTTATCAAAAATTAATAGTAGAAAAATGAAGATGTTGAATAAGAGACATGGGAGACGTAATATGAAAATTGATTGCAAAAATATGAACTGCCCAACTTTTGGGAACGATATTGTTCAGAAGCGACCAAACAAGTTGAATATATACTACAACAATTGAACTGCAGCAAAAGAAGTCTGAAGACTATGCAAAATTATTTTTCATTTTTAAAAATTACGTTTCTTCTAAATATATATATTTTTTGAAAATATGAATGAAACTCATACAAACAAGTTCTTCTAAGTAATAAAAAAATGATAAAAAAAATCTCTAAGTAAGAAAATTGGCTTCATTGTAACTATCATTATCACAAAAATATTCAAGAATTAATAAAACCGAACAAAAGCAATATACAAGGGAAAAATCTGCATATTATTTGTTATAAAATTTTGTTACTTGAGTGCTCCCAGGGAAATCGTCGGGGATTTACATACTTGCCGTAAAGACTGAAAAGATAACAGAAAAAAAATACCGTTCTCAATTAAAATTTATCTTAGTTAATCTCGCCGAAAACGAGAGGAAAAGACCCACGGAATTAGCCATTAAATCTGCCACAGAAATAAAAAAGGTAAGAGAAAAGGGCATACAAATTAATGTCCTCTACAAACAAAGGGTGAAAAATCATAACCTCCCTTTTTCAGCCAAGTGGATATTCCTTTGTGTTATCTATCCAATTTGCCGCCTTTTTTATTTGTAGTTCATTAAATCCTGAGACGTGACGTTTTCATACGAAAGGCAAATATTTAATATCTGATTTAATTATGAAAACGTCCGTGTCCCACAGTAATTTAGATAAACAGTTGGTGCCCCTATTAAATCACTAAATTCATTATTAAATATTTTGCGTGAAACCGTGTCCCGATTTCATATTGAGGGACATTTGTTCATTGAAATATGAGTCATTTTAGTACAATACAAACGATACAAGTTTCGCCAACCAGTCTAAACCCACGTTCCTTCACCGTCACGTTTTTTTTTAGTTATGATAACGCTTTGCAGCATTATCATAGGGTCACTTGAAATAGGAAGCTTATAAAATAGAGTGTTAGTCAACCTCGATATCCTATTATTAAGTAGATGGAGACCCGGCAATGAAAGTCTTTTAGATATAACATATTTCAAAGGACCTAAACAATGCGCATGATATTCATTAAATGGTGAAGTGTAACGATACTGTAAATCAGAATAGTATATTGCTAAGAAGAAGAATAGAAATGCTAAGAACTGCTTAAATCCAGAATGACAAAGTACATGGTAATCAGCAAAACTCCAACACTATATACAGAACTCATCAATAATGAAGTCGTCGAAAGAGTTGAAAAAGTCACTTATTTAGGAAGCATTTTGTGGAATGAAATGGGATGAAAAACCTACTCACTAATAGACACCTCAGTTTGGAGCTGAAAAAAGAATAGTAAAGTAAAGTTACCTTGGACTGAAAACAATTAAAAAACGTAAACTTTTTGCACCTCATGAGAAATGAAAATAAATATCGCCTACTACCAAACAGGGCAAAGTAGAAGAAAAAAGAGGTCCGGGTAGAAGAAGAATCTCTTGGTTCGCAAACGTTCGCAAATGGTATGGTACTACGTCCACCGAGCTATTCAGATGTGCTTCCAATAAAGTTTGAATAACGATGATGATCGCAACATCTGAAACGGATAAGGCATGAGAAGAAGAAAAAGAAGAACTGCTCGTAAAACATAGCGCTCTTAGAGACCGTTTCAGCACAACCCGCGCAATCAGACATTAGTGTGGCAGGGAGCTAGGGATCGATATCGGATTTATCGAAAAAAAAAGACACCTGCGTCTGGAGCTTAATCGGGTCACTATCAGTCACGTTTTTGTTTGTGGACTCGCAATCATCATACATTGCGAACGTGTTACAAAGGTAGTAATGCCTACCGCTGTCGTTACTAGAAACTTCATCCGACAAGTTAATGCCCACAAGGTCACAAGACTTATCGCTTATTCAACTGTATGAACTTTGATTGAAGTATTTTGGAAAAATGTTCAGACTATTGAACATGTGGAAAAATTTGAAGCTATTCTTCAAGTCTTGCAAAAAACCTACGTTAACCTAAAACGAAGAATTATTAATTTCTCAAATATTTGCTCATGACGAACTTCAAGCATGTAACAGATTATTCTGAATTTGTTTCGAAGTGCCCTTAAATATCGAAGAATTTTTGAAGTGTTAGCTTAGAGTTGTATCTAATTCATCCGAAAAAATTAAGTCCATGAAATATGTCGGCATTCTCGGAAGTTTTGCTCTGATCATGTCTCCTGAGAGCCAATTGAAAAACTCCGCGAAATTTAATATAATTAATAATACAATAAAATATATCTATTCTTTCACATTTTCGGTCTGTTTCTGTCTATCTACCCAATAATCACGATCAGAATTGAGCCTAATAACGCAAATGCCATACACTTGTGAAGGTGGCCTTTATAAATTTCATATCTCTTCATATTCAAACTTAAATACTCTAGATTCTAGACCGGTAACCCCTACTTCCGTCCAAGCTTTGTCGCCTCCAAAAAGTAAGTATCGAGCACAATATAGAACCTTTTTATTTGTTACATACAGCAATCCATTCAATTTTTGAGTCAATGTCTTTACTAAATTTCCGAATATAATTTTTTCCTCTACTTATACCACATTTTTCAAAAGTGATACATTTTGCTTTTTAATCTAAATCTTCTTCTTATGAATCTTTCAAAAATCTCTTCACATTAGTTGAATTAAAGACCACGGTCTTAGTTCACAGTGAATATAAATTGTCAGAACTACACAATAACAAGCACACGCACTTATTGTTTTTACGTTCAACACGCCCCGCCGTATGGCTAAAGAACAACTTGGCGACATCGACCTTGCGATTATAGGTTCGTTATTCCGCTGGTCAAGTTTACGTAAGCGTTCAGCGGCATTTCCATTGTCGTTTTATATTGTTATGACGATTCGAATGGGAAATTTTTGTATTTTATTGTAAATGTAAATAAAAAAAATATTTTTGTTAAAATTATTTGATTATGATTTTTTTGGGAGCTTTGCAGCACTGCAGCGCGTATTTACCAACCGCCCCTCCAAAAACCTACAGACAACTATCGCAGCATGCCTCGAAGGATTATAGATTTTCAAAACTGGATATTGAATTAATACTTTTTACAACGATTTATAGTTGTCAAGGGGTATATTTTGTACTTGTTCTAGTAAAAAATCAACTTGCAGCTTAATGGTTTCATCAGGCATCTTTGCTATAGCTATTTAAATGTATGGAATTCTGGTTAGTAAATTCACTTGTATACATTTATGTGTTAGTATATTTTCTAGTTTGTTAGGTTAGGTTAGGTTTGTTAGGTCACTCAAATTTGCCACATTTGCTATAATTTCGTGAAGCACCAGAGTATTGAAACCACAAATTATACAAGTTTGTGAGTGGGAGTTCTATAGAAAGCAGCTTTAAATATTTTTAATTAACCTGTACATATCGCAACATCTACCTGTGTATAGGAATATTCTTTTCCTTACAGTTTTGACCGCAAACACAAAATTACGGCAATGTCTCAACTCCCTCAGTTGGGGGTAGAGGATCCCTTCTCTATTAAAATATGGTAGGGGCACCATATTATTTAGCAATAAGATCCCAACTAATTCTCAAAACTTTAATAAAATGTATACTCTTTTACTGGGTGTTGCAGAACATAATCCTTATTACACGTTCTTAGGTCCCGATTTACTGTCGGTTGGTAGATATATCTTTAACGATGCTCACGAATACGAAACATTTGCCGAAGGAGGATTGACCCCATATCCATCGGGCAATCCAATAAAATTCAAACGTCGCCTGCTGTCGAAATTTTCGCGACAATAAATCGAAAGAAATCAACAGTCGAATTGAAATCCATTCATATGCAAAATCAATATCGAAATATAATGGAGAGTATAAGCGATGCATGTAGTGGTGTGAGGGCGCGATAAAAGCGGACAGGTTTCCCTGCCAATCAGACGGTCGCATTCAATTTACGGTAACTAGATTTCCCTCGACGCGACGCGCCAACGCGCCTTCACCGCCGCGGCAACACGCGTTGGGAATATCCCCCGCTCAAAATCAAGAAGCTTCCGACCGGGACTTAATTTTGCATTCATTTATCGAAGACTTGGGGGAGTTTCCCAGTGAGTGTGTGTGAGAGTGTCTGCAGCCTAAGGTTACGATCTCGTTGTGGTAACGTGTTTTTCTGTTTCTGTTGGTTAGCCTATATTGAGAAAGTTGAGTAACCAATAAGTCGTGTCCTCTGAATATCGAGAAATATCTCGATGATTCATCAAGAAATTGAGGAAACTACGTATTCAATATGGAATTATATGTTCCGTTTCTTAATGCGAGAGAGTTATAAATCATTATTGAACTGTAAAAGTTAGTAGTCTTAGCTGTATCCCTGTAGGGGTAGGATTGTAAAGTTTGTTCATAGATGTAAGAAAGTGACTAACTGATACGAATTAAGGAAAGACCCGGGCAACCAGTAAGAATGAAATATGTTAAATTACTTAAAATTATTCGCATAATATATCACTATCACTATCGCTACATGTAGCTTTGGATTGTTGCTTTTGTATCACATGAGGAAGGGGTTTTAGTCAACTGTCTACTGTGATAACTTGCATTGTCCGTTACAATTACGCTATTAGGAGGAATGTTTGGAACTAGTTTGTTTTTAAACCAACTTTCGAATAAATCAGCGGTGGTATCTTCATGGTAATCCAGAGAAGAATCTTTAATATTTTTCGCAGACAGAGAAAGTCCATTTGGAATCCAACCATCTTTAGAGCCAGCACGCAAAATAGTTATTCTTTTACCTCTTTTTGATAGTACGTTCGTTTTACACTTATCAGCTGAGTCAACCCGACCTTTTTCTGGGGTATCATAAGTGTCGAACCAGGTTTCATCAAAGTAAATAATCGGCATAAGGTAGTTCTGCAACATTTAACACCGGTTTCATCTTTTTCAAGCCTCCTAATTAAGATATCTAATGTAGGCACGCTTTGTTCCTCGTATAACTGGTAAATTTTACGCAGTATTATATCTTGATCACTTTCATCTACGCTCGACAAAATGTCAGCATCGCTTATTTTTTTCCTCGCTGACAGTTCCATACAGTTGATGTTGGAATTTTCGTAAATGTGGCCGTTTCTTCTAAAGATGATTGCTTGCTAGCACCACGTTCAATAGAATAGTGTTTTCTCCATTTGGGCGGGAGCATCTCCTGAGATACACTAGACTCGCACATATTTTGCATAATTCGCACACAATTCAACACACGCTGTATTACACACGAAATAAGAATGAATACTAATAAACTTAAACCAAATAATATACCAAACCAAAAAATATTAAACACAGGTAGGTATAAAATTATTTTCTATTACGGACCACAATTTTACCTAAATTTAAATTCAGAAACTTTAAGTAATAATCTTGTTGCATTGTATGTTAATGACCACCCTTGGATAATCCCATTCAAAAGCAATTGGTCACTTCCTTATATCTATGAACAGACATTACCTTTGATGATCGTCAATAGTCTCGAGAGTGCAGGTAGACGTACCTTACAGTTTAAAATTAGAATTACAGTTACTTTCTGGTAGTTGTTGGCAAAGTTTATTCTTGAAAATGGCTGGTGTTTCTGAATTTGTTGCTGAGAAATGGACTAGTAATAATACACTTTTAAAAAATGACAGAATTGTTATTCTCAATGAGTTCAAAGCGCTTCGCCACTAAAACTCAACTTTGGGAGTTGCAAGAATAATGTGAAATGTGTTCGAATATGACTGGAGGACAAACGCGTTCCCATCAGGTCACCAAAGAACAGGAAGAAAAGAAACTGTAATAAATGAGGATGAAGAGACTGCCATCAAAAAGGAAAGACTCTGGTGACAACGATATTTCAAAGCACTTAAACAGTTTCAAAGGGAAAACAGCAATATCTATTATCTGGATGAAATTTACTTGATACTTACTAGCATTTCAGACGAAATGGATCGGAAAGTATCGTGAAGATCAGAATGCTGATGTTTTTGAAGACTACTTCTGGCAACTACTTGATCTTATTCCTCCTTGATCTAAGTGGGATTTCTCGTGTCCGATCCAATTATTTTGAAATTCATTCGGAAAGTCATTTTGAACAATAGCTAAGATAAATGAAGTTAAATTTTAAAATTGTTTCGGTGGTTAGTAGCACACTTGATCACCCTTACAACAACTTTTGACAATTATAGATTATTGAATAAACATTGCTTGGAGCTTATAAGTTAATGCAAACATTTGAATTGAATGGGTCCTCAAGTTCCTGACTTCACCAGTCACACGAAAGATCTGATATTCAGTAAGTTTTGCACAGTTTTGGTTAGTTTTTTTATGTATGGTCTACAATTGTGTTTAAAAAAAAATAGTGAAATGGTGTGGTACGAAAATCAGAAATGTGGAATGAAAATAGAAAATAGAAATTTCATTCCTGCAAGTTGAATTGTATTTTATTGTTTAAAACCTTGGAAATATTTTAAGTGCAATTCTAAAGTGGTCGATTTGGAAGGAAGGTACACTGTTCCAGTTGAAAAAAAAAACAACTCACGAAAATTCTTAGATAATACGAAGTAAAAGTCGAGGGCGAAATGTCTAACTCTAGCACTATTAGTATAGAAGTGCCGCACGATTCCAGTTGAGATCCTGATTATTTTTAATATATACATATGACATCGAAATATGTGTCGCGGACTGTAACATTCAGCGGTGCGCAGATGACACTTAATTACGCACAAGCTTAAATAAAATTCGTGATTACTCTACTGAAAACGATTCACAATTATATTAAATTAATTTCTTAAAAAGTAAATTCACATATTGAATTAGCTCACCCCTGTAAAGTTTTGGAATAGCCAGCTCACTTAATCAAAAAGATATAAAGCTCCATCAAAGCGGTGTGTTTCTGTACTAACTACGAATTTTGCTCAAAACAAGACAATATATTGTCTCGCAGACTATATCGTGTTTTCTTTTAGCACTAACTAAATAAATAAGCTGCCGATGGAAATAAAATCTCTGAGCAGTCATTATTGTAAAACAGAGCATTAGGGACGGACTTTTAAATTATTATAAAAATACAAAGATTAAAGATTAATAGAAAATATGATGGCAATAGATATATACAAATTGGCAATAATTACATAAATAAGTATGTTTTTTGTCTGAGGGTTTTGTCTGGAATCAACCCATCCTTTAAATACTGTATCCTTTGTACCCAACCAAGTTTCATCTACATTTTCGGATATACTGTTATTAATTCCTGAAGCCTCCAAGTGTGCAATGTGCAATTTCGACTTGTTTTCTTGTTTATGAGAGTGGCACAGCTACGGTTTCATTTTGTTTTAGCAACCTTTTCAGTTAATGCAACAATGTGGTTTTGATAAAGGGGATACATTTTTCTTCTTAACATATCTTGTTCACTATTTTTCAGACTGTGAGAATATTACTGCTTTACTACTGTTAACAATGTCCTTTATGGAGGTTGTGGGCGTTTTTGTAGGCAATTTTTTTTGAGCTCCTTGTTTAAGAAATCCTTCATTTCATTGCCATTAATAGACAGTTTTCGCAATTTATTTCGCATATAATGTCGAGTTACGAAATTAGTTATTCAACACTGCCTTACTCGCCCCTGTCTTGTCCTTTACCTATGAATAACTTATTGATTTTTAGGTTTACCTATTAACAATAGGTATTTATATTTTCGGGTAAGGTCCGTCAAAAGCCAAGATGATCTGTAAACTCCAGGTTCTTTACTCTCACTCCAAAGTTAATAAAACTGATCGATAACTACTCAATATTTGATATTGTAATGCAGTCTACTGGCCTGTTTTACTTCAAAGAGACTAAATCAAACGTCAGCAAAAACAGTTGAAATGTGTTCGAATGTGAATATGACTGGAGGATAAATGCGTTGCCATCAGGTCATCAAAGGTAAGTTCAGGAAGAAAAGAAACTGTAATACATGAGGATACCCATTTCAGATTCTTTTATAATAATCGTAAGTCACGGAGTTACGCTGACTGACTTTAGACGAAAAAAATAATGACTCCTAAGGTGAAGGCCAAAGGCGAAACTTAGTATTCGCCAGAAGGCACTGTTCTCTGTTCCCAAGCGTCATTCTCAATTCAAAATCTGCTTTAGCTGTAACTAACTAACTTTAAGCGACACATTTCTGACAACAGAGACCGAACATCTGCGTAGAATAGAATATTAGAATCTTTCTATTTAGAAATTTTCTGTGTTAATTTGTTAACATTTCTTTTTCTATATTTTTTATTGTTTGTGAACTTTTTATGCTATCAGTAACTTTTCGCTATAATTATTTTACACCAGTAGTGCCCTTGCCTTTTTTTCATTCTTCACTTTGGTACGGTTTTTTTTTAACGTACCTGCTATTCTATATTAATTCAGTTCAGTAAATGAATATATAAGCAGGATCAGATATATCTGGAACTGGTTATTTTCTTTAGCGGGTCGAATAAGAGCAACAATCTTAGATTTCGCACTAAATAGCAATACTCTACTTAATGCAGTTTGTCTGAAAGTCTGTTTCGAGTTGAATTGGCAACACTGCAGGTGCTCATATAACAATTTTTAAAAGAATTTAACAACCTATTTAGTTCTCTAGATCTTCGAGTAGGACACCCCAAGTGAATCACCCTTTATAATCAAGGACGTCTGCGATTAAACTACGCACCAAACATCGCCGGGGATAAAAATGGAGTACGAAACCCAATTATCCTGCACCGTTACGATTTCAACGAAGGAAACAAAAGCGAGCCACCCCGTTAAATGAACTCACTGTTTGTTAAATTGCATGTCGTCCTTAATGTTTTATTAAAGTCTCCTGCACTTTAACGTCGGTAAGTTCGCTCGAGGGGGTGAAACGACGTCTCATGCGCCCTCACGTCGCTTAAGCGCAATCATTTATTATTTGCGGCGTAATAAAGTGTAAAAGACGCCAAATATATATAAATTTAATTCCTTCCGGGTACGACATGACACGGCAATTTTATTTCTATGTTCGCTTCATTGCGTTTAGTGCAATCTGTTTAATTATTTACCAGTGTATGGCTTTGCAGCAGGATGTATTTAAATAATTTGTTGGCATGAAACGTGGACCGGTAGATTTGCGTTGCGATAAAACAGCGATACCGATGTTAACACGAATCGAAACTTAACGTTTGATTTATTCAGCAAGTTTATTATTTAACGCCTAGGGGATGACCAATACAATGAATTTTAGTTAATTTACTAAATTACTTAGAAAAGACCTTTAACCACTACTAAAACAATCGAAATTTTCATTGCGTTACTGTTTTATGCAATATTCGGAATAAGTCATTTTCTTGCGTGATTAATCGAATTTGCTGACTTCTTGCCCATCATATTGTTGGCTTGTTCAGAGCGTGAAGCGTCCCAAGCTCAGCCCCACTCTTCCGGTTTATGATCATCAAACCTTTCGATCCGTTATGCCCGCATGTGTTCTCTGCCTCCCGTAGAAGAGGACGTACAGTACCTGTTTTATGGAGATTGTGGATAGTTCCTTGGGCTCAATGAATTCAGCTCCTAGAACTCTTGATCGGATGTTCCCTAGTTTCCTCCTCTTCTAACCACAGCCTGCATGTGCTGTCGTCGCCTACCCCCATCCGCGCAACTGAGACTGAGGAGTAAGGGCTCGACGCATTTGGCGTGAGTTTCAAAGAGTCCGTCTGCATTCATCCTAGAGTTGCCCTGATGTTGTGTCTCTCAGTGAGGCGCTATCATACCAAGGCAGCGTAGGTTTTACCACCGTCCACACCATTTGTGGCTTTAATCCCCATTTATGTCTCCGGAGGCGACAACACAGCCACAGGGATGCGCAGGCATTCCGGCTTATTTCGTTAACGTCCAAGAAATCTTGAGTCCCTGAAGAACAGGCCAACGAATTGCGCCCTACTTCCTTTAACAGAAGTAGCTCTATTTTTGTCGGATTTACCGAGAAGCCCTTTTGTTCACATCATTAGCTAGTTCGATCAAGAACCCTTTGTATCAGGGTACAGCGGTCCCATTATGACATCTTCTGCCTCCTAAAGGAGGGCCGGGAAGAGAACGTCAGGTCCCGCTGATTTAAATGTGTGAAAAATATTGACGACCTTAGTTTTTCGTGATGGTTGAAGCGATGTCCCAGGCGATGTCACATCCGATAACTTACATAAATGGAGAGAAGATTCCGCTCGAGATAACATTTTATTTAATTTAACTTCATTAAATCATTATTATTGTGAGGCAGACTTTTTAGATGTTTTTTCATTAATTTTTGGGTAACTAACATTGTCTCCAAAGTACCAAATTCAGTCAAATCTCCAATAATCCGCACAAAGTTCTATGAAACTTTACTGGTTTTTGAATACCTGTTCCGATATGCTTCTAATTGATTCCCCTTTTAATGTGCTAGTAAAGGTTTTTCTTTAAATTTCATATTCTTAAATTTTAAGAAAATCTGAGGCAACAAGGGCATCTAATAACCAAAATGATCAGAAAATAATCAATACATCCTATGCTATTCTTAACTTTATCAAAAGACATATTTTTTTGTAACAATTTTACTCTTTTCAATATTTTAACATTCACAAAAATATATTTTGCGGTTGAAAAATGAACGAGTTCTCTTGGAAATATCATACATATTTATGGCCTTTCTGAAGGTTGGCTATACATCAAACAACTTCTAGATTAAAGTGTCTCAAATAATCTCTATATTAGGATATTTTCCTTTGCTCGTGTTTTCAAATTCGTAGTCGATCACTTTTTCATTAAACCACCGACGAATCGCCACACGTGAAATCGATTTCGTTGCACGTCCTTTAGATCAAAATATGATATCGTAACTTCTGTGAACACGAAAATTCTCATTTCGGAGCCGACACGCAATTTATTGTAAAATTATCTTTTTGTTTTTAATTGCAAAACGAGCTCAACTTTGTATTTTGCGTAATTTTATAGAGGTCGCGTAAACACAAATTTTCTGGACTTTCAAAGAGCTCAGTTGCTAATTCTGATGCACAGCGACACTTTAAAAAAGGTTGGCGCTATAACAAATGATGGATGGATGATGGGTGTTCTATAGAATTGGCATTCTCGCCTACCATGTCACAGAAGTCATCAAAAACACAAAAAACAAGTGCCCGACTGCGGTATCTCGGCAATGTCTTATGATGAGTAAAACTTTTAATGGCATATTAATTGGCAGAGTTACTGAGATAATCTGGTTCCTATTAAGCGAGCCAATTTGCAAGCACACCTATTTAATATACGCACAAAAACGGAAAGTCGAGACCATTGATTATCAGGCCGCCTCCAGCTGCGACCAAACGTGGACTGATTTACTAGGGACTCAAATATCGTCGCTGTTATCACCAAGGGGTCTATCTTAATTTTTACAACTTTTCAGGACAGCGGTTTCAAGAAAACTATAGTGCTAATTTTGGCTGTATCACAGGTACTATTTGCTTATTTTAATTTATTTTACTACTTTTTCAAATTGTGCGTGATTTTATTAAAAACAATAAGAGTTTTGATGTATACATCAAACCAAGTAGGTCACCCTATTATTATTTTTATATAGTGAGTTTTAGAAAGAAATTACTGGCAGTATTTTAAATTTATTTATTTTTTATAATGCATTATTAAACTTATGGCAAAAATCAAATTAACAAGTTTAAATGTATAAACTTAAACTCCTACCTAAAGTTGATATGAGTTCTAATGAGATACCTAATATGTGTGGATGGCAAAGAACTGTAGAACAAGCCATCCTCAGGAAATGTAATGACATCTTTTTTACCAGTACATAGTGTCATTAAATCATTATATTTTTGTAACGATATGGGCCTGGGATTCTTGTTTAACTTTGTTATATTGACTTTCCAGATGACTAGTTTTCAAAATAACTGTTTGCACTTTCTTTTTTTATTAAAAACCCAAATATTTCGGTACATTTAAAATCTGTACCACTATCATCAGTTCTTGTAGATCTGAATCTACAAACTTAGCTATATTTTTTAAAATTCAATAAATCATGTTAATTTAAGGCATAAACTTGATAAGGTTTTTTTTTGTCTGGCGAGGCGAAATACGGGGACGAATTGGCTCGAGGTATATAAATTATCAGACTTTTTAACTATGTAATTAATGGCCACTATATGAGGAGTCCCCTTCATTTTGACCGTGATTGGGAAAAAATGAAGCATTATTTCTTTTAAATTCTCGCAGATTAAACGTAGTGTAAAAAAGAGCAGCAGCCACCATAGCATTTTTATTCTGTCTATCGCATCCATCAGCAAATAGATAGGCAGACTGAATCTTCTTCGCCGTATTTTTTAAATGTTTTAAATACAGCAATTACGATTTCTAAAACACCGCGACCACTATATCGAGTAGTGAAATCGTAAAGTGTTAAATTAAACACGCTCAACCTTTTTTTTTATTTTACGGCAAACTTGAACTTTTTTGTTCCCTAAAGAAAGATAAAAGATGTTCATATGAACACGCTACCATTCACCAATAAACCGATTTTGTACAGTTTTTTTTTATTTTTTGTGCTACAAAACGGGCTCTCGTGTATTAGTTCTTCACTAAACTCTGTACATTTTCGACCTTGTTAGACTAAGCTTTATTGCAGACTTGCAGATATTGCTTGATGAGTTTCTTCTTAGTTATCCTAGATTTATTTTCTTCGCAATGTTCCATTGGTGTTTCTTCAACTAAAAAGTCCTCTGGTTTTTCCTTTTCATGTTGCAGTTTTCTTTTAAGTGGTTTTGGTTCTCTGGAATTGTTTTTTTGTCGTCATCACTATCAATTTTTAAATGCGCATCACAATTCAATTTGTCCTCTTGAAAGTGTTTAAAACAAACAAGTATGGAACATTGCGGTACTTCACAAGTTCGTCTGTATGTTGGATCATAGTGTTAATTTACACCGCCTAATTCACTTACTCCTAAACTTGCTTGATCAAACAGTTTGTTAGCGGGTACTACATTAGTTAACTCTGTTAATTGAGTAATTTGACTATCACAGTTTTCAAGCAAATACTTTTGATGAACAATCTTATCGGCTACAGGCTAGTTATCCGATGGTGGCTTTTCAACCATTATTGTTTTTCCGTAATGCCATAAGTTCTCAAAAAACATTTTCACTTTAGCATCAATCTTGAATTTTCAATGTTTAGTAACAGTTTTAAGCTGCCTGTATTCACAACATTAATCATCTCACTCAACAAGAACATCCAATTTAAATGAGAACATGTGAAATGGCATAATGTTACTGAATCTAGATTAATTAGATACTCTGAACAGCTAATCCAAAAAGTAAACAAAAGAGATCAAATAATGTTTAAACAAAATGAAAGGCAATAATACAACATCTAGTAATAAAAATATGTATTTACGCAGTGCCATATCGGTGCCGGAAGATGTTGGAAACAATAACGGAACTAGCATCGAGAAAGGCAGGAATATGTGGAGCAAGGCGCCACAATGACAAGCCTGGAATAGCATGCATCCAAAACACTGACCAAAGAGCAGTGCGACAATATAATATATATATATATATATATATATATATATATATATATATATATATATATATATATATATATATATATATATATATATATATATATATATATATATATATATATATACATCTCAATATAATTAGAGCGTCTTGGACAGGTAACATGCTTTGAGCGTCACCTTCGTATGTCCTTCCCAAAGCCCGCCATATAGCGCCAGTACACTTGATAAACATTAGGGCGTCACTGGTATACGTTTTTCCATATACTTATTCGCTTTTAAAGCGTCAACAGCGTTGCCGCATTTGTTCTTGCAATAAGTGCCTACATTTTTTAGATATTCTCGACGTTCAACTTGTAACGTATTTATATGAGCTCCGGTTAAAAAATCTCTCCGCATAACATTGTGGATCAGAGTTTTTAGAGTCCGTAGGATATTTTAATTTTTTTGTTTGGAAGCATTTCAATTGTTTTTTACGAATTTTTCTAATCTATCTGTCAAAAGGAAAGAGTTGAATTTTAAAATTAAAAACGGTATAAAATTTTTAGAATGTTTGAATGTTTTAGAACCACAGAGTGTTGAAAATGAAGTTTAGCAAAACTAAATAATTTTTCTAAGAAAATTCCAGAAACTACAACATCCTATTGGCTTCTTCCGAGTTTAACTGAAACTGGCTCGTATTTTATTTATATTATATTAGGAATTGAAGGAAGGGTATGAACAAACGTAATTTGGTCTTTGACTTTTTGACTTTGAGATTTTTGGACATGTGGTAAATCTCGTTTTGACTTTATATTTCTTAAAAACTTTTGATATGTTATCAGTAATTTTTTGAACGTGATAGTCCGAAAGCAACCCTACACTTGCCGTTGTTGTCGTTCCTTACAACCAAAACATCCCTGGTCACTTATTAAAAGTTAAGAAATATAACGTGAACTCCGGTAAATCGAGTTTAACATTTTTACATTTTAATTAAAATTTTCATTCTGGAATTGGGACATCCAATTTTTGGAGTCTATTTAGATTTATAAGCATTACTTTTTATAGTTGAATAGCAGCTCACTTCAAAGAACACAACAATCGAAAAGTATAATTTTTAAGAAACACTAAAAACTAGTCAACGAAAAATGGAATGTTTTGTTGGTGCGAATAAGTATTTAGTATAGTTATTAGTTTTTGGTTTTTAAAATGAACGATTCAGTAATTCGACACGTTTCAGTTATCTCAGGTAGCCCCTAATGAATGCACCAAAAGCCAATCCTAAATTAAACTCGCAAAAATAATGATTTTGAGCCAAACGTGCTCTAGGAAAATATCGCTCACTGAGTGTTAAAGTTTAGTTATCGACAGCAATTTTTAAAATATCGACAAGAAAACTTGGATTCGGAGGTTTTTCGAGAAGGTGAATAAGATCATATTCCAGTTTCTAAGTTGATATGTAGAGAACTTTAGTTACAGTTAAGTGGTATAATGACGTTATTTTATCACTCATCTCCCCAAAAAATCGGCAACAATGCTGTGTCACTAACTTTTATTATTAATTTGATTTGGGTATATACCAGGTGATAGAATTTGCTAACAAATATTTTTATTATCCCTATGGCATATTAATCAGTGGAAGTAAGTTTTTATTCAGTTTCAAAAAGCATCTTTTACTTTAACTTATGCAAATCAAAGCTAATATCAATGTGAATGTGTTCATTTCTTCATTGAAGATTGAAAAAGGGAGAAAAAACTAATAGTGAATTGCGTTTCGGCAGCTGGACCTGCTTGCCGGAAAGCCGAAAGAACGCTCGGTCATATCGGTCGCGTACTTGCGGATCGTATATTTAAAACATCTGAATTTTAGGCAAATGTTTTGAGAGAATTTATTACAATAATTTATCCACACACACAAGTAAAATACCGCTTTCGATTGCTTTTTAGCGCATTAATTACGGACCACTCTAGATGGCAAATTACACTATTTATAAACTATTTTGTAATTGTACTAATTGATTTTTTTAATTTATGTATTATTTTATGATACCTACCATTTTTTCTGTCATTAGCGCTTGGCCTATTCTGGTTATTATATTTATTCTTGTGATTTCACACATCACACAAACACACACGCACACACACATTAACTATTGAAACTAGTACTGTTCCACAAAAATATTATTTATTAAAAAAAAAAACTAAAGCTAGAGACAAAACAAAATAAAATTTACAATTCCTTCATCAGTGATCTATCCATCTATAAAAGCATTTGCAAACAAAAAAGTTGCGATTTTACTTTAAACTCCTTTTCTTTATATATTCATTTTGAACGAAGGCTTTGATTTTTGGCCAGTCTTTATTGTCGAACAGTCCTGGATATTTTTCTTTCAGTGCTAAACATTCAAACTATTTGGGAGGTTGACATTTTTTTTATATGTTTGGAAAAGTAATGAATGACTTCCCTTTTTTCTCAATTCTCAAGAAACAAATTTTGTCCTTTCGCTTGGTGTAATTTATCCGATGTTCCCATGCATTTTTTCCTGTGACGCCACAGCTGCTTTGAGGCAAAAAAACCTTTACAGTTTGTGCAGGGTAATATTTTTTGGCTAGATTGTTGTTTTCTAACAGGCTTCTGAAACACACTACTATTTAAAAAGTTGCCTTTTCTTCTTAAGAAATTCAACAATTTTCTTCTTTCAGGATCTCTAGCTGACAAAGAGATAATTTTCTGCACGCTATTTTCAATACTATGTGCCCCTACATACATGTCGAGCAAAATTTAATAGATAGCTTTCAGAATACATACAAAAGTCCTTTTTTTGTGTTTCCTTTCCTTCTTTCCCCATTTTGCTTAAACTCTCCCAAATTTTGTAATGGATTGGATTCAGTGATTTGATTTATGCTTTGTCGAGAACCAATGGAAGTTACCGCTTCTTCGGTATCTACAAAAGAAAATAATTATTATGCATGTAACTGAATTAATTAGTTACTTTTCAAACGGGAAAAATAAAAAATTTTGCGGTTTTAAAATTTTAGCCAAACTTTGGTTCTGTTATGTGCAGTAAAAGTTTTAAATTGAATTAATTTGCTAATTGTTAAATTGGTTAATTTGTTTAATGCTAAAAAAACTTAATTGAATTTGTAGATGCTGAATGCACGTTTGAAGTATTACAGCAATTAAATAGCCTAAATGTTATAAAATCGAACTAAAAAAACATGCGTCTACTTGTTAGTGAAGTCGAGATTCTGGAAAAACTTTGTCTATTATTGATATTTTAAAATTGTTTTAATTTTTATTAATTTAAAATTCCGAATATTTCGATTATAGTAGCACTTTCCATATATGATTGGTTACGATATGAAAGTATAAAAAAAAAAAAAGATTTTTATTTATTTATTACAGCAGTTGGGAATATACGTTCTTTGCGTGTAGATCGGAGTTTATTTTATCTTTTAAAAGTACCGTTCATACAAGATGTTCAGAAAAACAATATTTTTGAGCACGGCTAAGATTAGAATAACACAGCTAAGCAAAGGTGTACTTTTGGAAAATAAATGTCAATTTTTGCAGAATTATTTCTAGTGTCTGTACAATTTTTTTTTCCAAAATTAACCATATTTTTGTGTATTCTGTATACAATTTTAATACAAACTTTTTGTTTTAGGTGATTTTGGGTGTGCTTGTGCCACCCGCTTTATTTATAAAAGACCAAATAACTTTTCATGTTTTGGGGTTTTTCTACGTTTCTCTATATAACAATTTGTTGTGTTCAAAATATGAAAGCTTCAAAGTACTGCAAGCTAAAAGCAAAAACCGAATAATTCTCTATATTTTTTTCAATATGCGGGTGCCATATGAAAGTGGGAATACGCTATAACTTTTAAAAACTTTTAAAACTTTCAATTTTTCGACAGTATGTAATTTTCAATTTTTGAGTAGCACACCTTATAATTTTTTGAAAGTTACTATTTACCGAGCCACTCGGTGCTGGAGAAAATTTTTTTTTTTTGCTTGACGATAACAAATTCGTCGTAACCGGCACTTTAGAAAATAAGTTCAAGGAAGGAAGGAAAGAAAGGAAAAAGAAAACTAAAAACGTTTTCACACACACACACACACAAATAGTTGTGTACTTACCAGACCATTTACTTAGAAATCGCTCTTGTTCGTTTCTATCGGTGTCTTGTGATTGATATTTAGGAATTTCTAAAATGTCTAAACAATCACTATCAATCTTATTACGAGCAAGTATTATAATTTTGCTACTCCTATTCGTTCTAAAACAATCTAGAAATAGAACAGAAAAATGCCAAAAAATCACGACAATTTGAAAAGTCCTCATACTGGAAGGAAATTATACGTACCTACCACCTATTCGTCTTTATACTTGACGCTTGCTACACTCAACGCACACCAGAACTGGCGAAAATAACCGAAATAATAATATAAGTTAATAATGACGCTTCATACGCGAATAAGTATATGATTAAAACAGATTTGAATATCTTTTACCCTTAACATTGATGCCAAGATGTGTGACGCTCTAGACGCGAACAAGTATCCATACAATATACTCAATGTAAATATACACATAATCTTCGGTAGCGCCCCGCACGGTCTACGCTAGGAACTAAATTATACTTTTCACGTTTATTCAGTGTTAAATATGGCGTCTTCGGATTATTCGTTCAATCGGCTTTTCATGGTGTAACAGTTGCGTTGGCAATGTTAAAACATCGCTAAAGCTTAGAGCGTCAATATACTGACGCTCCTTGCACACTGACGCTCTAGTGAATGTAATTTCACAATAGATAGACGCCATAAGGATAGTAAGATAAATATATATATATATATATATATATATATATATATATATATATATATATATATATATATATATATATATATATATATATATATATATATATATATATATATATATATATATATATATATATATATATATATATATATATACAGCAACCAGTGCTATGACGCGCTGGCACTAAATAATCAAATCTACTGGCAGGAATTTCTAATAGATGCGGTAAAGTTATTTGGTTATAAGGCATCGAACTGCTTTAAACTAGAAGATAATATTTGAGTATTAATAAAATAAGCAATTCCCAACTTTGCAGTTGCGTCGCTGGTTCGTTTTGGCATTTGGTGGCTTTAGTTTATTTTATTAAATTATAAAACTTCAACTCCCCTCAGAGACAGCAAAGCATAGCAAGAACTAATGCTATTCTCAGATCATCATATCATGCTAAGGACGCTGTAGTTTGAGTTCTATCAGTTATTTGATATTACCAACTTATCGCCACTTAAAATTAAAATTAAAATATAACAGGATTTACAGAATTTACATGTATAAAAGCCATAAAAACCATTCGGTTTCAAAATGCTAAAAATCTGCAATACCCATTCTGATCACCAAGTTAATTGTTCAAAAAGTATAGATAGTATTCAATAATATTAGCTAGTATTTATTTCAATCAATCAACTTTTGGTGAGTTATGGTGATATGTATATTTGGGAATATATTGTCAACTAGAATGCTTGGGCATATTTTTCGGTAATTGCATTTGCATTTTTTATACACTGAAAATGTCAGCGAATTGTCGGGAGTGACCCAAAATTTACAAAGTTCTTTTAATGGATCGTAATATTGCATCAACGAATGTGTGCTAATACCAAAATTCGCGCTTACATATTTTTAAGCCTGGACGGATGTACGCGTAATATCAAGTTCCCCTTCGAAATAAAGCGGATTATGCTAGATAAAGATCGCTGTCGCAATGTCATATGTTTTCATTTAATATGGTCCCACAGAGGCTTATTCCGGATTAGTGGAAGGGCCTTCGGAAGATTCTGATCTTTCTCGACAAACTGTACTACATCGGTCAACGATCCAATCGTTACGGATTGAATTCAGCTAGTGCGTTAGATAGAGTCGATTGCCGGTTGACTGTTATTTCAAAAATCGTTTTGCATGCGAAGGCAAGAAACAATACTTTTCTAATCCACATCCCGGTGACGATTTCATGACTGGAAAAACGACAATTCTATCGATTTACGCATAGGCGAGAGCGAGTAAACTGTAGAGCCGCAAATAACCATTGATTTACCGAACCTTTCGAAGGATCTAATCGTCATCTGGCAGTGACAGGCTCACATATATGCGGCTTCAATCCAGATTAAATCCATCAATATGTGCGAAACTGATTTGTCAGGGTACGAACGGACGGATGGACAGAACCGGTCGTTGGGTTTTCGATAGGGTCGCGATCATTTTCTCTATTTCCGTCAACCTACACTCGGAAATGCAACGTCTTTATTTTTTCGGAGGGATGATGGTCTATCGAGAAGTTGGGAGGCATTGTATTCAGACAGCTTTCTAACTCTCTGTCCTTTATTCTGGCGTGTTGAAATTATTTCATTTTGGTGACTCCATCTTGGATTACGATTGGCAAAATCTCAGGCCCGGCTTGGACAAAGTTATTCTTATTTGAACTCAGAGCCCTTAAAAATAAAATACTAAGTAATATTTCTTGTTTAATTAGTGCGCAGTAATAAAACCCTAGTTATACATGAAATAGAACAAGTGACCGACAAATAATTTATGCGAAATCAATAGTTTGACATTGAAATTTGTCCTTTTTTATTAAAAATGCAATTAGGACTACTCAATTATTACTGGGTTCAAATTAAATGACCATAAATTTGAGAATTTAAAAAAATATATTTTTTTTAATTAAAATTAAATGTTATATTTCTGGATAATCAGAATTATAGGGCGTATCTTGACACTTGACATTGAGACTGAGGAACTATCTAAACTGCCTCCTGAATGAAGTACTGTCCTTCCTGGAGAGTACAGGGGAAAGAGCGATGACGTACGGGCATTATATAGATGTTTATTATGGGTTTTTTCAAGAAGAAAGGTTTATTGCCCCAGAACCCTATGACAACTCTGCATTTACCATTTGTTGTTATAACCCGTAATAAGGTATGTAGATGTGTGACATAATATTATCGGAAACTTTACAATTTACAATAATATAGCTAATACGCAATTTATGACAAATTAATCATAGCGATATTCTTCCTCATCCGAGGATCTGTCTTGTTTTTTTGATATTATTATTAAAGGTTCTATCAACCAAGATAAAATTGTTTTATTCTTTTTGATAATATAATGGGTTCATCCAATAACAATTTTACATCTTTTATTTTAAATGACATGTTTCTTCTAGCGACACTCGGGCCGATATGTGGTAAACTGTTAAGACCAGTGTTGTAATATTTTGTGTGTGTAATTTTGTGCCAATTAGTTGTGGTAAATGTTTATTTTGTCATTATCTTTTCTTGAAATAGTTGCTGGTAAAACAGTTCTATCACAAAATACACTTCAGCACAACCTTCCGATAGCAATGAAACTGAAAGCAATCCCACACTTGCCACTTCCTTATATTCCTTCCTTATATTCAAAACATCGCTGACCACATATCAAAAGTTCTAAAGAAATATAACGTAAAAACCAGATTTACCACTTGTCCAAAAATCTCTCAACACCTTCGATCCCTCAAAGACAAAATTCCATTTGAGATGTCAGGAGTTTACAGCATTCCATGCATATGCGGCAAAGAATTCATCGGAGAGACCGGTCATAAAATTTTATTTGATAAAACTGAAATTCTTGCATGTAATCAATTCTTCTACCAACGAAAAATCCGAGAGTCTATAGAAATCTATAAGCAACCTAACAATCTTAACCACGACTCAGGTCTCTACCTGTTACCAATATGGGAATCAGTCAGCCGAGACGGTGTTCATGCCCCTCATTTAACTCCGCCCCTCCTCAAACAATATAAAAGCAAATACAGAGTAAAATGTGAACCAGTTTCAGTCAAGCTCTGAAGAAGCCAACAGGATGATTGACGAAATTTTAGCTAGTTAGAGTCACCAAAAACCGACGCAGGAAGAACCCAGAAGTTTTATAAAAAGTATTAAAACCACATCTTCAACATACCTTTCACAGTACCAATATGATGTATAATGTCTGGTGTAATGTCAACTAGACAAAGCCAAGTCAACCATCGAGCAGCAAATTTCTCATGGTCTCTTTGAAGTAATTTTTTTTCCGTAAGCCAGGCTAATGCTTTCCGAGATACAGTCAAGAGCCATTCTTAGTGGGGCAACCTGTACTAATATTTTTTTATTATTTTTTGAACAAATAGAAGAAAAGTCATTTACGATTAATACAAATCATTCATGTGTTCGAAAAAGGCTGGCGACGAAAAACCATATGCAAATTTCTTGTATTCCCTAAATCTTGTTTTTTCATTTATTTAAAGATCTCGATCCATTTCAAAGTTATGAATTATTGCGTTTTCATGCTTCTGCTGTTCTTAAATTTTGATCAGAAGCCAATTGGTGCCCTTGTTGCACTTAGCATGGACCATGGTTTCCTTGCTCCCAGGGGCATGTTATTTAATATTGTTTTATTGATATCGAACTTATTGCGAAAATATATTGTTAAAATTTTTAAATAACTTAATTACTACCGTCCAATTTTTACTTAATATTTCCCGTTACAATTTTTTACGTATTTACTGGATTATTCTTTTTGGGTAATTTAATGTACTCTTGCAAAAAATATTCTTTTAAATTAAACACAAGCGAACGATGATCATAATATAGGCCACAATAAATTTTTCTCAACAAAAAATTCTAAAAATCTTTTATGGATTAAACTGCGCCGCCATTATTTCCATATGGCACCAACAAACCGTGTAACAATAATGGCCGTGACCAGAAAGAAGTAGCTATTCATTACACTATCTCCCATGCAATGATTAATTGTAGTAAACGCCTTTTAACTATTTCCGTCCACTGGAATTTTAATAATGTTTCTGGCTTTCAGCAGAAGTTTTATTAACGATCGTAGGACAGGAAAACGCCACACGCCAAATGAAGGGACGGACCCATTTTATAAAACAAAAAAGAAATACTTATCACAGCTTCAATTTTTTTGAACGTGAAGTAGTTTTGGAAACTTATGCTAGTTTGTAATAATTGATATGTTCAAAATGTGTTTTCAGTTTTGCCAATTTTCTGTTTACATTTGCTGTATACATCGTTACATTACTAGTAATATCATAAATTTCAGTAATTTTCTTGAAAGATGGTGCTAAAAATTGTCTTATTAACAAAATATTCTTAATAATTTAATTGACTTCCCAGATTTATGTACTCCGAAAAATATGTATTAAGAGTTTTTGATGGAATAATACATCCATTACAATGAATGAATGAACTTTAATTGATTTCTAAATTTGTGCTATAATCATTTTAAATTGTGATTCTTTTTACACATTTATTCTGTAATTGGATATTAAATAAATAAATAAAATAAAATATTTCCTTCATTCAATAGAAATGTAGCTGGCGTAAAGCACCAACAACACACAACGCTGTTAAAATATACAGAAAAAGTATGCCAAATTGTATCAACAAAATTATAATATTTTAAATCTTAGGGAGAGTGCAAGAAACTTTTGTAAGAAACTTTTTTTTGTATCTCCTTTGGGTTTCCAGATCGTTTAGAGGATCGTTTTATTTGGCACAAGGTGTACATTCGAGCCATTGTCATGGAATTTTCTTTTTACACTTTTGTTGTGGAAATGTTACAGATATCTTTTAATCACAACATTCGCATCGCAATAAAAAATTTATTGTGTACGATTCAAGCGCCAGGACAAGCTTCAGCTTTTCAGCTCATATTCCGCTGCTGTAAAAAGGGCTGTGGAAAGCGATGCAGCAATGTGTTTAAATGCCGTCGAGATAAATGATTTTAAAGGCTCGGATGATTAATAGAATAGACCTATCACTTAAAGAAAACGGCGCTCGAAGTCTTCCTCAAGGGTGCTATGGAGTCGAGTTCAAAGTACAGAAGAATGGGTCTAAAAACATTATCATACGACACAACAAACTAACTGACAAAAACCAACACTTGCTCATAAATATTTTATTTTACGCTTGCCTCGTAGAGAAATAACTGCGGTTTCATTTCTATTCTATTAATTTCTTGGTTACGCTGGAATAATTTTCCTTTTCCCGCTGAGAACTACGTTTTTCCAAGCTCATTTATAAGCGTTCGATGGAAGATACAAAAATATATAACATTTTTTTAATGTAGGATATAATAATAATATTGATAAAGGGCCAACGTCCGTTTCCGCGAGGACAGATCATTTTTCGTTAGTTTGGAGAATGAAAATAGTTCTATAACGTTATCTCGTCGAAGTTACGGTTTATGAGCAAAACGCCGAAAAGAGTTTTACTGTAACAGTTCGTAAGTGTAAATTTCTTCTTTGCTTTGTCAATATCATCTTTTGCCGATGAATGATTATTGAATCTGGCGACCACTTCTTGGGCAGAACTGGTGTCCCAGCCACTGAACGCATGGACAAATAAAATGTAATCTTTGCAATCTTTAAAACTGTCAAGTCTGGAAGTTATCGGAAATATACGCCCTATCCTTAATATGTCCTTGACCATCTCTCAAATGTGAGTCTGATTTTCTTACACTAGAACACGGTTTTCGAAACTCTTGGAGTTTTGCTCATATATCCAGCGATCTAATCATGTAAATACCGCTGCATGAACTTTCGCATACTATTACTTACTCCAACTACATTTCATCTAATCGCTTAATTGGCATTATAGACTTCATTTTAAAATGTCAAATTGACAAATAAAAAAATTAAAGTATTTATCAGATTTGTTCAGTGATCACGCCACTTTCTGATCGCGCCCCCCGTGGGCATTCAAGTACTTATTCTACCAGATGGGCCCGTTGTCCGCGCTAGAGGGCGTCCAGAATGCTGCCCCTCCTATAGAACGTCAGCAACTCCTTTAGCCCAATACCGCGTACTAAGTCCGGATCGATCGGGGCCGTTCCGAAGGCTCCATATCTTGCCCATGTCCAAGTAGGGCACTCGGGGAGCAGATGATACGGCGTCTCTTACCCTTCCATACACCATCTGCCTAGCAAGCAAAGATGCCTCCTAGGCCTGCAATGTCCTGTGTAGGCCCCTGTTAGTACTCTACACTCCCTTCTGGGCAATCCAAGCAGCTCCCTGGTCCGGAGGAGGGAGGGCGGGCTCATCCAACATAAGCCTCGCCTGCCTCATTTCCGGAGCAACACCCTCCAGCCCACCACTGCCTGTTCTCTTACCCAGGCTTCGAGAGCTCTCCGCCTCACGCACGGGGCGATCCCCAAGCGGGGTTCTGGTCCCATATGCGTGTGCAAGGAGCCCTCCCTGGCTAAGGCGTCCGCAACCTCATTGCCCCGGATCCCAGTGTGACCCGGGACCCAGACCATCGTGACATTGCTCGCCTCGGCCACTTTCCTCAGTACCCCTTTGCACTCCTTTATCAACCGTGCGCACTGACTTTAGCGCCATAATTGCAGTCCTAATATCAGAGCAGATGAATACTGCTTCCATGGTTGGGCCGAAGCACCTCTCTGGCCGTCATCAATATAGAGAAAATTTCCGCCAGAAACACGGTGCAGTATCGACCCAGAGGGACCGTCAAGCTCGATCCCGTTGTCTCGCAATACGCTCCAGCTCCGGCCAAATCTTCCATTCTGGACCCGTACGTGTACCATCCGAGTCCATCCCAAGAGCCAACTATGTCCTCTCTCCACTCTTCTCTTAATGGGAGGAGAGTTCATTTGTCAAAGAAGGTCATCTCAGGGATCACGACGTCACTCGGCAAAAAGAGCAGATCCACCAGAGCCTCTAGGGCCCTCGTGGGTGTCGTCCACGTGCAGAGGCAAGCCAATCTCTGCGGTTTATGAAGAACTAGCCTTGCTCCTGCTCTTTTAGTCCCCGGCCACCATGCCACTGCCCCATGCGTGAGCATAGGCACCACCATGGTACCGTAGATTCAATGCATGATTTTTGGCCCCAGGCCCCAAATGCCCCCCACCATTCTTCGGCACGCCCACAGAGCCCCTAAGACCGACCTGGTCCTTGATCTTATGTGTTGCTGGAAGGTCCAACCTAAGTACTTGACGCTTCCGCTTCTTTTTCCTTCCTTTTCCTGGTAAAGGTGACATCTCCATCTTGCCAGGATTGACAATTAACCTACTGTCCCGGCACCATTGTGAGAATCTTGACAATACCCCGTTTAGGAGCCTTCCTACGTCCGTAACCCTGTGTCATTATCACAAGGTCGTCTGCACATGCCTGAGCATAAACCCCGTGTCCTTCTTTCAGAATATGCAATATCTTGTTCACCACTAGGCACCACAGGAAGAGGGACAAGATCCCTCCCCGTAGGCAGTCCCGTGATGAGCCAATGGAGACCCAGTCTTGCCTCAACCCTCCGGTCGGTTAGCATGCAGCGGATCCAGTTTACAATGACCATCCCCACACCAGTCTCTCCACCGCCCTGAAGATCGAGTGCAGGGCCATATTACTGAAGGCCCCTTGGATGTCCGCGAACACGCACACCGACAGCAGCCCCGAAACCATACGGTATGTACATCTTAAATCGGAGTGACGATGCTACCCCCTAGCGGTTGACCAGATCTCGGTACGTTTTTACATTAACAAAGAACGCATATATGTATAACGAGAAAAAACAAATTGTTTTTATGTTTTGGCTAAATAAATTTTTATAATTGTTTAGGTGTTGTAAGGTGTCGTAGAGAAAATGTAACAGAAGGTCGGAACCAAATGATAAATCTAGTCCTTTGGTTGGAAAACAACTCATTTTCATATATATGTAGAGGTTTTTGAGGCCCTTTGGATGAATATAGGAATTCGGTGAAATATAAATTATTCATAATATTTTGCGGTAGCGGGCTTAGAATAGTTTTCCCACAACTGTTTTAACCCGGAAACATCAATATAAATGAAGCGACTGTCAAAACAATGATTCGGTGGAATTTTAGCTTAGGAAGCGACTGTTTCATTTTTCATTTTCATGAACGTTTGCTAGGGCCGTTGAAAGTGAAGGGACGCGAAAATAAAAACGCCAATCATTAATAACATTTATTGGTGCTATGGCTTAAATTCTGAAACGCTCCGGATATTTCGCTTTTATACTGAATGCATTATACAAACTAAATCATATGGGCAAAATTAATTTAATTCGTTCTGATTTAACATCGGAAATGATTTTAGTTGCACCTGCCCATACTAAAATATTCCATTTGTTTACTAACACTGGCGGGAGATTAAAACATTTCCAATTTCGTCTGAATTATTTAATATTATTTATGATCTCTCTGTTGTTTGGTTAGAAATCAATTTCTACACGGCTGGTTTTAAAGCCGACTGCTTCGATATGAGTGAAATAAATGTGAAAACAATGATTTGAGGAAATTTTAAATATTAAACCGTGCAAACGGAAATTCCAAAATTGTCATTTATTTCAAGTAGCTAAGAAACTGACATCAGTAACTGTATATGCCTTTGGATAGACGCTGCGTCATTATATTCCATTAATATTCTTTTTTGTCATTTGTAGTTGAGTACCCTATTTGAATGATATAAATAAAGTTCTTGCTCTTTCGTTTCTTTTATATATCCCAAAACACGAGATGTTTTTATTGTGTTTATTTAATCAGTTCGTCCAAAGCTCTTTTCACGTTTCGAAATTCGCAAGTACGAATATACGAAAAATTTCAAATCTCCCTGAAAGTTGTAGAAACTCTTCCGAGCAAGTCTCGAAATACAAAACATGCACAAGTTATTTCGCAGGCGCAAATTTCCCGTCATAAACTTTACTTTATACACGTGAGAAAGAAGTAACTTTTCACAAACCGTTTTCCAATTTTAAAGCAACTCTTTTTCCGCCTCTGACGATTCATTCAAGTTCTTAAAGCCTCTTAAAAGTTTTGAAATATTCTCGCGCTCTCTGCCTCTTACGTCTTTTAAATTTTACATTTGCAGCATTTTGGTGAACCGGGTTTCCTTCGCCATCGATCGCTTTCAAGTTTATTTCAAGCTGTTAATACTCTCGATAGATTCAATCTGTTTTCAAAAGTTTTCCTTTACAAAATTAGCCAGTGTATCCTGTTTGTCCTGGTATAGAATGGCGAATGCCTTTTTAAATGTAAAAGAGGCGCTAATATGAGCGTGTTCGCTATGCAGGATACTTTAATCAAATTACGTTTCTGTAGAATTAATTTCTGGAACGCTTCGATGCAAATTTTATGGATTCCGAGTTGTTTAGCCGATTTCATGAGATTTTAGAAGAGGAAATTAGAATAAAAACTATAAAATTTTCTATTTCTCTCATATACGAGGTGATATGGAGTATTTCATTAAGACTGGAATCTAGACAACTTTTCCTTCTCACGCGCCCAAATATGCGCGTTTTTTAGTAAGCCCTGTATTTCATTACGGTAATTTTCAGTTCGATTTACGAGAAGTTGGATCGTTGTGAAAATTTGGTCGTTTACCAGACAACCTCAATTTGTCGATCTAAATTATATTTAGGGAAACGACGTTAAAACTTTTTCAAAAAAGTACCTTTTCTGTTTTAAATAAGACATCCATATACTTTTTTTTTAATTATATTTAATGTTCTATGTTGATGGTAAAATCAGATAATTTTGGCATATTTAACTTAACTGCTTTGTAATTTAAATATGCCAATTCTCATATCTTGGCGCTCTGTAGCAACTGAGCTGGCTACTCCAAATAATCCAATTTTCACCATATAATTAACGTTATTCGCTGTGGGTTAAATCTGGAAAAAAAATAAAATAGTCATCAGTATTTTTTAAGTAATTTAAAATACGGAAATTCGTAGATACATTTTTGGCCATTCTCTTAGTGGTACTTGTTCAATGCAATTAACAACCCGTTGGTGCAGATTTTGTATGTTTCTTGTTTTCATATAACACTCAATTAAAAATCAAGGTCACACAATCACAGAAAGTAATAGATTATAGTCGCTTCTCTAGTATACAAAATTTTCAGACTGATCTTTCGTCTCCTTTTCCTATCGGTAACGATTATATTTAAAAAAATGTAAATTTAAAGGCTATATCGTAAAGCTTAGATAAATAGCAATGAAAGTTTCCACTCTTCGAATCGTTCTTAAATTAGGATCACATTTGCATACAACAGAAAGACGAGTTGAAATGAGGTGAATGAAAGTAATATAACAACGGCGTTGCTACACGTAGTTTATTAGAATAAGAAATATAATAATAATTATACATGATTATAATCATAGAGATGTGCAGAAAATTGAGATATTAATTATTATAAGATCAAGTAAATAAAAGCTTATATAGAAGCAATATTAATATCAAAATACATTGTAATGGATATAATTATGACCAAATATCTACTACTTACTATACTACTTCATTTGTAAATTTTAGTCATGTGGTCAGATAAAGTATAGTCGTTGATGTTCAGATTAATAATAAGGGGCTTTGCAGGGCTTTTAACATATTATAGACTTCTCACATTTGTTCTTCTAGTTCAATCACAGGTTGGACGCACTTCCTCTATTTTCAGAATCAACTGTCTTTATTCCATCATACTTTGCTACAAACCCTTGACTTGCGCCTATGCCAATTACATGTTTAATTCATAGCGATCGGACAGAAGGCCAAATACGGTTATATTTCTTTTTAAAACGATTTCATCTACAACAAATTTCGTACAAAAGGGTTAATTTTATTTTACAATCTCCAGTAGCTCCTTTTTCTGAAATTGCCTTTTATTTAAATTTAAATGGATATTCTGTACTGAATATGAGCATTAACTCGGAAAAGTACTCTACTACATGTTCCTCGAGAAATGTTTCCTATAAAAGGCTTGATATCTGGACGCATCTAAACCAATTTTTCTTGAGCTTCGCTTACATCGTGAAATCTTCTTTAACCAAGTGTTTTCAATAAACGAGTTGAGTCCCATTTCAAACAGGCTTTAAATTGGTAGTAGTTAAATTGTACAGTTACTAATAATACCATATAAAAAAACCCTTAATTACATTTATATTTCGAATACGAATTCGTTATGCTGTACCAAGCCATAACTTAATCAAACTAGACAGAGACTAGAGACAATACTTGTTACACAAGCACAAACTTGGTCAAAGTATGAATGTCAAAGGAACTAGTCACGTCGAAATTATGTTTAAAGCACAATATAATATGTATATTTGTTCTAATGATTTTTATCAATGTATACACCATTTTCTTACTAAATCAATTTCTAAACAAATATAGGCTTTTACAAACATAGGCTTGAACAAAACTCACACACTTTTATATGATGGATAGACAAGAGTCGTTCGCAACATTCAATACACGACCTATATTAAGTTGTAATAAAACTTTATGTTTTCTTGCAGTCAAATTTTAAAAGTAAAAACTAAATAAATAATAATAATAAATTTAAAAAAATAAACATTTGACAATTTTTTTACACAGCAGAAGAACGACTTTGATAAAAACGATTGCCAGAACTCACTAGAATATAGGTAAGAAGGAATAGACTTTTTGCTTAGAAAAGTAGATACATAATTTTCAAGTTATAAAAGTAATAAATTGAATAAGAAAATATTCAAAACATTGCGTTGGAAAAGCTTCCTTTGTCCGTTTTAAAGGCTGGTAATAGATTGAAAGCTTTGCTTTTGAGGTTACGCTGAAGTTCACCAATAGAAGCGATTTATAAATTGTTATAGATTTAATGCTAGCGTTACCATAAATGCTCAACGAATATATGACAGAACTTTTATCTTTGACCTTAGTGTCTAGCGTGAGTTTTAACGTCAATTTAGACTTAAACATTTGACTTGGAAAGTTCTTGAAAAGTTCAAAAAGATAAAGAAAGGAAGTGGTAGGTGCAATCCACTCAAAATTATTGCAATAAAAATGTACATAGGTAATGTTTTTCATATCATTAGTTAGCAGATATGAACATTTATTCGGTAGATTAGCTCACAAAATGGTTCGGGATACGAACTCAATTGCCTAAGCGTTGATTCCCATGAATCCGATTTATCCGTAGCAGTTAATACGTCGCATCATATTAGTTTGTTTATATATTTAATTTTTTTATTTTATTTTATTATTATTAATATTATCACCATCTTCAAACATTTTAAATCTACCAGCTAAAAAGGGCCATTCCTTCCTTGGTTGATATGCAAAATTGCTATCCCCTTGGTCAAGTCCTACTTAGGTTTATAGCGCGAAGTAACCACGCATTTGCGTAATTAAAAAATTAGATGACTTATTAAGATAAAAACTCGTTAACCTTTCGTTCTATATTATGTTGGTCGAGCTTCTCTTAATTATTTCGAATTTCACGTTGTTTAGGTTATGCTTTAAATAACTGCAATTATTTTATAAATGTACTGCGATCCTCTACGATAATAGAAGATAATCTGCATATATTTTATATTTAAGCATTACATTTTAACCTTACTAGATTTATCCGCAAAGAATTTGGATAGTCCGCAACCTCAATTAACTTTCATATTATTTGGGAAATAAATAATTACCTTACTCCGTATAAGTATAACAACATGGTTGTGTCTTCTTTTCAGAGAGCCTTCACAGCTCTAAAGCGCTAAACAGCTCAAACAATACTTTCACTCATACATACATATATATTTATAAATTTAGATCAAAATCAAAAGAGAGCCTATATATTCATCGATATGCAGCATTATTAATGTTAATAGGCTAGGAACAAATTATTGAGTTGGTAATGGATTTAAATTGTTGAAATCCTTTTTCAATAATAGAACTCGGGTAGTAAAGCTCAGGAAGGAACTAATAGTCATATCTCAGAAAATGTGGTAGTTTTAAATGAGGTTTCTCAAGGGAGCTTGTTGGGTCCTCTTTTATTACGGCCTATCGCTGAATACCGATAAAACTGGTGTTTTCTTGGAAGGACTTAAATAAGAGCCTTTTATTGAAATTGGCAATAAGTGCATTCGTTAGGATAGTGTAACTAAATTTAAAAAAAAAGTGTATACCTATTGCTACGTGAAGTGGAAATTAAGGAAATTGATTTGAATAGATATGTGACGTTTTTTTTTGGCATACGTTCGTCGAACCATAGCATTGTGTATTGGGAAACTCAGCACCCTCTGGCATAGCATTTAATTTGCAAAAACGAATTCTTAAAACAACCTCGTTGTTTTTCTTGGTGTCAACTATTTCGTCACAGGACTCTTCCAAGTATTTTATTTTATATATTGTATATTGAAGGTTAAAACTAATTCTAATATTTATAAGTCACTTCAACATTACCACCTATTACAAATATACAAAGTGTTTATTAGGGCCGATAGCCCAGTGGTCATACCTATAAAACTTTATAATCATTTGCCTACCTCAATGAAAGGGTTGCACTGGTTTGTCATGTCTTTTATAGCTTATTTTTTTAAAGAATTATACATGTTTTAGTTTTGACAATATCCAGCACTTTTCTGCCCAAGTCTAAATGGAAATAAATAGTTTTTCAATTTTTAAAAGAAAAAAGAAATGTAATGTAAAGTTAATGTACAGGCTGGGCCGTTTATCTTGGGACCCTACCTTATCTCAGAAATTATAGGGGATGAAGCCAAAAGTTAAATATAAAAGTGAATTAAGGTATTACAAACCTTTAATTTATTTTTATTTTGTATAAACAGTGAGTAAATATTAACTTTCTTATTTTAAATGAAACACCTTGCATATTACTTCATTCTTGGATTCTATACAAAATTGTAGACTTATTTTGTGGCAAATAATTTTATGTGCGAAAAGTGATGTTTCCAAGACGTAAAATATCTGCCAATTTCTTCATTCGGAAGCAATTATTGTATCAGTTAAATAAGTTTTGTTGTAGACAATGGAGTCGAATAACGGATTGCATAAAAAATTTCGATACATATTAATACAGGGTACGTGCAAAATAAGATTAAAGATGAAATTAAAAAAACAGCCAACAAACTTTTTTTTTTTAATGGAAACTACCTAGGCAATTAAGGTTGTATATGCTTAATATTTTTACTTTTTGAAATATTTCCTTTTAAACATTTGTGAATCACAAATAATATGCTGTTGCCATATAAGTTTAGTTGGTGTAAGGTGGCTATAGCGGCGGTTGAACAAAACAAGTGCTAACGTGCTGGTATTATGATTTTCCATTTCATAGTTGATGAAAGATTATGTAAATGTATGTTTTCATTATTTATACAGAATAAGACCAAGGATACGCGATAACATTGGTGAATATTGTATTAACGAACGATCAATAAAAAATTAATTGCTTACAAAGGATAATAATTATTTTGTTATATATGTCCTCTACTTAGAGCAAGCAACAAGTAGTATAAAGGTTATGTGTATATATATATATATATATATATATATATATATATATATATATATATATATATATATATATATATATATATATATATATATATATATATATATATATATATATATATATATATATATATATATATATATATATATATATATATATATAACCTTTATATATATAATATATATAAATATCCGATACTTTCTCTTTTCCGACGTTTAAATTCCTCGGCAGTTGACGGTTTGTGTTTGTAAACTAAAGCTTTAAGTGTACCCCATAAAAAACATTTAAGGGAGTAAGTCGTAGCTTCTTGGAGGCAAAGCGTAACTACCATTCTCCCCAATCCATTGTGTATGTGCATTTAAATAGGTACAAAGTTCGCCACAGTGGTGACAAAGCTGACGTTTTAAAGACTCTTTGCGCACAAGTGATAAGTGAATAATAGGGAATTATAAACTCATTATTATCATCAAGTACTCTATTAATCGAAAAGCTTGAAAATAACTCCTCCACTTCATTTCTCTCAACAACAGTACCAATTAAATAAATAGGTGTGCGTTTGTAGGGACTAAAATAATTTGGGTATGTATTCATTGCATACTATACCATCATAACAATTTTTAATATTTAATTTAAAGCAAAGTGTTTCAAAACAACTGCGATAAACTGAAGGGGGTGATTACTTGTTTATAAAAATTGTAATTTATGTAAAAACTCACATAAATTAAAAATATGATGATTTTCCACCCATGTCTCAATATTTCACCACTAACCTGCACTTTGCGCCATTTTCATTCTAAACAGCAATTTCCACATATTTAACCCGTTTTTCCAGAACATTTAACAAACATGTTTTTAAATAATACTGCCGTAAAAATGGCACATTAAAACTTATTGACGATCTGTCAGCCACCATGTTGGTTTTTGAATGCTGTTGTCAAAATTTTATAAAAGTTTGGCGAATTTGCTAAAACTTTTACTTCAAAGAAGTGGTTTTCGCCCTTTCATGACAACAGACGCTCCAGAGTTACTCTAGAGCTAATCCATCCATACATCACTTCTACAGACACTAGAGGACCAGTACATTTTCTGAAGTTGAAGCCAAATTTATTCAAATTATTTTACCGCACATGCAGGCTTGAGCTTCTTTCACAGTTTGATCTACCCAGGAACTATCTTCTTCGTCTCCTAAACCCAGAAAACGCGCTTAACTTATCGTAACCAGGTCAAATTTACTCCAAAAATATATTCAAAATATTTTTTATTTGTATCAAAGTTCAAAAACTTTATAAAGCTCTACTTACTATAATTACTTATTTTAGAAGCATTGAACGAAACCGATATATTGAGTTATTAAGCTAAAAGTGAAATATCTAAGATATTCGGAACCCCTTATCAGGTTATCACAAAATTAAGCTAAACATTCTAAACGCAGTCTTATTGATTCGAGATTGCACTTGGCATGCTGTTTTCAAAATTAAGTTAAAACATAACCGATATAATATTTCGTTTAAGAACAGATTAAGTTGAAGAATAGTGTGCTTCTTTAACAAAGAGGGTTTTGTTGGTTTAAGAATTAAACAGTATTTAAAAAAATGTATTATTGCTTTAAGTCAGTATATTGTTAAGAATATCCTTCGCTTAGTGGACGCTTTTTCAGTGCAACTATAGCTTCCTGGGCGGAGCTTCGGACTCAAAAAGAGAAAACTAGTAACTGCTAGGAAAGATGATGCTTTGTTCCAAATATTCAACCTTATGTACCATTTATATATCAAATTTGTGTAAATCACAGATGATATCCACAAATAATTTACCATTGTTGTTTATTACATCCTTCGTTTTGCTTGATGATATATGTTGTGCCTAGTCAAGAGCTCCGTTTTTACAGCAACAGAGCAAAATTTTCAACTATAAAAATATCGCTATTGTTAGTTTCAGTTTCACGTAAAACCGCCATATTCGACAAGGCTCTCGTGTTTTTAATTAAACCCGCAATTTAAAATTTAATTTCAATTTCATTCGCACAAGCTTCAAATAGCGATTCTTGGCGAGTTAAACGTCTAATTTAAGGCAAGCTTAATCCGGAAAAATTTTACTTTCAAATATTGCGAACGAATTAAGTCGGGTAGGTATGGGATTTCGAAGGCTATTATCGAGCGGTTTAAATTAATTTCGCAAAAATCTGTGCGGGAAATTGCATTAAATTAACTCGGCTATGAATATTAAAAGGCAATCGCTAAAAATTTTTGAGCTACATAGAAACGAAACGTAATTTTACTCGCATTTCCTTACCGATGAAAAGAAATTTCAGCTCTCAAGTTATTACACTTTCGGAATGAAGTTTCGTTTTTAAAGCTCTTCAAGTCTAAATCCCGAATAGATGTAAGCAAGCACACACGCAAATTTAATCTCCAATCGTGACGAACAAAAAAAAATGGAGATATCAAATCAGTAATATTATTGCTACAGGAACAATCACCAACAAAATAAAAGAATTGCAATTTTGTTTCCGATTTTCCCAAAAGCACACCAGAAACATTATATCATTATATAGACCAATCGAAGTTAAAACGAAAATCAAGAACTTACATGCCATACATACTTCCATGTCACTATATAGACATGTAAGTATTTATGTTAGCGACGGGCTCCAAGAACGAAAAACAATGTTTTTGTCCAAGAACCGATATCGTCCCTGTGCGTTTTTCGATAGCTTATATTAAGGTGGCTTTCCACGGCCCGTAAATTTACAGGCCGGGCAGCGCGTAGATCAGAACGACCTTCAGGCGGAACTCTTCCCACGACGCGGCGTATTTGTGTCCAAGTACTTTTTCAAAACAAATCAGCTGTCTACATATTTTTGTGTTTACTGGTGTTAGGGGTTGGTGATTGCTAACAACTTGTTTTTGGTGATTATCAGTAATGTCGGAAGATGAAAAAACTGTTGCCGCAGCCGCTGTCATACATAATCGTAATGCCACCAATACTGTCTTTTAATTTATCTTGAATACGACTCCGCGAATCGTGCTGCTCGTTTCGGTTTTTATGACGGTCACTTTTTGTATTCCATAACGCGGGTTCATTTTCATATAAATTAATAAATGTGTAAGTAATTTCGTTCGTCCACTCCATATTAACGCTTAAAAAATCACCAAAACAACTTGTTGTAGAGCCGCAAAAACAATGAAGATGTATGTCTACCCTAATAACAACAGGTCTGCACAGGCATGAACCCGCCGCGCCGGTTCGCGCCTTTGAATTTACCGACTTGCTGCGGATCCATCGCGCCACCTCTTTCGACCGACATGGGCTGTGGGAAGCCACCTTTATAGAGGCGAACTTGAATTAATTTGTTTTATATTTAAAATTTAATGTTTTCTATAAATAGGTCAATTAACTTTCGGCATTTTTCTAATCCAATTATCCCTGAATATGATTGTGTGTGTGATAGAAATTGCAACACCTAGTATAGTATAGTATACAGGAGTAACAAATAATTACACTCTAAAAGGAATCTATTGAAAGATATTTTTAAAAATTCAATTGTTAGTTGCGCCTCCAAGTAAGTTTTGATATTATGCAATGCTATATATTGATCGATGATGATTTATTATAAAAGAGCCAAGGGTCTGTTAAACGCAACCTTGTAACGGTAGCTCCGACGGAGGCAGTTACATAGTTCGTACTCTGTTTAATGTAAACCAACTAAGTTGTCACCAACTGTTTATCATTTATCCGACTCTATATCTACCCTTGCCTTGCAAAAATTTCTTTAGACTCTTTAAATAAGAAGCAACGCAGTTTGCACTATAGAGAAGTTTTCTGAACTAAAAAAATTATTATAGAGGGATTAGATAAGGTTGCATTCTGTCCCCGCCTTTCCTCAACACATATTCTGAAGAGATCCTATTATTTACAAATCTTGCGAATTCGTCCTGCGTCGGTTGTTACTGAATCTAACTTGCTGACGTTTCGCCAATCATCCTGTTCGCTTCTTCAGAGCTCAATGGAAACTAGCTTATATGCTACTCTGTACCTGCTTATATATTGTTCGAGCGGGGTGGAGCTAAAGGAGAATTTTGGTTTTATTGAATCGAAGAATAGGAGATTATTATTAATTTCTAATTCAATGGTAAAACGTGTGTTAAGGTGTATGAAATTTAAATGGAATTAAAAAAGCTCGCAGGGATTTTTGACCATGAACCAAACAAAAGTAGGCTGTACATAATTTTGGTTTTAGATGGATGGTCTCGGGGACTTTATTCTTGAAGACTTACATAAATATACCCGCGATGACTGGTGATAATGGAGAACCCATAGCTGTTCCTAAAGCGCAAATATTGTACTGTTATAAGAAAAATATGTTACAAAGAAGCATTTTTCAATTAAGATAAGAATTTTTTTTCCAGATTCTCGGAATTTAATATATCTGAAATAATGTTGAGAGTTTCAGAAACATGGACTATAGTAAAGAAAGATTCTACGTCGAAACAAAGCAGAAAATCCTGTGGATCCAATATAACGATTTTTAATTGTTCAATGACATGATAGGAATTAAGTGCGAAAGTATCAGTTTTCCTTGTAAAGAGTTTTAATCTATAAGCTATAAAAGCAGATACAGAGTAAAATGAGAGCCAATTTCAGTTGAGCTCTGAAGAAACCAACAGGATGATTGGCGAAACGTCAGCAGGTGAGATTCATCAATAACCGACTCAGGAGAAATCCAGTAAATAGTAATACAGTAGCCTGTGGAAGTTTCTTTGAAAAATTAAAAAGATCTTCTCAGAAGCTTTAAGTCGCTGCGAGTATGGTATTAAAATAAGTGGGAAAATCTTAAACAATGTAAGCCGACGATACGGATTTATTCGTTGCTAGCGAAGCTTCGCTTCAAGAATTAAATAGAGTTGCAGCGAGTTATGGTTATTTTCAAGGAGGGATATTGGCTGACGAATATAATGAGAAATAACAAAATGCTACAAGTACCTAAATTGAAGATTCTTGGGTGTTAAATTGCTGAAAATATGAACCAGGATGTAGAGGTTACAACCAGAGTCAAACAATCCACTTTTCTCAAAATGGAAGGAATCAATTTTCGAGAGTGAACTTCAATGATCGTTCAAACACTCTTCAGAGCAGCAGAAACACGAGAAGGCTTTGATTTAGTTAAAGAAGAAGAAAACATATTTATGAAATATATAAAAATATTTTTGTTACTTATAATTTGCAACCATTGTTGATTTCCCAACTTACCCTGTGATTTGGTTGTAGTAAAAAAAATTTCAAAATTCAAGTAGTTTTGGTTCAAATAAGCTATCTATTTGCTTTCGCAAAAAACTTTTGTGCTTTTGTAAATTACTTTTTGAAGAAAATTATTATAGAATTAGAAAGGATCTCGAATTTTTGATTAATTAAAAAGAATTGTAAGATCTGTAGAGTGTTCTTAAAATACTTTCAATACAGTCATTAACAATAAGTAAAGATCATACTCGGTAAGAAGGCGACTGTTGCATTTTGTTACTGCTTGACAAGCAATTTTTTTTATTCACCAATATGTAGATATTAATATTAAAATAGAGGAAGTGCTTCTATACTCTGTTTAGCAGGTACATTCATCCTTGAGCGAATTCAATCAAAACTTTTTAGAATATATCGTAAAATGGCGAGTGATATGACATTCCATCAGGATCATGAAAAATGAGCCAGGAACCAAGACTCTAGGCAGACGTGTAGTTACAGTCAAATACAATGCATACGAGATAGAAAGTACTAGAGAGTAGATAGACTTAGGAAATACGATAACTAAAATAGAGAAACATCGGCAACGGTGTCGGAAAGCCTTTTTATAACATTATTAAGATGTCCCGTACGAATACATTAACCGATTTTATATTAGCATGTAAAAGTGTTGACTGAAAGGCACGTTGAATACCAGACTCGAGTTTGTACGAAATTTTATGGCTGACATTTTTATTCGGTCGACTAGTCAGTGGATTACAAAAAATGATTAATGTCTCATCGGCCCAGCATAAAAAGAGCTTGATGAATTGTTTTACGCTTTCTCGGCAGTGGGCGTCACGAGAATTATGCCGAGTATTTGTTATCTAAAGGTATTTCGAAAAAATGATGTTGATGAGAACGAGTAATGGTGGAGGAGGCAGATATATACTTTAAAATTAAAAGGACTCCAGTAAGAGGGCGCATGAATATTTTCTTCTAGAAAACATATGAATAAAGTGCTCGTTTTTATACTAAAGTCAATCCCATAAAAATGACAAAAACCGCCATTCGCATTTGATCTAACTTAATTGAAATATAATGTGTACTAAGCATTGCAATGTTCGTGGTTTTATATACAATTTTTAGTTGTTTTATACCATCCCTTAACAGATATTATCTGATATTATCTAAACTTGTGCCAATCTATAAGAACGGTGAAATGCCCAATCCTAATAATTACCGACCCGTATCAATTATCCCAATGATTTCCAAGTTTTAGAAAAAAATATGTATTCTCAATTATCTTATTATTTTGAATCAAACAATTTAATAAATCCAGATCAGTTTGGATTTAGAAAGGGGCGTTTCACCACCCAAGCACTATTACGTATAGTCGCTGGCATAGTTAAGGGCTTTAAGAATGCTGACCATAGCACTTTAACGTTGTGTGACCTCTCCAAGGCCTTTGACTGTGTCAGTAATTCAATGGAAAACTGGAATTTCATGGATTGGGACCCAGTGCGTTAGAGGTATTATCCTCTTTTCTCCCCAATAGAAAGCAAGTAGTTTTTTGCAGTAATAAAATGTGAAGATTACGAAATGTAATGTATGGAGTTCCACATGGTTCCATTATGGGTCCATTACTGTTTTTAATTTATATTAATGATATCTTTGGCCATATGTACCGTGTGGCTGCGGTTAATTTTGTAGATCATATTCACTTGTAAGTAATTTCAAACAAATGTGAATATTTGGGAAGGAAGATCTGCCAAGTTGTCGGGTGTGGTCCTGGATGATAGGCTCTCTTGGAAGGAACATATTGCTTTTTTTTTTGAAGCATTGTTTTTACTCTGTACAGGAATACAAACAGAAAATAAAAGATATTACCTGATTACCCGATTCTTGATGGTGGTCACTGTTTGTTTTTATATGTATTGTAGACTTTATCTAATCCTATGTGTATGTATGTATGTATATGTATATAATTTTTTTTCTCTTTTTGTAAATGTAAATATTAAATTAAATGTTAATTCACGTTTACTATTCTAACAGGTTAATTTATTCAAATTAATAAAACTTTGATACGCTAACTTGACATTTCGACGCGACTGTGGTACTGGCTGCGCCTACACTATAGCTAAATGTCATCGTTGTAACTAACCACTACCACTACCGTAAGCTATTTTTTATTTTTAATGAAATATCATCATCCAAAATAATTATTTTGTATTTTTTTTAAGTTTCACTTAAAATTAGGTAATTTATTGAAAAATAGAGCAGAGCTATAATTAATAGACAATTAAAAGACAAATCCAAAGATATTATGAGTGTTGCAGTATACCATTAGACTATTATTTTATTTTAAAAATACTGTAACATCTCTACTGAAATATCAAAATTTTAGCAAACGTGTTCTAGATAACGTTACCGCAAATCCATATCTACAGAAATTACAGGACGGCACAATATAGGCTATTTAACAAAATCGGGAAAATGAGCAATACATTTCTTATCTCTACAATGAAAGCAAAGGTTGGATTTAAGTAAATTATAACTACGAGCTAAATAATTTTATATACGTTTGTTTTAAATAAACTAAAGCTTAAACTAAACATATCTATATCTATCCCGTTTAGAAAAACACAATTATTATAAGTCCGAGCACATCTTATTATAGGAGGGTTAGAAAGGTAATTCGACCTAAATCGCTCAATAGAAAATGTCACCTGATATGGATTAGCATTAAAGCTCAAGTAATTTATACAAAAAGAAGAATTAACATAATACAACTTTGTAAAGAAAAACAATATCAAAACAGTTTCTTCGAGTTTGAAGCGACTTCAAATTTTTAAAAGTTTTTTTTCTGTGCATTCTATTTTGATGATATATTTACTATGAATAGGATTCCAAACTGGGGATGAGTACTTTAGTACAGATCTTATAATACTATTATAGACGATTATTACTGACTGATGCTTGTTGAATCCAGATGAGATCCCTGGGTTACACCCGAGGTCACATTTGCACAACGAGAACTATTGACAACAACAAACAGAGTTCTTTCTGTGATATAGCTTTGCGATAGTTGAATTTCCGAGTTTTATCATTAGAGTTGGATGATGTACTTTATCAAAAGCTTTGGAAATATCGGCATACCATTATCCATGGAAAAGTTGATGTCAAGAACGGTACAAAGTTTGTAAGAACTGAAAGTTTTTTGTGAAAACCATTTCGATTTGAATCTATGTCATTCTTTACCAGAAAAAACAACTGTGAATAAATAACAGCCTCCAAAATCTTGGCAAAGTGAAAGAAGAGAGAAATAGGAAGATAATTAGCGCCGTCTGTAGATTCATCATACTAGACATTTATTAAAGAGAATATTAAGAGGTTTCGACAAAGGTGGGCAATTTTTGAGAAATTGTGCGAGCATATCGTCCGGCCCCGGGCCCTTTTTAGGATTCAAGTTGAGCAATATTTTTTTAATATAATTTTCCGAAAATCCAGATATGACGACACTTCTGTTCGTAGGAATTGACGAAATGTAGGACCGAGTATCTCCAGGTTCAAATACACTACTCAAATAGTCACAAAAAAGTTGAGAAATATTTTGAGAATCATTTGCTGTAGCACCGATGTAAGTTATTTTATCAAGCAGTGATTTTGTTTTTTTTTTATTATTAAGAAATGACCAAAAATGTTTTGTATCTGTTTTCAGTTTTTCTTCGGTTTTTGCAATATATTTTTTATAGTCTGTTATTTTACTTGTCTTAAAATCTTTTCTTAGTTTCGATAAAATCCTTTTCCAAATTTTTCTTGCTTTCTCTTTTTTCCGCAGCAACTCCTTTGTGTTGTGAGTGAACCAAATAGGAAACTCACTCCTGTTTATAGTTTGAGTTGGTACAAATTCGTTTATAACATCGTATATATATATAACCGTAAAATACAGTCACATCCTGCTCGATTAGATCCGATTTCAATACACTTTCCCACTGAACATTGCCGAGTTTCCCATTTATTAAGCTGTAGTTCGCTTGCGAGAAAATTTGCTTAGAATAGGACTAAGACTAATGTTTATTTCAAGAGCAGGATGGTGTGTATCCTTCGGTACTAGGGGACCGTGACTCACTTACAGTGACCAAAATATTACGAGAAATTACTAAATCTAATAAGTTGTTATTATTATTTTGCATGTTATTGTGCTGTGTGAATTCTGGCAAGTAAAAATTCGGTGGCGCCCGAAGGCGACAACGATGGGACAAAATTGTAACAATTCCAGTTTAAGTTCGTCAAGTTAAAATCCCCGATTATTTATAACTTGTTATTTACGTTTCTAATGCAAATATATTCCAATTTAGTAAGAAATGCGACAAAATTATTTAAAGTAGCCTGTGGGGGAATGTAAACATTGCAAACTAATAGTTGCTTACCGACCTCTAGTAACAAAGACACCCAGAGATCCTCAATGATATCAGCACTATTGCACCACTTTAATAATTTTTGTGCTTGATAAACATTCCGCACCCCTATCAAAAGACCACCACCATCATTTTTACTACTAACTACGGAGTGTCTGTCCTGTCGGAAAACTTTATAACTCGGAATCTGAGTTATATCTATCTGAGTTAATCCAGGATTCTGTTATACAAACGCAGTCACACTCAGAAAAGATAACACCCAAGTAAAAGTCATTTAATTTTGTTCGTAGTCCTCTGGTATTCTGATAGTAAACACTAAGAGCCATTTTGAAAAATTTATTATAAGCATAATTTCCAAATAAGCTGATATGAGTTCAAATTAACTCAGGTTCGCTAAAACATCTTTATTTTCAACGTGGATAGCAAAGCTACCATCTTCTTTTCTTAAGAATATTTTTATATTTTGCACCCAGCAGTAGTTGTATTTTCATTCCTTGGCAAACGTTTTTGCTGCCTTATGAATACGCTTGTAGAAAGGAGAAGGGTGTTCGTTAATGAAGATCTTGTTTTTTTATTTTTTTTTTTTGTTTCTGGGTAATCAAATATTGAGGTATTAAGTAGTGGTTGTAAATCGCGCTCCTTTGCTGCACGTGCGACTTCAGTTTTTTTCGAAATTGACTGAAATTTAACCACAATATTTTTAGGGGTGTTTTTGGAAGCAACACCCAGAAATTGTGTGACTCGGTGACTGGAAACAATATCATTATCCTGAAGTTCAATTTGTAGGGTCTCTCTAATTTTTTTAACAATATCTAAAACGTTTTCACTCTTTACCTCCGGAACCCCACATATTTCCAAGTTAACATTTCTATCCTGTTGCTTCATCCACTCCAGTTCTGATCTCAAAGATACAAGTTCCTCTTTTAAGTTATTAATCTCCTGGGACATCTTGTTAACGGTTTCCATCTGGGCAGTAAAGTCATCAATTTTCCACCCAAAAAATTCCAAGGAATCTTTAAAGAGGCCTTGCTCAACTTTTAATTCACTAGTGAATGAATTAACCTTCAAAATTACTTCTTGAAAGTACTTGGAGATATCAGGTTCCGTTCCGATACAATGTTTACGTTTCCATGCGTATCCAGAATCGCGATTCAGCTCCGCCATCGCGTTGGGCAACTTAACACATTAAAATTGTTTATTTGTTTCATTTTTCTGTTATTTTACAGAATAACGACGTTGCTGTCCTATCCACAAAAAATCTAATTAGCTCACAATATGCGTCACACCTTCACGAAGAGACTGATATATAATTGAGTGTGAAAAACCAACTTGAACAAGTTTAAATCACTCAAACACACGGATTTTTTTTTAGTTAAGTTTTTTCTCTCCATCGCTTTTAAAATAACGAAGTGTCCTGGATACACAATTTATAAGAAAGATCACTCTTAAAATTCCCCAAAGATTACAAAATTTCATTGTTCTTCACCAAATGCGAATTTTAATTTAATCATAAACGAAACGCGGTCAATCATTCTGGTGAATGAATTTGTATGGCTAATATAGGTAGACGACAGAACAGTAATTTTAATAAAAAATATTTCAATTACGATTTACGGGTGCAAATTACATTGGTATCAGTGTTAGTTTTATTATTATTACGCCAATGGTGGTATTGGTAATGATCACTTCCAGAAACACAAGGCCGGAATGCCACAATGTAACAGGTGCTTTGTCATTTTGTACAAAACAACAAGTTGTGGCAATATTTAGCTTTGTTAATTTGTTTGCCTTAAAATTAACTCTGAACTCTCTAGCTAAAACCCAATTTAACTCTAACGCACTCACTATATTTTATCCTTATTGTGTTTAAATCTCTAAATGTTTTTTCTTTTTTCCGATACGGTAGCCACTCTTTTCGAATTGTTATTTCCCTCTGGTAGTTGCAGGTCGTCAATAGATTTCAGGATAATAGTATTTACCGCATTCGTCTTGGAAGAGCAGTTAGAATTAACTCGTTCGTTCGCCCAAGAGCGTTCTTTATCTTATTAATTACGCGATTTTAGATTCCGTGGAATTGGAAAAAGCTGCCGTAAATTTCAATGCAAGCTTTATCAGATCGAGAGAACACTTTCTTTAAGACGCAAACAACATGAGAAATGTAACCAAAAATCCCGCAAAAGTGAAGTAAAAGGGAAATGTTCAAAAAAGTGTTTGTAGCATAAAACTTATTGCTTGTGTGTATGAAATACTTAATTTGGGTATTTATTTATTGATCAGACATTCTTTGTCGAAAATTTGAAACATTTAATTAACTTTTTCTTTATGCTAAGCAATATCTTCGAAGCCTTATTACGACGTACTTTTATTAACGAACTGAGTAAGTGTACTGGGCATGTAGCAAAAAATGGGATATACGTCAACAACGTATTTTTTAGCTTAGAATAACTGGTTGACCCAGTTTTTTTGAACGAGAAACTGCTTTCTGAGTTTAGTTTTTTGAATACTATTTTCGAATTCAAAAAAATTAATTTCTATGTTTATTGGGACAGTCAACTAGAAAAATTTTTGTATTTTTTAAAACATTGAGAAAGTTTTTAAAATAAGGAACAATTTTCAATAATAAATATACATATATAAATAATATACAAATAGGGAAACTTTAACAAAAATGATGAAGAACAACAACTGAATATGACTAAACTAATTAGATACAGGGATTAATTAAAATAAAAGAAAACAAATGAGTTTTAAGTATCCGACTGAGGTGGCTTTTACTTGGCTTTTACATCCATTTAACACTAATTAAGTTAGAACAAAAAATGTTCAGATCTTCACAGTTTTAATGCTTTATAACAGCTGTGATAAAGGCACGGTGTTGCCGAAACAGATTTCATAAAGTATTAAAAACTGTGAAAATCTGAACATTTTTTGTTCTAATTTAATTTGAGTTTAAAATACTTTAAGGCATTTTGAGGAAACCTCGTATTTGAGACAATAACTTACAGTACCGGATAAAATTACAGCGACTTTTATTACTATACATAGTACATGTCTTATATTATATATAATATATTATAAATGATTGCTGTGAGCAATCAACAACTTTTAATGAATAAACTTTAAAAAAATAGTACATGTATTTACAATTAAAAAATTATTTAAAAAAAACAACTTTCTGTTTACCGTGACAAAATTCGGAAGTCAGTATTTAGTCCAGTATCCTTTATTCACAATAACCTGCTGGTATCTTTTTGCCATCGAGAAGATCAGATTTGAAATTGTTTCATCGTTTATAGATTTCCAAGTATTTTGGATTTCTTGCTATAATCGATCCTTATTTGAGGTTTTTTTAGTTCGAATTTTTTATTGAACCGTCCCCCACAGGTTCTCTATCCGATTGTTTATGGTGAACCATTCCTTAATTATTTTTGCAGTTTGTTTGGGGTAGTTATCGCGGTGAAATATAAACTTTTAAGGCATTTCAGCATATGGCAGCGTAATGTCTTCTAATATACTATGATATAATAACCGATCCATTTTATGAATAGTGTCCATTCCATATGCGGAAAAGCAACCAAACCATAAAGTTGCCATCACCGTGCTTTACGGTACTACACTAGCAGTCAAGTATTTTCTTGCCAAGCCGATGTAGGAACTGCTCACCATCACCACTGAAGATATTAAATTTCGACTCATCACTAAATCATACCTTTCTCCAATCCTTGATCGTCCAATTTAAATAGCGAGCAGCGAACAACAGAAGAGGGTCTCGATTTTTTTTCGACAGGAACGGTTTTTTTGCTTTTTTTTTGTAACCAATTCTGCTAAAATCTAACTTGCAGATAATTCTTTTGATTTTCCGATTTTTTGCTTCGGTTGCTTTTCTTTTTCTCCCCCTCACTTCCAGTACCGCCGAACATTTTGTATAAGTTTTGAAACAACTTGTTTTTTCACCCTAACTTGTTTTGTTATTGTTTTTTGTGGTATTCCATCTTTATAGGCTTCTATAAGTTCTCTTTAAAGAAAACTTTATATTCAATGAGTTACACTCAACTAGCCAACAGAACCAGAAATTTTAATTTTGTTGCAGAAAATTAATGTTAAGTCCCAAAAACTTTGATAAAGACCCAGATCCCTGAAAAAAAAATTGAAATAAGCAAACAAAAAACATGTTTGGAACTTATTGATAAAGCCAGCATTTTGATTTGATTTTATAGGATCCGTACAAAAAAAAAATAACGAACTTTAAGTGGTCACTCTAATTTTGTACGATACTGTACACGCATTTTTGATATTAGAAAAATATAGGATAGGATATGAAACGACATTTTTTTTATAAAATTTTCCCAATAAATTGGTAAAGCAGCAATAAAATAAAAATCATAAAATGTTTTTTTTTTAAATTGTATCTTTTCACGGTGTGCAACATATATAAAAACAGGTTTTGGTTACTTTTTGTTATGATAAATAAGAGGAAAAGTATTCTGCCGCACTAATTGTAAATTTCATTAAAAAAAAATCGCATGTTAATAAGTGATTAGATCAGAAATTTAGAAAGACGGACACCTAAATAGCTTCCAAGATCAAGATGCGTACCATCTAAGTAGCCAAACGCCGTATCTGCTGGTATTAGCATATAAAAGGTACAATTTATTACGCGTAAATCTTCGCTTGGGATCTCGCGTTTGGACGTTTGAAAGGCGATATTTATATTAAACACATGTCTGGGTCTGACGACATGTCCCATGTGACTATTACACCTCTTTTGATATCATCTGGTTGCGACGTTGCCGTTGAAATAATTAAATAGTATTCCATTTCTGTTTTACTTGAATAAGTGCACGTTTTCTCATTTTTCTCATTTTAAAATTTTGTAAACTACAGAAAATAAGAATTAAAAAGGTATATTGTTAGTAACTAATGCTCTTATTCTAAAGGTTAGTCTATGCATCTAGAGCATCATAAAAAAATGGATTCACTTTTGCCAAGCATCATTAAAAAATAGGTTTTATCTTTATCAAATTTGTTTAATAAAGTTTTCTTTTTACTAAGAGCATAAACTTTATGTAAAAAGGCGACAGAGGAATTTGATATGCTTTAAACAGATGCTGATAAGCCTTAAATTAAAATCGTTTAATAAGCACTAAACGGTCTGCTCTATTAGATGTGAGCTTTAGATTAAAGAAAAAGCTCCGTAATGTTGTAATATTACTTTTTTATACAGAACCGATAAATAAAATTTTTTCAAGTTCCAAAAGTTTCTTTTTTATTTTTTTCTTGAGAAACAATATGAGAAATTATTCCAAACCCTGGGAGAATTAAAATGTGGACTTCAGGATGGCCAAAAAATCAAAATAGGTATTGGTATAAAATAGGATCCGGATCCCACCTCCTGCTGGGCCAAAGAATGAAGTATTAATATTTCGGTGAGTTAATAATATAGTAATAGCTCCTGCAAGTACTGGGAGAGAAATTTTTAGCTCCTATAATTGAAGAGATACCAGCTAAGTGAAGTCTAAAAATTGCCAAATCAACTGATCCGCCTCTATGAGCAATATTAGATGCTAATGGGCGGTATACAGTTCATCCTGTTCCGGCACCTTTTTCAATGATTCTTCTAATTAAGAGAAAAGTTAAAGATGAGTACAAAATAGGGTTTAAGGTTTAAATCGCACTAATGAGCTATTTAAGTTTAGTATTAATGACTTTGCGTCAAATTGTAATGGTTTTCTTCAACTTTTTTGCATTATTTCTAAAGAAGGTAATACGACATACTTGCATCCTTAGATCACAATTTCCTAAACTTTTTTACAATTTAAGATACGGAATTCGGAAACAACCGATAAGTGTCTCCTCTGTTTGGAGACGAGAACAATTGCTCCCACAGCGTCGCGTCTAACGGAAATTGGACTATTTTTAGGACTACCCCAACAGTCGCCCAACTACGTTTGCCGAGAACAAAATTCTGCTATAAAATTGAAAGACTGCAAACACTGACCAGGAATGCAATAATCGCGATAGTCCTAAAGGGCACTTTAATCGTCTTTAGAAGATACATCGGGACTTTAAATCTAGACTACTTCGATAATGGCGATGGATGCGTACGGAATATTCGTCACTTGTATATAGTTATATAATTGTTGCATTAATATTCTACAATAACATCATCGGCAATTTTTTCGGTAGATATTTTCGTTGTTATTTGCTTCAATTTGTATCAAAATTTAACGCGAGCCATTTTGAAGTAACCTCGCATTCAGGGCGGTTCATGTGTCAATTTAATTGATGACTATGATCGTTTATTACAGTAATAAGTTTTTATAAAAATGATTATAAAGAAAATATCCATCTACCTAATCAATCTAAGTACATCTTCTTTTCACCCAATAACAATACAAAACTATACCATAACAATCAACCAAAACTAACCGAAATTGTTAAACCATAGATTGGTGTGCATAATCAAACCTATCTCCATTCCCGTCGTTTTGCAAAATTGAAATTATTATTTTTATTTTGACCTCGTTTCCTAGTCTAATTTGTGCATCTTAATATGACCAAACCATTAAGAAATATAGTTCAACTAATTAATTCATCTACCTTTGAACTTAGTGTTTACTTGTATCCCATAAATTGGTTACTGGTTAAAAGTCAAACTAGAAGTTAAAAACAGAAAAACGTTTTTTACGGGTTGGAATACAAAAAAATGCTAAAAATAAAATAAAATAAAAAATTCATGGGACCCGTCATTCAAATATGGTAGTGTTACATGTCATTTTTAAACTTTTATTTATTTTATTTTGTCATCGAATTTCTGCTGTTTATTTTTTGTTAGACTATTGATAAAATACGAAAGTAATTTGGGAATGATTAGTTTTTAATTGCAAAATTATTTGTTGAGAGTATTTAAAATTTCAAGTATTAAAAAATAAAACCCCATACTACTAACATGCATAGGAGTGATTATGCTCTGTTGCTTTTTTACTTAAAAATTTTAAGATTTTAAAACTAGACTTTTTAATTTTTAAGCATATTATCCATCTATTTCATTGTAAAAATCAAAGGATTTTACTACAACTTCAAAGCGTACCAAGAACGAAAAACAAGTAAGAAATTATGAAGTAATTAGTTTAACTCAATTATTGCGACAACAAAAATTAGGAATGTGTAGATAAATTTTAGAAATGGACATGATACGGCTTTGGCATTTGACTGATATATTGTAGGTTCTATCTGAATGACAAATTATATAATATAAAAAATATGATGAAATATGTTCATGATTATTTAAATAATACAAAAATTTCATTATTAGATTATTAATTAATCACAACAATTCAAGACAAGAAAATCACAGTTAAAACAGAATCAGCCATGTAACCTTAGATACAAAATCGCAAAGACAATATTTTTGAATGAGAAATTTTAATAGAAAATTTAATGTCCTGCGGGCCCGAGGGTGGATTAAATTTGACAATTCGTTGTACCTACAATCCCGATTATAGCGACTAAAACATAAAAAATGATCGTTTTTTTTATTACATTATGTTTGATTCTGAATGCAGCAATGGTTACAATACAATTCTTTTATTAAGCAATGGTTACACCCCCTCTTTGTGTACATATAGAGCATAATAAAAGAAAAAGATCAATAATGTGGATAAAACTTTCTATCGGATATCAGAACATTCATGAATAAAACTTTAACTAAAACTAGAGGTTTTGGCAAAACATTTTTCACAGTTGCTAAAAATCAAGTTTTACCAAATTTACCCTTTTTGGTAAGACTTTGGAAAAGAGTTATATATCCCATAGTCAAATACATCGTGCACGACAAAAATTAAAATCTCAAATCAAATTGAACTTTTGTTTACACTCTGTATCTTCGAAATCATCCTTTTCTGGAATGCAGGGTGTTTCATTAATATGTACTAAAAATGATCAATGATGGAAATATCTCACAATTCTCAAATAATAAAAAAAATATTATGATAACAAAAGCACCACAATGTTAACATCACTATTTGGTGACGTCTTGTTACTGCAATATTACTGAAACATTCTGTTCATACGCGCCATTGTGTTTAATGTTAACTACGTAGAACATCATTTTTATATGAATGTTCATTCTTTTAAACAAGAGACGTTTTCTCTAACCCAGCGTACCCAAATCGATTTAATATTTTACCCGCGTCCATAAATTCCGCCTATTTTAACCATTAGTTCTGTTCCCGTTTATCCCCTATCTAACAGGAGCAATAGACTGGGAAATACAACTATCATTCTGTATTGTGACGGAGGTTTTCATTGTTGGGAATTGCTTGTTACTTCCGACAACACTAACAATGCCTACGTAACAATAATTGGATTTTTTGCAAATTATGTTCCATTGTTCGACGCATTCTAACCCTTGTTCGTTACATGTGCCTGTGTATGGACGTTTCATCAGTTGCGATATTGTTCTTGAATATATTGCGGGAGTAGGAAATTATACGATTTTGTCTCTGTTTTATTTTGCTAACGGGTCCGTGAAGAGGGTTGCATGGATTAACGACTTACTAAACAATATGTCTCTGAATTAGCAGCCGATATTTTAAATTCAATATTAATCAATCAATATCCAATATTAAATTGTATAGAACTATTCCAATGAAGCCTCTTATAGCCAAGTCGCTATTCCTCTATATTATTCCACAATTCCAGTAAAACCTTTTTAAAGCCACGTATTTTGGCGACTACAATATTCCGGGCCGAATAACGTACATTTTTGCAAAACAGCGCGAATACATTTGCCGAGTAATGTGTGACCCGTCAGAATTACCAAACGCAAAATTTAATGGCTAATCTAATCTCCTCCAAACTCGTGACTAAAATTCCGGAATCACCCGAAGCTACTCGCGACAGTATTAGATAATGAAGCTCACGTTTTAAAGTGACACTGCATGCTTGATCTGTGCATGATTGGATGTTTTTCTATTCCGTACTTTTAATACGGAACACATAGAAGCGGCAATGAGAGCAGAGAGGAAAGCGGCCAAAACATAAACGAAAATTCGAATAGAGAATAAAGTAGTGAGACGAGCTAAAGACAGGTAACAACTTCGCTATAAAAGAAGATAGCAGCGTCGTCAAGCACATTTGTTTTCTCTAATTTCCTCGTTGTAGAAATATTTATTTATATGTATTTTATATTTATATATATTTAATATTAATATATCGCGAGAATTCGTAAGATTAGATCGATTTATTAAACCCGAGCCTCATACTTTATTTCGGATAAAAACATAGGGCACGGTGATCTTAGTGGGAGGTAATGTACCATCTTCAGGAATATTTAGACATTTATTTTCAATTAGGTGAAATAAAGATGAAGATCGGAATGTACCCCCTTCACCCTGCTTGTAATATCCTTCAACATTTTTTTTTTAATTTCAATATATAGTTGCAGCGTCAAGGAGGCATTTCAGACGAATGTCATTTTTCGTAGAGTTCTTTTGCAGCGTTATTGAAATAATTTTCGTTAGAAACTTTCGTATGCGGGGTGCAATTTGCCCCTTGGATATTTCTTCAGATTAAATTATGATATTTTTTTCTTATCAGAGTATCGTGAGGACAAAATAACATTTCCCGAAGAACTGAAAAAAATACCAGTTAAACGTTCAGGGGTTGACAAACCGTCAAAAAAGATCCTTGGCTAAAGTCTAGCGAAAACATTCAATCGGTCCCCAAAACCGTGACTAAAGTACCTTGTGAAAGTGGTTCGCGATAATAACAAAGCTGACGCGATCTGCACGGTTGATCGACGCATAATTGGAAATTTTGGGCTAGGGAGTAGGAAAACTGGTTTATTACACAGAAGAATGTCTCTGCAACATAGGAATTATAGGCAGAAATGGAATTTTTTATTCATTATAATTTTGAAAAAAGAATTGATGAAATTAAAAAGTAAACGCTTCTTTTTTTATAACCCCTGAACTGACGCTAAATTTAAACTGCAATAGCGGTCTTTTTAAAATATATTCACTTTCCTGAGCGACATGCTAGCTGATCGAAGGGTAATTGGCTCTGGCTAACGAGTGAATGGCCTTGAGGATATCCGGGGATAAACAGTAATGCCTTGTGAATGTTCGGAGATGTCCGTACTTGAAAAGAAACATGTTCGCTGTACAAATATTGCTTAGCCGTTTATCCCCCGAAGTTGGCTGTCCGAACGTTATTTTCACAAACGATTTTACTCATACCACTCAATTTACAAGGATTGTCACGGGTTTACGTGGAACGTGAACGGCGAACTGTATAGTGTTTGTTGTTGTGTTTGTTTTTTTTTTCTTATAAACCAATAACGGCGTGTTCAAAAGATATCTCTAGTTTGCTGTACTAAATAAACGACCAATGTAATTTTTTTTTTTTTTTAATTTGAGAAATCGTTATTTTATTGATGCAAACTGATTCCGACCTGATTGTCGAATCGTCGCCAGCAAGCAATAGTACAAGTTTTCTTAGTGCAGCTAATCACTTTAATTTAGTCCGCAGCACGATAATGAAAGAGACAATTAAAACCTGAAAATTTTCTAAAGATAGAATAAATAATTTTAGAAATCAACTAACATTACAGCGTTCACTAAATTGAACATGTTTGGTAGTTGGTTGGTATACTGTAAAGTTTGTCTTTTCTTGGTATCTGGCGCCAAGGTTTATAAAATTGAAGATAGCATCCGCACACCCCTGCTTTATCGGGGAGCAAGCAGATCACGTCTGAGAGCCCTCAACCTTATTCGAGAAGAAAGGAGATCCTGAGGCCTTGATTAAGATATACAGTCGATTGATTACGAAAATACATTCCATTACTAATTCATCACCAACAAACTTACTAATCGCCGCATAATAATAACAATAATAATAAAGGTCTTTGAATTATAAAACAATATAAAAATAAAAAGTTTACATTTTGACGAGATGTGGCGTACTAAAGATTAGTAGTACTGTTCTATCTAACCTGAGGAAAGAGAGAAAAAGGCATAGAAGTTCTTATGTAAGTTATATCCGACAAACGATTAGTGTTGCCGCGAAATTCAAACATAAAGTAACAATAATATCGAATTTCATTTAGCACAGGTTACGTATAAATTTCTTAAATTTGTTCATCTAGTAGCGTTCGAATAAGTTTAGTATTAAAACGTTTGAGGTTGCTTAAGTTGATATATGATACTTTGTGGCTTTGTGGTCATCGTTTGTTAAAATTGTTTGCTGGCGACGAAAATACTTGAGAAGTATCAAGCAGTACCGGAGAGAGCAGAAGATTTTTTTTATCTTGAAAAGACGTGGATTAATAAATCTGGCAGGACAAAAATACAACCAGTGCCCGCCAAGCTATCAGGAAACGACTGTCAACGGCCTTTAGAAAAAATGGTAGAGGTTATAATAATCGTCGATACTGAAGAGGGATTTAAAAAAAATATGTTTTTTTTTTAAATGAAACAAAATGCATGAATAATCGGATAATTCAGAATATCAAAGAACCAAAGACAATAATGTGATCCTCTGCAAACCAACCAGTAAAGAAAAAGCTGAGATAAGTAAGAAATGTTCACCATATTTCAATTATTCCATCATTCATTTCTAATCAGTGTATCAAATTTACAGAATTAAAATATGAGTTCGGCAAAAAATTACAAACTCGCCCCGCATCTCGATGGGTGCCTGACAGATCATTGGTCTCAATTTTAGGAATCTGCTTCACATACCCAAACTAACCAACATTGCTAGGACGAGGAAAAGTTTCATGCAGCTGTAAAAAAAGCAAAATCCGCGATGCTAACCGGAAATAAAAACACCTCATTCATGAGAACAGTGCATTAAAAAAATACAGTAGCCGCTAATAAATTTAAAAAGTACACATACGCTTATTTCTGCAATAATACATGTACATACTTAGTACATAGCTGTATAACGCATAGAAATTATGTGCTTTATTTTTTTATTCCATATACAAGGACGTTTGCGGAGGTTCTCAAATCAAAGAATAATTTTCTCCTATACGACGAGCTTGGCACAGATCGCCTATTTTTACTTACTCTTGTAATACCCCTGCCTATTTTCATTTTTCTCTCATTCTGATTCTGATAACAAACAGTATAAAAATTAATAAAAAATTTAAACAGAAGTACCTAGTGAACTGGAGAGGCGGACTCGTCTGCTATATACAAATCTTGGTTCCACTATATCTTCTCAGCGGACACGTGCGCCATTTCCAAATATGCTACCGGGACGCTTTTGGTACACTTTCAAAGTAAATGGAGAACAATAGGTAAAACCCATAAATTGACTCAAATTTTGGTGGCACTACCTGAACTTAATAACAAGAAAAAACTTTGCAATGAAATCAATGCCAAAGAATGAAAGTGTCTTAAATGTTCATTAGGTCAGCACATATAATTATTAGATACGGTAAAAATTGATGCCGCGTTGATATTTTCGTAGAGTAGGGAATAATTATCCCCATATGTCTCCACATTTTTGCCGCTAAATTGCTCTTTGCTATATTTTCATTCCAAACCTCAATTTTCACACACTTGACTGGTTAACGAGGTCTAAGCATATTTTGAGAAAATACCGCTACCAAACTTATACCATACTGGTGTCGAGTGGCACAAGATCATAGTTTAAAAAAAATTTTAGTTCCTATATTATGTCAATACGCATATATGATAGCAGCTATATGGGTCCTTCCTAAAATATACCTTAATTCATTGGAATGTTGTGGTTCTCTTTTTTGCTCAACGAGCGTTTTCGTTATTTGCGAAGTAATTAATGTATAAATTAACATATTATTATAATGTGTTGTAACACTATCCCGAAACTAAGCCTAGTTAGCATCCGGTACGATAACGGCGTAGTTTCACGTAGATATTTTCACCCCAAAACAAGGTTTGACCAAATAGAAGACAACAATCTGTGCTTGACCTATAAAATAATATCACTGCAAACACTTGATCTTTCGGGGGGGGATTCCAATTAATATAGAGGGGACGATAAATAAGCACCTCTGTTAGAAGCAGCCGGCGCGGAGCCCTACCACAGAGTCATCTTAACTGTCAAGCGCAGAACAATCTTATGATATGTAACGCGTGTTAGCGTGCCTTCTTGTACGCCCGTCGTCGGCGTCGTAGACGTTCTGTTAGCCAAATTCCGCTGATTTATACCGCTGGGGTAATTATTCAGTATCTCTGCGTTTTGGGTTCAGACGTCACACTTGCACGCGTCGGGGAGCTTTAATTTTATAAAGGCCTCAACGTGGCGTCAGATCGCACCAATTTTGACAAGGGACCGTGGAAGATAATTTTTTACTTTCACGTCTTCCCTGCTCAACAGGGTTATTAATAATATACGCAAAATAATTAACATTGAGATAACGCACACGATGCGCCACTGATCTGCTACGATGTTGCCACCCTTTTTGAGTCCCCCAAAAATATAATAATATTTTTATTTACAAAATCAGCATGAAAAGTGTAATCTAACAAAACAATTATACATACCGAGTTTTAACAAAATATGTGAAAAACTGGGAGATTAAGAAATAATAATACTATTTTTTAAATAAAGGTCGACCCCCTGTATTTTAGAAAGTGGATGCGAAAGTGTAAAAGGTATAATGAGAGTCACAAGAATCTGTTATTAACGATTTTTCACAAACAATTCATCATTTTTTATAAAACATCCAACAATCTTTAATCAACATGTTGGCAATAAATGATGTAGGTGCTGTATTTTAGTAGTTGCCTTGCCAAGACAGTAATTGTGATTGTGATTCTGGGGATTTTTTATTTGTTATTTTATAGTTTAAAAAAATCGTTGGATATTTCAAAACGGGGTGCAAATTTGTTGAAACACTTAAAAAAGTTAAAACCGAACGACATTACAGCGTACCACATTGTACATTTGATATATCTATCAGTTCGATCAGTTAGAGTGCTCAAAATCGTTCGGCAATTTCAAACGGAACTGAAAGTAAACAGATTGTATGTGCTAAATTGTTCTGACCCCGATTTCACATAAACCTGAATTTAGATTTGTGGTTACGAGTTTTTTAAGTCCGCAAAGCCGTTTATTTTTAAATAAAATGAAGAGTCTACAGCCCTTTCATTCAGAAATTAGCAAGATGGTGTAGCAATGCCTGACTTGCTCTACCACGCAAAAATGAGTGAGGAATTAATGTTTTTACAAAAAATAAAATACAGCGTTGTATGAAAACTCATCAACATTTAAAAATGAGAAAACACATGTAGGTAGCGCCCCCTAGAAGTAACAAATTTCAAAATTCTCATGTTAATTTTAGTTGGGAAATCGTTATTAGAAAATTATGCAGAAATCAAAAATAAAACCTTGACAATATTTTTTTCCAAAGAAAATTCCACGGGCTACTGTAATACTTTTTAGAAAACTTCTGGATTCCTCCTGCGTCGGTTTTCGTTGAATCGAACTTGCTAACGTTTCGCAAATCATTTTGGTGGCTTCTTCAGAGCTTGACAAAATCGACGCAGGAGGAATCCAGAAGTTTTGTGAAAAGTAAAACTTTATCACTTTGCTTCTAAATTTTACCTTTAAAATAGTGAAGAAACCACCTTGTGAAATGTCGGACACGTATTAAATGACACCCTGTAATTATTCAAACTCAAATTCAACAAAACTGCATGATTAACAACCTTACAGATAATATGGAAATTTGCATTATCTTTCTAACTTGTAATGGTAATAATTGGGTCATTGGAAATGGTGATTTTATGAATTTTCATTGGCGAAAATTTTCTGCCATATGCTATTATAAAACCGTAATCGTAATTCGCATTTTTACATCTCGAAAACGAAGTATTTGACAAAAATTAATGCCGCATCTCGAACACTGGTAAGTGGCATATGTGGTTTTCAAAAATTGAAAATCATTCCGACCTATTCATAAAATTCAACATTAGTGCTTGATAATTCTTTCGTCCTCATTGACAGGTCACAACGCGATAATTTTATAACTGGGGTCATACATCTACTTGCTAGCTGAACCAAGATGGACTTTGAAACATTTAGTCTAGGGAACTTGCTAGAATTTCTTTAAAAATAACGTCTTCTTAAAGCAAAAAACAAAGTTTCCGCAGCAGAACGAAACTGCATGTCAAATATTATTTCAAAAAATAATAATTTTAAATCTAATTGCTGGTTTTCTATGCCGCAGTAAGCCATTCTAAATTAAGAGTTGATCAATATGACAGTGGGGATTTCTTTTCGCGCTAACCCTTTAATAAAAATAACGTAATGAAGAACAATAAATCATTTTTATCCAGAAGTGAAACCTTTCCCAACTCATTTGACGTCCCGGGACAAAGCTTTTGCGGAAAGCCAATAATGTATTGCCTTATAAGGCACAGGATCCTTGGGGATTAGTCTTAACTTTGCGACAATTTATGGGCTGGGCCGCGGATTATGGCGTTTCTGCAAATTTATTCGTTCCAAATTCAGGTAATTTGTGGTAATATATTTTGTTATGCCACCGAGGAGCTCCTTGCACAAATTAGTGTAATAACACCCTGGCAGAAGTTGCTGAAGAAAGTTCGCAAAATCTGTAATTTTTATCATTTCAATGAGCATATAATTTTTAGTATGTTTTTTTTTTAATTTTTCAATATTGAAAGTCTAAGAAAGTCTAAAGACAATGACACCTAAATCTGTTAATAGCCCTGTTATTCTCGTGTTGCCACTAACCAGAAACTTGTCTGACAGGACACAACAGATCCTTCATTAGCTATAATGTTATCTTGTAAGATCAGAAATCGAGAATATCTACAGTGAATATCTGCACATACATATTATCTCAGACAAAGAAGCAGTTTTTATATATTCCAAAATGCCAATACGAAAAAAAAGTGAATCAAATGAAGTATTTCTTGTAGCAATATAATTGAAAAATTTTGCCGTTACAAAAAAGACAGAAACCCTATTTAAAAACATACACAATAAAATCAAAGTATGAATTTTTATGAAAGCAATCCACACTCCACAGATCGCTTTATGTAGCAACAGATTTTAAAAACCACAAAATGTTTATTCAATGTTCACTCGAATCATGCGTTAGATTTCATGGCAAGTCCAACTGAAGTACAAGAACGAATCAGAATATATCGAATATACAGAATATGTTATTAACCGTATAGGAAAAACCATAACAATTTATCAGATTGCAGTTTCTTGCATTCACGCAACAAAGTCTTTGAAACTTTGAACTTTCCTCAGTTCAAGTTGATGATATCTGATATCCGATTTTTCATTATGTCCACCGCTATTGTATAGATGCCAAAAAACAACAGCTTCACCTGCAATTTTAATTAGATGAACTGTCTTTTCAGATAGTTCGGTAGCCAAAACTAGTTCAGTAACTAAATACATTTTTAAAAACAGGAAAATTGTTTTGTAATTTAATCTAATTTAAATCTAATGATATTTCATTTAATCAGAACCACAAAATAATAGTTCCGAGAAAATCAGGGATTTAGGAAAATAAAAACTGAAATATTGAGATAACTCCTCTTAATTACAAACTTATTAGTGATATATCGTTATTATTACATATTGATTAACTATCTTACTGACAGGAAGCAGATAGTTGTTGTGAAAGGTGTGACGTCCAAGTACTTGAGAGTAAGCTGCTGTGTCTTCAATGATCTATATTGGTACCGATTCTTTTCATTCTTTGGTCGTCGAAACAATTTTTCAAGAAATTTTCTCAAGAACCGTTTTGTACGAAATTTTACTGACGACACTCAAGTATAATACTCGTTTTCGTCTACAAAGTTTCACAAATTATGAACTAATAAACAAAGATTTAGAGATAATTGGGAAGATCTCGACTGAACATCTGTTGCTGTCATGTTTGGTAGGACATTTAGCATGAAACGTTTAACTCCAGAGGTATGTATTCGAATTGGAAACCTGTAACAATTGAGGCTAGGAATTTGGGGGTAATTCTAGAAAACTTTCTTAAATTATTACATTTATACAGACAAGCATAGGTCGATTGAGAGGGCTATATAGGCCAAGGCATATACTTAGTTACGGTATGAAAAAATTATGTGAATCTATTGTTTTGTCTATTTTTAATTACTGCGACATAATGTATGGCCCATGTCTAATGGCTAAATCTTCAAATAAGATAGAAAAAATACGAAAGTGCTCCTTAAGATTTACATTTGGCAAACCGTATAGACGGCCACTTAGTCGGAATTTAAAAGATATAGGCTGGGTAAATATGAAAACAAGAAGATACATACACAAATGCTGCCTATACTACAAAATTGTTAAATTTAAATACCCAAAATAACTTTTTTCTAAAATTAAATTCCGTACCGATGTTAATACCCCAAGTTTAAGGTTAAGTTGTGTTATTACCCCCCTATATCATAGTGCTATGTTTGAGAGGTCTTTTACGTATGATTTGGCGAAATCCTATAATGGCCTTCGCCTGTGCCTTCACGGTTGCTCAATATCAACTTTCCAAACATTATTGCAACGACATATTATATTATTATAAAAATCTGTGTCTTAAAGTTTGAACTGTTCTTATATTTCCATGTCTGGGATTGTGGTCAATTTCGTCAATTTTTGTTTTGATATTGAATATATTATATAGCGATTTTTTTAATGTTATTCTGTCCCGGAATAAGTGTAAAATCAACTGAACTAACTTATGTTGATTTTGTTGAACCCTTGCCCTTTCAATGTATATGTATGTAACAATTTATATTTTGAATAAAGCTTATTATTTAAAGTCGGCAGACGGTCGCCTACAAAGCGCTTAAAGTTTATTGGAACTACAGCCTACTGGACCTGGCCGAACAGGCAAGCGGGAAAATTAAATTTTTCCAGCTGCGTTGTCAGATTTCCGAGAATCTCTTCAGTGACTCCCATTATGGGGGATAGTTCTGACAGCACGCACGCTTCAATTGTTTTTGCCAGAGTAAAGGATTTTTTGAACTTTTTGTATTTTTTCTTGTGGGTGTGCAGGTGATGGAACAGCAACGTCAATAGGAGTAACCTCGTTCTTCTCTTTGTTGTAGATTACCAGGTCAGGTCTGTTATGAAGTAGACCCTGAAGCGAGCATGTTCCAGAACTAAGTCGGGAGCATATAGGTAATATAGCTTTTTCCATCAATCCAATTCTATACCAGATTTCAGAGTGTATTATCTTCGCCACGTTGTTATGTCAGGTTGTATATTCTCCAGTCTTGCATCCACTAAGGATGTGTTCAATATTCTCGTGTGCTCCTTCACACATGCGGCGGTGTGTATTTATTACTCTGTCATTCTTGACAATATTTTTCAGATGGGATTTGGTTGCTGCAACTCGATCTTGAATTGCGTAGCGAAAGCCCTGGGTTTCAGACAAAATGATCCTATCTGTGAGTTAAACCAGAGATACAGTTTTGTTTATCTCGTCGTACTTCAACAGGTTGATCTATCTGCCGTGATGCTCTTTTTGTTTTCATCTGGCTTATAAGAGAAGGGATATTAAAATCTGCATTGCATTTATATCCTGATATGTTGAGCTTTAATGGCGTACCTCGGGTCTTATACCTTTCACCTCTCTTTGGATTTGATGCACTTGCTCATCGGAGCTCTAAATAGGTATGCTACAGTGGGATTTTGTTTAGCGTTAGACTGTGCATCAACCACGAGTGAGGATCGCTATCAAAAGTAGTCGATGTACGCACATATAGATTTTTTCTGTTCTTCACTGCATGCACCATGACGATGGAGTCGATGATCAGTTGTTCTCTCTCTCTCTCTCTCTCTCTCTTGTAATTTGCTAAATTAATTATTGTTGGGTTTCGACACGTACAGGTTTTTTAACCTAGAAGTTTTAGGGCCCAACCAAACCTTTAAAAATAGCTGAGACTTTAAATCATTTAATTGAAAGTCCATGTCTAAATGGTATTTACCGGTTTTGATTTGATTGCTGAAACAATTCAATATTATATAAAATGTACACAATTTTTATGTTTGTTGGTTATGTAATTATGACGTTTAGAAAGTTATCCATTTATAATGAAACCCCCGGCATAACCACGTAAATCAAGGATATGCACAAATAATGCGTACATGCCTCGACACCGGAAATTATATTTGCATTTTCCCTTTTTTGTCTATCCTAATTTCGTTTCCAAACGTTACGCCGTACAACGCCGAAACACCGAGGGTTGGGAATTTTTATTTGATCGGAAGAAACGTTAGATTTATTAGCATGTTGTTACTTCCAAGGGCGATAAATTAAACGGGCGAAATGTAAAACGTCGAAATAAAAAGCGAATTAAGAATTATCGCCGTCAGTTTTTCTAAAAAACGTCGTTAATCTTTCTGTCTCGGTTTTTGTCTTTAGGTTTGAACTGCGAAACTTTTTGTTATGCAATCCAAGTAAGTCACTCACATAATGTATACATTAAGGTATACTTTATTTATTAATTGCTAGTACATTAATGGCATTACAGATTGCTTTACATGAACTGGAATATTCATAACAGATGTTAATGTTATAACAAAGGAAAGAATTATAAAATTTATTTGCAATATGTGTTAATACAGTGTGCCCCATTTAAGAACTGTACATCCTTGTGAAATCTTTGTTTATGCATCGATTTAGATAATTTTTTTTTTGCAGGATGGATCTCTAAAAAATGCACTAAAACCGGACTTCAACTTAGAGTCATGGTCAACTGGGACTATTTAATAAAGTAGAGAGAGTATTATTAGGTATTTAAAAAAAAATTGGCAACGAATCCTTATTCAGGAGTACATAGAATCCAACTGTAAATTTCTCTAATGTTTCAATACAGAGTATTTCAAATATCGTTTACGCCCCGCTTAGATCGTTGTGAAATGTTTGATAACGGTTTGATTTTGATATTTTTTTTTGTTAGATAGATCTCTCAAACACGCTCTAAAACCTTATGTTTCTTTTTAAATCAACCTAGAGTCATGGCCAACTGGGACTAATTTTTGATGTCAAATATCGCAAAGGGCTATTAGGGATTTCGTTAAGAATAAAGCGTAAACGAATTCTTTTACAGGACGACATAAAACCTAACTATATCAATTTCCATGAAGTTCGCTTAAGCTTTACTCCTGTAGAATGTTTGTTTATGGCTCAATTTTGACAATTATTTTTTGTTGGATAACTCTTAGTAAAGAGAAATGAAACAGTTTTTTCGTATAGCATCGACTAAAGTCATGGCTAACTGACACAGTTTTTTGAGGGGGACGATGGAGAAGTTATTTTAGAGATTTTTTCAAATTGATAAAAGTAACTAGACTAATGACCAAAGTTTTTAATGTTCTGAAAAAATAAATATTGTATACCTTGTAAATAACGATTATTTTGTATGTGATTTTAAGATTTGACAATTTTTAATTATAAAAATTTCAGAAATAATTATAAAAAGGCTTTTTAAGGGACATTTATTTTTTAGTATCATCTTAAACCAACAGCATTAATAAATCTTAGTATTCGAAAGATATAATATAGACCAAATTAAAATATAAATTAGCGAGTGAATTTGACTCGTCCATGGCAAACTTGGTTTTACAAAGGAGACAGTATACCGACGTCAATCGATTTAATTTAAAAAATACAGCGTTGTAAAGTCTGTTTAGTTCGTATTTAATCTTCTTTAATCATATTTAATTTTAAGAAAATTATTAGTGTCTTTCAGTGAAATCTCCCTAACAAAAAACAATTATCAAAATTGAGAAACAAACATTCTAGAGGAGTAATGCTTAAGCGAGGCGCCGGCGATATTTCAAGCACCCTGTATTCGAACTTCATGAAAGTTAGTATAGTTAGGTTTAATGTAGTCCTGAATAAGAATTCGTTGACACTTATTCTTAACGAAATCTCGAATAGCCCTTCTCGATATTTGACATTAAAAATAAATCCCAGTTAACCATGATTTCAGGTTGATGTAATAAGAAACACCAAGCGTTTTTGAGAGATTTACCCAACAAAACAAATTATCAAAATTAAACTGTAATCAAAAATTTTACATCAATGTACAGCCTTAAGTGGTGGGCAAACCATGCATTTTTCAGAAACCTATCAATCAAAAAAACTAGCACATCGAACCATAAACAAAAATTTTACAAGGGTGTACAGTTCATAAGTGGGACAGAAAAAAATATATATAGGAGAGTGTATATTTAAATTTTTTGCGCATATAGAGGATAATTGTAAATTATACAAACGTGTTCTGCAAAATAATTGGTTCACCACCCGCATTGCCAAATGTCTCAGAATTTGGAACCGTTTCTTAGAGCATCGAAAGCGGCTACTTCTGTTTCAAGTTATGTGCGTCGTTTAAGTTTCACGTGTTTTTACGGTTCGGTGCATATTTCGTAGTAGGAAAATTGTTAGCACGTAATTAAAATTTAGGCTTTGATCTCCATTTAGGTATTGCAAATTTTATATTTTTTGTTGATTGGTTTTTATGAAGTAAAACACATTAATGGGATACTTATTTCAGCATGGTGGGCGAAGATTAGTTCCTGAAGAATATGCAAGTATTACATTATTGTTAAATTTCCATATCTAAATATAACTTTTTATAGTATGCAGTTTGTGGTGCAAACTCAATAAAAAAAAAATAGATGGTTTTGTAACAAATCCTTGGACGAACCATCACCTCTTACACCGAATGCCGTTTCAAAAGATCTAAACAGAAATGATTTTAAAAGTGTAAGTACGTATGTCACTGAGAAAAAGAATTCCAAACGCATGAATCTGTTTTGAAGAGATATGAAATTGTAGATATTTTTCTAAATTCGTATTTAAAACTTGTTGAAAATATTGCTGGAGTTAGAAACAATTAAGTTTTAGTAACTATTTAAATATTCTTAAATATTCTCGCAGATTGTTTAAAACCACATCTTATAGCGAAACGCAAGTGGAATACGTTGAATATGTTCTTCCACTACAGGTTCAAATTTTCGGATATTATTTTAAGGATGGATATTGCTTTGCTTCCGACACACAGTATGTTTTTATTTATATTTGTGTCTAAGCGATTACTTTTGCTATAGTGTGAAGAAATTTAATAATCAAACCAGCAACCAATGCATAATTTTGGAGCTTCATTTTCATTTAAGGAGAACGTCAGTGACATAAGTTTTGCTATCCGTAAATTTATTATATATATTCAAAAGGTAATATGTTTTTAGGAACACGAATCCTCTTCTAATTCTATGCCTTCAAATAATTCCAAAGTAGATCCAGAATATCTTCTTAATAATAATGAGTCGGTTAGTAACTTATGCTACTTAAAAAACAAAAGGCATAAAATGATATAACGAATTACTAAAATAAAAAAAAAGATTCCCAAAAATATTTCTAAAAATGTAATTTCAAAAAAATTATTCAAATAATTGAAAAAAACATATTTTATTTCTTGAAATTATATGCGCATCTATACAAATTTTACGTAAAAACTAAGTTACCATCTTCGGAGGAAAATTTATGATATATTCAACCTTAAATAATTAATCTGTTCAGACTTATGTTTCAATTTTGTTAAAATTGAAATATTTTTTTATGTAATATACGCCTTCATTCATTTCTCTATAAAAAATAAGTCCCGCAGAAGAGCGTTTACTAGAAATAGGCTAAAGGTTTCCCTTCAAAATACATATTAGAGAAAGCTATGGAAACAATTCTAATTTGACGTATGAATTTCTGGACTTTTATCGTTGTTTTCTAATAGACCACAACAATTCTCGTAGATGAAATTTTCATTGTTTTCTGGTATATCTATTAAATTTTCTATAATTTCACTAAAATAATTTCATTAAATTCAATTCTTCAGAGTGATTATAAATATTCACCTGCATACCCTGCTTCCCCCGGAGTAATCTATTAAGTTAGATTATTCTGTACTAAATAGAGTTTGCCTACATCTTTTACAAAGAATCAGTTTTATTTAATATTTAAAAATTGCAAAATATTGACGTGGAATATTAAGGTTTATTTATACTAAGGCTTGACTAGAAACATGAAATTTGATAGCGTGTTTTAATTGCGGATTTATGGTGGTACTATAAATTATCGAATAAATAATATTATTCACAATTATTCAATCCTACTTGGATATTAACTTCCGAATTCCTTTTTTTTACTATGCTGATCTTTTTGTAAAACTTTTTTGTTCCTACCTCTTTTTCAGATTTTAAAATGTTAAGAAGGCGTTTATTATTTCACAAAAAATGTTATCTCATTAAATACAAAAGTATAAAAAGGTACGTCGGAACAAATTAATTGGAAAAATAAAATCTTAAATAAAGTAAAAAAATGTGTATTTGCAGTACAACATAAAACCATTCTACGAAATTCATGGCGCGCTATAGCCCAAGTATCTTCATCTTAGAAAATCTTATGTAGTTCATGAAAATACCAGCTCAAACCACTTTCGGCCCTAAACTAATTTTTAACAAATTTTAAGACTGCATTAGTAATAATAAGTTGTAATAAAAATCAAATGAATGTTTTTCCAGGAAATATTATCTAACGTTAGTTCGCCTTTAATTTTCTGCATGCCACCTGAGAGTCCCTTAATCTTCGAAGATTTGAATTTAGATATCGATATTAGCAATACGGCTCCAACTACTGTTACAACTTCTAAAGAAAAATCTAAAAAATGTAGGTTTTGTTACTATTGCGAGACGGAGGTCTTAAATTTTCCTAGACATATCGAAAGAAACCATAAATCTGAAATTGATGTACAAAAAATATTATCACTGGATAAGCAAAGCAAAGATAGAAAGAAAATACTCTTTGTTTTAAGAAAGAAAGGAAATTACCTGCAGAATAGTACCGATATTAGTAAACCAGTTAGAAATGGTAACGAAGATACACATTATTTACCGTGCGTGCATTGCCTAGGATATTATGCGTCTCAGAATTTATGGCGACGCCGCAAAAATTGCAACGACAATCCAAATAAAGGATACTCTATTTTTTTTTAACTGAATGACAAAAATCATTTATTTTTCAAAAACCGTTTAAAAACTAATAAATGAAATCTGTTTAATAGTACAATACAAACCGGGGCGCATACGTTATGCTTTTTATCTAATCCCCAAACGCTTGTCAAGGAATAAAAGTTGTGCAGGGTGCATGCTTGTAAAATGATTATCACTGGGTCCGTTCGACATCATATTATAGGGTAGGAGATAGAGCATACGAGCTAGATCACCAGGGCTACATCAAATAGTATATACTAGTTCGATGTTCGAAGATCAACTCAATATTACAAAATCTGTCATTTGCTATATATGTAGTTTACATACCTTTGATATTGATTTTATTTTAACCGTTTATTTTAAACGTTAAAGCGCCTCATTCAACATGGAAATTTTTCTGTATAACTGCTGTCGAGGAAGTGCAATTAAAACCTTAAAGCAATGACTACTTCCAAATGTAATAGATATCACGCCATCTTGGCGTTTGTTACAAATTAATATTTTATGTAAACAGCACCTCTTTTTTCGACAACTGGTAAGTGTCGGAAAAGATCGATACAATACCAACACTACATCCACATCTACGCTGCAACTTATATAATATTCAGCACCCGCGTTTCGCTAACTAACTTAGCATCAATCATCGGATAAACGTGATCAGCCGGCCACAACCGGGGTCTCGTCAAAATTGTTGATTGCAACACTACAGCGCATTTTATATTTCACTTCTCGTATCTTAAATGTACCATATATGCCTTACAACGAATAATAATTATTTACTTGCTCTATGCCCAAGAAAATAATATTTTATTTGCCATACAAACTGCGACGATCAAGCTGAATGAGCTCACCTTGGCTCTGGCTTTGTCCCGCCTGGGTTCCAAGAACTCAGGCGTAAGCACGGATCGGAGCAAGATCACATACATCGCTTTTTGGGAAGATTCCCCGCGAGCGAGCAAGCGCTGCATTATACATAAGCTGCGCTCGCTAATCATTTAGTCGAAAGGAGACACCGGAACTTCCTTTCGTATATCTCGCTCCTTTAGTATGGTTATGGCTGTAAACTCAGTATTTCACAGAATCTTTTTGTTATATAGGACACTTATTATTATTCTGAATTCAAAAATATAAAACTTTGGATACTTTAAACCAGCTGTTTGGGAATAGACTTGTAGATAGATAGAAGAGTAAGCTCTCGACTTAGTCAACAAAAAGCGGGACGCACCGAAGTTATGACGGCAGAACCGTTTAGGTATACAAAAGCGTTATTTTAGTTAACATCTGGTAGGGTTATAGTTTTATGATTTTTATAATACATTATTTGCAGTGCAGTTAGCACTCAAGAAGAAATATACTGCTGGTAAATAATGCTACATGTAACTGAAGGTTATATTGTTATTAATCACACCGTAACCAGCAACTGTAAAAGTACTTTAGGAACCAACCCAACCTCTATTACAATCTTTATTACAAGAGTTGCACAAGACTTTTTACAATAACCCAAAATTTACAAAATATTTTTAAAATTAGTCAAATTTTATCATCTTAACAAATCTACTATATGAATGGGCATCTTTCATATTTTTTGGCAATTCATTTAACTCCGAAAAAGTTCGGAAAAGTGTATTACAGAAAGCGTGGTTAGTTTTGGTGATAGTTTGGTATTCTAGTGTTATAAGTGTGAATGTCCAACGCAAAGACAAGATTTCGGTTAGATTTTTTTCGTTTTTTTTTAAAACTTTTTTTATAATTATTTATTAAAACTTCAATATTCTACTTAACAGTGGAACACTCAAATCTCCAAAATACTTTTTTTTGCAGGATTTGTATAGACTTAGAATTAGTCGCACCACAATTTATCTAATCAGATACCGGATATGATAAAAATGCATTGTAGGGGTTTATTGTAGAACGAACAATTAGGTAATCTCGATCGGTTCAATTCAAATTCTCATCTCTTATTAGCCCTAAGAATCTAATCTTATAGACCCGCTGTGTAATTTATTTTTATTTGAAATAACCAGAAAACAGCGGAAACTTGCTTCAGCCCACTTAAGGTTGTTGGAAACTTTGTTCAAAAATCGTGTTTTTTCCTTTTTCGCGAAACAATTTTTCACGTTTCTGGGTCAAAGGCCTATCCCTAGATACGTATGAGATACCGATCCACACGACTATTTTAAACGCCTCCGTGAAGTAAATATTTCCCCCAAAGGCTTTCTCTACTTTATATGTGTCTTTATGAATATCGCAGGGCTCAAACGTTAGCTCAGCGTCGCGTCGTCTCGCTGTGAAATATCTCTCTATAAGCTCCATGTGTTTTTCTTTGTTATAAACCCCGGATTTTTGTTTTTCATGACTTGGAGTGGGTGTGTGGCTAGGTGGTAAAAAAGCCGATTTCGACTCGCTCTTTGTAAACTGGAATGGGACTGTCTCCGTGATTTTTCGGCAGGTCGCTTGTTTACTTGTTGTTACTTGTCCCGAAATTAGACGTCGATATTTTAACCACACACTCTACCCCTAGAAATAGGGTTAAAGATTCTTAGGATCCTTAGTTTTTCTGGTTTAAAATGCAGGGTGTTAAAAAAAATGTGTTTTGTAAAATTTTAGGAATCTCTATTCGTATAGTATAGTATGGCATAAATAAGTTTTGTAAACAATCATTTTCAAACCTGTTGCAAACTTATTTCTGTCAGTCACGTCTGTTTGCCATGCAACTGAAGATCGCATCCTGCAACGAAGTGGTGAAGAATTCTTCTTGAATGAAATAGGCGGCAAAAACGAAAAGGTTAGATGAAGAAAAATTCTTTGTTTGTGCATTTAGGTAAAATTGAGTATGCATTCTTTTTTCCATGTGAGTATTGATAACAATTTTTGTCTCTTTTTGTTTTCTTTCCAGCATCTCCGCTAGTTGTCCGTTTTCGTCTTCCAGCAGCTTTTCCGTGAGGCTAGTGCATGTCGAAATATAAATACTTCTCTATTTCTGCATCCATGCTGTTTCGCCGTGGATCTTTGGAGTGTAGCAGCCTAGATACGGCGTTAATAATGTCCTCAAGGTAGAACATCTCTTTGCTTATGCCGTTGTTTAGAAATTATCTTTCTGTGTCTCAGTGCAACCACTTGAGTGATCCGAATGTGTGTAAGATAGTAGGGAGAGCTAGGATGTTAGTAGCTGCTATTTTGTTGATTGATGATGTATACCATGTAAGCATAGATAGATCGAAATTATTTGTCTCTATTCAAAAATCGAACAGAACTAATAAAACAGAAAGAAGAATCAAATTAACTCTATTTTTTACTAAAATCTTTTTAGAGGAATTCTTTTAGAGTTCCTCCTCCTCTTCCGTTTGGAATATATAAAAATGTAATAATAGATATAAATATGTTTCCCCTCTGCTTTGATTTATTGTTGCTGCCTAACCCAAACCAATTCATTCATGCAATTTTCGCAATGCCCATTCTTAAAAGCAGAGGCAAATCAATTTCAATTAATATTTTAGCTCCCCTCGAGGTTGTCCAATATATGTAACCACACACGTAAAACAAATTGAAAAATCCCTTTTAATAAACTTGTCCCCGATAAATGGAAAAATGAAATATTCTCGCAGCGCACCTAAAAAAAGAAAAAAAAAGCCTGTGAAAAAGTTAATGGATTTTCTCTGTCAACGTATATTGACTTCCTCGTATTTTCTCCCACGTTCACGTTTTCTTCTGGACATTTAAGTAAATTTCCGGTTTCAAGCATCGATAGCGACTTTCCACAAATTCCCGTCAACTTTAAGGGCGCGAAAAATCTCTATTTATCAACCGTGGTCGATGTTTTTTCTTTACATACCTTTTAACTCAAAAAGAAACTGCTAATGACAACAAGATATTGCTTTGTTTGTCAACGCGAACTTATTTGACCACTTTCTGTGAAAGTTCTGCGAGTCAGAGGAATTACTTTACCCACTTTGCTCAGAAATTGTTCTGAGCAAATTGACAAACAATCTCAAGTACAAAAACCAGACTGGATCTAGGATAGGCCTTTGTGGGAACCCTTACAGATAAACATGACGTCATACATGGCTATGTTGATTATCTTCAACTAAGAATATTTATTTAACTGAGACTCATCTATGCTTCTCAAAAGTTGATATTCTTTGGTAACCGTTACTTCGCGGTCGGTGCATCTTCCCATTACTTTCTGATCGTATTATGGACTCCCTCTTCGCTATGTGCTTACAGTGTCCAAATCTAGTAGAGTCATTCTCATCAACATGTCTCAAGTTGAAAGAATGAGGGAACAAATACAAAACAAAGTTTACATATTTTCTTTATTGCCATAACTTTCGTTTGTGTTTGTTGGTTTCGGAATCCGAATTATACTAGGCATGAGAAAGACGTTTCATTGTAGACTGTGTAAAGACACACAACAATATTTGGAGAAAAGCATGTAATTAAAGAAATTTCTACAAAATGTTGAAACAAAATTGATTGAACGGTATCAGCATCAGCCTATTAAAAGTGAAACAATTTTGAAAAAAGAAAAAAAAACTATAAAGAGAATGAAAGAAGAGAATAAAAAACACAATTGAAAAAAAATAGAAACAAAGATAAAATTGTAACGTTTTTTTAACTCTTTTATCCTACACTTCAGTATATAATAATAGTAGAGAATTCTATAATAATAATAATAATAATAATAATAATAATAATAATAATAATAATAATAATAATAATACTATTCTAGCGGATATATCATACAAATCAACATATATACTAAGTTATCAGAATTTTTTTTATTGAAATTACTCAATAATAAAATGTGGGTCGCAGATAGGTAACCACTACAAATGTGGGTGGAATCCATTAGCTTCAACGATTAGAGATTACCCAAATATTGCTGGTTGCTCAAAATAGTTTGACATACGCCACTGAAGAATTTTATCAACATATTGCATAGTTTTTCTTATCCCAACCCGAAAATACCCAATTATTTACGGATCAAGCGTGCGGAAAGTGTTACTTTAATGCATTGCCTACGGTCGCGAGTCACTTAGGACATTTTTTACTTTAGTCATAGCGTGGGGAGCAATCAGATGTTTTCGATAGATTTTATTTTTAATTTTGATGTCCGTCAGGTCGTGGTGTTTTACAAAAAGGTAAAAAGCTAACTAAAATACCTAATTACCCACCGATCTAGCGTGCGGGAAGCGTCACTGTACCACATCAGTTTCGTTTCCCATGAATCCGAGCCACTTCGGACATTTCCCAGGGTTTGAATTTTGACGTTTGTCAATTTTGATGGTCATGTCAGTGAATGTATTCGTGTTGTTTTGCGAAAATGTACCCAAAAACTAACGGTCGTAGAAAAAGTATGGTATGCAACTCGTTCGGTAAACTTTTTAACTCATTCGTTTATTAAAAACTCGCTCCACTGCGCTCTGCTCGTGTCAAATAAACTTGTGAGTCAAATGACGTTTACCACACTTGTTGCATAATATGCTATTTTAATCTCATTATAATTCTTCTTCCATATGCAATTCGATGAACGTTAAAGTAACCTCCTGTGTCCAAGCCGTATACATTTTTCCATTGCGAGTAGGAAAAACTCCAGAAAAGGCGTAAACACGCAATCCCAACAGTTGACCAAATGAATATTATGCAACAAGTGGGGTAAACGACATTTGACTCACGAGTTTATTTGACACAAGCGGAGCGCAGTGAAGCGAGTGTTTAATAAACAACTTAAAAAGTTTACCGTTAGTTTTTGAGTATATTTTCGCAAAACAACATGAATACGTTCGTTGACACAACCGTCAGAATTGAAAAACGTCACAATTCAAGGTGTGGGAAATATCTCCGAAAACATTCGATTGCTCCCAAACCCGTGCGGGAAAATCTCGGAAATGTCCGAAGTGGCTCGGATTCGTGGGAAACGAAACTGACGTGATAAAGTGACGCTTCCCGCACTCTAGATCGGTGTGTAATTAGGTATTTTACAGACGAGAGTAGAAAAATAAGTTGACAAAATGCCGATGATACAGAACCCCGTCTAGACTTCGTACTAAATAGAGTGTCGTTTGGTGCGATTTTTAGCATTCATTGACTTGACGTGACTGTTAAAGTTACGTAACCAAATTGACAAGGTATTTCAATTGAACAGGGTTTTATCTTCAACAAAATTACTTTTGTTAATTATTATAGATTATATTAAGCATTTTATTTAATACACTGCTTCCTTAAAAATACGTTTTGTTACACATTAAGATTGATTTTAAAAGAACGGTAATAAAATAGAAGTTGCTGCATTAAAGACGACTTTTTACCATTATTATATTTATAAATCTTAAAATTTATAAATTCATGCGATTAGGAATATAGGTAGATTTTAACAAAAATTACTTAGAATTAGAACGGGAAATGCCAAAATTTGATTGAAATATATTCTCATCTATTTCTCTCTCTTTTCTTTTTGTAGGACACATAGTTGTCCCTTTACTTATTTTGTCTTTTATGCACATTTATGTGAACATTTAAAAAATTAACGCTTGATTCATATGCTTTTACATTTATGGCGCAAGTGAAAGAAAACACTAGAACTAAATAAAACAAAGACGGAAAAAACAGCGTAAATTGAGATAACGAGATCGCGAGTTTCACAAAGCCAAAAAGTTGCAAACGTAAAGCAGATTATGATAAACGAGAATGGGTCTCCTATGCGTTTGACAGCAAAACAACATGCTTCAGCGTCCTTAACAATTTTTTATTCGTCGGCAGAAATTTCCAGGTATAATATCAGAGGACGTTCATTAAAGTCTCATCGCTCGGCTTGGGGAGTTCTTTTAGAAACCGCAGAAATTGTTCCGTCAAAGTTTCAGCTTCGTGGTTGGTGGGACTCGACGGGGAGAAGAATCCCTCCGTCCGCGTCCCAAAAGTCATTACTGAAAGTTGCAAATTACTAGTGCACGCTGCTTCCTCCTAATGGCTGTTGTCGACATGTTTAGACGTACATATATTTAAGAAAAGTTTGGTCACCCACTTTATGAGAGCTAGACTTGTATATCTGAAATTATTGCCGTTTTTTCCCTTTCGCTTGGGGTTTGTTGACAAAAACAGTCACTTAGTTATTTAATGTAAAGGGTGACTCATTTTGCTTCAAGCAGTTCAAGTGGGAGTCCATATTTTGTTGTTGTTGTTGTACAATCAGTAAAATTTGCGTTACAACATTATAAATGAGCTCAATGATTGAGTAAGAGTGAACAACTTACAGGCTCAAACTTTGATTTTTTAGGAAACACACAGTCCTGGTATCAAATATTCAGTATTTTGGTATATTTCAGAAATATTTCAAGAGAAAGTCAGTACTTTGTGTACTCTGATTTTTCAAGGACCTTTAAAAGGCACAATTATTTCGTAAAACTAAATCTTACTGTATGCAGTTCACGTTGTTGATCCTGTTCGTGTCATATTTAACTGAGCGTATTCAATATAGGTGTAATAGCTACATTGGGAGTGTTCTGGCTACCAATTGCATAAGGGGAGACATTGCTTCGTTACCACTGATAAAATAATTTTTGGAAAATTCTACGGTGAAGACCTAAAACGTTATAAAAGGAAGATTTTAAAACCAAACCGGTAACGGGTAGTGGTAAGGAAACTGAGACATATATTAATATATTCTGTTGTATTGCATACTAATTAACTAACTAGACCATGGTTGCCGATTTTTAAAAAACAACTGTATTTTCCAATTACACCTAGTGAGGGGTAGTTCAATTGTCGGACATTCTTCTTCCATCTTCTTCGTTCGGAAACATTCTCTGGTGACCAAATACATGTAGGCTACATAAACAGAGGCTATAACTAAAATAACATATACAAAAATAGTCTATATACTTCGGCAAATAATTAGGAAATGGATCAGGATTACTTTGCATTATCTTATTCTCGATCTGATGCAACTCGTTTAACTTAATTTCTTGTAGATGAAAACTTACGTTAAGTACAGGAAGATTCGTAGCCATATAATCAAAATCGGGAAAAATAATGGGTTGGTTTTTGGTAATTTCTTTCTTGTAGTTCACAATAGTTGTCTCGTCGATTTTCATTTGAGGGTTAGCAAGTAACTCCCTTCTAACTTCTGGTGTTCTTGCGAGCTTGCTTTTATTCATTAATAGCCTTATGTTGGAATTATCCAGTCGATTTATTATTGCTCTGTTAACAGTGAAGTAGATCTGTTCGCAGGAATTAGTTTTGATGATTGCAGTAACTGGACTTCGAAAGGTCTCTTTGTTCAAAGTTCTCTAACATTTCCTTGCCGACATTGAGGTCGTCATTTCTTTACAGGGAGTTCTTTGGTATATGTAGTGTAATTGATTTTTGATTAAAATATTTATTACGCGGTACAAAAACCTTAAAGAGACTCTGATGTTTAATAGGGACAGAATACAAATGAAAATATTCAACTTAATTTGGATTTATTATTGGAGTATGCAATAAATAAGTTATTCTATTATTTAAAATGGAGCTATCGATAGTAATCAATTTTTCAAAATGTATTATAATTTCCAAGCCATTAGGCAAGAGCATTCTAGTTAAACCAACATTTTTTTCGATTTGTTTAACTTCATTAAAAAGGTTGTTTAACTTAATAATACTGGGATCCAATATTCTTAATTTGGAACACGTTATTGAATTTTCAATATCTTGCAATATGAAATCAATTATCTCGTAATCATTGATCATTCCGTTAACAATATCTGTAATAAAAAACATATTTTCCCGATATGTTGTTTTTTTAACAATTGATTCAATTTTATTTCAATCAGTTTTTCATTTTGACTTATTTGTTGAATAGCAGGGTTAAACTTGGCTATAATGTTTGTCGAGATAGAATTTTGATTTTTAACATTCCTTTCTAACTTATTTTGAGTTAATTCAAGAGTTCGTTTTAATTGTTTAGAATGTTCACCATCCGATGCGTCCAAATTACCGGGTACTGGCTTAAAAACGGAACCTAAAATATTTGCTAATTAACGCTTATTTCTATTTCTTTGACTATCGGGAATAATTTCATTAATTTTATATTCTACTCTATCCCTAATCAATTTCAAAATGTTTAAATAGTCCGATGCTTCGACATAATTCTGCGGGTGTTTTATTAGTGAGTTAGTTATGTTATTAGATCGCAACCTTAATTTATTAATTTCGATTAGTTAAGGTGTAGGTGTCTTCAATCAATTTTATCTGTCCTAGTTTAAATGGTTCGTCTTCATTATAAAATATATCGGAATATAGTTTAATTAAATTCAAAATTTTATATTTTTCTTCGTCAATAAGATGATCAGCTTGAAATTTAGAAAAAAGGTTCGCAGGTATTATTTATAACTATGGTCAAGGCAAAATAATTTCTAGAAACTGATAAGTATTCTAGAATTTCGCATACGTTTGATGTGGAATAAGGAATTGTTATTCAGTTAACTTCGGATTACGTTTTTTGAAATTCCAATTTAATATTTGTCTATTCTGTTATATTATTAGGATATACTTTTTGTGCAATATTGGAATTGATAAATTACCTAGTCGAGCCAGAATCAATTAAAACTTTTATATTACTTACTGGGAAAATAATATATGATAGCTCGCTTGGATTTGACATATTAAAAGATATAATTTAAGGAGTTACGTCTTGTGATTGTTCAGAGGCATTTCCCGAAAATTGTCGTTTTCAGGTTGGATTGGGTAAATAATAGTATATTATGCAAAAAGTGTGGTAACCGGCATTTAACTCACGAGTTTATTTTAATAAACCAGTGACTTAAAAAGTTAACCGAACGTGTTGCCTACCATACTTTTTCTACTGCCGTCAGTTTTTGGGTACATTTTCGCAAAATAACACGAATACATTCACTGACATGACCGTCAGAATTGACAAACTTCAAAATTCAAGGCGTGGGAAATATCTTCGAAAACAGACTGGGGTGGAAAAAAAATTTTTCTTTTCATGTAAAAGCAAAACCGCCGCAAAGAGTTTGCCACTACCGATTAATCGATTAATCTCCTAATATCTCAAATTTTATGAATTCTCAGAAAAAAAAAAATATTATAACTGGTTGGTGTTATGAAACGTAGTACATTGCATGACATGCAATATTGTAGCGGATCAAAATGTTTTGAGTCATATCTTCAACTTTTGGTTAAGTAATTAAAATATTGATAACTAAATAAATTGGCACATCGTTTCTTTCTTGAAAATGAAAAGCTGTATAGAAGTAACTTGCTTTGTGCTATGAATTATGAATCGATCAAGAGTATACTGTAATCAATTTAAAACTTAAACTGCTGAAAAATAAAGTGGAATCGATACATTAAAGTGCCATCTAATCTCATAAAAGGTCACCTTAATCGTATCAACCGCGACATGCAATACCTTTAAAAAATGGTACTGCGTTGACAGTGCTCCAAAGTTGCATTAACCCCTTTAAGGCGAAACTCTATACTTTGAGACTTCAATTAGAACCGTTTATTTATTCTTAAAAGCCAAGATTAGTAAAAAATAGAATAAACATCTGAGCTTAACCGGCTCGTCCCATTATTCAATTAAACCCCGTAACATGATCGCTTTTAAAAAGATCCTGTTACGCTGACGAGTTAACTGACTGTCCGTTCGGCCTATTGTCGGCCTAAAATGACGTCACTTGCGCTTCACTCCTGGGAAATCAACTAGGAATACAACCGCGCTTGGAATAACTTTGCAACTAACCAGAACTTTAGGGTTCACCAGTTCACCAGCAGACCGTGGGGGTGTATTTAAATTAGGAAAAATTGGTTTGGGCTGTTTCAGACGAACTTCCTTCGCCTTTCTATCGTTTAAATCGATTTAAAGTTTTGGCGTACTATTCCTCCGTTTTCAATATAGACTGAAATGCATTTTAGATCAACTTTTACTATTTATCTATTAATTTGTATGAATAAATATTTTAGTTTGTTGTTTGCATTTTCAACTGCAATTGTTTTAAAACTCCCATTTTTAAAACATCATAATAGGGATATTAAGCATAATTATATAGAACAAGGTGTATTTTATATTTGTACTAATCCATTCTTGAAACTAAATTAATAATAAATAAAAAACAGACAACGGGTTAATGGCCTTTACAAAATGCTTAAAATTGGAATTCCAAAACCAGTGCATAATTGTGTCAAATCAGTAGGTTTTAAACCAAAGAAGTACGTACGTATTTTTCCAAGTCAATTCAAAGTAAGGGGTAAAACGCAGCCTAATTCGCTTAGAACAAAATATCTCCTAAATATTCATTTAAATTCCCATAAGTTCCTTTGATATTCAAAAAGATTCTCCTAATATCTCAATCATTTCCTTTTATGACCTATTAACACCCAGAAAATTTTCTAGCAAAAATTACGAATAGACACTGTATAACCCACCAACGATAATATCAAATTCCGAACATTATATAGTTGCTTCAAATTTCAAACATAAACCTAAATTATTGATAAAAAATTAAAAAAAAGTGGAATTCGGAATTGGAATACTACGTAATATACACATAAATTTAGAAAAAAGAATCTTCTGTAATTTTACTGAAAATGGAAATGGTGATGGATAAAATTGAGCAATTATTGTCTCCACGACTACAAACGATTCAGCAAAAATATAGAAATCCTAATATATAGACCCTCAAAATGAATAAGTAATATTAGACGAACCCCAACTTGGCTGCATATCTTCATAATTTTGATTACGGGCAATTTTAGTAAAATTAAAGGTATTAAAGGTATATATAATTGCCGCGAGTATTATTGATATTGTTAAATATTAAGTAACTTTTTTACAAAACATTAATTGGGATAACTTTTTTTTGTACTGTAGTACAACGTTTTGCCAAATATTAGTTTACCACTTTATTGTTTGCTTTAGGTTATAGGCGCGAATCTAACTGACTAAGGAATACTATCAGGCGATGGTACTTATATTTAAAAAAAAAAAACGATGCTGAACTAATTGTTAGGAAAAATAGAATTTTAACTTGAAAAAACCTTCCTCCACCTGAACATTCTCTATTTTTTTTATCAAACTTTGCAAGTCCAGCATTGTCTTATTTGAAATTAAAAAATCCACAATATTAAAATTTTGAATCGGCATTTTGAAAACGCATTAGGGGTTGCAAGAAGCAGTTTTCGAAAACCCTTAAAAGCAGAAAAATAAATGTTATATAATTTTAAACAGATTATAAACCCTTGTCAGAAGCAAGTTAAAAATAAAAAAAATACAACATTAAACTAAGTACTATCCACTTCGCGAAATGCGCAATATTTCAATTCTTAATTACGTAATTATTAAATGCTTCATTATTTGAAACCTCGCTATTAACCATAGCGCAACTGTTATATAATATAATATAACTATAACTTTAAAACATTCACCAAACACTGAATCCATGCAGTGAAAACCGATTCCAAAATTTTTGGAGACGATTACAAGGGATTCTGTCGGGAGCGAACGGAGGTTAAACCGCTATGTTCAAAGCTCACGACGGAATCCCCTCAGGTGGCTATGATATGATATGCTTCTTCATTCCACCCGCTAACCTGTACTTTGCGCCATTTCCTTTCTAAATAGCGATATCGGTGCGATACGATATGCTTGAAGATTTATAGAAGATATAACACACATGCGCATGTTTAATGGAGTTTCTCAAGTTTTTTCATAATTGCTTCATAAGTTCCAGCATTATCAACATTAGGCAGGTCCTGTATATCTCTAGTAGATATAATAATGCACCTCATGAATATTTAAAGCTTATTTCGAATTTGAAGAATACTAGTGTCGAGGAGTAACTATTAATGCAACCTGATTTGGAATTAATTAATTTCTTATTTCTTCGATGCAAGCTTAAATGTTTTAAAACCATGCGTCAACATAGCTCAAATATCAAGTAAAAACAATTTAAGGATGTTCATGGATATCTGCTCAATTCCTAAAAAATATTCATTGTGCTAAATTTGCAGTTTACCGAATTATTCAATTGATACTTAAAACAGGCACGTTTACATATTTTTAGAAGGATCTGGAGAGCGGACCAATAGATTTATTTTTAATTATACAAATGGAGGTGCTTTATCGTTCTTTGTATTTAGAGACTTACAGTGTGACGACATTTACATCAAATGTAGTCTTGCCATCTGTGCATCGTTTTCCTTTTTAGTTTTTAAATTCTAGCTAATCGGCACTTTAAATCTACTACTAATAGTTTGATTTTCTTTAATTGAATGCAACATAATTTTTAAAAAGTTTTTGGTTATGTTCTGTGGGTAATACATTTAATACAAAAGTAATAAAATATTTTTTACCAAATGGAGTAACAATTTCTAGAAGAACTTTGTACCATACATAATTTACCATTTATTCAAATCGTTTCCTTACAGAAAAATAATTAATTTGCAGCAGTCTAAATCGCGATGGAACTTATTTTTTCGGACATAATGAAATAAATGTTCTCTAGAATTGTGGAATGAGAGTGACACTTTCTTCGAATGCAAACAAATTATAAGTAAATACTGGACTTCCCTCGATAGAAAATTCACACTTGCGTAATCCGTTACTTTATGCTTAGCTCGTACCGCACATTACCAGACAAGCCGTTAAGCTAACAGACTTGACGCTTAATCTAACCCGTAACTTTGATCCCGAGTCGCAGAGAATCTCGTGTTGTGTTGTGCGAACTGCACACAAACTCGAAAGGGAGATTAATTTTCGATTAGTTTGCAAACCACTGAAACAATACAGATAATGTCTGCACCAGCCGTGTGGATATCGATTCCTAGAAATGTCTGAATCGGAGATGAACCCCATAATGTTATTGAAGCCGATCTAATAGAGCGCATCGTTTCCTAAAGAAATTGTAGTCGCAACCCGCGAGCAACGGGGATTGTTCCTTCAAATAAACTTATTTTATAAGGGCACAAAAAAAAGATAATACGAGCTTTATGAGGATGAAATTAAATTGTCTGCTTGAATGGAAAGATTTGTACTTCTTACCGAACGTCTGTTATAAGTGAGACGCACAAATGCTACCTCCGAAACGGTACGAGCTACAAAGTCGCTCCAGAGAAAAGTTGTGTTCTTTTATGTCCATTCAAATGCTCATTTATATAATATTCTCGGTGTCACAGTGTTGCTTTGCAGATTATTCCTGTTTGTATTTTGCGCTATTATAAAACTCTATCTAATGGTTATTACATACCTTTGTATATCTACCTACACTGACAGCTTAACTAGATTGTCATGCAAAGAAGGGAACTAGTTACATGTTAACTAGCGGAAACTTTGACAACCATCAACATTAACTGGATCACTTTAATTCATGATAACTTAGTTATTTTCACGGGATTAGTACTTCTACAATAACTGCAAAACTACTGAAATTGAAAAATTTGGATGATATTAAAAAGTTATAGAGGATTTTTTGAACGGATTAACCTTTATATCCTGTGGAGAAATTGGACTTCGTTAAGGCAATTTTTTTTATTTTTAGACCATATAAAAAATACATTTTTTTGTTATTAATTTATAAAATGAATTCGAAAACATCATAATCTACAGGGTGTTCCAAGTGTCTGACAAAATTTATCAACTTGTTACATACCCTTACGACCCTTAGTTTTTCTGTACATTTTTTTCAAAACGCCACGAATTCATTCCCTGAATCAAGTTAGGACTCGTAAACGTCAAACTACAATCATTATTTAAAATATATGAATGGAATGAATGGAATTAGGTCCATACCTCGAACCAAACTAATGCCAGATACTAACTTCTCATGAACGAAAATGAGTACACAAGAAATTTCCATATTGGCCAACTTTGAAATCATATAGAAAGGATAGCACTGTACAGTTTTTAAGTTCATGATTATTATATTTTCATATTTTAAATTAAATGATCGCTATATTATTTCATATTAAAAAGAGAGGTATACAAATAATCGCAGTAGGCTTTGGATCTCTAAATTAAAAGCGTGGGACAATACGTTGAAGTTGTTAATGTCATTTAAATTAGGAAAAACCAATCGATTTTTAGCTAAATGCACGCTATAACTTACGTAAAATACTTTTTTCTACTCCCTTCTGTAAAATATTTAATTACACACCAATCTTGCGTGCTGGAAGCGTCGCTTTACCAGGTGAGTTTCGTTTCCCACGGATCCGAGCTACTTCGGACATTTCCGAGACTTTACCGCACGGGTTTGGGAGCAATCGGATGTTTTCTCCTTGAATTTTGACGTTTGTTAGTTCTGACGGTCATGTCAGTGAATGTATTCGTGTTGTTTTGCGTAAATGTTCCCAAAAACTTACGCTCGTAGAAAAAGTATAGTATGCAATAGGTTCGGTAAACTTTTTAAGTCATTTGTTTGTTAAACACTCGCTCCGCTCGTGTCAAATAAACTCGTGCCGTTTACCGCACTTGTTGAATAATATGCTAAACAACTAGTAAAGGGTGATTCAATAATGATTTCCACACTAAAATAATATAAAAAACTCGAAAGAATATAAAAATTTACAAACATTTTTATTTGCCATTTTAGATTAGTGTATTACAATTAGGTATTAAAGATGATGTCATTCAAATGACCCCCGCGACTCATGTGGCATGACGTAATTCGTTTATTGAAATTTCCTATCACTTTTTGACACAATTCAGGTTCTATGCCGGCTATTTCACTTCTAATCTCCTGTTTCAGCTCTAGAATAGTGTTCGGTTTATTTCTATACACTCTGCTTTTTAGATACCCCAAAAAAAAATCTAGGGGATTAAGATCACATGATCGCGACGGCCAATTGATATCGCCGTTGCGTGAGATAATCCGACCAGGAAACTTGCCCTCAGCAATTGCTTCGTTTCTCTGGATGTGTGACAAGTGGCTCCATCTTGTTGGAACCACAACTCTTCAATGTCCATACCTTCCAACTGCTCCCAGAAAAAATCAGATATCATGTTTCGATAGCGAACACCATTAACCGTAACAGCGTTCTTCACATTATCCTCGAGAAAAAAAGGGGCAATTATTGCTCCGCACCAAAATACGCACCAAACAGTCACTTTTTGAGGATGCATTACTTTTTGAACAATCTCACTTGGATTTTATGTTTGTTTACAAAGCCACCAACGTGAAAATGTGCCTCATCGCTAAAGATGATTTTCGTTGAAAAATGAACCCCTTCTTCTCGTATCCATTCTTCCATTCTGCAAACACGCGGCACTGTTGATGATCTCGAGGGTTCAACTCCTGAGTTATTTGGACTTTATATGGGTGCAAGTCTTTTGTCAAAATTCGCTGTGTGCTTGAATACGTAAATCCCACCTACTGCGATCGATGACGAATCGATGTGTTTGGATCTTCGGCCAGACTTTCGCGAACAATGGCAATATTTTGATCTGACCGACCTGCACGGGCACGTTGAGGGACTTTGAGGTTAGTTACAGATCCAGTTTGCTCAAATTTTTGAACCACATTCCAAATTGTCCTCTCAGAAGGTCGAAATGCATTTTTTCTTGATCGACCATTTTCATAATAGGCTTGCACAATTTTTACACGTTGTTCAGTCGTATATTGCTCCATGACTAATTTTGTTTGTTTTGAGGTTAGGAATCTCATATGATAATAAACAAATACAGTGGCGCTTTCAAAATTATTTCAGATTGTAATGTGGAAACTCTTATTGAATCACCCGTTATAATAATAGCCAATTTGAGAAACTAAAAAATACTTACGAAGAAATAATTCTTCTCTCTCCGGACCCCTTAAGATTCACAAAGCAGGATTACCCCTTCGACCTATTGTTAGCACCATTGGTTCCCCAACATATTCTGTAGCTTCTATATTAAAACCCTTTTTCGGCTAAAACTGATGTGTAGTACTTAATTCTATTCAATTTCATTGGACAATTAATAGCACATAATACAACAAGTGCGATAAACGGCATTTGAGTCACTAGTTTATTTGGAACGAGTGGAGCGTGTTTAATAACCGAGTTACTTAAAAAGTTTACCAATTGTGCTGCATACTATACTTTTTCTACGACCATTACTTTTTGATCGTCAGAATTAACAAACGTGAAAATTCAAGCGGTTCGATAAAATCTCCGAAAACATCCGATTACTTTTCCGGAAATGTCCGAAGGGGCTCAGATCCGTGGGACAAGAAACTCACATAGTAAAGTGACGCTTTCCGTTCGCTAGATGGGTGTATAATTAGATACTTTATAGAAGGGAATAGAAAAGAACCATTACATTACGTAGAATATCTCTTTAATTAAGTCCCGATTCCTCAAACTCTCCATATTATTAAAGATATATTAAAATCGAGAATCAAAAACCAAACGTTCTTATCTTAATTGAAAAATGCTGGTCTGGAACAGGTTTTTCTTGTAACGGTTAAATGTATTAACAAACGTCGGCAACAACTATGGGTTCCCGATTATCGCCAGTCATCGCGAACATATTTATGGAAGCCTTTGAGATGAAAGGCCTCGACACCTTCCATCTAAAACTAAAATTATAGAAACGCTGGGTTGATGGTACTTTTCTTATTTGGCCTCATGCTCAAGAATCCCTCCGAGATTTTCTTAACAATCTATATTCTATACACCCTAACATAGGTTTTACCATTGATTTAGAAACTAATCTCCCATTCTTAGGAATTCTTATCAATAGAAAATCAAACCAAACATTGGGTCATTTAGTTCACAGAAAACCCACGCGCACCGACCGATATCTTAATGCATTGTGACAACACTATCCTACCCAAAAATTAAAGGTTTACATAGACATAAAACTATCTCAACCCATGTGACTGAGCACAGGATTAAAGCAGCTCACATCTGCTCTTCTGTTTAATAATTTTCACATTAGAGATATTAACACAACCTTCCAAAGGCAATGAGTCCGAAAGTAACTCCCCCCCTCAACCCCCCACTCAAGCCACTTAAAATTCATCACTGACCAGATAATAAAAGTTCTTGGGAAACCTAACGTTAAATGCAGATTTACCAAAAATCTCTCAACATCTTCTATCGGTTAAAAACAAAGTTCCGTTTGAGATACCAGAAGAGCCCTTATCAACGGTTGCCGAACACAATGATGAAACTGGTCATCAAATCTTATTCGATAAAACTAAAATTCTTGCATGTAATCAATTATTCTATCAAAGAAACATCCGAGATTCTTAACCGCTACTCAGATTTTAAACTTTCAGCAAATATGGGAATCAAGTATCCGTGCCCCTCCTTTAGCTCCGCTTCCCTCAAATAATATATAAGCAGGTAAAGTAGAATGCGGCAGGTTTGCTCTGAAGAAGCCAAGAGGATGATTAGCGAACCGTCAGTAAGTATGATTTATAAACTGCCAACGCAGGAGGAATCCAGAATATTTGTAAATAGTTTTATTGTTATTCAGATTTAGATTTAAAAAATGTATATGTTTTATTCATCACGCTTTTTTGAGCTACCTTGTATACTTTAAAATATTTTTATATTTTGCATCCTAATAATCATTACCAATTTTGTGTTTACCATTTTCTTATCACCAATGAGATAATGAATTTTACCCTATCTTTGACTCACCCTGTACATATAACTTTCTATATGTTGTTTTTGCTACAATAAAGAACATAATTTAGTTCATGAAATATGAAACGAAATATTCTCAAGAGAATCACGTCACCACGAGGCCACGCCCCGTTTTTACGGGGCACAAGTTCTTTAATTTATTTAAGAGCTTTCACGTTTCACAAAAAAAAATGAAATTTTTTATGTCAATATAGAAAGTTTCGATTTCCAAAATTAAAAAAAAGAAGCTGTTGGTTTTAAAGTTGGTAAACAACTATTACATTATTAATTTAGCAAAATAAAAAAATCTTTTTAAAGACTGCTTATTCCAATTCGGATTCGATAATCTAACTACTGTTAGATCTCCACGTTTGTCCACATATTTTTTAAATAATCGTATCGGAGATTCATCAATATTTTTATTGTTTTGTATTGGCCACTTACAATCAGCCACTTTTTTTATTCCTAGTGAGTTGTTCTTCCAGAAAAAAAAAATCTTTAAAATAACCCCTTCACTAGCGCTACAGGCTAATTCACGTAAATTAATATGAAAAAAACTTCGCTCAATACCCACAGAATCATTTTTATTCCACAATTGTACAATTCCTGTAGCATCATAATTTGCAATGGGAACTGCACTTGTTTTTCTTTTTGTCATATATTTTGTAAACGTCGGCGTTTCGTTCAGGTCATGCTTCTGCGAATTCGGTACGGGAAATGAAAATGAACTAAAGATGAAATTTGGAGAAACACATTTTTTTGGACTGCTTGGCTAATAAATGTGACCTGACCTGAAACAAAATCAATCTGTCCTAATCTTTCTACCTATACATATTGGATCCCTAGTCCTCCACAATTCTATCTAGCTTTTCGACGGAGATTCCTGCCTCAATTGTTCTAGAAACTGTTTCGTTATCCGGCGTCTTGACTTTTTTGTATTCGTAGAAATAGTATATCCACTTATTTTCTCATTGTTTCACTATTTTCTTTTCCAAAACGAGACAATCAATCATTAATTTGTTTATATTTTCGAATGGGTTTAGGGTAAAATTTTCTAAGCGAATCTCTCTGGTGTCTAAATTAATCTCCGAAAATTTTTTTTCCTAGAAAATTAAATATCAATAAATCGTGTACTCGAAAAAAATTTTCGGAAATAATTGAAGCACTATGAATATTATTTTTATTTTCTATGTAACTTTTACCGAGGAAGTCGAACCAGCGATTGCAGTTATTTCATAAACTACATTTATTCGTACTTGCCGGGTCTTCTAATTACACTAGAAGGTGCATTTGGGCATTTTTTGAGCCTAGCAGAAGCAAAAAACATTCCAGCTAGTTATAACATCCACTCGCTTGATTAAAACAGTCTGCTAAATCCCTCTCATGATACGAATGTTGAGACGGCTCTCTTTTCCAACATGCCCCGTACGGATTAACTCAGAATTTATTATCCGCGGCATTTACCATTAAAAATTGCCGTCCAAGATTTCTCTCCATGATCTTTCATTTCGTAAATGGAAGGCACGAAACGTTATCTCGGCATGAATGCGAACAAAAGACGACCCGGCCTGATGCCTGCCTGTCCGAAGCGAGTAAAAACATCGCGTTTTCGCAGGCAACAAGACGGACTGAAAGCGAACCGTGCCGCTACGGGGGAAATTTAACACCTGAAACTATTTCCATGCCTGCATAACTTTAATGGAAAGTTCTGAAAAGAGGGTAAAGTATGGAGAAATGTTGCGGCCGAGATAGTGAATTTACCGCGGCACCGTTTGTCTTGTCAGACGGCGACACCACCGCGATAGTCAATCTTGGAGGGATCGCGAATATGAAAACCCATTAAGGGGGAGATCGCGTTGTTTTTTCGTCGTTTTCGTAGAGTTCTTCGCGTTCTTCGAATTTTCGAATTTTTTGGACCACTCCTGCGGCAAGGAAATAGCAGTGTTCGTGCAACAGGACCTCTAGAATAAAGCGGAAAGGCGAAGAGTGCGAACAATGGTTGGGTCAACCCGCAAAAGAGTATAAATCCCTATCGCCTATAGGGTTATATATTCGGTTATACGTTTTAATTGAAGTGCTTTATATTGTTTTGAAAAACATGCACAATAATTGGTACTGCACCTTGAAAAGTCCCAACATTTGACGATTTCGAGCAACAATACTATTAAGAATGGTGTGGTCAACGAAAATAGATTAAATTAGTGGGAACATGTTGATGACAAAACTTACTACTGGATAGTTTGTTCTGCGGCGATTAACATTGTTGATGAGTACTTAATTATAGTGTGTCATGCTGTACTTCATTCTCGTTTAAGTTACGGAACAGTACTGCGGGATAATTCTTTGTCTTCTTGCTAGTGGTAGAATTGGCTACCGTGATCATTGTCAGTAATGGTTTATAAAATCATCATCATATATTCATAGAAATCGTGCGTCTATTCTTACAAATTCCGATAATTTGGCAATAATTTACTAAAACCTTGCCTTACAATGAAAATGTCTATTGACAATAGTCTTCATTTTGACTTATATAATCTTCAGAGGGTCAACATAAAATCCTCAGATGACGTATCTTTTAAAAAGGGTGGTTAAAGAGTATTTACTCCACTGTTTCGAATTTTCTGATGTTTCGCTGCTGGCTTCTTCAGAACTAAAACAGTTCCGGGAACAGGAATTTAAAGTTTTGTAAATAGTGTTACAGTAGCAAAAATTCTTTTAACAGTTTAGTGTCCACCGCTAGAATTTTTTTTTGGTTATATGATTATTTGTATTTTCGATGTTTTTGTTGTTTGATACATGTTTGTTTTATATTCGACAGCATCTACATTTATATAGGCCTTTCTTTTTATTTTATTTTGCGAACGTAGTTAATAAATATCATATCATATTAAATGCATTGACTTATTTATTTTAGATACATCCTAATGGTCACGATTGTGATCAGTTCAGAACACAGATAAAGCATATAAATTTCTATATATTTAATTTCATCGTTTTCTATAGTTTGTTGAGCTAATTTTTACAAACGGTCTGCTTTTTACACTTTGCTGAAATTTTGGCCATTCTGCACTTTCGTGTAGTTCAGTTTTTTGGAAAAATAAAAATAAATAACTGAAAAAAGAGTATCTAAGCTACATGAAGGTTTGCAATTTTGCAAAAACCAACAATGTGTACTTTAATTGGGGACGAGGTAGTAGGGTCCCGGGTGTTTACTTTGTCAATTGCCGCGTTTACGGGCTTGACAAAATTACGGCTTTAATTAAAAGTTAAAGAATCTTCAGCACCAGCAGGTTTATGTTTACTTTTCGGCAATAAAAGGATTATAGCGTCTTAGTAGTTCGCCAGTTTTGCCTTTGAGAACGTTATTAGAACTTGCTTTCGCAAGGCACGGTTTATCTTTCAACTTATCGTGTACCTTTTGCGGTGAAAATACTTTGCTGGAAAATTGGAACAATGGGAAATATTCGATTATAAATTTACTCGATTTTATTAAAGTTTCTACTTTGCCACCAAAGATACCATATCTCAACTTTCTCTTGATGAGACCACAAATTTATAAGATTGGGTTATAGCTCAAACTTCCACATACAGAATCTTTTAGAAATTGGAATTTAATGTTAAATCTTAATAGATTTCACACTGGATATGGGCATCCCATCGCCATTGGTTCAGTTGATTAAAAAATTTTAGTTGCTGATCTAGCAAGATGGCCGAAACCGAAACCGTGTTTTTATACAACCAGAGCCCTAGTAGTACCTTTTTTAGAAAATAACGATATTGATGGTCGTAAGAGAAATCAACTGAAGACATTATGATATCTAAATATACTATTAATATTGTAGCTTTGGACTACAATTCTTAGATGTAAATAAATAAAATTAAAAGCAATGATTTCTAAAATAAAAGGTTCCCCACATTTATTTTGGGAAGCTAATAAAAATTTGCACAAATCCTTAAAATTTGGTATCCTAATATGGAAGTACTGAAATATTTTTTCATTCTACACACTGTTTGTTCAATTTATCTTTATAACATTTTAATTGGCTGTAACTTTTTTGTTTTTGAGATATCAAGGTAACCAAAAAACAAAATATATTGTTAATAGCCAAGTTTTTTTCCAATCTATCTGTAAAACAAAACACTAGCAATTCTGTGACATATAAGCTGACGTCACATTTTTTTAAAGTAATATCTTATTCCGATTGCAATCATGTAACACATGTGCTTCATAGAATCCTAGTATGTGTGCCTTATTTGCTTCATTTAAAACATTATGATTCCGGCATACCTTTTTAGAATTTAATACGTTACCGTTTTCTGCCGATTTCTTTGCCAGCCTTGGAAATATCAGTTTTGAACTAGCTAGGCGCTCTGGATAAAGTCTTATATACTGACGACGAGTTACGGTTGCATTTTTATTATTCAGAAAGTATACTTGAAGCATATCACTCCTTTCACGGATGCTAAATTCCCGAAAAACCATTTTGACAATAATAACTTAGAAATAATTCAACCATCAACGTTGGTTACTAATACGTCAAACATAAACATATTTTTATTTGTCAGTCAGGGCAATCTTTGAAATTTTACAAAAATTTATAACAATATTTTTGCCGGTACTCATATCAAACATTACGGTCTAGTTTTATGGAAAAATACTTAAACATTTCTATTTCAAAAAATATGTTATTACTTGTGACTTTTACTTTCATTCAAACTTCAGAATTTAGTGAAAACACTATTTCTTTAGTAACTGAAGAAAATTTAATATTTACACATAGTGTATTTTGGTAATCAAAAATATTCCAACCAATAAATTCGATTTTGAAAACAATAGCTTTTACACTTCTTCTAATTTAATTTTTATTCCAATTTAATAGTTATCAAATTTTAAGATGAATTTTGTATGACGAAGGACAGAAGTCAAAATTGCAATCATATCGGAAAGAACGGAATTCTTACAGATTATATTAAATATCTCAATAAATCTTTCTTACATCTCTTCTAGAAGCGTGGACTAAAAAGGAAGCATGGCCAACTCTATAAGTCAGTTAGATTAATTAATGTTTATTTTATGAGTGTGTTTTCCTCAAGAGCTACTTTAGGTCATGGCTGAATATCTTAGATAACCGATGAGAAAATGTTATCAAAAATTGTATTATTACGTAAAAATTTAAATCCTGCCTATTTTGGAAGAAAAATAGAAATAAGGGAGTCACGTACACAATACTACATTTCTCTCTCAAAAAATGACATTAAAAAAACAAAAATTGAGACTTGTCGTGGAACATATTAGTTAATAGCCACGACTACATCACAACTTGTACAGCGTTACTTGTACTTAGTGATCGTGAAAAAGTGTTATTTCCAAAAACAGTTTTTCTTAATTGTGAAATCCTTTCTAAAGGCGACTCATCCGCCCAAGCAGTACGGAAATAACCTGCTCCTTTTCTTTGGAACATTTTAAAATATTTAAACGTGCCGACAAAAAAGAAAAATTGTGTCGAGCTCACGCGAAACCACCGAAAGTGTTAGTTAAATGTGGGCAACGTTACTCTTGCTTTGTAAAACTTTTATAGGACCCGCAAAAAGTTTCCGCTTTCCGGTTTAAATCAACAGGCGCATCAAGAATTTTAAATAAACTTCTACATTTAGAAGTTTTTAACATGGAATTCGCACACCTGGGCCGGATTTATTTCAAGTTACGAGGTTTGGTTTTATCTAAATTGAGATTCTGTGCCTTTACAACGCGAGCATATACAGTATGTCCATCGACTTTTGTCGTTATTCCATGTAGTTCACTTCGCAGAACCACTAAGTTTAAGTTAAGTGTTAAATTTTATAGATTGCAAATAACGTTAACAGTTATGTTATTTGATGGTTGAATTAAAAAGTTCACCACTTTGGACCAATATATGGAAAAGTAAATTTTGCAAAAAAAGATTTTAATATTAATTTTTAGATCAGTCAAGAGTTGTATTTTCATGATATCTTGTGATGTGTGATTATGGGAGACACTGTACATGTTAAGCAAATATAAAATTTAAAACTGGAAATGTATGTCTTAAATACCAAATATTAATCTTTTAAATAAATATACTTAAATATTAAATAATATATTATTCCATCTTTATAAAAACCCCAACGTAACAAGTGATTTGTGTGCTCAGTAAACTGTTTAAAGCATGATTCGGTGATTTTGCAAAGACTGAACAATCTAATTATGGTTTGAATAGCTATTCAAAGATCCGAACCTAATAAATCTTGCTCTAGGTTTTAGGAGCCGTTTGCAAGGAAAATTACTTCTGACTAGCTTTCGAACAAATTGTGTAATTGTCTTGTTGAATATTTGATATATATATATATATATATATATATATATATATATATATATATATATATATATATATATATATATATATATATATATATATATATATATATATATATATATATATATATATAGTGTTCGAAGTGTTTTCGGGATGATATCCCGGAATATAGTGTCATCACATTTTTCCATCCGTGAATCAATACGTGAAAATATCATACACCTTTACGGGGAGGAGACCTTTACGGCAATGTTCGAAGTGTTTTCGGAGCGCGAGCATTGAAGATGCCAAGTGAGATTTTGGCGAAACGTCTGCAGGATTCCAGTCGGAGTTCAACAAGCGAAGTATGAATTTGAGCACGTTGAACCAAAAATATTTCCAAAAGTTGAAATTTTCAATTTTTTGCGTCATATTTCTGGACATTTTTAAAAAATAGTTTTTCATTAGTATCACTACATTGCAAAAATAAACAGCGAATTTGTGTATCCTAAATGGCATAGTTTCGTGTTATGTTTATGAAATATTTAATGCCAAAACATACGTTTTCATAATTTTAATATTTTTATAATAGCAAAAAATCATTCAAGTCAAATCCTTTCCTCATTTAGTCAAATGATCAATTTTAGCAACTTAATTGCCTTGGTGGTTTTCACAAACTAATCTAAATAATAAATAAATTGTGTTATCCAAAAACGCAATAAACTAAAAATCTTTTTGTATGGCGAAAAAATTAAACTTATGAAAATGGACAAAACATATTTTTATAAACATTTTTTGGCACCTTTGATACATAATAAACTTAGTTCTAAAAAATTAATGATAAATAAAAATGAGCACCATCGGGCACGTAGCTTACGAAGTGAGTTGTTTCGCACTCTGCTACAAAAGTCATTTTTTCAAAATATGTAAGCTCACATTTTTGGACCGACGCTTATATCAACTTTTTTTCTTTTTTTTTTGGATGACGAATTACCGTCGAGCCTTAGCCCGTGATTTGTATATTGTAAGTAAATCTTCTACAGCAACATGCTATATCCTCCAGAACATACATTCAATTAATGTTCTGGATAACAAATCTTAATTGAAAGAACTGTTTTTTGTTTTTGTTGTTATTTCATCATGAAGTAGGATCAGTGTCATAGAATTGCAAATCAAATACGTCCGAGAGAAAATTCCAGCTATGTATCAGAATTAAAACTAAAACTAAAAACGTCGAGAAAAAGTTTAACGAGCAAACTCTAAATCGCTTTTATCGTCCTCTCAAAGATATTTAAATTACTTTATAAAAGAACTCCGTCAGCTTTTATGTTTCATCCCCCGATCCAATACCGGACAAATTAATTAAGATCTAAATTAAAAAAGATCAAATACCCTTTGAACGATTTTGTTATTAAAATAAATTTCCAAAGTTGCATTTTCACAAAAGACGCTCTTGCCAGATGAGATGCCATTATGAAATTCTTCCACGGCTGGCAACGTAATTTTTCCAGCGCAGTCAGCAACTCTTAAGACGCCGGCGACGAAATCGACAAAATGTTTATCCGATATACGTGACAGTTCAGGTATAGTAAACCCGAATAGAAAAGATTTTGTATGCGAACAGGGTGGTGCACGTTTTTAATTGAAAACTTTCGTGATGCTAGTTTTGAAACTTAGTACGTCATCAGAAATTTATAACGATATATACGATTTCTAAGTTCATGTATATCTTGAGCAACAGAAAAAGTTACATATCGATTAGATAGTACACCGATAAAATGAAAAAAAAGTAATATTGCACACTAGATCATTGGTCATCTGTATGTAATTATACTTTTAAGAATATGTAATTATAAAGTGTAAACACGACTTTATAATAACGCAATAATTCAATTACACATATTTATAAAGTTGTGGAGTAGTTTAAGATCTTAAGTATACGTAGAATACTTTTTGTCTTCTGTCAAGTCTTTTGTGTCAAGTATTGTTACATTATGAAATGGTAACTTAAGTAATTTATAAATAGTTTTAACTTATGCTCGTGCTATAGACCGCTATTTAACCCATGAAAACTTTATAATAATGAATTAAGCATTAGTGGTAAATTCCTTTGCGGACTTTTTTGCTATAACGCATAATCGCTATTAGAAAGGCTTATTACTCTATTAATAACATACACCTCTACAATTGAGTTATTGGTAGACATATAAAATGTATAACTTACCTGCCCTACTTTTTCAGCAAAGTTCAACACTCGGAATAGGCATATATTACACCTTAAGGGACAATGGAAAAATGGCTGTCACCGCACTGGTCGATTTTTTGCAGCATGGGGTGGACCGCGATCACATTTAGTTTGAATTTTCACATTTGTATTTTTAACAACTAACGTTTAATTTTAGTATGAATTTAAAGACGCATTGATTGTTTTTATATGTACTAACATACAAAACATTCAACTACATTGAGGTGATTCACAAAAGCGTAATCAAAATTGGAAAAATCAATCTGACCGGATTATATTGTGAATCAAACAAAACTAGCTAGTTACTTAACGCCCCAAGATTTCAAAAAAATGAAAAACACTGTCTAAATAAAAAAACGATAAAGTATTACGTAAAACTTTTTCATGGATATTTAGTCCTGGTTAATCCAAATTTCAAACTTTTCAAGAATGGCGATTCTCTAATATATGCAAATGCTGAAAAAAGGTGAAATTGTTTTTAAAAATTAAAATCCCGTTTAGAACACAAAGTTTGACCATCCTATACACAAAGCAACTTTAAACTTTAGTTTGGCTAATGCGAGCTGCAAACATTTTCCGCGCTCTCATATGTATCGTGACAAACGCAAGTAAGATTTATGGACGGATATAGCGTATGTAGCGAAGTATATTGTTAAAATGTCCTTGCATATATTTACTTCAAAATTTTGCCACGGCTTCGGATGGTTGTCTGCAACTTGCCATTCTGTAAATTATTTTTACCCAGAGCGAAAAATGTGCCGCGAAAACAAAGTTGAGTGGAGTACATTTAGATAGTATTCTATACTCATTCCAGTGTCGGCGATCCCCATCAATATTTATTACAACCTGCTTAATTGTATGATGGTCCAGAGTAAAATAAACCACAGATTGACTTTTTGCAACTATCTGCCATCAAGCGTCTGCAAGGAGTATTTGGTAAATCTGCAGAATCCAAAAATATTGTTTATCGTTGGATCGGCCTCTTTAAAACCCGCAGAACATCACTAGATAATCCACGCAGACGAAAAGAAAACAAACGAAACTTTTCTGCCGTCCAAGATTGAGATTTATTGGAACAGGGCAGGCGAATGACGTCAAATTGGTTTATGCTTATGGACAGGTGCGCGACAAGTTCGAACGGTAGCAACTTTTCGGTGCGCTGTGTGCTAAGACTGGTGGCACCAGAACAGGCACTCAGAAGCTCTGATACTTGTCAACTTCATGGACTGTTAGCCCGTTATGGTGATGAATTTTGGCAACGGGTACTAACAGGCTGACGAAACATGGATTCCTTATTTTAATCCTGAGACCAAGAGTAAATCCAGAGAATCGCGTAAATCTAAGGAAGGGCCACCACTTAAGTTGTGTGCAGTTCCATCTGTTGCAAAAATGATACTAACTGTATTCTGAGATTGGTAAGGGATTGTTTTTATGGAACATCTAGTGAAAGGTACTTTGTCAAAAAATGATCTGGAATGTTGCATAAGCGTCACTTATCGCCATAGGGTAATGCCAAAAAACGAATAATGTTTTGAAAGATTATCATCTGTTCCCAGATTTTCAAAAATCCTTACGAGATGATCGATTTAAAAGTTCAATTGGCGTAAAATATGCAATAAATAGATGGATTGAGGAGACTCCGAAAATGTTCTATAAGGATGGTCTTAAAAAAACTAATATTTACGGAAATTAACATTAATTAAATTAAGTAATAAAAAATCTTAGCTAAATTTCCAGAACTTGGAAAAAATCTTTCGAGAAGTTGCTTTTTGAAATTGTAATTCGTGATTTCAGTTGTGTTATAATATATAATAATTGTGTTATATGTGACAACACGCAATAATCGGTTGGCACTATGTGTCCCAACCAAAACTAACCAATTTTCTCTGGTCAATGCACACATAAAGTTTTCTAATACAAAATGCTTTTAGTTTGAATTTAACATTATACATTAACATTAACAATTAATATCATATGGTAGTGACCAATGACAAAACATCAAGTTCATTTTCACAGAAATGGTGAAACAAGTATATAAAAAAACCCATTTAGACTATCGATCTGTAGGGGGTAATAATCTAATAATTATTAGTTAATTTGTTAATTTAACTACCTATAATAGATGTAATAATCTTTAAAATAAGATACGTTTAAAAATACGCTTGTGCCTTCGCATACCTACGTTAAAAAAAGAGAAAAGAGAAGAGACAATTGCGAATAACAACATTTTAAAAAAAATAACTTTCTATTTTAATGCTATTCTATTATCATTTGGTTCATAACGTACACATTTGCAGGCAATCTCGACGAAAGCAGTTCAGGACGTTTGTGCAGATACTATCAATCAGGCTCAAAGCACGCAGAAATGATTACGACAAATTACGAATTAACCCGTGCTGGACGTTGCAACCGAAACATTAAATCCAGATTTGAATTGTGGCAAATTTTGCCTTGCCATTAACATTAAACTGCGGCTTACGCAAACATTTATCGTTCACACCTATATAACTTTGCGGTACCATGCCGGTTAAATGGTCAAAGTAGGTTTTAATAATTGTCTCGTAAAATTCAATGTTTTGCAGTTCTGGTCGTTGTTTTGCCAAATAATGCATCGTTAGTTCATTTTTCTATACATATGTATTCCTATATTTGAATGATAGGAAATATTTATATAATTCTTTACCAATGATAAAAATATTCACTAATCCACCAATATTTATTTTTAGAATATCTTCCAACTTAAATTTGATAATCGAAGGACACAGTGGTTAATCTTGATTTAAAGAAATTTAGGTCTAACTCAATAATTAGTGACACTCGTTTGAAATACTGTCTATAAATTAAAGTTCTTAGAACATGTTACTGGTGCATATACATATACATATCTTTAAGTTTCAACAGAGTCATCGACATCAAGAAAATGTATAATTTACTACATACACTAAACTTTAAAAAATTAATTATTTTGTATAAGTTAAATAGTTGCAACTTTTACAAATGGAAATATTGCTTAATAAATACGTACATTAGAATCTTACGCTCATTGATTCTTTCTCCATATATTAATATATAGTAGCACCTTATGCGGAATATATATACACTTACTTTTTTCTACTACCTATTCTAAAATACCCAATTATACACCAAGCTAGCTTGAGGACAGCGTCGTTTTACCGCGCCAGTTTCCGATCCGAGCTACTTCGGGCATATTCGGGATATTACCGCACGGGTTTGGGAGCAAACGAATGTTTTCGGAGATAAACTTTTTAAGTTACTCATAATATACTATTACGGCATATTGTAGTCCATTTTTTATTAATGCTTTGTATTACTTTGTACATTCGTATAATATAATAAAGATTAAAGTGTGTTCTGTATTGCTGGATACACTAAACAAGACAGCAATGCTTTTCAAAGCGTATGATTGATGACTACAATCTAAATCTAAAGATGAATTTAAGTTGAAAATGCACAGCAATTCCCCTCTTGGTAATACGGGCGCATGGTTCACGTATTCGTATACGAGGCGTGGCAGAACAGCCAAGTGAAATAAGTTAAAACCCCAAAACCAGCAGTCGAAGCACCGAAGTCGTTCAACTGTTGTTCGGGAAATGTCAATAAAGAAAAAATACTCGAAAACAAAAGAAGTTTTCCTTGCGTGTTCACCAAATAGTTTTGCAATTGTTAAAAAAAAAACAGATTAGCCAATATTTAACAATTCTCACCTCCAAATTTAGCGGCAAGTGTCGCATATGGACTTCTTATAAAGTAAACTGTATACAAATACAAATATATTTATAGAATGACATAACCACTCATCTGAGGAACGGTCTTCCCCTCTTGATTATTTTATTAAGGCGTCTAGCGTTTTCCCAACCATGTTCTCAAGATCCTACATTTCTTCTTTGACAATATGATGGACAGCTTTTCGCCCGTTTTCTAAACTAACATCCATAATTACTTAATGTTGCGATTCTTGTGGCAGCTTCATGGGTATTTGCTGCTTTTACTTAACCCTTATTGCTATAAAAGCTACTATTATCATGTCTAAAACAATCCACACTTAAAATAAAGACTTTTTCCTTGCGCTAATGGTGCACAATTATTACAGTTTCTTTTCATTGGAATGAATACCTTGCTATTTTGCTAACATTGTTATTACTGTTGAGGGCATACATTAACGGCACATGCTAAATAATTTTACGTATTAATTTTCTGCCTACGCCCAAGACAACTCTCAAATTTGGATGTCTTGGAATAGTATACGATGTTAGAAATAATTCCACTGACTTAACTGTCGGAGGCTGAGCAACATGCCCCTTATGTTCACTGCAGCAATTGATGATTCAACATTATTTTTTTCCGGATTCAGTTATTCGCATGCTACTTAATATAACTTCGACAACACAGTTAACTGCTATTGATGTTTAAATTACTTACTGGAGTAAATGAAACGTAGTTTTAGATAATGAGTTTTCAAAAGGATAACTATTATTGCTTAAAAACCATAAAATAATTTCGTGATTCGAGAAAATTTTCCAGGTCCACGAATCTCGCAAGCAGTTGTTTGGTTGATATGAGACGATTATTTTGGAAGCAGATTACCATCCAGATTTTAATAAGCGTAAAACAGATTGTTATAACAGAGTCCGACAAATTACCGCAACAAAAATAATACCATAAATTTCTAAAATAAAAATCCCCAGCTTCGTCCTCGCTGTCCCAAAAGTTATAAATTTCGCTTAAACGAAAAGTAATGGCTTCTTTTCGTCGACATCTTGCGCGGACCGAACAAAGAAATTTCCCGAGAAAGGGGGAAATTAACAGCGAATCATTTCACTCACCTAATCGCATCTCATTGAACAAACGGGCGATAATTTCACTCGTTTAAGGGCCCGATGAAATAATGGCTTTAATTAAAAGTTAAAGAATCTTCGGCCGGCAGCAGCCAGGTTTATGTTTGTCTCGCCAGGGAGACGGGGAGGATTATAAAGTCTTAGAAGTTGTTGGTTTTGCAGTTGAGGAGGTTATTAAAGCTTATCTCGTTTGGTGTACAGGTTACCTTGCACGAATTTATCGCTTTTAAATTAAAAAAGTTTCCGGTTAGCGAAAGATGCTTCAAAAGGGGGTAAGTACATGGCAAAGTTGATGGTCTTAAATAAAGAAACTTAAAACATTTTGATTCGAATCATATGCATATTATCTACTTCATTAGTGGATAAGCCAGTTTTAGTGTGTGCCCAGGAAATTGGAAATCCCAGTGCATGCCAACTTTTATAGTGTTTTGACAGTTGGTGGACTACGTGAAGTTTAGTAAACGATAACATTGTAATTCCAGTCTTTTTCGCAATAATAACACTTTTCTTATTTCACACACACAAATCTTGTAGAGTTTAATGGCCAGTAAAGCAGGTTCCAGAACAAAAATCCGAAGATCGCCTCAACTATTACTATAGGCACGTATATTTCGTTGACAATTTATGTATTATAAGCCATTGATTTTTAAACTTTAAATAACGTATTAAAACCATTCGTAAATAAACCACCGTAACTTGAACGTCTCGTATTTGTAACTCACACTATGAAGTCGAACCCCCTTTCCAACCATAAACATTACAATTTGCTTAAAGCTATCCAGGTTTAGTTTAAAGAAGTTGTAAGAAGGCGATACACATAAAGCGATTTTGGACGAGGTAGTACCCGTCTAAAAGCACTGGGCCTGTCCTTATAGAAAATTGGAAACAAGATTTGCCGCAATGCTACAACACTGACTCTATATTGGACATCGTCGCCATACACGTTGTGGGGTCACTGTGACTTTTAAGAAGTAGTTATTGGGAAAACTCGCTCCTAAAGCTTGTAACCTTAGAGACTGTTACATTTCGATTCGTATATGCTTACAGTTGGAATGCTTAATGAAGGAGACTCTGGTTTTTGTTTAATTATTTCTCATGATTACTAGAATATTGATAAAATATACAAGGAAAAAATGTAGCAGACTAAAATATCAGATAAAATAAAAATAAAATATTTCTAATAAATTTGAATTTCCCCATATACTTGCAAAGGTAAATAGGTTATAACCATTTTAAATAAAATTATTCATTTTTTAAAATATTTAAATTTAGTGTGTATTTTAAAATAATTATAGAATTTTGGAAAGTCGACATTGTCCTCAATCACTGACCTAAAGCAACCAGAACTGACCAAAATTATCACTGAACTTTCTTGAACCTTTTGGAAGGTAAAATCGGAGAAGTTTCACTGCAGATTCCTTTCATATTTTTAGACTTTATTTTGCATAAAACTTCATTAAAAAAATCAAAATAATTTTTGACTGAGAGAACTTCGCTTATATATTATAGATGGTAATAAGGATCCAATAACTTTGTAACTTCATTTCGTGTACTGAGAGCGGCACTGAACTCTATCGGAAAAGTTATATGAGAAGCTTTTCGATAAGTTGTCAAATTGGTAACAGGGGATACTTTAAAATATTCTAAAAGGGTCTTTATCCCGAAAAAACAAAAAGGGGGGAAATTCTGTTTCGCTCCACAAGCATACTATTGCGAATGCTTATCTTATCTTATCTTATATAAAGGTAAATGAAAAACCCCACAATGTTGTTTTTTTGAATGAATATTGAGCCTAAGACACTCGAAAAGTGCGTTGTCCTTTAAAAGTGCCTACATGAAAAAAGCAAACAACGGCAGAGTTCAATTGCTTAAAGGCTCAAAGTAGTCTTGACCACATGTCAGCTATTAGTGGCAGTTTTGAAAAACCCGTGTATCACTAATTTTTCTGTTATGTAGTATCGAATTCAGTTGTTATTAGATACAAAATAAATTGTGAAAAATGTGTCTCAATATTTAATAGGTAGGGTATTTATCAAACAAGAAGACTTTAAAGAGGCCTGACTACATAAAAATACCCCAAAAGATATTGTTAACAGTGAATTGTTAGATGGACTTGTAGTAGGACTTGTAAAAATCTTAAATTTTTACATTTGCATACAAAATAACATAGTAATTAATCTTAATAACAACTCTGAAAATGAAACATATTTCCATAATTATTGATAATTTGTATTTATTTAGTGTCATTGTATTTTCTATTAGTATTTTAGTTTACGTATATTAACATAATATGATAGTATTAAATCTTATTTATTATTTCGATTATTGCAGTCAAATGCCAGTGTGCTTTGAGACAAAACACCCAAAAACTAAGTATGTTTTTATTAAATGCGGATTATTACCCGGGGCTACCAATTATTTGCCTCTATTAACAAGTGTATAGTATGAACGTGTAAAAGAGAACATAATATACCCGAAAAATAAAATGTGAAATTGCCTAATTGCCGATGTGACCGACGGCCCACTAAGAAATTGACATATATTGTTGAACTAATTTCATAACCTCTAAAGCAAAGTCACGGTTGTTTCCTTTCACCGGGAACATATATTCAGTTTTAGAGTTAAAATTTTCTCAATTGCATTAGACGCTTCTACAATAGTGTCGCTCGTACACAATACATGATGACACGCACACATTCTACTGTGATGCATTCGTACAGTTCATTAGGGAATAAGGAAAGTTGAGTCAGAGATACTCCTTTGCGACGTTAGTTCAAAAGGGTATTTTTTACATGTATCGTGATGTGGTTAGAAGGAACAAAGTACGTCATCCATTAGTTTACTATATTACCTCATATTATTGGCATTTTTTAAAATAAAATCTCCTTAGTTAAATACAAGAAGCATCAAACCCACCTGGTTGCTATATGTTTCACTCATTAATTATCTGATTATCGAGCTTCGGCTTGTTTTTGAATAGTTCGTCCATTACATCCAGTGCAGTGGTCAGCCATGTACCAAAGTCAAAGGAAAAAAGATAAACAAAAACAATACTTATGTAAGGGTTAGTATTTTATATTTTAGGGTTCAATGTTTGCAAGAAACAATAATTTCTTTTCCATTTATGTTCAAGTTATCAACAATTCGCAAGATCTACTATGAATGACATGTTCGGGGCGATAAAACGCAAACGGATAAGTGTACACTCGTAACTTTTTTATACTTGTAATTCCTTAACACTCCTCTGTAATTAGTAGGAATTCCTTGATACTGTGCACTAGAATTACTATTGGGATTAACATTCGAAATTTGCAGTAGATTTGCACATCAAATACATGTATGTCGAACAAGAATTTAAAATGTCCTAACATGGTTTTTCTGTTGCATTGCACTGATGTAGATCGGCAGGTTGCAGAATGATATAGAAATTTGTTTTGGTTATAGAATATAAGGCGTAATCTATAAACCGTGAACGAAAAATATTATCGGTCCACAGGAAAAACTTTGAGTGTCATCAAGATACGTCAAAACTATTGGAATCAAAGAGAAAGACCAGAAATGTAGGCTGTTGTTATACTGTCAGAAATTCTAAGGTTGCGTAGTGCTTTACGTATTTTACTTTAAACACGCATTACTTGTTGCGGATACTAATGAATCGAACAAGTTAGAGCAGGAGGAGTGTTGATCTGTGTGCATCTTATTTTTTATTGCTTCAGAAATTCGTTGCGTCTTTATCGGATGCCCTTATGCGCGGATAACATTTTTGGTTATCAATATAATAATAATGCTAATTTAGTTTTCTTTTCCAGTATACACAACATTGCTTTCGAAAAATCGTAGCTGGGCGGAGCAAGTTCGTAGCGCGTAGAGACGTATTGTTTTTCTATCGTGCTCTTGCGAACCACTGCGGACAAAAGCTGGAAATCTCTCTCGACAAGGCTTACTGTTCAAATCAAATTATCACATTTTTAACAATTTTTCATTTATCCCAATAATTTACCCACAAAGACGGAATTTTTTATGATATTTTAGATTTTTTTGCCCCTGTATATAATTCAAACAATGTTCTAAATATAGCCGTGGATTTCCCACGTTTCCTGATATATGTTTTTTCCAATAGAGTATGTGGTTTTCAAGAAAATACTTGTTTTCTGGTAATAGCAAATAGCATCATCGCGTCTAGATTGAGGGCGAGAAATGGTGATTTTCATTTGGATTTTTTTAAATATCTCGACCAGCGTATGTGATAGACGAGAATTGTAAATACAAAAAATATAGTCCTTGATACGACCTATAATACTGTTTAAACCAATTAGGCATATATTTTACAAATTTTGATTTACGGCAAATAATTTACTCTGGAAAAGAACAATTTTCAGTTTCTTTTATATTTTTCTCTATAATTGAAAACTTCTGTAAATAATCGAAAAAATACCAAAAACTAAAGTTATAGTACCGGATATTCCGCGTCTTTTGGTTCAAGAATTTCGTCGATCGGGTTAATAGTTTTTGAGGAAACATTTTTTTTCTGGACTCCAAAATAACCAAAACAAAACAATTATAAAAAATACTTGGTGAAATTTGATTGCACCCATGTCCTACTATTTAAATGCGGGCACGGACCTTTACTTCGCTGCTAAATTTGAAGTGGATATCTGCAAATTTAGGATATTTAACACATTTCTTATATAGCACGGAATATCATATTCCCTGTACAATAGGTGATTGAACACCTTAAATACAAAAGTTTTAGCTGTCTATACGGACTATATCCCAATGTAAAAGAAAGTGACATCTGAATCATAGTCTTTCAGTTATAGCCAATAATAGGGGGATCCATTTTTCAGGTTTTCCGAATAAAAGTTTATGATCCCGTATCGTTTGCGTCTTCTGGTTCCAGAATTTTTTCGGTACCCTAAACGGTTTTCGAAAAAATAATCTTTTTTGTAGACCCTTGCACACGCGATTTTTATTTTTTTTTTAAAGATTTCCAGATCGCCCAGCCCCCTCTTTTTCAATTGGTTCGTCACGGGGCAAAGCTGGGTATATGTGCAAAATATGAAGTTGATTGCTTCAAAAAAATAAAAATAAACTGCAGACAATGTGTGGTTCTAAAAACAGCTATTTTTGAATAGGAACTAATGCCGAATTTTTCAGGAAAAAACATTACTAATTTAAAATTGCAGTAAGCAGTTTCGGTATATGCCCTCCGAATGAAAGTCACAAGGATTTAACATGATCTTCAACTCTAAAATCCGGCTGCTCCGATGCAGTGACAAATTCCAATCTGGATTCTACTTCATATCATGTGCCTACAGTAGACTTCCTTTTTAAACATTATCTCAATAACCGGAATATACGTATTTAATACGAGACTATTCTTATTCATATTCGAAGCATCGATTTATACACTATATTTCTGTAGTTATCAATAATATTTCTTTTACGGCATCGGTTTTTTATTTTTATTTATTTCTAACAATTTTTAAACGTAGCTTCATTTCGAAGTAATAATAATAATAATATTTTTTTAAGAGGATATCTAAAATTTGCTGTAATTTGTAATTTTCCGGACCTGACTAAGATACAATTAGAATTACAATTGCTCAAAATGCTATTCGTGGTAGAAATTTTATTTTTGTCCTTTCGTTACTCAGTAAAGAGAAAAATTTAATAGGTCCTTTTACAAGATAGTTGACAAAATCAGCGGAAATTTTATGTAGACACGAGATGTTTTGCACAACAGCGCGAGACAAAAGTTCAAGCAGCCCACAATGAAGCAGTTTAATATAATTCTTCCGGAAGACGCCACAATCAAGGTTTTCAATGAGCTTCAGTCTTTATTAATACGCAATGCTAACGTTATAACGTTTGCGGCAACCGAAAAGCTCCTTTGATCGGTGAACCGTACGGACAATTTCAAGCGATTATGGAGACTCCGGAGAAGTCCGTGTCTATAGGTAAAACAACATCCTAATATTAATTTTGACTGAATTTATACTTAAATACGGTAAGCAATTCTGTAGCAGAAATTCACGTTTGAGAAGAACTGCATCAAGAAGTTCGAACTTCTTTGGTCTATTTCGTTTAAAGCTGTTTTATGGTGTCGTAGACTGAGCAAGCTGCACTACCGTAAAAAGGGCTTTTATAATATAAAAGAGAACTCTATAGATAACGGTTGATGCAAGTCATCGCAGCCATTCTTTCGTCAATACAGAATTATCCCATGCAACTGTTTGCTTTATTGCTTAAGCACTGCAAATCTTTGCAATTACAACTCGAGGAATTATAATAAGAAAATTCAAAAAATTTAAATTATGTAAGTGTAAATGAAATTGTTTATATAGGATGTTTTTTTTCGATGTATAGAACTTTAAGTTGGCATTACTGTTCAAGATGGCGACCGATTTAACAGCTGTCAAGTGATTTATTCTCAGTTTGGTTTGCCAATTCATCATGAATAGACTCACACCTGAACAACGCTTGCAAATAGTGCAATTTTATTTCGAAAATAATAGTTCTGTGCGGAATACGTATCGCGCACTACGTCCATTTTTATCGTCGACAAAATCGTCCATCAGAGCAGTTAATTCGATTAACCATGGAACGTTTTCGCACCACGTTTACTCTTATTGATAACTCGCATCCCCAGAGACGCCGTACGGTGCGTACAGAAGCAGCTATTGCTGCTGTAGAGCGTAGCATTGAGGAAGACCCGAATGAGTCCATCCGCCATCGAGCACAGGAATTGGATCTGTGTCCATCCACTTTATGGAAGATTTTGCGGAAGGATCTTGGTTTACGTGCTTACAAAATCCAACTCGTGCAAGAATTGAAGCCAAACGATCATCAAGTAAGGCGTAATGGGCCCAAAACGAGATTGCCGTTGTTCCCGATTTTCATAAGCGAATTTTGTTTAGCGATGAAGCGCACTTCTGATTGAATGGCTACGTCAACAAACAAAACTGCCGCATTTAGAGCGAAGCTAATCTTCAAGTGTATGTCGAAACACCGTTACATCCAGAAAAACTGACTCTTTGGTGCACTTTATGGGGTGGTGGAATCATTAGTCCGTACTTCTTTAAAAACGATGATGGCCAGAACGTTACAGTCAATGGTGATCGGTATAGAGCTATGATTACTAACTCTTTCATTCCTGAATTGAATAACCATGATGTCCAGGAGATGTGGTTTCAACAAGACCGCGCAACATGTCACACAGCTCGTGCCACAATCGATTTATTGAAAGACACGTTTGGTGACCGACTAATTTCACGTTTTGGACCTGTGAATTGGCCTCCAAGATCTTGTGATTTAACACCGCTCTTTACCACTGCAACTCAACATTCAGAGTCTCAAAAGTAGTTGAAATGTGTTCGAATATGACTCGAAAGTAACCAAAACTGCAATAAATTAGGACGAACAGACCGATACAAAGACTGGTAAAAAGAAGAATACTCTTGTTTAACTTAAAAAAAAAGAAATACTTACCTCGGACAAAATAATAACTGAATGAAATAGGATTATTTCATTTCACCCATGGGTAAGAAGAAATTGTGAAAAACTGTGAAAGATATAAATATTCCTTACAAAATTCAAAGCAGAAAATCACTTCTAATAGAGAGAGACGAAAATATCTGCAAGTGACTACCATGTTTGAAGTAGTTAGACATTTTCGAAGTGAAGACAAAAAGGACAAAACGTCGCCAAATGAAGCATATAGCGCTGGTAAAAAATGGAAGGATATAAATTTGAAAACCGCTAGGCAAGCTTTCATGGATGGATGGTCCACTGAAATTAAAGCACCCTCGAGAAAACCTAAAAATTACACACACTGGTAGCATAAATGGATTTGTTGGATGGTTACTAGCATTTCAATCAAAACGAAATGGAGACTATTACGAAGACATAACTGCTGATGTTTATAAAGATCATTTCCAGCAAATGATTCTAGTTCTCCTGGATCTGTTCACGGTTAATTCGCCAGCTACTACCCAAGTAATATCCTAAAAAATACTCACTTTTCTTATTTAAAAAATAACGTTATTCATTCAATGGTACTTCGCGTTCAGCCATACCACTGTGAATTAAACCTCATAGAATTGCTAAGGGTGCATGTCAAAAGGTTTGTACAAATAGAAGAAGGAATAGAGACAATGGATTTTGAAACATGGAATAAGTACATTGAACATGTGATTGAAATAAAATCGAGACTGCGGAAGGCTGGAAGTTTTTCCAGCATAGCCTCCCGCATCCTTTCTTTTATTTCAATCATTATTATTCATTATTCCTCTGGATTTTAACGACTCTAGTTCATCTGACTACTCGGAACATTTTTATATTATTCTTACTTCTTATAAGTTTTTATTGACTTGACTTTAGAACAATTGATATCTCAATTATTTGCTCATCTCTATAACTGTTATTTATTTTTTACTTTAATAAACTAGCTGTAGTAACTAACTGTCATATTAATTTTTATTCTATGCAAATTAATGTCACATATTTATAATCTAATATCACTTAATGATTGTATCAAATTTACCATTCCGGAGCAACGAAACTTGGAACGATTAAAGCGGTATGTAAATTAGAAGAAGAATAAGAAATCTCTCAATAGAATTACAAGTTGAAAAAAAAGCCACAACACTATCTCACGAGAACACACTCTTTCAAATCAGAAGCGATTTGACTTTACAAAAACCATACCTGAAACATTGAATTAAGAGCATTTTAAACAAATAAATGTTTTCAAATCCTCACAAATTTGGTTGAATCAATAATAACTCTATATTGCACTTAAGTAGAATGTTAGGTTATTCCAAACGGTGGGGCTAACAAAAGTGCAAATAAAATTTAAGAGACATCTCTTTTTAAAAAAGATTATATTTTTTGATCAGCAAGTTACCAATTCACTACAATCTATTATCAAGAAATCATTGTTTTTTTGAAAGTATTATTCCAAACTTTTTTTTAATTTCGCATTTTTGAAAACTGTAGATATCACGGACATTTCGTTGTCAATTTGCCAACTCACTTATGTCAGTTTGAGTCTAATTTCGATCCAAAAATGTATGCATACCTCATCTGGTACATAAATCTGGAGGAAAAGTAGGGTCACATATAGTGGTCGATCTTTGTTACATCTATTGAATCTCCTAAATTTTTGGGGTGTTATTCTACAAATGAACGTCGTAGTCCACTTCAACGACGTGTGCAAATAGAATGATTGTTAGTAGGGATAAAAGTCCAAACAATATTTAAAAATCTTTTCTTAGCAGATTTTTTTTTATTTAATGTTATTTAGCTTCGACTCTAGTACTAATACGGTTTACACCACGCTCTCATTAGTCATGAGGTCACTGCTCGTCTCGAACAGCTTATTGGATATTAATTATTATTATTAATTAACTATTTAGTTATATATGTTATATGCTTAATGACAGGTGAGCGCAAGGAGACTACTTACTTCCACATTTGCAGAAGATTTTTCTAAATTTTCGAATAGGTTCAATTGGCTTTATAGCAGACATTGAAAAAGCGGTCTAGCATATATGTATCACTCAATAACGAAGACAGAGACTTTCATCGTTTCTTACCGTACAACTCTCCAATCTAGGCAAATATTAATTCAGGCCAACAATTACTGCAATTGCGCACTTACTGTATGAGGAGTAACGTTCGGAGTTACGACCAGTCTATTCTGGTTAAACGCAAGTCTACGCAGACATCTTCAGGATCAAACTGAAGTTTAATGTTTAATGGAATTCTTTTATGTTGACGACTTAGTTATTGCAGTTATTGCGGTTGAAGATGCCAGGAGATTTTATACAACAATAACGTCAAATTTTAGCAGCAGCAAAAAATAAATTTACGTAAATGGTGCAGCAAATGAATTAGAATCAACAGTATAAAAGGTTTTAGGCATTTTTGGCACACAAAATGTGAAATGTTGCAGACAATTGGTAAATTCTTCGATTAAATGGCAGTGCTTGGACCCTTTACAGTAAAAGCAAAAGTATTGCTACAAAATACAAGATTTTACAATTCCAAGATGCATATCCACATGCCCCAAACGAAGTGGAAGTGGAAATAGCACAATAACCTTGCTAAAATTAGAATCAACCGCAGCATTCTTTGCAAACTTATATAGCGGAAAATGTACACCTAAAAATGAAAACCATATGGTTATGGTCAGATTCAAAGATTTCCTTATATTTTATAAAAGATCAAGCTCCACGATGGAAGCTGTATGTAAAAAATTGAAAAAATGAAATACAAGCAATAAACCAAGGATAGTGGAGGTATTGTTCAGCAAGAAAACCTCCGCTGATCTAATAACAAGAGGCTTTGGGGGACTCAGAAGAAGGAGATAAATAACCTGAAAACCTTGTGAGTTATAAGCATCCAATTTTCCCACTGGGCCGTTTCAGCGATTTGGATAAGACTTTTAGGGTAACAGCTTATGTAAAAAGATTTGAACAACTCAGGAAAAAACTGTAACCCATTTACAGGATTACTAATTACTAATTGAAAAAGGCCGAAAATTATAGGATTTGTACAGTTTGATAAATTTTGTGAAGAAATCGCAAGATTATCGCAGAAAAAACCGATAGATAACAAATCGTCGATTTTGTTATTAAATTCCTTTCGCGACAAAAAACAAGTTATGACATTAGGTGGACGTTTACAAGAAGCATATTTTTCTTACAGAACGAAGCATTACGTAAAAAAAAGTATTGGATTGTTCAAGATCGGCAAAGAATTGGAAGTTAGTTAGGAAAATGTTTTAAGCGACTTAATTCAAAAAGTGCCAGCAAACGTTTTGCCCCACAACCGATAAGAAAATAAATAAGAACTAAAAGTTCAGATTTTCACAAAATTATACATATTTTCATGACAATTGTTCCCACAACACCCTGTCTTTATCAAATTTATCACATTTTAGTTCTTATTTATTTTGTTAAATGGATTTTCATCAAGCAAAAGCCACCTCAGTTCAATTTTAGAAAGGCATATATTTTGCGGGACTGTTATATGTGAAACATGGAGGCACCGGCTTCAAATCCTATATAAGGTTAATGAAAAGCGGAGTTGTATGTGGAGTTCACTTGGATTTGGTTTCGGATCTAGCTACTGAAAGCTGCATAACATGACTAAGAAGATTCATTGCTAGGCGAAACGAACCTGATATAATATATTCGGACAATGCCAAAACGATCAAGAGTACTTCATTAGAACAGTTATCTAAAATAGTTATTACTGAAAATGCACAGAATTTAGCCAACAAACACCGGTTGGAATGGCGATTCATTGTAGAAAGAGCATCATGATGGGGCAGATTTTGGGAACGTACGAACAGTGACAAATGCTATAAAACTAACTTTAAATTATGATGAATTTCAAACAATTTTGGCTGAAGTAGAAGCAACTGTAAACTATCGATCACTGGTTTACATTGATGAAGACTCAACAAATCTATCGATTTTATCAGATGCAAATTTTTTTATTGGAAGCCAAAAAAATAAAAATTAGCGGCAACGAAATTTTATCGGAATGGAAAAACGGAGAGCGGTTCTTGCCAAATTTCTGTCAGCGAAGACAACAAACCGAGATTATTATGGAAGATTGTGCGTGTTACAAACGCATATCCAGGGCACGAACAGCGAGTTGAGGCAGTGAAAGTTCAAACAGAAAGAGGAGGCAAGCTATGATGTCTAGTTCAATTATTGTATCCATTGGCAATTATCTCCACAAACAACTTCGCGCCGGGAGAGACTGTAAAAAATACTGACATCAAACAAAGACCGCCGCCGTCAGTTCCCCTATTTTACTGAAATTTTCTTGTTTCTTATCCGTTTATGACTACTTACCCGAAGTAAGCCTATTCTCTTGCTCTACATTCTCACTGCAATATTACTCGGTTGGTGTTTGCAAACTTCTTCTAACCAAACTAACCAAAACTAACCGTCTGGGCAATACACCACTTTTTTGAACTCAGTTGTAGACGAAATTGCGCCTTTTATTTTCATTTTCCTTATTTTTAATTTGCAATTATTTGAGTTAATAGTTATTCGAGTTTATAATCGCTATTCAGTATTATAAAATCTAAATAATAATGGAACTTCGTATTAAGTTAAAATATAAATAACGAAAGATCGAAGTTTTAGTTTTTAGTTTCATAACAATTTTTCATTAATATATAATATCCTCGAAGCATTTTCTCTCTAACCAAACTTCTAACCTATTCAAATCATTGTACATGGAGCAATAGTACAAATAGCTAAGGCCGACAAATCCTATTTGTCCAGAGTGTTCCGTGCTTTTCCTGATAAGTAAATCTTATTTAGTTCCTGGTGTGGATTTTAACGCTGAAGCAATGAACGTTGGCAATACCTACAAAAAACTTATTGAAAAACTTCCTTAAATATATAAAATACTAAGTTATAAAGCCCGATGTTTATATTAAAAATTTCCATTATAATTTTAAAGCCCTTTCAGCTTATATTCGTATTTTATTTAGAACTTGAAAAGCTCTTACGGAATTATGGAACTTTCTTCTCGCAACATACAAAAACTTTTTATTTATGCAAAATGTAAAGAGGATAACGTTAAGAAGGGGACCAGATTTTTTGCTTTTTATGCGGAAAATATGCGCATCATTGACTAGCAATTTTCTATTAGTTTAAAACTAAATTATGCTTTTTTTAGATTTATCATAATTTTTAAAAAATTGGGTTGCGTCGATATTTTGATAATTTATTGGACTATCCTGAGGATTGACCCTACGCATCAAAAACTTTTAAATTTCGTATGTAGAAGAACATGTATTCGTATTAACTTACAGTTCGCAAATTATCACTTTAAGGCACCCTTAATTTATGCAGGAAGTTGCAAATACTCTTAGCTTCAGCAAAGATCCAATTTTGGTGTATTCCGGGATTAGGAATAAAGCATTTTCTTTCGTCTATTTAACGGGATAACAACATCCATTTTAGAGCTTATGCAAATCAGGTGCCTCGTATACTGTGCGAAGCGCAAACCCATTGGATTAGTCTGAACAACTAACGCTGGAACTTTCAAAATTACTTGCGAAAGGTGTTCCGAACTCTGGGGCGTGCGCTGCGAGACCACAATCAAATTTTAATGTTTTTAAACAAACAATTTGGGGTTAGCCTCATTCCTGAACACTGCTTGGATTTTCATTCTATAGGAAGCGATAAGATATCTTATGTGCATGATTATTGTGTGAACGGGTAGTTCTATTAATTTTTGGAAAAATATATATTTATAATGATATAAACCGATACTTTTTAATACTACCTAATAATTACTAATTCTACTTAATTCTCTTTTATGCAATACAATTTGAATTTTAGCTTCAATAAATAATTACTTGTATTTTAATTTTACTTGTTTAACATTAAATTGTACAAAATTCAAAACATAGCTGATATCTACATTCAAGAAATTCAGTTTCAAAACGGTATCAGAAATTTCGGATATATAAATTATTTTAAGGCTAACGTAACTTATTCATTTCAGGATAGGAATAAAACACTAAGAATATTATTAATCCTATTTTGTGATTCTACTGTTAGCAACTAACAGTAGAATTTGTTAAAAATTATGTAAACATTCAGTCGATGTTAGACACTATTTACAACATTATACGTATTATGCTGTCTTAATGGACATTGTTTAATTTCGAACCTTGGATAATTATTAGACTCTTTAATTTTTTTTTTTGTAAATATTGTTTTTTTGTAAATTTGTTACATACTTCAAAATCTAAAACCTAAAATTTTAAAATGTTTGGTCTATATTTATTAAATAAAAATATGTAGGACTAAGTTATGTTATGAAATAATTTTATATATTTTTTTAATTCTAATGTTTTAATGAAAAAAACTTTAGGAAATCCTTAGTTTCGACTCTACCAAATACTGGTTGAAGTTTTGGAAAGAATTTTAAATAACTAATGGCAATGGCAATGGAAATTCCATAAATTTATCACCGCTCTAGTTAGATCATAAATTGCAGCACTACTTTAAATTTGATTCTCAAGCCAACTCATACTTAGTGGAACATAGATGGGCGCTATTTCAAAATACAGCATTTATTTATCCTCGTTAAAGGCAATCACGATTGCTAATCCTACTTATCCGCCACAGAACAACAGGTGATAATATGACAAAAAAGATTTATTCAATATGTAATGGCTTTAAAAGATAAAAAGTGTTCAAATGAAACTTAACTTATACAAAATTTGTGTAATTTGAAAACAGGTAAAAGCCTTAAAAAATCAACAAAAAGTTGAATAAATCTTTTTAACGAATAACATTTGCCACTACGTTTGCAGTTTTTTTAACAAAACAAAACCAACAAAGTAGCCGTTTATGTTCAGTTTGGTTCATTAAATACTCAATATACTAAATGAAAAATGTTAAAATCCGACAAATTCACATTTGTAAGTTTCTTTTTGTTAAATAGAAATATTCGAATAAAAAACTTCAACCTTCATCAAATTTGACATCGTCAGAGCCATTTTTACGTTGATTGGTTGACGACATTGAAGCCATCATGAAAAAATGTTGAGTTGTGTTATCGACTATGCGCATGCGCGGACATTTACGGACCCCTTTATGTTTTATAACATTTTCAAGACAACAATTTAATTTTAAATATTACCTAAATGCCACCAATACTTTTAAAAGTTTTCGTAATGGTATCCCATCTTAACGACACACGCTGCCTCTAATTACAGTCCGCTTTTTGCCGAACACAAAATAACCATTCGAAGATCGGGTCGGTCCCAACTCCCAACTTCGAAGAATAACTTTAAGGGCGCTTTCCGCTGAGAAATGTTTCCATTAGCCATTTGATCTCGAGTTTCACTTCCGATCTGTGCTGCAGCAGATGGCTTGACGTTTCTTAGTTTCGCGGTTCATTTAAGGGTTAACCCAGCTCATCATTCAAGACGTAACCTGCCCGCTACCATTTGTACCTCTCCCGGGAAATTGTAATTTGCAATGAGTGACGGAATCAGTTAGATTTCAGGTGAGGAGGCGATTATTTCGTTTTAGCTTCGCAGCTTGAGCGATCGCTATGCATTATTTATGAGACAGTTTGACAGTTTCTTTTTTTTTTTCAACGAAATAGTTGATTTGGAGATGAAAAATTGCCATTATATCGAATCCTGCATGAGATACCTTATCCTCTGGTTTAGAAAGAAATTCAATTCGAAAAGAATTGAAATACAAAATGTTTTGGTTTTTAAATAAACTTTTGGATTATATAAACCTTCATGTATACAGTCTGTTTGTCAAGTACAGGGAACAACTTTTAAAATTTTACTAGAACACGCTGTATTTTATTTCACAAGCACGAAAAGACGGTATAGTTCCTTTAATCTTCTGCATGTCAAAACAATTGGGATACTCCACAATCACAAACACCAAAAATGAAAACAACAATGCACTCTTCTGTGACAATAGCAATTACTTAGCTCGGCGTTTATCAATTATGTTCGGATTTCAGAAACTGATGTTGCGTTCTTATAAAAAATTTATCAAAATATCATAGTCATCTGCGGGGGCGTCAATTTTTACCATAGTAGGGCCACTATATCATCTTATGATATAAACCTAATATTTGAAAGACTAAATTGTTAGTCCAATAAAAGGGCGTGTGATTATTGTTTCACATATTCCCAAGAAAGAGCGATTGATAAGTACTGCTTTATTTCCCGATAGCGATAACCAAAACTAAAATTGTACTAGTGTATTTAGCATATTAATATTTAACAATCCACAAATTAAATGGAGCCAAACGAAAACGTCATTTTCTAAAAACAAGTTTATGCCATGACAACTATAAACTACAACTAACTCGTCTTTTGTTGTTATTTCTATATGATATAAATTGCCATACGATAGAAAAAACTGCGTAAACAATTCGTAGAGCTGAATATTACCCAGCGGTTAATTTTAATCAATTGAACTTAATGGTGTGCAAAATTTTATTTGTAATTTGTGCATGATTCCGCCAAGAATTATAAGGAATTCTAGAAGAATTCAAAAGAATTCTAAGCAATTACAAATAATTCAAGGAATTACGGTGTACACTCTATTGCGGTACCTCGGATTTTCCGAAGAGAAGCGTATGAAACCTTATGAAACCAAATTTCCTATCAAAAAAGGAAATTAAATTCCAAATAAATATTAAAAAAATAAATTAATTAGTATCGATTGCCGGAGCATCCAGAGTCAGAAACTTTCATATTTAAACAGTGTTTGAAAACGGAAGTTCAACCTTACAAATCACTGTGTGTCGAAGAAACCAGTCGGATTAAATAATATGCACAGATGCAAAAAATGCAACTTTTCTCTAAAATAACCAATCCCGTAGCTCTTACCGATTCGGAGATAGCGATAATGGGACACGCTATTTAAGACAACCTGAATATCACTTGCAAAAGCTGCCTTACCTTTAGCTATTCTCGTACGCCAGCGTTACAAAAAGAATGTAATTTGATACACGTCAGACTATCAACAATGTTGACCTGTGGTCGATATAATTAATTATTACATACCCTCATTAAAACTGAAACGTTATATGCTTCATGTGCAAAACCAGTAATGAAAATTAAAAGTTAATGCATTAAACCAAATAAGCCCACCTACGATAAATTCGTAACAATACTCGTATGTACCAATTGAATGTTTTCCATTTAATTAGTGGGTCTACTTGGGCTGACAGTCATTCAATTAAACCCAAACATAAAATTCCTATGATTAGTTAATTTCAGGGATAAATTTGATCGACAATAAATTCATTAATCTATTTTATGAGCCGACCCAAATAGTGTACTGGAATTGGACCCGTTTAAATATATTAAATTTATCGGCAATATGTCACCCGAAAATTTAAATTAAAAATGCTGTACATGATTAAAAGGGTCCCCGTGATAGCAAATTTTACCGGAGGTAATAATTTTCGACCGTTTCCCGCTTTTCATTTGTTGTCTAAACAAATTAGCACCGATAAAGGTAAATGTGTAAATAAAGGGAGGGCATTTTATTACATTATTTCGAATGTTATTTATTCAGTGTTTTTACAAAATTTGAAGTCAAGTGTTTCCTAGCGATTTAAGCATTAATAAAAAAAGTAAACTAATGAAAAACCGAAAGGGGATGATTTTTATTCCAAGTAGAATTTCGCTAAAACTTTTTTTTCCAAAATCCAATTTAACGTCCTATTCCTAATTCATGCACAGTTTTTTGACCAATCTTTCAAAAACGTGTTTAATGCGTTCTTTCCTCTCTATATGTGCTACTAATTACCTGCGGCATCTGCTTTGATGCCAGTTTTCTAAACCAGACTATCATATAGCATTTCCTTAAACGATTAACCTCATTAATTAATAGCCTTAATCAAAATTTCGCCACTACCCCTTGTGTTACGTATCTATAGCATCCAAAACCTATTGGCACAGAACTCTGATTTCGAATTGGTCTCGAACAAAATATCGGGCTATATTTTGAATAGGAAATTTTAAATTCTTTTCAAAAATTCTAAAATGTACAAAAAGTCCCACATAATAACGATTTTTTAATAACCATTATTAGTTTTAAAAATATTGTACCTATACGGCAAAATGTTAAAATGTTACAACGAGTAACAATCTGAAACGTGTGCCTTAGGCACTGGCATTAGTTTTTCTCCTTTAGAAAGAAGAGTTTAAAATAAAAAAAAATAATTAAAATTTTAAAAAATGGCTCCACCAGTACATGTATTTTCAGTACATTTATTCACCAAAATGAGAAACTTAAACCGAAAAGCATCGACATTTTGATATCATGATGATTGTCATAGAAAAAGTATACATAAGACTAAATACTATATCAAGCATCATATTCGACGAACACCTGATCATGAAAAACTGAAGAAACCAGAATATAGCAATATAGCAACTAAACAAAAACCACAGCAAACAAGAACAATAGATCTAAGATTCATAGAATTTTTTACAGCACACCAAATACAAAGAGAAAAACTTAAGAAACAGCCAACAACAGAAAAGAAATCATGGATTCTACATCTAATGGAAACTCGAAGGAAATATAGATAAATATATAAACATCAACAAATACAAAGAAGCCCAAACCAGTATTCAAAACTTGATCAGACAAGGAAATTAAGTAGTATATTATATAGTCTGTGAAATAACTAACTACACACCGATCTAGCGTGCGGGAAGCGTAACTTTACCAAGTCAGTTTCGTTTCCCGTGGGTCCGAGTCACTTCGGATATTTCCGGGATATTACCGCACGGTTTGGGAGCAATTGGATGTTTTCGGAGATTTTACCCAACAGCTTGAATTTTCACGTTTGTCAATTATGAGGATCATGTCAGTGAATGTATTCCTGTTGCTTTGCGAAAATGTACCCAAAAACAACGGTCGTAGAAAAAGTATAGTATGAAACACGTTCGGTAAACTTTTTAAGTCACTCGTTTATTAAACACTCGCTCCGTTGCGCTCGCGTCAAATAAACTCAAAATAATTGGGTATATTAGAGAAGGGAATAGAAAAAATACTTAAGAATATACGATATGCAGACGGTACACAGACACTTCAGAAAACTTACAGGAAGTGATGACAGGTGAAAACAAAGGTGGTGGTCATCATATATATATATATATATATATATATATATATATATATATATATATATATATATATATATATATATATATATATATATATATATATATATATATATATATATATATATATATATATAATTGTTTTCAACTCAATAAAGAAACAATATATCAAAATTTGTTCTACTATTTTCCAAAGACTTGTTGCACTCTGACAGGAATCATATATATATATATATATATATATATATATATATATATATATATATATATATATATATATATATATATATATATATATATATATATATATATATATATATATAGGGTTTTTCACTTAAAACTCCGCACGCCAATAAGTCCAAAACGAAAAGAAATATTTAATTTATGTAAAAAGTAGTCAAAGTGTGGGGTCAAGTAGATATTTCCTAAAGTTTGAAAAATTCGACGCCTGCAAAGAGCTGGGCGTCGCGACGCGTCGAAAAATTATTCGATTGCAGAGACTTTGGAAATACGCGCATACAAAAGTACATATTATTTAAAAACTTTTTTGGTTTTTACTCAAACTGATTTACTTTACCCGTTTCTAAATTATACCGATTTAAAGTAGAGATTTCTTCAAACTACACTTCCGGAACTATTAGAAGAAGTGCCTCTTGACACTAGAATGAATATGTGGCTACAGCAGGATGGAGCGCCTGCACATAATACCCAAATAGTAACGAGGTATTTGAACCGAGAATATCCCAATAGATGGTTTGGTACTAATGGACCGGTAAGTTGGCCGGCGAGGTTCCCGGACATTACACCACCAGATTATTTTCTTTGGGGCTACCTAAAAAACGTTATCTATGAAGAACCTATCGAAGACATGGCTGATCTCATTAACAAAATTTGTGCAGCGTGTGCCGCTATCACAAGAAGGAATCTCCTACAAGTGACCCAAGCTCATCTGTTAAAAGTTTTTGATAGTTGTGTTCGAGCAGATGGACATAATTTTGAACAAAATTTTTGAAATGTCTTATTATGTAGTTAATTGCAATAATAATTTTGGTTATTAACTTGTAGGCATTTTACTGTTTTTTTATTTATTTATCATGTTATCAGAACTAAATCGATAAAAAATAATAAATAAAATCATACTAAAATAGTTGAAATCTATTGTTTGTAATTGCACTTAAAACAACTGCGATAACAATGGTTGCCATAGTAACCAACATTCATGGCATACTTGTAAAAATAAGCGTTAATCACATTTTTTATTAATCAAGAAACGTTTACTTTAAATCGGTATAACTTAGAAACGGGTAAAGTAAATAAGTTTGAGTAAATAACAAAAAAGTTTTTAAATAATATGTACTTTTGTATGCGCGTATTTCCAAAGTCTCTGCAATCGAATAATTTTTCGACGCGTCGCAACGCCCAGCTCTTTGCAGGCGTCGAATTTTTTAAACTTTAGGAAATATCTACTTGACCGCACACTTTGACTACTTTTTACATAAATTAAATATTTCTTTTCGTTTTGGACTTATTGGCGTGCGGAGTTTTAAGTGAAAAACCCTGTATATATATATATATATATATATATATATATATATATATATATATATATATATATATATATATATATATATATATATATAAGCATGCAATTGCTTACTTCTACAATATTTCTACTTACTGCAGTTTGACTGAGAGCGATATTCAATTGTGAATTCGTACTTACCATCGCCATAAAACTTGAGACACAAAGATCTAGAAGGTAATAATATAGTGTTCAAATTACCTGATGTTTCTTGACTAACCAGTTTTGTCTTATAGAGCATGTATAAATGGTTCTATTTCGGCAATCAGCAGACATTTTTGTTCTTTAGTTTCTCTCTTAAGTTTAAATAACTTAACAAGCTTTTCATTCGGTATTTTAAAAATATCACTATTACAACCCACTTTCCAATCTGTACTTCCAGATTTTAAACATTTTATAATGCAACAAAAATTTCAAATAAAAATTTGCGGCAGCGGTAATCATATCTTTAGAAAACGGAATAAGACAAAACTATCAATACTTGCTGGTTAAAACTGGAGAACCCGAATATTGATATTTAGCAAAAATGGTTGAATTTGCCATAACCATTATTGTTAACTTGAAATCGAATCACTATGATTATTGCGTATCGCAAGTAGCGTACATTCAGATTTCTGGTTTTAATTTGGCTTTACGTAAAATCTTGGCTTTAATAATGCAGTAACGTCGGCACCATCAAGGTTCGCGCCTCGCAAAAACAAATTTAGCAGCGAAAGGAAAATGCAAAAAATCAATAGGTCCGTGATTTGCTTTGGCCTCTCGCTAACCCTTTTGTTGCCGTACTCTATTGTCAAAAACACACGATTAAAGTTCCAAAGCTTTTTTGTGTAGTCAAAAGGATTGCTGTCAAAATTGATGAAAAGACAAAGACCGTTTGTTAAAGCAGTGGGCTTCGTAAAAAGGGACAACGGGGGCGACATTGGGTTCTGTCTTTCACTTCCAATTAGTGCGTTCGCGCAAAGTTTCCGTGGCAAAACTTGTCCAAATATTATGTGTCAATGGCAGACGGTTTCGGCTCTCAAGTGTGGAGCGGATCCGAATACTAAAACCATTCAGTCTTTTCGGGATTAAACGCTCATGTTTTGTTCCGGGTGATGAAAATGGGCGGCGTTAGGGCAGATCAAGTTGCTGATTATACGCCGTCCCGGGGCTTGGCCCCTTTCAGTTTGTGCGTTTCGTCTTTCTCTTCAAGTATTAAGTGCACATGAGGATAGTTCAACATAAATTTTCAGGGACTTAAATTTAAGAGATCTTCGAAGCGATTCTGTTTAGACTTAACAATAATGGTTATGGCTAACTCGGCCATTTTTACAAAATAGAAATGATTGTTCATAAACGCTATCCTCGTTCTTAAGTTTTATGAATTGTCAAGTTAACAAGGCATTGCTTATTTTATTTTCAACCATATATATCGGAGAAATAATGATATATCCGTCCTATTGGAGCAAAAATGCATTTATGTTTTGTGAAATATATAAATACAGCTGCTTCAAAATTTTATTTGAATTTTTTAAATGCATTAGAAAATGTAGAAAATTAGTAGCTACAGTTTTTAGTTAATTTGGAATATCGGCACATAATTAACCGTAGTAACTATTTTCAAATACCCAGTGAAAAGTTTGTTAAGTCATTTCTCTACAGCTCTACATGACGCAAACACAGAAATTTCGTCGCCAGTTTAATTGCAGTCCGAAACTGATCTATAATTTTATAATTGCAAAAAAAGAATAAAAAAGACTTAATCCTCTTTTTCTCAAGACATAACCTCTTTACAGCTACTGGGTGGCGAGTTCGTTTTCCACCTTGGGTGTGTAATCGTTAAAAATTTGTTTATATAAGTTATAACTTGGTTGTAAGCTGGCCGAATTGCAGTGGCTAAATAAAGCGTAATTTAAACTCTTTGCTGGTGCTGATTGGAAGATATGTACAGGGTGGGCTTTTTATTGTTCGATATGTAACTTTCTAACATATCAATCTATTCCCCTATGGTAAACATGATACGCAAGCAAGCGAATACATTAAAATTATGAACGAAAAATAAATCAATCAGTAATGTGTCAAAAAATATTTGAATTATGACAGTAATCAGCAACAAAACACACGTCCAGGGAGGCAGCGTCCTACCACTTGTTTTGTTTAAACACCGTCATAGCCACCTTACACTAACTGAACTTATATGGCACCAGCATATTACTTGTGATTGACAAATGTTAAAAAGGAAATATTTCAAAAAGTAAAAATATTAGGCATATACAATCTTCTATAAAATTGTCTTAATTTTTAATGCTAAATATGACAAGATTATAAAAATATGAAATCCGTTATTCGAGTCTTTTGTCTACAACAAAACTCACTCAGTTAAATGTTTCCAAATGAAGAAATTGGCAGATATTTTAAGTCTTGCAAACGTCATATTTGGCATACAAAATTTACAATTTCAAAAACGGTTGGACTTAGGTATAGGACATTATACGCAAAATATGTTTAGAATTTTATATAGAATTCAAAAATGGAGTAATATACCAGGTGTTCCATTGAAAATAAGAAAGTTGATACTTGCCCACGAAAAATGAAATGCCCTGTATACACAACATTCAAGTAAATTGAAGATTTTTAATACAACAATTAACTTTTGAACATAACTTTTGACTCCATCCCCTATAGTTTCTGAGATAAGGTAGTGTACATGTGTATGCACTGCTCTTCTTCGCGCGAAGAACGAGAGGAAAGAATTTCTTCTTCATGTAATTGTTGAATCGAATTTCAATTTTATGTATCCAGATCGTTTATGATTTTAACAATATTGTTATTAAAACTTTATCGTAAAAATATAGAAACAGAATCAGTCTGATTAATAGAAAAAATAAGCATTCATTATTCATTCATTATAATTGTGGTGGCTTTTTTCGTTACTATATTAATTAAACAGTTAGATCTCCTATATAAGCCTAAAAATAAGGATAACTAACACTAATCCAATACTTCATTAAGATTTTTTTGCACTCATTGTTTTTGCAATGGTTTACTTTATCCCTTATTTGAAACGCGAATAACGTTTTCGCTTACTCACCGATAAAGCTCACCAACACGTTCAATTTTAACTTGAATTATATATGTATAAATAAAATAATTCGCTTTTATTTCAATGTGCGTTAGTTGATTCTGAAAAACTTATATTTTGTTGGAATGCAAAATATTCGATAACTAATGCTGTTTGAAAATTATTATTATCTAGTTCTGCTGTGACAGGTGATGGGCTTAAATCCTATTTTAAATCCCAATATATGAGATGTATTTTATAGTATGTGTAAGATCCCTAACAGGGAAAACTTTTGCAATGAGAGCCCCAATGTACCATTTGAAACAAATTAATAAATTATAACTTGAAGGAAATGAATTCTTAACGGGTCTACTTAGTCTTCAATTGAAAGGTCTTCCGGAATGTTGGATCATTAAAAGTATAAGGCAAATTGGTTAAGACTTTCGCACCTTTGATATAGTTCCATGCCTCTACTAAAAAAACAACAGAAAATACAGAAACATAGCGGAGTCGTTTCTCTCAGTTTAGACAGATATACATCTGGATTTCATTTAACAAGAGAATACCAAGAAGTCTGAAATTTAGCTGCTAATGAAGTCGTCACCGGAATGTCACGGAATCAAAATCGCTGGTAGATATTAATAAGAGCCGACGACCGTTTCCAATTAGATCTAAAAATAACCACATTTGAAAGCCCTCCTGCTAATGGCGTTGATGTCGTACACGCGTATTAAATGAATGAAGTCGAATTCCATTCACAACTTCGTTACTTTCTTTGATAAATTGTTTTCATAACACGAAAAAAGCATTGCTTTTGACGTCGTGACAGTGAAACATTCGGTCCATTTACTCGTATTCTAAAACCAAACCTCACGTTTTTTGTTTAACTCTGCCATTAAATGTTCAGTAAAACTCTCGAAGTGTTTTAGAGTACCCTAAAATTTATAAAACATTTCGCCCATAAAGTACTCGAGTGCGTCGAAAACTGTTTATTCACTCAATCGAGCATTTATTTCCAAAATCTATTCAAAATCGCGACTCATCAGTTCGCCGTTATGAATAGAAAGCCGTTGAAAAGGAGATGAAAAGAGGGGTGAAGGATATCATCCATCCACCTATCAGAACCAGTAGGCTAAAACTAATTGTATAATATTATGAAAGGGATCTGAGTTATCATCGAACGCTTTCGGTTTAGAGATGGCTCGTGGGTTACGTTTACAGTTTGCAAAGATTAAGACCGTCGACACACATTAGACTATTAATAAATTGATGACGTATTAATATTTGCAGGCATTGCCGCTTGTCCTGGATCTTCAATCCAAATAAACCAACTTTTTAATTTTACTTGTGCCTCCAATCCTTGAATTTCAAAAACAAATGCAGCAATTAGAATTCGTTTATTTTGTCCCCTTCGTACTAAATCCGAATCTTAGTATTCAGTGCTGATATCTGGAGGTAAACCGAAGTCAACAAAGTGTGAGGTATGAGGCACTTTTAAATCTAAATATTAAAACTCTAAATTTGAACATTACGTTAAAAACATTAAAGTTTCAGGAATAGCCAAAATAAAAATCTTAAACAACTTATTTGCAATCATTTCTCGTTTTCGTCACCCACGTGATTAAAGAAGGCATGGTGTATTAGCAGTCGATAAAAGAAACAATGAAATAGTCTAACCCTATTGACATTTTCAGTAAGATGGTTAATCAATAATTTATAATCATTTTCCTTGGTCCAATAAAATAGTCATTACAATTTTAGATAATCTAGATAATAAAACAAAAGTTTGTAAATGCGGATCACTAATAGTCGCAAATACAATACCAACGCCAGAGTTTATAGAATTTAAATCTATTTTGTAAAATAAAGCAATATGACTAATAGCGCTTAAGAAACAATGCATTGAGCGATTATTTTTTCAAATATTTTGTAATGGATGTCGACAGATTATTCTAATCTAATCAATTTATTCTAGTCTGTTACCAGAATATTTTTGATATTGTCGATTATCAATTATTTTTGCATTTGCAAACAGAAAATCTTGAACTTGAGTTGTACGTACAAGAAAACTTTTCATTTCACATGTTACTTTTACATCGATTTTAACAGTAAGTTTTTGTCTATTTACCATTTACATATTTCGTGCTATACTGCTCTTATATAAACGGCAGCATATAAACAGCATTATGGAATACATAATAATTATTAAATAATATTGAAGCTTCCAAAGTCAGAAACTAAGTTACAATAGATCCAGTTCACTTATTTTAGTTAATTTAGTTTTTGCGGCCATTGTAAGCTATAATTTCATTAAAATATTTTTGTCTGCAGTGCAGTTATTTTCCACTTTGTCTTTTGAGCAGCGCACTTACTTTAATTAGATAAAAATTTAATTTTTTTAAAAGTTCAAAACTCAACATATAACAGTTCCCATCAATTTCTTGAACCTTATTCGTATTCCCGTCCGTGGAATATTTTAGTTTAAAATCATTTTCCATACATATATGTCCAATTGGCTTTTGGATCACGTAACCTCATAATATGCAATTTGGAATTTACCGTAGTTACTTTTACGTTGAACTTTCGGACCGGTAGCGATGTAGCATATTGCCAAAGAAGATAACCCATAAAACATCATCTCTCATAAAAATGCTCTCATTATGTGACGCGCATATTAAAATCGCTTGCCGTGTTTTTAGTCCGCACCACAATGTATTGAATAATATTTATTTAGTGGTTTTTCTATGTACCATTTTATAAATAGTTTTAATTCTTGCTTATATATATCTATGGATCCCCTATACCTCTTTGTGTTAGAAGTAAAACTGTATGTCGCTTATTTAACGTTTTTGAAAACAATCTTGGTAGTAACATGATATTTGCAAACATATTTGAACAACTGTTTTATTTTTTTTTTGTTTTCTTATTCACAATCGACATTAGAACCATTTAGACAATTTTTGATATTTTACATAGAGTTTACAAAACACCTTTTGATTAAACATCAGAAAAATGGATAAGCTTTTATGCTTCGAGTTTGTCATACTTTTAAGCCATACTTTGCCAAGCAACATTAACTTAAACTCTTGGACAACAAATAAATAAATCTTCTCGTATTACAGCCATAATAAACTCAATAAGAAGTCGTAAATAAAACTCCAAGAGTATTACGCTGATTTACACAGCATTTCGAGAAAAGTAAAATAGAGATATCTAAAATTGAAATTTATGCCTTGTACTAAAAGATGCATTGTTTTCTACTCGAGAGCATCGCATAACCCTCGAGTTTACGTCTTTACTGGAAATATTCTGCACGTCGCGAGACGCATTCCAAAAAGTAATGTTATGTACAGTTTTACTGCCAGACATGCTCTCCTTTTTAGTTGAACCAAACTCGGACGATTTGGTCGTTATTTTAATTCTGTTATCTATCAGAAATTGTCAATTGTCTTAAAGTGTATCGTCTGAGGCTTTGATTACTTATTAAAATTTTTATTTAGCGTAGTTAGAATAGTGCAATAAGTACCTAAATGAGTACGTACTTATTCTAAACCTAATTCTGCTTCAAGAGTAACTTTTTCTCCACCCACATTTGATGTTACTTGTGCCAGAATGGGGATCGATACTTTTAAATTTCCCGAAGGTTATGAAATCACCAAGTGCTCAACTTTGCGCTTCAATTACTACTTCTTTGTCTATTTTGCTTTACGTAAAACCAATTTTTCAATTAACTCTGTAGAGGGTGACCCGGTTAATAATTATATTCTTTTTTTACAGTTTGCTATATTGCTCTTCGGTTCGAATTGTGCACTTGACGGTGCTCTGCAAAATTTTGATCGCGAAATAACATAATTTATTAGCCAGGCAAAGATAGGTTTCCCACTCATTCCTCCCGAGACACATGGGCCTGCAATTATTTATACTGGCTTAAGGACGGTGCCTCACTCCAAAGCTACTCGTCACACAGAATCAACGACGAAAAATATGTCGTTTGAGGTAATATATGCAAAATATTTCACAAGTTGACTGCTATCAATTTCTGGAGATATTAATTTCGATAATAGATTCTGGATCACATAACCTCAACCAACGAATATTCAAATGCCGTTAAATTGGTACTTCAAATTTGAAATTGCAATCAATCATAATATTTTATTTGTCCGCTGATTAATCGTGGTTGATCATTTTATCTAACTCGTATAACTCCTTGAATTTGATTGATAAAAAATAGAATAAGATTTTTGAGAATTGTTTTTTTTTTAATAGTGTGTCATATAAAAAAATGGTATTTGGTTTATTAATTAGCCAAAAAATTCAATTAGGGCGTCTATAAAAAATAGTATTTGGCTCGAGTCAAGTAAACTCAAAATAATTGGGTAGATATATTAGAGAAGGGAATAGAAAAAATACTTAAGATATGCAGACGGTACACAGACACTTCAGAAGACTCGCAGGAAGTGATGACCTGAAAATAAATACAGCAAAAACAAAGGTGGTGGTTATCAGCAGAAATCAAAACTCCCGAGCCAATATACGGGTAGAAAGGGACTAGGTTATATGTATATATATCTTTCCCAGTTTTAAAATTATCAAAATTTTTCAAAAGTTAAGTTTTCGATTAAATACCCTGCAGGTTTTAATGACTAATATTAAAACTGAAAATTAATAGAAACAATTATAAAAGGATGAAGAAGTTGGCAATTTTGGCAAGACTTGACCCGATTGCAATTTTTCTCAGTTTTTTTCTAATCATTAATAGGTATCATTAAAAGGTATCATCAATAGGTCTTTAAACGTTGAAAAATTCTATCAAATTTAAGGTATGCTACATCGAGCACTTTGTAAGTAACTGCTGTAGGTAGTAAAAAGAATCTTAGAACCTAGCACAAAATAAAAAAGTAGGCAGCAATTCTATTTTTAATTAGCTTTCGCGGTCAACAATGTTTATTCCGGTCAGTGCCTATCACTAGAACCAATCTAATTTTGCAATACCATTTATGAATTCGATGAAGTTTGACGTAATTCGGACGCATTATACATAGTTTCCCGACTCGCTTCCATACTTCAGTTATTGAAGTTGGGACACGCTTGATGGGATGGGTTGAGCTCGATTTGAAATTTGCAATTTTCAATGCATGCAAATGTGCGATTGCTATTACGTTGCAATAGACATAAACGCACATCAAAAACAATTTCTGTAAATTGAACAATTTGGTATTTGAAAAAGTAGCTATTATTTTATATGGTCAAGCGGGTTTTAAACGGACAATTTTTGGCAAAATGTGTTTGTTTATTCTTCAAAAAGTTTCTATTCCTGTGTTAAGCCAAAATAGACTACAAATTTTAATCAATTACCAGAATTTTCATAATTTCTAGAAATTCTTTGATACTTAAATTTAAGAAATTTTTAATTATGACATTCTGGTCAATAAAAGTGAAGAGTACAAAATCCTTTACCTGTGAAAGACACAACTTTTAACAGCTCTTCTAATGTAAAAATAATTTTATATAGTAACATACGTATATCCCAGAAGCGAAATTTGCTAAAAGCAAAATAATGTGACCACAATATTCTGTCCTCTAATAAACTTTTATTACTAAGTAACAAAGTTACAAAACTTGTAGTTATTTTTTGATGCATCGTATGCCATCAAAAAATTGCCTTATTTTTGGTTTAACGAAGCACACCGAGTTTCAAAAATCATAAAGCCTGTTTGCGAGTCGGCAAATTGAACAATTTGGTATTTGAAAAAGTAGCTATTATTTTATATGGTCAAGCGGGTTTTAAACGGACAATTTTTGGCAAAATGTGTTTGTTTATTCTTCAAAAAGTTTCTATTCCTGTGTTAAGCCAAAATAGACTACAAATTTTAATCAATTACCAGAATTTTCATAATTTCTAGAAATTCTTTGATACTTAAATTTAAGAAATTTTTAATTATGACATTCTGGTCAATAAAAGTGAAGAGTACAAAATCCTTTACCTGTGAAAGACACAACTTTTAACAGCTCTTCTAATGTAAAAATAATTTTATATAGTAACATACGTATATCCCAGAAGCGAAATTTGCTAAAAGCAAACTAATGTGACCACAATATTCTGTCCTCTAATAAACTTTTATTACTAAGTAACAAAGTTACAAAACTTGTAGTTATTTTTTGATGCATCGTATGCCATCAAAAAATTGCCTTATTTTTGGTTTAACGAAGCACACCGAGTTTCAAAAATCATAAAGCCTGTTTGCGAGTCGGCAATTAATAAGATATTTTCCTATCACCAAATTGAGTCGCTTTATTGCTCGTCTCCCGACTGCTAAGATCCATTGCGTTCTAATATTTTTATCGAAGTAGCCAAAATATATTCAAGAATCTGACGTCCTGACTGATATGGAAGCAAATCAATATATCCCATGCTTGTAACGTCATGAATTTTTACGAGATTATGTGTAAAAAATTCTTCCATCTTGACCCGTAGCAAAATATTTGATTTAATTTAATGGAGAAAAACGAAATATTGCTGTACCGGGTGAGTCGACGATAGAGTCGAGTTTATTAAGGTTTAAGGTTATGAGAAAATGGAAATGCAAAAGTTATAAAGATTGTTAGGATGCAAAATTGAAAATTATTTTAAAGTAGCTCAAAAAAAAAACGTGATCAATAAAGTATACACTTTTTGAAATGAAACACTCAATTTTTAAATTTTGTTTTCAAATCATTTTTAAATTCTTCAATTTTATTAATAATAATTCTAAAAAAATACTAATTTTCATACTAGCAAAAAAATGACGATAGTGCCATTATTTTTGAAGGCAGATCAATCATATTTGATATGAGCGAATTTGCATTTGATGCTGTAAGAAATAATATAATAAAGAAATAAATACGGATCATTTTCAATTAAATCTCTATTTTCTTAAATGACACACCATATATATTATTACAAAATCCTACAACTTTTATTAGGTGTGTCATGTTTATAATACTATGCGATTTATTTTAACTTTTCCAATATTTACCCTTCATTCTGGAAAAGACTATAATATTGCTATAATATTACTTGACCATGACAAAACTATTAGCCAACGGGGCCTGTGAAAATTACATATAAACAGGATAAAAAACTTTGTTGGAGCCGTAGATAATCAGACAGTTATTAGCAATTATGGTGAAAATAGCGGGCAAATTTTAAATGCAGAGAAAAAGTAAATAATATTTTTAAATATGAGTATAGAGGAATAAATGTTTAAAAATATGCCATTCTACTGGATACATATGTTTAGTCTTTTTGGTATATTTTCTGGACGTTCCTTAACATAAACGTTGCTATTCTCCTGTACGTGTACTGAATCCTATTTTCCATATCTTTTAGTGGTGTAGGGATCATAAACATGATCTTGAACATTCCCCACAACAAGAAATCTAGTGGTGTTAGGTCACATGATTGAGCGGGCCATCCAATGAATCCACATCTCTGGATCCATTTCTGTGGGTAATGATGATGTCGATGACAATGCGGAGGTATTTCATCTTGCTGAAACCATATTTGTTGGATCTCTTGAAGAAGTTGAAGGAAATGATTCAGCAAAAAGTTTAGATATTTGGTCCCGTTAAGTGGTCCGCGAAAAAAATGTGATCCAATAACTTTAAAGTGTTTTATTCCACACCATACATTAAGTGACCAAATGTTTCGATTTTACACTGCCCGTACCCAGAACTGATTAACTGTTGAATAATAATGCAGGCAATGATGATTAACTGCACCATTACTGCGACGGGTAGCTTCATTGAAAAACATTATTTTAGACAAAAAAATTGTATCGGCCTCTATTTCTTCATTTATGATGGTGCAGAAGTTTACCCTTTGTTCATCATGGTCTAGAACTTGTTTCATCTGGGTGGGATGATATTTGTGTTAACTTGATGGCTACTGTCCTGGAAATTATCTTGAACTTGAAATAAAATTTCCAATTCTTTTTCTTGATTGGCAACATTCCAGTTTACCACATTCTATTTTCCGTATTTAATACTACCACTAGCATCAAACCGTTCTATTAAATACTAACAAGATTGTCTAGCTGGCATACATCTATTGAGGTACTTCGCCTTGTAGAGTCTTATTGCCAACATAGTCGCTTCACCCAATATATGAATCATACCAATTAATTCAGTTTTAGGAAAATCCATACTGATACCACAATAAATTTTCTGAATTAGACTATGTCATTTTGTCGTGGCCAACTAATTATAGCAATTAGTTATAGCACTAGTCTTAGATGAAAAAACTGTAAATATTGGTAAAGTTCAAAATAAACGCAAAGTATTAAAAATAGGTATACGACATATTTAAAAAAAGCTGATTCATTTTGCAATGGAAAATGCCTTACGAATAATGACCACATATTTCCAACTTAAAAATATTCAAAGAACAACGTGGATATCACCAAATGGACGAACTGTAAATCAAATAGACCATCTCCTAATTGAATCTAAATATTCATAATGGATACCGTTTCGAATTGATTGACGCGGAGTTTGAATTTTCTTATCCGCGTATAGTGGTGCTGAATTTAAGTCGAACAGTTATAGTGGGTTTATTTTATGTCGGCTATTGAGGTTAAGATTGATTTTTCACAAAACATTTAGTGGATGTTTTTAATGGGCAAAGAATATATTTTTCGTGTTCAAGTTGAATATAATCATGAAAAAAAAATAAATAAAAGTTTTTGAAATAAATAAGGCAGATCATAATGTTTATGCTGGTAGTATCTATATCCGTTGGTTGAAAATTATATTAGGACCTGATATCTGATCTGATGATATGTTGATGATTTGCTAATATTTTCAACGGACGCGGATGAGCACCTCTTTCAGTTGAAAACGATTTTCCAAAAATTACAATTGGCAGGAATTACCATAAAACGAAAAAAATGTTCTTTTGCAAGAAAAAATATTGCATTTTTGGGTCACTTAGTTTCGGACGAGGGAATCGAAATTGATCCAGACCGCATTCATGCAATACAATCTTTTCCGGTACTGCGTAACAGCAAGCATTTGTGTTGTTTTCTAGGGATAGTTAACTATGACTGTTCCACTTTTGCAATTGCTGAAAAAAGGTGTGAAATGCTCTTGGGGGTGCAAAAACAGTTGGTATTTACTAAAATAAAATCGGGGGGCGATACTACACTGCTTACCGCAGTGGCGAAGTTAGGACGAGAATTGACGATTGTTACTGATAAGTCATTATCTTTTCTCATGTAGTGTAGATTATTGAATTCAAGATTATCACCGTGGGGGATGCGCTTTCAAGAATATAATTTCCGTATCGAATATTGCAAAGGTAAAGAAAACACTTTGGCGGATGGATTATTGCACTTTCCATTAAAAGACGGAAGAAGGGAAATATGACTATGTCACAGGTTGGTTAATTTTGGTTAGTTAAATAATTTTAAACGATAACGGGACCCAATTCTCCAGTTTGAAATAAAAAGAAACTTTATCTGATCATAATATTAAAACTAGTCACACCTATAATTATTATTACCCACAAGGAAATATGAGGGAACGTGTGAATAGAGAAATTGGTCGACTACTTCGCTCACTCCAAATGGGCTATGATATTGGATAAGGTGGATCTTTGGTTAAATAGGTCTGTGCACGATTCTACTGAAATACCCTCTTGAGTTACATATTTAAAGCAATTTCTGAAGTAGTAATTATTCGTGACTTGACCATCCCCCGTCCCCCGGGGGAGATTTTGTGTTTGCAAATTTACAGATTCCCAAGCAACCGAAAAAAAAAAATAAAAATAGTTTGACCATTCTACGAGAGATGTCGCCACCCATTAAGAGCTCAGGTTTCGATCGCCAGATGTCACCCTGAATGGGGGGTAGGGGGTAGTTTTCGCGTTAGTGCCTTTTTGGCAATTTCGCCCCGCTAGGGGTAGTTTTTGCGTTAGTGCCTTTTTGTTTTGACGTATTTTTGCGCGAGGTGAAAAAAGCGACCGGTGTGTCGCGCGCGGTCGGGGGATTCGAACCTCGAACCCCGCGCGCTACGTTAGTCGAGCCTAGCCGAGCCTAGCCGACGACGATTTCGGCGTCGACGATAAGAGAATTCAACTAATAAAAGGTCGTCGAGGTAGTATTGACATCCGATATGTTTAAAATGCGCGAATTCAATAAACACATTTTTATTAACTTACAATGTATCTGATAACGATAAAAAACATTATACGTAAATAAAGCATATATATTCCATATTTGCTAATGTGATGAAATTTTGTTTAAATTCATCAAGTGTGACCCCGAGGTTAGCTACTTTGTGCGAAATTGCATTGTTCTGGTTCCGCATAAATATAATAAAAGGTCGTCGAGGTCGCGTAAAATATAATTAAATTAAATAAATGTGCACCGATAAAATTTATGATGTAACATTTTTATGAAATATCGCTAACAAATGGCAAGTTGAGTTAGCCAGGTCCCTTTTTTGACTTAAAGTAAGTTGGTGGTGTATGTTGTTTTGCGGTCAGACAGAAACAAATTATAGACCAGTATATGTTTAGGAATTAAATGAAAAATGACATAAACCAAATACGTGTTACTAATAAAATTATTTATTGATTATATATATTTACATCTCGGTTATGTATATTTACATCTCGGTATAAATTCATAGCTTTAAAAAGACTGTGCCTTTTTGACATAATTTTTTCAATATCTTCTCTTTCGAGAAAAATTTGCGACCGTCCATTTTTTAATAGCCTCAAATCACAAAGCTCTTCTTCGTTCCAATACATCACCTCTATGTCGTCACCGATGTGTGCTGAAACGTCGTTCCACTTTAGATATTCTCCTACTTCTTCGTTTAGAAAATTGAGAAAATCCAAGAACTCTTCTAGTTGAAAATCCATATGTTCGTCCCTGCTGGTGAAACGAACGCCAGTGTTGTAAATTTCAAACAGCATATTTTCGTCAATCCTAACAACATCAGTGGCCATTTTAATTTTTTTTTTTTTGCTGCGTTAAGTACACTTTTCGAGTCACAGTCGATTGAAGAGTTTTGGAATATATGCGAACAATTTATACATCCACATATCCCTACTTGCGAAGATGGGCGGAGCAATGAATTTTTGTCAACTTGTATAAGCACTTTGATAGTAATAGGAAACAAGCACCCGTAACTAGATACAGTAGAATCAAAACCTTTTGGAGGTCTGTCCCAAAATTTTCCTCCTTATCACTACGATAGCTGATATTATTGAAAGCAATCGTTTGCCATTCGCCGTGGTCGCCGAAACTGCGATCAAAGAAAACCAAACGGACTTTGTAATTTAGATACTGAGCGGTAACGTTTGGTAACCTTGCTCCAAAAATGTGTAGCTTATCGTTACCGTTAACTGTCATGGGATACAGCTGACTCCATTCTTCCGGCCAAACGCCACTGATATTGTTATTTTTAAAACAAACGTACGCTTCGATAACCCCATTGGGTTTATTTAAGTAGAACATATTTTGCACTACCGCTGTTAATAAAACATATTGAGCACTTAACAAAGCCATGTTTCTCACTATATTGAGGCGATTTAAATCAATGAACTACTTTTTATAACACTCAAACAAAGCGGACATTTATTTTGTGGAGGCACGGGTCCGTCGATATGAGTTCTACTATCCGATCGATTATAGTGAATAAAACAAGGCAAATGAGTCTGCAGGTCGAAATTGTTTTTCTGCTTGTCGGATAACCTATGCCACATAGCCAGCAAGTCGTAGGATTTCACGTATTTGATTAGGTATTCCGCGGGAAGCTCATCGACGTTGCTTATAGGGCGATTCATCACTTAACACTTGAGAATTAATTTTGATTTGCTCGCTTTGCGTTAGTCTGTTTTATATGTTGCCGCACAAAATAAAATTGCAAATTTTGAAAGCACATCTTTTTATTGTCATTTTCATATAGGAATTTTAGCATATAACCAATTGAATAATAATACAGAGTTTCGTAAGGCACACATGCGTAATCCACCATTCATATGAAAGGTGCACTTAGGTCGATCCAATTCAAATTTGAGCGGTATCAGCCAACTGTCGTCGAATTTTTCGATATTAACAATCAAAGGAAGGTGTAGCTGTAGTTGTTGGATCTTCGAAGTCAAAAAATCAATTTTCGGTTGCCCTCTGAGGTATATAATGTCCGCGGTTTCAACCAAACGCCTAACCAATTCGTCGATAAAGTTATAGTCTATAAGACCTGTACTATATTTTAATCCGTGGTGAAAACGCTCGAGCCAACGTACGCTTCGCTTATCAGCATGAGTCAACGTTAAAAAATCTCTCGGCGGCTTCATTATGTAGTGGGCCATTTGATTTCCGTCGTAAATTGCAATTTCTTTAGCGACGAAACCTTCACCGTCCTTCAGATTAAACCCTTGTATATCTAGTGCCACGATCCGCATGATGACAACTGCCAAAAATGTACTGTTTCGCCTGATATTTATGGCAAATTTTTTGAACATCTGCGAATCGGGTTTTTAAAATCCGTTACATTTGTTTTACTATTTTAGTTAGCGGATTGTAACTAAATACTTTGTCATGTAAAATGAGACAATAAACCGATGTATCCTTCTTGATATTAGCGCTAGTTTCAAATTCAATTCGCATTACCACGGAACCAGTTTGTAGAGACTCTCTTTGATGAGAACAATCGATGTGTGTAATGGGACATTTTTCTTTGAAATGCTGCGGTGTGAAAATTGGCTCATTGGAAATCCCGTAATAAGAGTGTCTAAAATTAGCAAACATATCATACAGAGTCGAATACTTGTTTTCTTTAAAATTTAGGTTTAAATCATGGTACGGATATCGTTCCGAATTTAAAAATACTTTTATATTAGTTAAATCGACGTCATCAAATTGACTCATATCCTTTTCTACTCGACCTTTCCTATTTTCGTGGAAGGCGATAATGATATGACGCGGAGTTTCTAGTTTATTTGTTGTTTTCACGGGCCACGTGTGAGTTGTGGTTTCAGGCAGAGATGAATATTCAATAATTTCCCAAGATCTGAAACCGATTGTTATCTCTTTATTAGACTCCATGATTTTCGTTAAAACAAGTTCTTCTGCAATATTTGTCATTATTTTTGGGATTTTCCAATATATCTTTTTAAGCGAAACTTTAGGTATTTCGGGAGTTGTGGTTTTTGGTTCATTGTCGTCTAAAAAAAGGACCGCATCTAAATCGTTGCTGGCTCGTATTAAAACTAACTCTTGCTTCATATTCAATACAATTTTTTGATAATCTTCGAAGAATCCTGATAGCATTTTCAACGGAATAGAGATGTTTTCCGTGATCATCGACCATAATTCTGTCACTTGCATTTCGATTTGGAAACCATCCTGCATTTTGAAGTTTTATACTTTCGTTGGTATTATAGGAAAGATATGCTTTTAATGTTGATGCCAAACCAACGTTCCTGACTGCGTCCAAGGTGACGCCATTAAGTTCGTACCGGATCTCTCTAAAGAGAAAAGCAATTCCATTGTTAATAAACCTTAATTTTCCAGTGTACTTGTCATCTTCATTAGTAAGGACCCCCTCGATGTACAACACACTTTCACAGGGTAAAGTGAAGGAATCTAGTTCCTGAATTGGTATGCGTATTTCGTCGTTATAGTCGAATTTTGAAGACACGAATGGTTGATAAGTATGAAACTCTGAACTTACGATGGAGTTGTCGATATAGAGTTTTTCGTTAACATTTAAAATTGTCATTTTAAGAGCACTTGGAATCCTAATGATTTCAAAAAGGTGCGGTTTGTACGTGTTAAACGTTGGCCGTTTCTAATGGCACTGGATTTGCAAACAATATTTCTCTTTTTATAGTTTTTTTTGTGATTGTACTGTAACCACTGATGGTTCTCTTATAAAAGTCCTGTTATATCTGGTAACCATTATTGCTTTTTTAAATGCAACCTCACTGTTATCGTTTCGTTTCTAAAATTAATAAGATCTCCGTCTTGGTCGATGATTTTTATAGTGATATTATTAATTGTCTTAACACTGATTGGAAAATAAAGTATAGGTAGGGGCGACTCGACTATTTTATACCCAGGAGCTACAGCCGGAAAAAACTGATGTATTATGTGAACCGGTTTACCATTACTGTATGAGCCAACACATATATTACAATCGACGCAAATAGCATTGACTTTATTAATATTTACTACTTTATCCGACTGTTCTGTAGTCGATGCTTCAACTACTTTTTAAATCCAAGCAGTCGACCTATGGAATCATTCGAGGAAAAGTCAATTCGTTTAGAACAAAAAATTGAACTCTTTAAAGTGTTGGAATTTGATTCCAGAATAAAATCGACCTTCTCTTTAAATATCTTTTTCACTTGGTTTTTGACGTATTTCTCGATATCTATTAAATCGTACGTTCCCTCTGGAATAGTTATAACTTTCTCTCCTATATGTAACTTGTTATTACCGGGTTCAATATTTGGTATGCTCATGTACGTCTCGAAATCTGCTAGTCCCAAAAAGTATTCCTTATCATCATCTAAATAAATTGGCGGATTGAAATCGGCGGATAATATAGAAGTTTTCCCACTTATGGAAATCGTAGTGGACATTGCAAATCTAAATTAATCACTGACGTTTCACTTTAACGGCATGTTATTATATAGAAATTTTAGTGACAGATGTCCGCAATTGTAAGAACTGGACTTTTGTTTGGTTTCGTAAGTGTAATATATGTTAACATTTCCGTTAGAATTAAGATATTTAACTAATTCTACAGGCGGTTTCAAATTTCCGTAACCATCAAAGTAGAAAGCCTTAGTTTTGTCCTTTATGTAGCTGACCCAATGAGTTCCCTGGTTTTTCTCACTATCCAAGTTAACAATTCCGCATTCTTCAATTTTAATTTTTCGCGGTAAATTATCACGCATAAAAACGCCCCTGAAATGCGGAATTTGTAGTATTTTTGCATATTTTTCCAGATCGAAATTTGTCAAAGCTCTTCGAGGTAAATTTATTTGGACTTTTTTTTTCTCTTTTGGGTATTTTTCTCCTTCGACACAACACCGCCCTTATATGGTTTAATATAAAGACCTTTTCCTTCACTTCTACTGTTTTTAAACGGTTTTACGTATAGTCCTTTGCCTTGGGCTTCGATGCCTCTATTATGACGTTCTTGTTCTGCCAACTGCTCTTTGGCCGCTTTAGCATCGTTTACTGCTTTCGCGATACCTGCCGCTCCTCCGCCTAGCGCGCCAAGTGCTCCCAATATCGGTAGTAAAAGAGGTAAAAATCCACCAATTTTATTAGGTGTTTTTATAATACGCTTTTTTTTGCTCGCTTTCATTTTGCTTGCTTTTTTAACACCCATTCCCAATTTTCGCTTTCCTTTCATTACACCTGTTATGCCTAAAGCGGCTGTTTTTTCTCCAAACGAAGAGTCCTTTGCTTTAACCCTCTGCCAAGCTTTATCTTCTAAGATCTTGTCTGCTTCGTGTCTCTTTGTTAAATTGTTAGACTGAGAGTATGCTATATCGTGCTCTTTACAAGCAGCGTCTAAGGGATTTATACCTGGATCACCTCTATTTATTCTCTTTTGTAAATGAGTACCCGGTCCGCAGAATTGGTAACCAGGAATATGCAGTTCGATAGGAAGTTTGTTTATAAGTTTATTTACCAATCCTGAACCTTTCGCCCTGTTTCGATGTACAATCATGAGAGTGTTTGGAAATACTGTTTAAATATTTAGGAATTATGCTATAAATACTTTTGCAGGTTCTTGTTAATGCCTCAGTCGAAATGAAAGTTGTTAAGCAAGCCTTTTCTTTACCCGTAAAAAACCACGACGCAAGCTTGGTCCGCGAATTTCAAAAGCACGGCGATCTCTTTGGAGGTAGTTGCAAGAGGGCACTAATTGTAGGACCCTCAAATTCGGGTAAAACCAACGTCGTGTTATCATTGCTCGAACATCCTAATGGAATTAGATTTGAAAACGTTTACTTATATTCCAAATCCCTTCAACAGCCAAAATACGTGTATTTGAGAGAACTGCTAAAGCCTTTACAAGAGATTGGCTTTTTTGAGTTTGAGATCGATGAGAATATCGTTTCTCCTCAGGAAATTAAACCCAATTCTGTTATAATATTTGATGATATTCCTTGTCACGACCAAAGTGTCATTAGAGATTATTTCACTCACGGTAGGCATAAAAACACCGATTGTTTCTTTATTTTTCAAGGATATTCTTCTATACTCAAGCGACTTATCAGGGAAAACGCCAACCTTCTGATTTTATTCAAGCAAGACATGATGAGTTTAAAGCATATATATAACGATCACTGTATGTTGGACATGTCATTTGAACAGTTTAGAAATATCTGTGTGTACTGCTGGAACGAACCTTATAATTTTCTTGTGATTGACAAAGATTGTGAGTTAGATAAGGGCAGATATAGGAAAAACTTCGATTCCTTCATTTATATATAATATCCCAAAATGGATAAACGCCTAGCGACGGAGCTAATAAAATCAAGAAACGCAGTTAGAGAAAAATATCAAAGGCTAAAACAAGCCGCAAGTGAATCCCAGACGCAACTCGAACAAACCTATAAACCGATAACTCAGCCTCTGCAGCAATTAATTTCATCAATAAATAAAACGGATATCAAACAAGAACCGTTTGAAGAAAAAGAAAATATTAAACATGAAGTGTTAACCTCGACGCCTACCAAAATAAAGGAGAAAAGAACCGGAAAAACCCCAATCTTACCTTCAGAATTGCCCTCATTTTTTGATACCTCCTTTCCGTCGATCCAACAACAAAGCAATGTTGTAGCTGAAAGTACGGGTCTTTCGGACAGCGATACTACGTTGGGAAATCTGTCAGATATTTTAGAACAAACTAAGCAAGCTATACAGGATTACGTCGACACTCCCGCTTACGAGCAATGGTTGAATGACTTTAATAAATTACCACGAACATACATTGATGACAGCGTAAAAGATACCCAACATATATTTGACCATAATTATGGTATCGTTCATGACATAGAAAACGATAAATTTTTTCTGGGCTTAACCCAAAAAGCTGTGGAAATTGTCGGTAAAGATGTGAAGGTGAGTTACTTTTCAAGAAGGTGCCGGTCGGTTTCAAATCGCAAGATCTAGATAATTATATGGATATACTGAAAAGAACAAACGCGTATCGGAGAAACCATGACCCTAATGGACAAGTGCAAGGAAATGCATCATATAAATATATAAATATAATTGGACCTTATTTACAGGAGCGAGGAATAACAAAAACAAAAAACCCGGTGAGACGACTAGCTGACGCATTTTCTAAAGTGCCTCCGCCTTATAGGACAATCAAAACTGGGACGGGGTTAACTTTAAAATCAAATAAAGAAAATACAGATTATATTTATTGGGATAATGTTAACGAGCTTGTCGATAGATTAAGACTGTTATTGGCATCTACTGCTGCGGGGCACACGGGACATGAGAACGAAATAGCTTCAATTATTGAAGAACTAAGAGAGGGAAAAGTTATCTTATAAAATAAGCACGACTGAGAGTTAGAAAATTATTTGAGTAACAACCGCTGTCATGACTATTAATAAATTTGGTACACACATTAATCACCACCTTAACGAGAAATACGATAATTCAATGAAGGAGTTGGAAAAACATTTATTCAAAATAGAAGAGCTTGAGAAGACATTTAAGAGCTATCAGGCAGATATCAATTCCCAACTTAATAAACTTTTGCCACAACAAAACCGATATACACAATGGGTGAACAAATACAATACGAGTTTGGACCAAATAAATCAGTTAGCGACAACAACTAATGAATGATTTAAAATGGTGTTTAATTCAAATTGACGGGCAATCGACAAAGTAATGAGCAGTGAGAAAGCACAACTCGTCCGAGAGCTGCACAAGCCGGCACGCAGAAATTACGAGCGTCGCAGAACTATAATACGAGGGCTGGATGATTTGTGGCAAGCGGATTTGGCTCAGCTAGACCGATATGCGAAATAAAATAAAAACTTTAAATTCATACTAGTCGTGATCGATTGCTTTTCAAAATACGGGTGGTGTCGACCGTTAAAAACAAAAACCGGTGTTGAAGTTACCAAAGCGTTTACCCAAATTCTCAAAGAAGGACGCCGGCCGCAAAATCTGCAAACTGATCTCGGCAATATCCAATTTAAAAAAATGACGGGTAGGTTTGACATAAATCACTACAGTACATATAGCAACGTGAAAGCTGCCGTAGCCGAGAGAGTTATACGTACTCTCAAGGAAAAATTATTTAGATATTTTTCGTTAAACGGCACCTACAAATGGATAGATGTTTTATCCTCTGTTGTCGAAAAATATAACAGTAGCGTGCACAGGACCACCGGAATGAAACCTAAAGAAGTGAACAAAGATAACGCGCCTAGTTTGCTGAAATCAGCGTACAGTCACTTGAAAATTGTAGGACCATCTAAACTTAAACTGGACGACGTTGTAAGAATCAGCAAGACCAAGCACGTGTTTAGCAAAGGTTATACTCCTAACTGGACCACGGAATTGTTTAAAATCGTAAAAGTGCAGATTACAAATCCGGTAAATTATCTGTTGGAAGATATGAAGGGTAAGCCTGTAATGGGCGCTTTTTACCAGGAAGAATTGCAGAAAACCGTTAACCCTGACGTCTATCTCGTCGAAAAGGTGTTGCGCAAACGAGGAAATAAGGTTCTCGTGCGCTGGTTGGGCTTGGACAAGTCACATGATTCATGGATCGACACCGCGAATATCCTATAAATTTCTTCTATTATTTTTGATTTTGTGAGCGTCCGAGACAGACATGGAACAAATTGTGTTGCCGGATAATTTTTTAAATTTATTGCAAGAGAATGGTTTGATGGGTCCACCGCCTTCGCAGCCACCAACAGATATTCCAAAACGTAAGCGTACTGCTGCAAATTCACGAGTTAAGAAAATAAAAATTGAATCTCTATCGCAAGCACAAGGAGAATGGTTCGAGGCGTTCAAAGATGACAACGAAAAAAGGATAGTTTGTGAGGCGTTCAATTTGAAAAACAATTTGGAAAATCAGCTGATGCAATGTGAAGAAGGTATCCAGCAGCTCGAAACTCAGATAGCAGTTGTTCAGGCCGAAAAAATATTCAGTAACTGTATTTTGATATAAAAATAAAATCGCGTTAAAATATTTTCATTTTATTTCAAATGTTAGCCAGGACGCTTTTGGTCAGATTTAAATTAGGTCTAAAATATCTATGGAACAGTTCTCGAACAGGTCTAGGACAGCCTTAAACAGACCCAAAACCTCTACGGAACAGGTTTCTACAGGTCCGACACAGATATGGACCATTTTGCTTCTTTAAACAGGAATGTTTATTTCGCATTGCGATCGAACAATTATTTTTGGTGACGCAAAGTATAACATACTGACAAAATGAAATTACGGAGTGAGATTTTTTTTTTGCGTTTTTGTTCGCGTCGAAGGAAATGCGACGATAAACTCGATGTCGAAGGAAACGCATGCGGTAAGAATATCAAACGTTTCGATTAAACCATTTCTTGTGTCGCAGGAAAACACGTATGCCGTTTCTAAGCGGTCTAATATGAAAGTCTCGTTTAAAACATTTTTTTTTTGCGGCGAAGGCAGGCGACGCGATGATCTCACCCGCCAAAGTTTAGTTTAAACATTTCGCAAAGCGATGATGTCATGCATCCGCTGCCGCACACCGACGACGCGGCGGGCAATGATATCAGCCAGTTGTCAAACGCGACGGCGGCGGTACGCCTGAGTCATCGCACACAATCGCGCTGCAATTTACATTCACGCCGCGACCAACGGTCGAGTTTCGAAGCGAAGCGGCCCCATACGACGACGGTTTGGTTAGGTTAGGTCGCTAACTACGACCAATTTTATCAGCGGGTCGCGTTATATTGCGGAATTCTCGCCAACACAAATCTTAATTATTCTGAAGGAACGTTCTCGAATGTAATTTTAAATTCATTTCCCCAGAAAAATTGGCTTAATTAACAAGTGACCGCCGCCATAGTGAGACTTCATTCTTTGGATTTTTGTTTGTGTTTCACCACTTAAAAAAGGTAAGTGTCAAGTAGAGATCTGGAACAGTTGGAGAGTGAGACGCCTATTCCTCGCAGCAAATAAAAATATTCACCTGCGAATATTGCAACCGCTCGTTCAGCCGTAAAGACCACCTGGCGAGGCACGGGGACTGTCGCGCAGCAGTACAAATTTGTGACGTTTGCGGCGGGATATACAAATCCGAGGGGGCTCTCCGACGCCATAAACGCGAGAAGCATGAGGTTCCCAAGGCGAAAAGACCCGCCGCCGCCCCTATTGCTGCAGACGAACCCAAGCGCCCGAGACTTGACCTACCGGAAGGTAGGGATTTTTGATTTTATATCCCAAACAATTCTCATATTGTATTTTATAGCTTCGACATCATCATCATCACCATCATCCACGCGCCATTGAACGCAGTGTAACTTGACCATTCCTGCAATGAGATGGCAAGGACACTTGCGTACTTTGGCTCACCGCCAAAAATGCAGCGTGGTGCAGGAGCCAGGAGTAGAAATGATACAGACCTCCTTCCGTAACCGCATAGTTACATACCGTCTGGCGTCCACCATTAACCCTACCGACGTTAAGGGCTTCTTGGACCACCTTAGGTCCAAAATCCTTACGTTGGTAGAGTCGAACGTCCGACGCTACGGCAACGTAAAAGTCGGTATGGAGCTATTCGGAAACTTCCTCTTGCAGACGAAGGAACAAGAGGAGGTCAAGTCCTTCAATACCAAATATCGGCTGGTGAGCGGAAACACCGATCTGGAGGAGCTATACGTCCAGTTCGTCGACATCTTGGCTACCAAAGCGTCCGAGTTTCAGGAAAGGGACAGCGGTATGATTCATAAAAATGTATATTTCCGAACTAATTTCTTTCTCTTTTTTACAGGCTGGGCGTTGGAGGAACTTCTCCATTTAGAAATAGGGATTAACAAGTACAATCCCCTAAGGGCGTCGTCCTATGTTAACCTGCCCAAGGAAATCGAAGCCAAAAAAGCTGTTTTGAACTTGCAAAATACGGACGAAAAATGCTTTATGTGGTCGATCTTGGCTGCTCTTCACCCAATTCACTGGACAAATAACGCTAACAGGGTCAGTAACTATGTAGAATTTCAGAACGAGCTGGATTTTACAGGTATCGATTTTCCCGTTAAACTTAAGGACATATCCACTTTTGAACGACTTAATGAAATTTCGGTCAATGTCTATGGCCTCGAGAGAGTCTATAACAAAGTCCGTAATGATGTTGAGGTCGTTGGTCCTTTGCATTTTACTGAATCTCGTAAAGAGAGACATGTAAACCTATTATTAATTAGTAATGACTATGGAGAAAATCATTATTGTTTAATAAGAAGTATGTCTCGGTTGGTTTCAAAACAATTAACTAAAAGGTCCTCTACAAAGTTTTTATGCGATGGGTGTTTGGTTTATTTTTATAACGAAGAAAAACTAAAGCGTCATAAAGAACACGACTGCACTCACATTTCCATCAAACTTCCGACCACCGAATTGCGCAAGGATAAATACGGTAAAGATGTTCCCGCGAATAAGCTGAAATTTGAAGAATTTGAAAAGAAATTAAAAGTTCCTTTTGTTGTGTACGCGGACTTTGAAACAGTCATGACTCCTTTACAGGTGGAAGGCGAACCGAATCCCGACAAATCGTTTACCGTCAAAACTCATATTCACGAGCCTTACTCTTTCGCCTACTATGTCAAATGTGACTTTGACGATTCCCAGTCTACTTTTAAACAGTACAGAGGTCGGGGCGCACACAAAATTTTCATTGAATGGTTGGAGAGCGACTGCAAAGCGCTCTACAACAAGTTCATGAAAACTTCCGTGCCCATGACCACTCTATCGTTTGAACAAGAGACCGGCTTTCGAAACGCTGTGGCTTGTCACATTTGCGAGAAGCTATTTAATGCAGAGGACGAAAAAGTAAGGGATCATTGTCATATGACGGGCGAATTTCGAGGTGCGGCTCACTTCACTTGCAACTTGAATTTCAAAGTTCCGCGGCACATCCCTGTCTTTTTTCACCATTTAGGTTTCGACAGTCATTTATTTGTAAAAGTTATGGCTGAAGAAGGGGAAAAGAGCGATGTCATCGCCCAAAACAAGGAACGTTACATTTCCTTTACGAAACATGTCCTAGTCGATAACATTGAGTCGGAGAAAGGAGGCAAAGGGAAAAGGGTATTTTTAAAACTCCGATTTTTAGATTCATTTCGATTTATGGCATCCAGTTTGGACAGATTGAGTCGAAATTTGAACGATAGTCAGTGTCGGGAAGTCAAAAAATTTTTTTAAAATGAACAAGAATTTCAACTTATTCGACAGAAGGGCGTTTTTCCATATACGTATCTAGATTCTTTTTCAAAATTAGACGAAACCAAACTGCCATCGCACGAGGACATTTATGACTCCATGCGAAAGAGCAACATAACCAGGGAGGATTACAAGCGTGCCTGGACTGTGTGGAATTTGTTCAAATGTAAAACTTTAGGCGAATATTCAGATATTTATTTAAAATCCGACGTTTTACTTTTAGCCGATATTTTTGAAAACTTCAGAGAGGTGTGTCTGAAAACGTACGGTCTGGACCCGAGTCAGTTTTATACGACACCGGGTCTATCATGGACGAGCGCCCTGAAGGCGACAAAGGTCGAACTGGACCTGTTGACCGACGTGGACATGATACACTTCTTGAAGCACGGTATCCGCGGAGGAGTCAGTCAGTGTAGTGTGAGAAAGGCCGCGGCTAATAATAAATTTTTACCTAATTACGACCCTTCCAAACCTATTTCTTACGTCACGTACTTGGACGCTACCAATTTATACGGGGCGGCCATGTCACAATACCTCCCAACGGGAAACTTCGAGTGGTTGGAGGAGGGCAAAATTCAAAATTTAGATATTACGCGTATCCCCAACGATTCACCTAGGGGCTATATTTTCGAAGTAGATTTGGACTATCCGGAAGTGCTGCATGACGCACACAACGAACTGCCTTTTTGCCCGGAATCCATCGTTTCGCCAATCGCGAAAACCAAAATGAGAAAACTTATTCCAAATTTAAACAATAAACGTAATTATGTATTGCATTATAGGAATCTGCAACAGGCTTTAAGCAACGGTTTAAAGCTTGTTCGCATCCATCGCGTTCTTGTTTTCGATCAATCTCCCTGGCTAAAACAATACATAGACTTGAATACGGCGATGCGTAATACAGCTAAAAATAAGTTTGAAAAAGATTTTTTCAAACTTATGAATAACGCTGTGTTTGGAAAAACGATGGAAAATGTGGACAAAAGGGTGGACGTGCGGCTCGTTTCCCATTGGGAAAATATTGGGAAAAGGTTGGGGGCAGAAGCGTTAATCGCGAGACCTAATTTTAAAAATGTCGCCATATTTAGCGAAAATCTAGTAGCTCTCCAGATGGAAAGGACTAAAGTCGTATATGATAAGCCTATTTACGCCGGATTTTGCATTTTGGACATATCCAAGACTCTCATATACGACTTTTTTTACGGCTATCTAAAGGCTAAGTACGGCGACAAAGCCGTCTTACTCTACACCGATACCGACAGCCTCGTTGTCCAAATTTTTTGCGAAAATTTCTACGAAGATATGAAAGAAAATTTGGACAAATTCGATACTTCTAATTACTCGGAGAACAACCAACACGGCATTCCTGTAAACAAGTCCGTTCTTGGTAAAATGAAGGACGAGTACGCAGGACGGCCGTTGTGGGAATTCTTGGGTACGGGAGCGAAAGCTTATTGCGTAAATGTGGACGGCAACGAGTTGACCAAAAAGGCCAAGGGCGTTGCTGACTCGGTGTCTATCCTGATGGGGTTTTGTATATGATTAATAAAACAATTTGTTCGATATTAGTGTCATTAAACGTCTTTTTCCCTGTTGCATTTTATTTAATCCGCAAAAAAAAATGTTGTCAATAAATTATTATATTTTAAGCGACCTCGACGACCTTTTATTAGTTGAATTCTCTTATCGTCGCCGCCGAAATCGTCGTCGGCTAGGCTCGGCTAGGCTCGACTAACGTAGCGCGCGGGGTTCGAGGTTCGAATCCCCCGACCGCGCGCGACACAACGGTCGCTTTTTTCACCTCGCTCAAAAATACGTCAAAACAAAAAGGCACTAACGCAAAAACTACCCCTAGCGGGGCGAAATTGCCAAAAAGGCACTAACGCGAAAACTACCCCCTACCCCCCATTCAGGGTGACATCTGGCGATCGAAACCTGAGCTCTTAATGGGTGGCGACATCTCTCGTAGAATGGTCAAACTATTTTTATTTTTTTTTTTTTTCGGTTGCTTGGGAATCTGTAAATTTGCAATCACAAAATCTCCCCCGGGGGACGGGGGATGGTCAAGTCACGAATAATTACTACTTTCTGATTCCTGAACATTGTTTGGGCTCGCAAACGTCTTTTAACGAAAGCTCAAAAACGTCATATGAGCCACGATAAAGCTACAAAATAGTGGAATTTAAAGTAGGCGATAAGGTTTGGGTTCGTACACATCTTAAGTCTTCAGCTGAAGATCGTGAAATTAAAAAATTGTACTTTGTACTAAATTTGTACCCTATTGGACCCGCAGTAGTTACAGCAAGGAAGGGACCTAATTCATACAAAGTGGAAACGTGTTCTAATGGGGTTTCTAATGCGGTTTCTCATAATGTTGTCGATTTTAAACTAGTAGTAGAGCGGTGTGAAAGGCTGCCTTGAATTAACCTTCTCTGAGTGCCAGTTGTTAATGATCAGTTGTAATTAAGTAATAATTGTGTAATCTTTCTAACCCAGAGCATTAAGTTTATTTGTCACTGAATCGGGGGTAATGTAACCGACCCGCCTGTTAGGTGATTTATGATTTTTTGTTATCGATGCATGTTATGGCTCTGTGCTCGTACGGTAGTGTGGGGAAGGACAGGGGATGTAAGTTAGGTTAAGTTGGGTGAGGTGAGACGGGAGGTTCAGTGTGTGCGGTGGAAATTGATAGGGCCCTGGTCAGAAGCTATTAGTTGGTAGCTGTTCTCGTGAGTGAAGGACCAAACGAATAGCAACGAGACCGCCGCGAGGTAAGGTACTTTATGCGTTTTCACGGCGTTTGAACCAGTCATTATACATTTACGTCAAGGCAATAAAGATCCCACTAGTCCGAAGTTTGGTTGTTTAATGTTTTCTGAGAAAGAGGTTACAAAATGTGTTTTTATTGGTAATAAGTAATTTTGTCTAAATCTAATGCAATAAATTAAAATATCTCAATAAAGACTGTTATTATTACTTTCTTTTTTGAGAGGGGATATCTTCAAGAAGGCACTATCCTGCCCGTACAGTCTAGCGTGTGGGATTTCTTGGGATTTTTACCCACTAAAACCCCCCTTCTTCGCCATGTTCGATACACCCGGAACCGTCTGTGGAGATAATCTCAGGTGCATCTGGCAGTCGGTCTAAGTGCTGGTTCTTCTTTGCCTTTCGAGTTCGTCTCTTCCTTTAAACTCATAATGTTACGGATCATTTTTTAGGGTCATAGTTTGAATTATATTATCCGACGTCAGTGTGTACAATATTTTATCACTTCTTGTCTTTCCTTTTTAGCATTATAGCCTCCGTCTTGGTTGGTTCTATGGTTAACTGGTGGTCTGACATCCATTGAGATGTTTGTTTCAGACAGGTTATCAGCAACGTTATTCATCAGACATGCATCATCATTTGCACCAACAATCAGTGCCGCATCATCAGCGTATGCTATACTCGTTGCACCTCTAGTGAGCTCCAGGCTGAGCAAATCGTCATAAAGGACGTTCCATAGGGTTGGTCTTAAGACTGATCCCTGCGGTAGCCCCATCTCTAGATTATTATTTGAACATGTGGGGGTCGTTAAGTACACGTCTGACAATTCGGCTGGTTTCAATGAGAGTTATTTTTTTGTAGTTGGTAGCATATCTGTTCTCTAATGTTGAGATTTTTTAGGTTTTCGATCAATGTATATGGTATTTCTCCGGTTGTGCCTATAATAATTGGTACTACAATGACTCTTTCTTGATTCCAAATATCTTTTATTTCATTAGCAAGAGGTAAGTACTTACTAATTTTCTCGTCGTGCTTTTTTTGCAGGTTTGTGGTGAGTGGGACGGAGAAGTCAATCAGGTAACTATGTTTGTTTTTTTTTTCGGCAAACACCAAGTCTGGTCTACTATGTTGCATAGGTAGATCGGTTATTATTTCTCTGTTCCAGTACATTTTGTAGTTTTTCGTTTCAACTACACTTTTTGGATTGTATTCCTTTGGGGCAAACGTTCGACATCCGCTTATTATGTGGTCCATCGATTCAGTTTGTTCTCCGCACATTCTACATTTGCCTGTTGGAATATTTTCCTTCATTATGTATTTTTTATAATTTCTTGTTGCGATGACCTGATCCTGTATTGCTATTACAAATGCTTCGGTTTCGGGGAACAAGTATCCTTGTTTTAGCCAATTCAGGGACGCGCTTTTGTTGATATGCGGTTGCATCAGTGTTGCCGGATAACGGCCATCTTTCCATTTCTCTTAGAGGTTGTCTTCATCTGCCTCATCTCTGGTGCTCTCTGCTAGGTTTAGTGGTGTCAGTTTTCTATCAATTTTCCTTAGAGTTTGTTTTGTCGTCGTTGAAGTATTTTTGAGAGTACTAATTTGTTTTTGGTGGTGTGTCGGTATGTGCACGATACCTTGGCTCCCTTTTTCACGTGGGATGTTTACTCTCTCGCTCTGAGCTGCGCGGGTGATGTTTACGGAATTTAGTGCTCATGGTACGAACTTCGCGATTAAGTTCTTCAAGTGTACCTCAGGATGGATATAGCGTATATATTTATTGCCTTTGTTGTGTTTTTGACATTTAGTTTCGTTTTAAGAGCGGCCCGTAGCCTTTCTCTGAATTTCTTTTTCAGTGTTTCTTTGCTGTTACTATTATTATTATTATTATTATTATTATTATTATTATTATTATTATCATTATTATTATTATTATTAAATATCCACATATTAATACATTGCACTAATGAAGGAGTTTGGCACTGTTTTTTGTGTCTCAAAGAGCAAATAAATAAATCAATATTCAACATGATTTTCAAGAAGTTATTTGGGTTTTACAAAAGTTGTTATCGCGTACTTTTAATTACACTTCGCTATACAATTTCGAATGAGTGCGGTTATAAAAATACTAGACTGCCGCGCAATAGTCCTTTAGGATTACGGCTATTTGGCAACGTAACTGTGGGTAGAATTACCAAACACGTTCGGGATAACTAGATGCGATTTTAGCAATTTCAATTAAGAATGGTTCGCGAACCATGGTTTTATTAAAATTGTACCACTACGAGGCGCATCATATAAAGGCAATATTACCTAACCGCGGAACAATTCTCACTCGGTATTTGTTTCAATTGACAATAACCCACATGTGATTCTGATTATTATTTGAATTGTAAATTCCCCTGCAAATTGCGCATTTTTTAGCCGATATATATTTTCTGGTTGTTATGCTAAGCATAAAAAAATTTATTCATTTTAAAGGCACAATTGTTTTTTCGCGAGTCCACTGTTATTTACAGATCCTGAAGAATACAAGGAGGTATCTTTTATCGACTAACTATAGCAATAATATCAACATAAATTAGAGGTTACACTTCATCAAATATAATCAGCAATTCATATTTTGTTAATTTGAACTGCCAACGTGGTATCATGAAAAGTATGACACCAAAGTTATAAAAAAATATAAAATTAAAAATTCGATAATATAGTACATTAAGCAACAAGTGTCCTCACGAGTTCATTTAGCACGAGCAAAGCGCAGCGAAGGGAGTATTTATTTTCTATTTTGAATGTATTCGTATTGTGTTGAAAAAATGTAGTCAAAAACTAACAGTCGTAGAAAAAATATAGTCTGCAACACGTTCGATAAACAATTTAAGTCATTCGTTTATTAAACACTCGCTCTGTTCGTGCTCGTGACTCAAATGCCGGTTACGGCACTTGTTGCATAATATACTGATTGTTCATCAAATGAAATTTTAGTAATGGCAATAATAATAAGAATGATAATAATAATAATAGGGTTAGCACACCGATCAGTGTGATCACGTGCTGTCGGAACTAGACCCAAGCGATCCTCGGGCGTGGCAGAAAACCATTCCCCTTCTGTTCGGAACCGCCCTGATAATACCCGTGCCTGGACCAAGCCAGGGTGTACAAGGTGGCACCCCCTTGGTACCGGAACCCACCGCGCAAGAAACTGGAATCTAACACCTCGACAATCCCAGTAACCTCGACAACGTTGTGGAAACCCGAGCACCACCCGTCGACGTGGACCCGACAACCAGCAAGAAAACCCAATTTAAATGGTCTCAGTACTTACTAATTACTAATGCAGACCAACAAAGCCCCTTTCGCTCACAGACTGCACTCAGAAACGACGACAAAATTCTCAGAACTCCGGAACAAAACTGTGCAAAACATCCTTGACCTTAAAGAACCGCCTTCGATCACGAATTATAAAAAATATACGTGCTGAAGTGCCTACACAATTATAAATGCAGGCGATGGTGACGTAGAACACGTGGAGCCAGTACAGATTGTCCCACCAGAAGGCCGTTTAGCCTACGATGCTCTTCAAGAAAATATTCAAAGATGTTCTGATAAGGACCCACTGTCAAGACCGCCAATCCCAAGGCTAAGGACGAACAAGGATACAAAGATGATTCTTGACTCCATTAACGGTGTACTCAAGGATGAGGCTGATAGGTGCAAGGACATCATGCAGATGCATGACCTAGTCTACTCGGCTGCAATGGCTATTCTCCAGCTGCACAACTGGAGACTGAAGCCTGCGAAATCGTCTGGGATTACAGGCAGCAAACCTGGATGGGAGAATTCGCTTACAAAAGCAAATTGCCGTACTGAGACAGGAGATTGAAATCCTAACCGAGGTACAAAGGCCGCAACACAGTGCCAAGGTGAAAAAAAAATCTTAAAAAATCGAAGCGAAATCTTAAAAAAAAACCACAACGAAGAGAACGTAACCGACGTTCTTGACCACCTTAAACAGAAACTGAGGGTGAAAGCGAGTAGACTTGGGAGATATAAAGATCCACATCAGAGAAGAACCGACAACAACCTCTTTAGCACAAATCAAAAGAGGTTTTATCGAAAACTAACATCCAATGAGACAGGTGATCGGGAAGGCAAGTATCCGCAGCCGCAAAGAGTTAAAGAATTCTCTCAATCACCTGCTGCAAAACCTCGAGTCTGCACCATCCTTTCTAACTAAAGGAGTTACTTACCTGCTCCCGAAAACCGACCTGCCAGTAGAAGATCCTTCAACATACCGACCCATCACGTGTCTACCTACCCTCTTCAAGATGCTGAGCGGTATTCTTTGCAAGAAAATCTATGAACACCTTATCGAGTACGATCTCCTGGCAGAAGAACAAAAAGACCGGAGAAAGCTCTCTCAAGGCTACAGGGAGCAGCTTGTGATCGACCAGGTGGTTACACGAGATGCTGTAAAAAACATGAAAGACCCTTACATAGACTATGTGTGCCCCACTCCTGGCTGCAGCAATGCCTATCTACATACAAAATTGACCCGACTATAACTAATTTTCTCGGAGTGATGATGAGCAGATGGGAAATACAACTCGCTATCAACTATGGAAGGATGGAGAACTAAAAATAACCATTAGGATCCAAAGGGGAATCTTCCAGGGAGATGCCTTGAGCGCTCTGGTTCTGTATCGCCCTTAACACGACTGCTTTGAGGAACATAGGAAAACATGGGAAACAACGTTACGCTAAATCATCTAACATACATGGATGACATCAAACTGTTTTCAACAACAGAAAAAGGCCTTAAGAAGCAGACCAGGTCCATTGAAAATTTCTCTAACGATGTCAGAATGAGATTCGGATTGGACAAAGGTAAGACGAACTGCATAAGGAGGGGAGTCGCACGAGTCGGATGGCCATAGGCTAATTCACACATCGGAGAGGGGGACCATTGAGCAAATGCAGAGATATATGAGTACGTTGGATTTGCCCAGGCCAGAGGAATTGTAACGGACCAAGTAAAGCGACAGCTGGTAACAAAATTAAAGCATCTAGACGAATAAATTCTCAGAACTAAGATTTCGGTGCGCAATTGCAATCGCAGCGATAAATACTTATGCTGTCGACCTGGATGAACTCAATCGCATGACAAGAGTCTGTTTCACAAAACACCGCAAACAGATTTGTTTGTTGACAAATGCATTTTACGAAATTTATTATTTACAGATATTTTGAAACTTTTGATTTCTTTGATAAGGAAAAACATAATAGAACACCTTTAAGATGGACATTTGGTCCAGATACACAGATACACAATAAAAAAAACATCGATTAAAAGATTTCTGGTAGTTAATAATAATGTATAAATATATGCATCGTAAATTTAATTTTGACGAACACGCGCGTAAATCAAAATCAGTTTTTAACCTACGCTTAATCATACTGCACATGTTATCCTACGACGTTATAGGGAGGCAAATGTGTTCTTCACACCAACGTGACAAGTTGGCAGTTGACATCAAATCAGTTCTAAACATGTCGTTCAACGCTTTGATCTCATGTCAGTCTATGTAAGCAGCGCAGCGGTGGCGTGCTTATAATTGGATGCCAAAATATCGAATTATATAAAACACATTCTTATTAACAGAAGACGCTTAAGAATATCTTACTTCTAAACTGATTTTATTTCAACTTCTTATTCTTATTAAACCTCCCTATTGTGGGACAGAAATTTATACACAGAATTTCAAGTTCCAGTTATTCTGGTAAGTTATTCTATAACTTACTTGCCTTCTTTTTTCAACACTACGTCGCTATGCGTGAGTCAACTTATAAGTTTTCGGTGGTATTTCATAATGCCGTAAGCAAAGCAAAGACAAGAATTTTCTTTTTTTTTTAATATATAGTTGGTTACTCTTAAAAATACCTCAACATTTTATTGGATCTGCGCCATGTTGGTTGTTGAATGCCGCAAGGTTTTATAGGTTGAAAGTAAGAACTTACCATTACAGATGTCATTAGTTAAAAATATTTTTTTTAAATTTAATGATTGATGATAGGATCATGTTGATAAGGCCTGCTTAAAATTTTTCACCGTTTCTTCGTAATTTCCTGCATTATCAGGCAAGGCGTATCTCTAGTAGCCCATATATTTTGTAGACCTAAACGTATTTTTCGATAATGGCTATGTTGCTTTAAGCAAGATTTACTTTTAGGGTTAGTTTTTTTTATTCAACAATATAATGAGGTTGGTTAAACCTTCTCAAATTATTGTGGAAATATATATATATATATATATATATATATATATATATATATATATATATATATATATATATATATATATATATATATATATATATATATAACTCATCGGTTTACAGAGGTAAATAGAGGACAATTGGAGCCATGATCGAACCTTGGGGTTCTATTTGGTCTGAACTGTCTAGCCCTACAATTTGCCAAAGCTGATAAGCCACGGTAACTGCAAATCAACGCACTAGGGAAACTTACATGCATACACCAGTATTCTCTAAACTGATTTTTTTTCTTCAATTTTAGAGGCAATGAAGAATTCTTATTGGTGTGTCATCAAAATTTTAAAAAATGTTTGATTTAATTCAATTTAATTTTAATCATTGCAAGTTTCCAAGCATTTGGATGGACATTTTTAAGGATGCAAGTATTTATAATATTCGCAGTAAAGAAGAACCATTTCTATATCTGTATATGGCAGCATGTAAAAAAAGTATCTTTGTATGTCATGAATTTGCTAATCTTTAATACATAAAATTAAGCTGACCTTATATTAAACTATCTATTGAAATCTTCCTACGTGATCTGAACCAAAACTTAAAGCTGAGGATTTATTTGCAAACATTTATTTACACATATATAATGTTAGTGTAAGCAGCAGTTATTGATATGCGTCGGGTTGAAATAAGATACCTCCAACACCTTTTAATTTAATTTCGATGGTTAACTCATCTTACACAAAGCCAAATCAAATAATTCTAAATCCAGTTCGTATTAATTTAGGTGTATTCCGCAACCTCGCCCCAACCAAGGTCTAACTTCATAAACGCCAGTCCGCTCAATCTTAATTAACCATAGTTTAGTGTCAAACGATCCTAGACGAAGGTGTGTATTTAATATGTAAGGTATGAGGACGCCTGTTGTGTGTTTTTACTTGCCATTGAGAAATTAATTTAGAGGCAGCAAAGGCCCTCCGCCTTTGGACGGAATAGGGGCGGGTTACATAAATTCTCCCGTTAAAGGCAATTTGATTTCGCTTTGCCATTTGTGTAAATACTAAATTTGAATATCTATTACTTTCGCAATCTAATTAAGGAAACCTCGAATAAAGCGGGACCCTTATTAGCATATTAAACGGAATATATTTACCGGGTACGCAGCGCCTTGTCGCCATCAAATTGCTTTAAAATTTTATGGTCTATCAACTGCATTATTCGAGAATTATTGATCGGGTACTGGAATTACACCTGCTCCACTCGGCTATGCATCATATTCCATTATTATTAGTTTAATTATCTTTATTATCCAAAAAGCAAGAAAATTTGCAATGTAATAATGACAAATTTAAAAAAATAGGATAATAGAAAAAGCATTACCTAAAGGGACCCAACTTAAACCCTTTGTACAAAAAAAGATTACCCATGGATATTTTAATATACTAAAAATAGAACCCACCATATCAAATATCGGTAGTTTTGACAAGAAAAGAAAAACAAACACATGGACATACAATACAAGCTAATCTATCTACTGCTAATTGTACTGATTGTACTAATTGTTTTAATACTATTTAACTACCTAAAAATTACAAAGCTTTAAGGCAAACATGACGGCTGATTGGTTTTTAATTTTTTGTATGTAAGATTGAGAAGGTATGTTATAGGTTTTAGCATCAGATATCTCTCTTTAAATAAATACTGATATTTAAGTAATAATTTAAGGCTGGGACCCATTATCTCACTATTTAGGTATCGTTTTCCAAGCAATCCATTATAGTATTAACAAAGCCAAATGACATGTTTTGTGAATCGTAGGTTAGTATCATTCCATAGCACCAGATTTTTTGCTTCAGTTTTAAACTCTATATCGTCATTCAATCCTATTTGTTTTTGTGGTCAAATTAATATGATGACTTGACTTATTGACATTTAGCTTTAGCAGAACATATATAGAGGTCCTCGTTAATTTTTGTAGTTGCACTTCGTTTGGCTAAATAGTAAAGCAGTTGAGAATCGCCAGCGTAATTATGAAGAAAGGCATGTTTCAAAATATAAGGAAAGGCTTAGATGTAAGCTGAGAAGAACAGAGATCGCAAGATTGAGCTTGAGCTCTTCTGGAAAAAAAACATTGATTAATTTAGTTTACATATATGGAAAACCAAAATAAAGAACTTTTCTAAAAGAATTTTTGTATTAACAATATAAAAAGCTTTGCAGTAATTCAACAGAACGAGGTAATTTATTTTATTTCGATTAGTCTGACAAAGTGAATCATCAGTTATTTTAGTAAACTTATAAGTACTTATTAGGTAATTTTGTATTATACAGGGTGTCCCATAACTATGCACTATTGAGCACAAAGTAATGATTTATTTTTGGAAAAGGAGATTTGTTCAACAAACAGCAACTAACCAAAACTTAGCTATCATAGGCGCCTTCCAAAGCTTCTAAGTTTGTCACTTTTTTTGAATTAAACGAAATAAGCATTATGGTCATAGGCCGATGTCGGGAATTTAGGTTAGTTTAGAAATTTATGTAGAAATTTGGGGGCGTATTAGTGAAACACCGCTCTTTTCTGCTAGTATGAAATTTCTATTTGCAAGATTAACATAAAAAGTGTAACCGAACGGTAAAATTATACATATCAAGTTTCAATAAAATATGTGAACACAACACAAAAACAATCTGATAGTAACGGGTTGACGCATCTTTACCCTATATGATTGAAAGTTTGATGATCTTCAAGTTTCGTTAGGTATAAAAAAGTTATCTTAACAAATATTTAAATAACAGCACCCATTTGCAGATTTTATTTCGGTGCGAGCTTCGACCGCCAAGTCTATTAAATTCGTCCAAATCATAGTTAATAATAATAACTCAACCCCCGAAGTGTTTTCTATTCTTTGTTGCGGTATGCATTCGTACAGATTCGAAGAAACTGCTTTGTCCACTTCCAAAAGCGTGTTAAAACGTTACTTTTAATATCCCTTTTACTGTGCACCATTACTGGACATAATGTGCCTTTTTTCTAACACAATATTCTCGGCGTGTCCTTTGAAACGCTTGAGTTACTTTACACGTGTAGCTACCCTTTTGTGGTGAGAATATTCCAAAAATGAAAGCGCGGTAGTTGTCTGCTAAAAGAGGTATTTTAAGTGAATATGGCTGGGTCGCATCACGTAAAAGAGTTTACGCTCTCATATATGCGGTATAAACCATATCGATGGCATAAAATATTCTAAATTATTAAATTCCTCGAATACTAAAACTAAAATATTAGTTCTTCTCGTCTTTAGATCCGTTTTATTTTATTCATTTTATTTTTATTTTTATTTTTTTTTATTTTATTTATTTATTTATTTATTACAAAGGTGCCCTAACATGAAGAACTAACTTCACAATTTACAAGGACACACTAACAATTATACCATTATTTAATTAACAAAGTAAAACTTATAAGTAAGTACCTACCTATATCTACGATAAGCAGAAGAAAGAAAAAAAAATAATAACAATCAAACTTACCAAACTAAACCAAAACTAACACTGTATATTAAGTGCGTGAATTACAAAAGACAAATGTGAAAAAATAAGGAAAACAAATCAAAAATTAAAATAAATTTATAGAAAAACCCTAATTGCTTGATTTCGAAACGAATTAAGTGATAACGCAAAGATGTCAATGTGCGAAAAATAATTATTGTAATGTCTATGTAAAAGAGATATTGGGGAATTGTTACCTAAGTTTGTATTAAATCTAGGCACGTAAAATAATGAAGGAGTTCTTGTTATAACGACTCTGGCATTGAAGGAGAGTTTTTCCAACAGTAAAGGACAGTCAATCCTACTATTAATAATATTATGCAAAAATATAGCACTGGAGATAATTCTTCTAACAGATAACTTCAGTATATGGTAGAAATTAAGACTAGCTTCATACGAATGAGTTAGTAAGTTACGGTTAAATCTAAAATTTAAATGGAAAACAATTTTTTTTTGTATTCTCTCGATTCTGTCTATATATTTATGATACTGAGGACTCCATATCACACCGCCATAGTCAAGGTGAGATCGAACGTAGGAATTGTATAGAATAATAAGCGATTTGTGATTCTGAAATTCCTTGCTAACTCTTAATATAAAACCTAAATTTTTATAAGCTTTTTTTACTATATTCTCAATGTGGATATCAAAACTTAATTTTACATCTATAGTTATTCCAAGATCCCTAATCTGCTCTACTTTTTTTATTTTTACACCATTGAATGTGTAGTCAAAGTTTATATCATTTATCCGCCTGCTGAACTTAAGACAGTAACATTTATCAATATTTAAAAATAGACGATTTTTTACACAGTATTCATAAAAACGATCAAGATCTTCTTGAAACTTATGACAGTCGTTAAGGCTTTTCACGGGCGCGTATGATTTCTGATCATCTGCTGATGATGCTGATTTAGCAAAGAGAAAACATTTACTGACATCTGTGATAAACAGTGAAAATAACAATGGTCCCAAATGGGACCCCTGAGGAATTCCAGATGTGATGCGGGTCGTTTGGGATTTTGCAGAATTCAATTCTACAAACTGAGTCCGAGGACTGATGTAGGATTGAAGAATTTTATAAAGACAACCGTGTACACCGAAATTTTTTAATTTGATCAACATTGTTGGGTGGTGAACCTTATCAAAAGCTTTTGAGAAGTCGGTGTACACGGCATCTATCTGCACCCTATTATCTAACGCCTCAGAAACATCCTGGACATATAGTGAGAGATTGGTAGCAATCGACCTACCCCTAAAAAAATCATGTTGTGTATCTCCAAGAGCATGTTTTAATTTGAAAAATAACTCATTGGTAATTATAGCTTCCAGCATTTTCCCTGGAACGGAAGGAATAGATATAGGTCGGTAGTTTGTGACGTCAACCTTGCTGCCACTCTTGTGCACAGGTATTACTTTGGCACACTTCCAAATAGTTGGAAACTGCCCTTCAGATAAACTTTTGTTGTAAATAATAAAAAGTGGCTGCACTAAAGATTCAGCACATGATTTGAATAATATCGGGGGTAGGTTATCAGGTCCATGGCCTTTATTTATATCAAGCTTACTTAGCTGGATCCTGATTTGGTCCTCGGATATGAAATTTAAAACAACAGTGTCACATGGCGGTTCTAACAACGGAATTCTCGAAGGAGTTGTATCAGGTTCATAGACACTCGAAAAAAAATCAGAGAATGCTGCACAGATATCTACATTAGTATAAAAACTACGATTTTGATACGTTACTGATTTTGGTAAGTTTTTTGATTTTTTTTTATTATTTACAAAACTCCAGAATGATTTCACACTATCTTTCAGATTACTTTCAGTGTTTTTAACATAGTTTTTGTAATCTGTGCTTATTGCAGCTCTGACCTTCCTTCTCAATTTAGAGAATATGACATAATCAACAGGATTGTTGTACTTTTTCCATCGTTGGTGTAGTTTATATTTTTCTTTAATAAGCGATCTCGTACTTGGAATGTACCAAGTAGGAAATTTATTATTTACTTTTTTCTTCGGAACACTATCCGTGACCACCCCGTAAAACCTTTCATAGAATATATGTACACAGTCCTCAACTTTCAAGTCTTTAAAAAGATCCAACCACGGAATACGTGACAGCTCTACGTTTATTACGCCACAGTTTGCATACCTGTATTTCAGTTTCTCAAAACTAGACTTTCCTTTAAGTGATTCCTGTATGTTTGTATCAATCAAAATATCAATACATTTATGTTGAGTAACTCTTTCCACTACAAAAGGGTCCACAGACCTCGTCACGCTAACATTTATAAAATTACTAAAGACCAAGTCCAAAAATCCTGCATTATCATTAGGGACGCCATTGAATTGATCAACATTAATTAAATTGAAAGAATTAATGAGTGACTCACCATATAATCCAGATATCTCTGAGGGTACGTAACAACTATCGCCACTATCGAATATCCACTTTACTTTCGAAGCATTGTAATCGCCCAAAATAACACATTTTTTTGCAGGACACATCTGCACAATTCTAGAAATTTTATTTAGGTGCGCATTGAGATTTTCAACACTTGATTCGGGAGGTGCATATACACAACACAGCAGAATAGACACAGATGCTTGCAGCTTAATTTCCACCCACAGATCCTCAAAAATCCCATCACAGCTCCAATCAAAATGTGCTTCTGATTCGAACTTTTTCGCGACTGCAATAAAAACACCCCCACCATCTTTTTTGTTTGATCTAAGTAGATCTCGATCCAACCTAAAAACTTCGTAATAATTTGTATCAATGAACTCAGAGTCAAAAATATTATATTGAGCCAAGACTCAGTAACACAGAAAACATCCGCTTGATCACTTAATGTAGATAAATAAAACTCTTGCAATTTTGTTTTCATCCCACCCACATTCTAAAAACTAGAAAAAAGACTATATTAAATTTACGTTAAAATTTCACACACAAGGTCATTTCAGCATGTTTTCAGATAATATTTGTATCACTTTATCCTTGTGGTTCAAGTATATTTTGCAGTCAAAAGTCCAGCACTTGGCTCCTGGATTTTTTCTGCAAAAATCGCGGGTTTTCTTGAATAACCCTTTATTTTCAAATGTCAGCTGCTCATTGATGTATATAGCCGAATCATTTCGGGATAATCCTGTTTCATTTAATTTAAGACCTTTCTTTTTCCGGATAGCAGCAATGACAGCATCTTTATCATTTTTGGATTTCATAGTAACAATTATAGAGTCCTGTTATCAGCATTCATATGGGCAACCCTCTTGTAAGATTGAAAGGTATCCTTTTCGGTACCAAGAGCACCAAAGCCTGAGTTATTTACTATACGTAGATCATTTCCGCACTTTTCTGGGATATTATTTATTTCTAGATTATTCATTCTTGCTTGCTGCTGTAGAATATTCATGGATGATTTCAATTCACATACTTGTTTATTTAGATCTGTTACCTTTGACTCAATCTTTGGTATCTCCTTGACTGAATTTTCCATTTCAATCATCTTTTTATTGAAGTCGTCGATCTTCCCTCCAAGGAACTCAATCGAGACCTGTAGATTTGTTTGGGTGGATCTAAGGTCACCAATATTGGACTGCATAACATCGATCTTGTTATTCATTTCCACCAGCAACTTTTTTATAGTATTATCGGATTCTGTGTTATCACCGGACAAGCATTGATTACACCGGTGAGAAAATCCCTGAAGTTTAAGTACTTCAGTTGGGTAGGGAGACTCCAAACAGGTATTATGATATTGTTGTTTACAAACAAAACATTCTACGGTCACATCTGACCGGCCTAATCGCATTTCACATATCTCACAGTTCAATGTCATCTCGACGAGCTCGGATACAGATACAGAATTCTCTTTAAAATATTAATTAATACAATTATTACAAGAATTTCAGTGGAGCATTGATTAAATTAAAAAAGTGTTGTTGTTGATATTATATCAATAATACTAGGCACTCAAAAACGAAATTTCAGTTTTAGATAGGCTTGCAACAAAACGTTTTCCATCACGCAAATGAAATATAGGTCCCTAACTCGTTAAGAGCCAGTCCTCATTATTCTATCATTTATTTTATTTCAGAGTCTCCTCCGGACTATTGCCTCCTCAGACGAGGCATGAAAAACGTAGAAATATGTTTTTCTACTCCAAACTCTATAATACCCAGTTATACTTCATTTCTTAAATTGAGAAAGTAATAAAATGTAAATATGCAATGGCAAGGATCAGTATAGAACGGACAGTTTAAAGATTATACCGTAAAGTTCAGATAAATTCGAATCCTTCCTAAATTAAGGTCAAACTAATTTGCATTCATAAAAGGCGAGTTTTATGAATGGAAGTTTTATGACAGCGGCTTTACTAGACGTTATTTATTAGAATAATATTAAATACTATTTACAATACAATTTCATTCGTGAATTTTAGACATATTCCTCGTAGTCAGATGACCTATAGATATATTATTTTCTAGCATCAGTTATCAGCGTCCCACATCCTTTTTCCATTTCAATCCCATGTTTGATGCACTTACTCCATGTTTCACAATCCACTGGTTTAAGTCGCTATTGCGAGGGGGCTCAAAGTCAGTCATTTAAAAAGTGATGTTGTGAGAGTCGATGGGCAATCTATTGAAAATGTAGACACAACAAAATTTTTGGTTATTTATATAGACCAAAAATTGTGTCACCGACAAATGGTTTCATATTTTTTAAAAGATTTCATCGTTCAACAAATTTCATTGCAGACATTCTTTTGTACAGGGTCACTAAAACGAGTATATTATTCTTCTGATGACATTATTTTTATCAACATTTATTACAGTTCTTGTTTCCTTGTACTTCTATCATATTTAAACACATTCGAACTCTTCTCGGCGAAAATTTCAGAAACCCTAGCCATTTTCATGAACAAATTTTACCGGAATGCAACTGTTATTCTAATTTTAAACTAAGGAAGACGTAAGTCGACTGCCTGTCCGTTTACTTGTCACTCTCGTCACCCTTGGCAATCACCACAAGTACTTATACCTATGGAATATGACTAAGACTACTAAGTTTTACAGTTTAATAATGATTTACACCTCTCGCCCATTAAGCAATAAAGCATAACCAGTGGTCAAGCATGCCAAAGGTAGGAATAAAATAAGCAAATATTATTGCGCAAGAATTGATCAACACTTAGGCAGCTGTCGGAAAACTTATTTCCGCGAGAAGAAAACATTCTCGGACAAACTGTTCAACTTACCTAGCTTCCCCGATGTTTGTTTATCTGCTAAAATGTAAAAATTATCCCGTATACGCGTCTACACCTGCGAAGCTGTGGAGGCAACTGTAAAGATGTCGCGAACATTGTTGCGAATAAGCAGCATACATAATGATTGACGATTTAATTCGCAAAAGGAAACAAAGGAAACGAAAAAGATTTTGACAATAAAGTTTTCATATCCAAAAACAGGAATATGGTGGAAAAAAATGTTGTGAGAAAACTGAAATTTCAAAAAATTGGTGGACTTTATAAGAAACGTCTACTAATCACACAACCTGATCCGTTAGCGAGTGGTAGTAAACGCAGCATTGCTGTTCCAACTTGCCGTACTACATAGGGTGTCATTCCATTGATGGGACGCCGAAAATCCGACAATGCATGGACACACTGAACGCGAAGATGTTACTGGTTCCAGTTTATGCATTACCGTGCAGACGGTGTCATGATACGGCATTCTGGTACAAATCTGGATGCACCTTTAAGCAATGTACCACTACGGGAATAAACACCGCGCAACAGGTCGGCAACTCCTGCGCAATAACGTTTGCTTATTCTATTCCCACTTAACACGTCAGCTTCATTAGCCACTGTGGGAAGCCATTTCGGACGCTTCCATTACTTTGGCCATTGGTTTGGGAGCGATCAGATGTATAGATTTTTTCTACTCCCTTCTGTAAAATACCTAATTACCGCACGGCTTGAATTTTGACGTTTGTCAATACTGACGGACATGTCAGTGAATGTATTCGTGCTGTTTTGTAAAAATGTACCGAAAAACTAACGGTCCTAATGGAACATATTTGGTAAACTTTTTAAGTCACTCGTTTATTTAACACTCGCACCGCTACGCTCCGCTCGTGCCAAATAAACTCGTAACTCAAATGAAATACTTTTTCTATGACTGTTAGTTTTTGAGTACATTTTTGCAAAACAACACGACATGATCGTCTGAATTGACAGACGTCAAAATTAAGAAGTGCGGTACCTTATATCTCCGAAGACATCCGATTGATTCCACACCCGTGCGGTAATATCCTGCAAATGTCCGAAGTGAAAAACGAAACTGACGCGGTAAAATGACACTTCTCGCACACTATAGCAGTGTATAATTAGGTATTTTACAGAAGGGAGTAGAAAATAGTATATTATGCAACTAGTGCGGTAAACGGCGTTTGACTCACAAGTATATTTGCATACTATACTTTTTCTACGACCGTTAGTTTTTGGATACATTTTTGCCAAAAAACGCGAATACATTCACTGCCATGACCGTCATACCGAATGCTCCCAAACCCGTACGATAATATCCCGAAAATGTCCGAAGGGGCTTGGATCCGTGGGAACAGAAACTCACGTGATAAAGTGCCACTTTCCGCAACTTAGATCAGTGTATAATTAGTTATTTTACAGCAGGGAGTGGAAAAAAGTAAATATGCCAACACGATTAGTTTAAACCTCTTCATAAACTTCTCGTTTATCAATCACGAGACTAAAGTGACGTTTATACAAAAATGTACGAAAATTCTTAAGTTACTCGTTTATTAAGCACTCACTCCGCTAGTGTCAAATCAAACTCATGGCTAAAAGCGTTTATCAAACAGAAAAAAGGAAATGCAGATTGAGGTTGTCGGTTGATCGGTAATATTTAAAATAAGAATTATCCAACTATAGATTTAATTTTATTCTGGAAGATATAAAGAAGTTTCTTAACCACCCCTCTACAAAAAAAACACTGAACCATACTGAAACCAATGTCAGATATACACACTCGTCACTTTTGAGGTAAATCGGTTTGATTACTGGCATCTCCCTAATGCGTTCAAACGCATTAAGAAGTCTTCGAAATTGTCGTCGCTGGCGTACCGATTTATCCTACAACAAAGTTTGTTCGTGGAAGTTGTTAGTTATTATCGAAAGCTTGAGTGTGTCTGTGACGGGGTTAAAGTTTCGCGCACATAATGTCCCCCAACTTGTTTGAAATTCAATACTAATGATGTTTTTGCTTATATGAAAAATACCATTTTTAAATCGGCATCGAAAATGGCATTAGGACAGCCCCTGAACACATGCTAAGACAAAACACAAACGCATTTATCCAGTGCACTAAAAGTCCTACGTCCTTTGAAGTAGAATAAACAATAATTATTCTCCCCGATTTTTATTTTGCCGTCTAGTGGCGTTATTTTTGAACCGACAAAAACGATCTCGTTTCGCTGCTGAATGACTTTTTTTAGTTCTAACTAATGGTGTCTGTGTTGCTCGCACGGTTGACGCTTGTAATTTAGATAAATGGTTGTCGGATACTGGGTTAAATATCTGTTATGGTTTCGCCGATTATATCTTAATTATTTCTTACGGGAATACACACTTTAGATTACGTTTTAAAGAAATGACAATTTAATCGCTAAGTATGTTGTATCAATAATTGCGTTGGAGATTATCAAAAAACTATTTCGTGTTGAAATAAACATATTTTTTTCGGGGAAGAATAGTTTTGTTTTAATTTAAACCGGTAAATTTAACCAGGAATGCGTTTGGTGAATTTAGATAATCTTTTAAATAATATTACTTAGAAGCGGTACTGCGACCTTTTTAATTCAATTGATGAAAAAAGGTTTATTTTCCCTAAAACTAACCGTCTCAAAAAGAATATTTTTCGTGCAACCTAATAACCATCTGAGGTTTGCAAATTAAAAATGTGTTAATTAACGCTATTTTATTTCCTTTTTGTTATCATGATAAAAACGTTTTTCCAGGACAATTCCAGATTAATAATATTAATGAGAATTGCAATAATAAATATTGAAGAAAACAACTTGAATAGGGATAATGACATTATTACTTTTCAGTCGTCTAATATTGGGTGCGCATAAAAATTAAAAATATTTTGTCTGAAAATAGTTCCCTTTATCGAAAATATCCAAAACTTTTCCTGCAATTAAAACGGTCTCTCGACTACCTCTGATAAAAAAAGAAGAATGTCGGTGGGTGCTATAAATTTAGTTTTTAGTAATAATGATGCATTTATAATTCAAAATTTTAAAATTTGTTGATGAATCGGACTTGCTAATATTTGGCCAACTTCCTGGTGACTACTTCAGAGCTTGAAAATGGTACCCATCCTCATTGTAACACATGTGCATGATATCGCCAAATGAGTGGGGAGATGAGTGGATTTTCATTCATAAAACTCAACCCAAATGAAATAAATAGCATAATAGCATACTCTGAAAAAAATTGTATTTTTAATGGTAATGGTCCATCCTTCTTCATGGGTAAATCAGTATGTAGATTGTGAAACGGTCCGTGCTTACCAAAGAGGTTATGAACAATTTCTTGATAAATTCGATTTTCGGGAACCTCCTACGAAATTTCCGGTTTCATGTTTTCCTGGTACATTCCCAAAACCCGGGAAAAGGAGAAAAAACTTCGCTCACACTTATCAGCTACAATCTTCACAATATATTTTAGTCCCTTATCTTAAGTGTATTTTGAAATGCGTTAACACTTAAAGTGTACCTGGTGACTCAATAGAGTGGTAAAGTACTATAACTCCATTATTTATCACTGTTTTGAAGAAATGTTTTAATAGACGTCGTATGAAATGAAAATTTTAAATATTTTTTTTGGATCGCATATCAATATAAAAATAAATTATTATTACACAACACCATACATATATTCATTCATTCAAGAAATGCTTACAGGAGCCTGTGATTGCTTTTAAATTTTAATATGACAAATTATTGGGAAAAATATAATAATATTTTTAAAAATTATATTTTCCTATGATCTCCTATTATATTTGTTAACGTATTTTTGAAATTTTAACAAAGTAGTTAAAAAACCACACAAATTAGTTTGTTTAGGTCCTTTGCTAAACTCTTAGTAATGCAATTTATTGTATTAGAATCCATTTTAAATATTATATATAAAGCAAATTGAAAGATATAGATATCACAGAAAAATCCGTTTTTAAAAATGTTCCATTTAAACAAAAATTTTTAAATGTTTATAGAAGACCTATGAAAACATTTTTTCAACTTTCCATACTATTGCAAAACCCTGTAATTTTTGTTATTCAGAATTAAGAATTAATAAACGTACTATGTACTACTACATCGCTTATAATTAATCTAAGTATGAATTTCTTTTGCAATTTTATACCACACCTTTAAGAAAAAAACAACCGCTTCGTATGAACAAAACTCCCGCCTCAAGTGTGTCTTAAACCAGTCCAATGGGAGTAAATTCAGTCCTTGAGAAGAGGAATATTAATATTTGTGCTGCTGAACAAGAGCTATTTATCCTCTTTACTAATTTATCACTACCCAAAGTTATGCAACAATTTGCACGGTAATTTAACTCTCTTAAGGAGTTAGAAATTCCAGACGATGTTCTGGAAAATATCCAAAAATTCTAATTAAATCCGTAAGACATTCATTTGTTGGAGTTCGAAGGACAGATAGTTGTTTGAAATATCTGTCGTTTGTATTGATTTATCAGCGTTCTTAAGCAAATAGAAACACAAACATATTTATTCAAACACGGGTTATGGCGATAAGCACGGGAACTTTCATCGCATCTGAATTATCAAAAATGTATTACCGTACTTGGATCAACATTTTTAATATGCAGACGCACAGGGAAATATTGATATTTGTTCTGCGTTATTTACTTATGCAGTTCAATACACTTTATTTTTCTTATATCTAAATATGAAAGAATTCTATTGTGTACATTAAATTTAAAGCCGAGGCAGATGACGCACAATGTCGCCGTGTAAAAAAAATTGTTTCTGTCAGTCACTGTGACCATACTTTGTGAGTTCTGATTGCATTGTCCTTTCTCTCTTTTGGTGTCTATATAAAGGCTTACGTAGTGCAACGGTGTGTCAAAATTCAATTTTAATTTTGAGAATTGTTAATTTAATATTTATTTTTTAAGAACATGTATTCATTTACTTTATTTGACCACAAGTTTATTGTTTTAAGTTTAAAAAAATGGCATTTACCGTTTACGAAATTACACTCCATTTATATTATTATTTCCATTCTTCAGGTAGAAAATTGACCTTTTAAAGAAGTGTCGATTATACCTTCTTCCCTATAATTCTAGAAAGCGAAAAAAAATTATATAAGTTTTATGATTTTTTTCTCCATTGTGCTAGAACGTACCAATAAAATCAAGAAATTCCCTTTTTTAGGTGGAACACGCTGTATATTTTTATTTAAGACGAAATTTTGTTTATAAAATTTTGTAGCACCCTATTTGTTTATAATATGGGTTATTCGGAAGTTCCAAAACATGAAATAATTTCCTTTTTTCATACATACAATGAAAATGCTTGACAAGTTCGAAGAGAATATCACCAACGTTTTCCCGTATACCTTTAAAGAACTTGATGAAGAATCTTCATCCATTTGATGAGACAAAGGGAATTGTGTTGTTGGAAATCAAGAGAAAAATTAAACGCGCAGCTTTATTAAGAAGGTAAATTTTATTTTGAAAGTAACAGGACAAAAAAATATTTTCTAGAAAATCCCAAGAGATCAATTCCAGATGCCGCAAAATACATGTCATGGGGAAAAATTCTAATACTCTATAAATAACATCATTTTTTGCCAGTACAAAATTTACTCTCGCTCATAAGATTCAGCGACTTCAATATTGTCAAGAAATGATTGAAGATCCTCAAAATGATAAGTCTCTTATCTTGGTTTCCACTCGATACTCTTTTTAGCCCATCGGCCATCAGAAGGTAATAGAGACAAAATCAAAAAACTTTTATATAAAAAGTTTTTACCTAGCCTTTTGCCTTGGTGGGTGCCATTGTAAATTTATAATTCTTATAAAACGTTACTTTCATTTCAAAAAATCCGTTCAAAAGCATGGCCCAGAAGTCCATTTGTTGTTATTGCAAAATGTGAGTCAATTTTGTGAAGTCCCCCATAATGTCTGCCCACTTGAACTTTTTTATTTTTAGTGTTCCAAAAAATGTAATAGTAAGATAAAAATTACAAATATGAAGAATATCTACCGAAAACATCCAATGGCTTCTAACCCATGACTGTTTTGTAGAGTAGGGAATAGAAAATAGTACATTACTCAACATGTGTGATAAACGCCACTTTAGTGACGGATTTCTTCAGGCATGAGCCAAGCGCAGCAAGGCGAACGTTTAATAAACCAGTATATGAAAAAGTTTATAAATTATGATTTTTCGACGAACATTAGTTTTGAATTTATTTTTGCAAAACAACAAAAATTTTTGAAAAAGTGTTCGAAATTATTCACTGGGTGATGCGTGTTTAATGAATTTAATCAGTGTATAATTGGGCATTTTAGAGTAGGCAATCGAAAAATTTTTTTTCAGTATACAGTAGAACCTCTATTATCCGACCCAGCCGGAACCGAGCTTTTGCCAGATAATCGAAAAACTCTACTTTTATGTTTCTAGCAACTCACATATTTATACAAATACATGCCTGTGTCAAACAAAGAGAAGAAACATAATACATACTACGTACACGTAACAAAAAAATAAAAGTTTATATATTTATAGATAACGTATGAACAAAATGTGTATGAGCGAACATAAAGACATAGTACATGTTACACACTAGGTGAGAAAAAAAATCACTTCAAAAATCACTATTTGTGTTTTAGAATTTCGTAACTCTTATCCTTTATGTCATCAGTTGACGCAATTATTTTCATCGTCAACATTACTTTTGCTAGAACTTTCTGGTCATTTGGATAATCGTCATCACTCATCTGATACCCTTTTTCTTCGTGATCATATTCCATCCATTTTTGTATATTTTCTGTCTAAATCGACCCCCAGGGGTCTATGACAACCTGCAAAGGGTATACGTCAGCGGAAAAAAAATTTAGGGACCACGATAGTGGATCTAAACTGATAGTATCTACTATTATTTATAAAAGTACCTATAAAGTAAAAAGATATTATGGGTTTATAAAATTGTGTAAGTGGTAGGATGTAGGCCTTCGCTTTGTGGTGGTAATATATTTCGCACTCGTAAAAACGTGCACATAGTTGTTAAAGATTTGAGTGTTACATTGCATGTATCTCTAATAAACCGAATCCGAAGCAACGCGTTGAATACGCGGTAATTTGCGCAGTTGTGTGAAGAAAATAATGAACACTTTCATCGATCACTCCTTCACTCTGAAGTGCGCTAGCTGTCGAAAGGCTTATGTTTGACAAGATTTTTTGCACTTCTTAGAATTTCCGGATATTAAAGATAAAAATTTAATGTAACGGAAAAAAGACATCGCGTACTTAACAGATTTATCTACAAAATTTAATATTGAACTGAGGTGGCTTTTACTTGATGAAAATCCATTTAACAAAATAAATAAGAACTGAAAGTTCACATTTTCACGAAATTATATATTTTATATGGTTAATTTGCAGTTACAAGGCGACAGTCTAACCTTAATTAAAACAAAGTCCATCTTATCATCATTTCTTGTCAGAGTTAGAATAATGAAGCAAAATATTGGACGAGGCAAATTTTCCCAGTTCCTCAATTTGTCACAGAAAAACTGCCAGGAAAATAACGTTTCAACCTACGTTCAACATTTGAATGCTTTTTATTCAAACTTTGCAACCAGATTTGAGGATGTTTTGACTATGGTAAGAACTTAAAGTTCAGTCTAAAAATGCAGAATAGCAATTTTAACTGCAAAAAAAACATACTTGTTTCTTATCCCGTATTATGTAATATAGCGAAAAAAAAAAGGAGTTTAACGTTGTTACCAATCTCCTAAAGGAAAAATAGAAACAGACTGGACATAATTAACTTAGGAGATATAAAATTAAACATTACAAAATTGACGCCAAATATTGATAATTTATTATTAAAGCATTAAGCAATAATAATAAATAGCCTTTATTATAAAAAAAAACAATATAGAATATTAATATAAATATAAAATATAAATTTATGTAACTGATTTCCTGTGACAAAACAAGGCACTCTGATGATGTGGCATCGTTAGTCTGTACCTGTATCTTACATTCACAAAATGGATAGTACTCCTAGGAGTAAGCCGCTCTCTCAATAAAGTGGGTGATTCGAGGTTATGGATAATTTTCATAACGAATACGTTCTTCTTTGTTCCATTTTACGCCAAATAAGTTGACGTAGCAGCATTCTGCAACCTTTGAATACGGCACTTACACTTGTTATCATTAAAAAAAAAACATACACTACACCACAGTAGTTTAAATGTGAGAGAACAAGTGACTCACATAATTGTTTCCTTAGTCTAAAATTTGAAATATGCCTAATATAAGATTTTTAGTGGGAAATATGGGGTTTTGAAAGATACTTTTTAAATATTCTTGAAATCTTAGATCACAATCTATGATCACCCCCAATTTTTTTGCTAAATCGACAACGAAAAGTTTAATATTATCTAACATTATATTAATATTATGTTTAAGTAGCTTAACTTTATTTTTATTTCCAAATATCAATAAATGCGATTCTGATGGGTTTAGCTTTAAATTATGGGCACGAGAAAGTTCACTAATCCTGTTAAGATCTTGATTTATAAATACCTCTGCATCCATGCTACTATTAAAATCAAAACAGCAATACAATTGAGTATCATCGGCATATGCCTGAACTTTGCAAAGATTTAAAGATTTTGAAATGTCAGGAGTGTAAACCAAAAAAAATAACGGCCCCAACAGATACAAAATAGCAGATAACCGATACAAAATTTCATTTTGAGTAGTTTAAATTTATATGAAATTAATAATGTGTAAAACTTAACATGTGTTTTTACTTTACTTTACTTCACTACAGTTTATAATTTACAAAAAGTCTATCTCACATAAGTAGGGGTTATACTCAAATCCGAGAAACATGCCAAGGGATCTTCGACACTTTGATTTAAATGATTAACGTCTTCAGTACCGTCTCTATATCTTCTAAGGTCAATATTTAATAAAATGCTTTTTTAATGTTAGCTTTTTACACTGCACTCCAAGCGCGAGCTACAGCATAAATTGGTTCTTTCAAACTCAGACATTTCCAAAACCCCATAAAATCGCATTCTCACAACAGTTGAAGCATAATGATCCATCGGAGGAAAATACACTACGAATAGGTTTTCATCTGCGAACAGTTTTTTTTACATTTTTAAAGGCCCTCGGATTTTTGGATTTTCTAATGACGGCTGAGCTAAGTTTATGAGTTCCTGATAAATTAGCCAGCATGAAACTGTTAGACAGTCTTTGCTTACTGTGAAACCTAAAAAAAATATTAAAAAACATTGCACAATATATAAAAATATTCATAATGTAAAGCTAATCTTGCGAGCCTGCAGCAAATATTCTTTTAGGAATAGCTTTCCAATAAAGCCCAGTTTCATCTCTATTATATACCTGCTCAGGTTTGAGTTCATATTAAGTTATAAGATTTTCCAAATCATAGCTTCTGATCTTTTCTGTAAGAACCACCTGATCGTATCATCAAATTCTCGAAAAGTAGACCCTTTTAGAGATTACTTAGCAGAAATAGCTTTTACACTGTCAACTTTGGCTACAAAGCTCTACGACCTTTTTCTTCACAATGTCACGAACAGTTTGTTTTCTAATTTTATATGTTTTAGCCAACACAGCAACACTGCTTATGTTATTTAAAAATTGTTTTAGGATATCAATTTTTTGTAAGTTTAGTTAAAACATTGCTTTTATGCTTTTCATTAGCACCTGTATGCTGCATTTTGTACGTCTTTTTACATTTAACTAACGAGTCGGTCAGCAGTTCGCGAAAATAATAAGCAAACGCAAAATTTGGGAATTTCCCGAGACCAAAACCTCTCGTCGCCGTCAGCTACAGAAAATCCACACACCGATGACCAATTTAAAATATCGCAATTAATTACCTAAGTAAGTATGTTTTTATTGAAAATCTAATTCTTTTTCACTATTAGAGTCGTCATCAAAATTAATCACAATTATAATGTTATTTTCTATGCAAATGTAAGAATCCTCAAGTTTAGAAGATATTTTATTATTTATATTTTAAATTATTTTATTACACTCGGACTAAACTATCACAAACATATTGTTTTTTAATAGTATATGAATTTGACATTTTGAAAAATATCATTTTGTAACATATTCTGGAATTCTAGTGTATTTGATGAATTTGGTGTTTTTGTGGTATGCCAATGTGATACCTTGCATTATCCACTACAATGATGCTATTATACGGAATATTTTTGAAAATAAAATTTTGAGGTCAGTTTTTTAAGAGTTCTGAACTTGTATCTTCAAGGTAGTCCAAACTAGGGTCGTTAATATTATGCGCAGACAACAGCAAGCAGTTTGGAATTGTGATAATGCGTTTTCCTTTATGTGAAGGAAGCTTTTGCCTAGCAGTTTTTGATTTTTGGTTTGGTTTATTTAAAATAATTAATTTCCTGAAGGTAATTAAATCTCCGGCAATCTCTCGCGCAATATGTGCGATTTCATTTTGTCTACTTTTTACAAATAACTTTATAGATGGTGGCACAGCTAACAATTATTTTGGTTTTATCTTTTTCTAGCTTCCCTTTCATTTTATCCAAAATACGAAAAATCTGTTTTTGATAAAGAAAATATGTTTTGCTTTTTATCAATCACTGCGTTTTGTTTTGCGACTAGTTACAAGCGATTTTGACACTACATAATGGAAAAATTAGTGATTTACTCCTATACTTCGCCCAATCCAACTACTCAACTAATGTAACTTCCGATTTTGCGGTCAAATCGCTGACGTCTGATTGTATAAATATGCAATCACTTTGATCGTTGTCACGTTAGTTTCCCGTACCGCTTCACATACGTAAGTAGGTACATAAACTGCGAATACCTGGGCCGGGTAGGCGTTTGCAAAACCTCGGATTTGCATAAACGCCACGCGCGACGTCTATTGCCAATTAACTATGGCAAACTGGATGGGACGTATTTGTCTTTGATTTAAATATCTAAACGCTTCGCCCATCAACAGATTAACGCGACGACGATGTGAAACTTGCGCAATTTATGTCCGCCGCCTTTGAGATGTTAATAATGCAAATCTCAAATAACGGCCATTGCGATACATGCGACTGTGCATAAAATTGGCGTCGTTCTAGATAATACCCGTTTCCCCTCGCATTCTTGATCAACACAACAAAGCGAAAATATAGCGGAATCCCGTAACAAACGTCTGTCCCGACTTGACAAATCCATTAAATTCGCCGTCTTGGAAATCCTATTAGTGAAAACGTCTTGCAACAGTTGTTGAGCTACCTATTAGATAATTAGGGGAGTCGAAATATCCGATCTCGAAGAACAGTTGGCTTAGATCTTTATTACTGTAACAAAAGAACGTTCTATAAAAACTTCAGGTCAGTTTAGTTGGTGTCCATGTTGCGGACGCCATCTGTTGCTCGCAAGATTTATTTGGTCGATGGTCATTATTTTTTTTGTTTAGTTCACGCCAATTATCGATCGAATTGGTCTCATGCCGCTGTCTCAACGGATTTTATCTTGTTGACTTGTCTTTATCGTCCTAAATTTTACCTGCGGGTCGGGAACGATTCGTGTTAGACGCTGGCGGTACTTCTGGGTATAATAATGAAAACTGGCCCCAATAAATCATACACTGCGAAATACGTTTTCAAAGATTTAACTTTGGTTTGGCTTAATCAACTTCATCGGCATGGACTTCTGAAATTTAAGAAAACGAACTTTGGTAGACATGTTTTGCTTAAAACCCCTTATATGAATTAAGTAAGATGCAAATACGCCTAATAACAAATGCAACGTCATAAAAATCCATAATTACCAAATGTCTTTAGCTGCAAGTTACAAAATACAAACTATAGTAAACCTATATCAAATCACAATATTTAAATAATTAATAGTATCGCCTCTCTAATAGCGAAAGATAATCAATCAGTCAGTAACCAAGAAGGCTCAAATCTCAGTTCCTACAAATGTGGTAATTTTTGAAATCTCTGATTTTTTTTCACATGTAAAGTTCAAAAATCCATTACGAAACTCAGAGTTTTTGAAGGAATATTGAATTCTTTGCAATCTATTTATCGTCTTTGTAAAGATAAAATATTTTTCTTATAGAAATTGTTGCTCTTTGAACCAATTTATAAACTCAATTTTTGAAAAGGTGAATCCAATAGAATATCTAGATTTTTCTAGAACATATTCGCTTGCAGTTTGCATTTTTGAACCATTTTGAGTAGAGCAATGAAAAATTTCATTTGAGCATAAGTTTCTTGTTTGGGCAGTCACAGGCTTTTCACTAATTGTTCTAGAGTTGGATATTTCGCAGTAGACTTTTATGCGATCAAAAAGACATTTTCTCATAAATTGTTCGACGAGAAAACACGTAATAATGAAGTTTCGTGAATGCCAATGGTTGAAAGTGCGGAATGCCTTACTATAATCCAGCTAAACTAAGGTTGAACCAAACGGTTTTCAGCCAAAATACCATACTCAAGAACCATAAGCTGGACACTTGCTATCCCGTACCACTTGCGAAACTCTGATTGAGAGTCGGGAATCAGATCTAATAGAAAACAGCAAAAAGCCTACCTCTTTTTCATTTCAACATTTTCCCACACTACTTAAAGATTACTAACAGTAAGCTAATCGATCTTAGCTCAAATAGTGCAATTATGTATCTTTGGAGAGGCCGAAACTATAGCAGTCTTCGATTGATAATTGAAAATGTGTCTTAGAATCAAGGAAATAATCGGAGACCTGCTGTCTTGGATGTTTAAGTATTCCCACAGTTTGACCGTGTTGGATATGCGATTATTTTGATTAAAATGTATTGCTTTTTCTTCTACATGGGCAGCGACAATTTCCACCTATTCAATGCAAAAATTATTTATGTGATGTGGGTTTCTTAATGAGTTGCGATAATCAAAAAATTCAAACGTCTAAGTCGCGGACTTATGTTACACTCGAATGACTGACATATGTATAATGAATGAACTAACCAAAACTTTTGACGGACGGTACCGTTATGATTACAAGCATTACATCAATTTAACACAGCTTTTGAAACTTTTCTGATCGAACCTCTTAACACATGGTCAAAAAGACGGAGGAGATTATCCTAATGCCTATGAAATGAGATTTAAGGACGCAGGCGGCGATCAAAATAATGGCGAAAATATCATTCTGTAGCTTGCACAACATTTTATTAACACAATCTATCATACAAATATCGAACGCAGAAGAATTCTCATCATGAGAGATTACACAAGAAGCTTTGGATACAAAATCTATCTAAATTGAACTAGTCAAAAAAAATTAATTAAAGTAATAAAAAACAAAATAAATTATAGAGGTCAAAGGTTCAAATTCTCATCAAAGGAAAATCTTTTTATCAATTTTTAATGTCTAGTTGCGTGCGAAATCGTTCCTACGTGCTAAAATTCCGAAATTTCATTCCGATAAAAAAGGTATTTTATAGCAAACTACGTGGAAAGAGAACGCGATAAGCACCGCACTATAAGTCAGACCCAGGTATGAAAACTCTTTATAAACAATTTATCGGACGAGACAAACTAATTTATCGCCTATTACCATAAACCCTAGAGTGGTAGCAGTCAATAAAAATTTATTTCTGCTGTTGTGGTTTTAATAAATTTATTGCCCACAGTAAAAGTCCAAACAGAGATTGTTTATGGTACATAAATTCCGGAAAATGGCTTGAGGGGGGTTATTACAATCCAGTGTCCGAACATTCACTCCAAGTAGTGCAAAATTCATAGATTACTATAAAAATATACTTATATACTTTTAAAAATAATAGACCCCAATTTCTGTTATAATTTCTGAAGAAGTTTTTAGAAAACTTAATCATTTAAATTAAATAACTTCTATTTTCAATTAGTTTTGTTGATCATTAAAAAAAAAACAATCCTATTTTTAAGTAATTGTTTTTGTCACAATTATGTTCTAAGCATACTATTAAATTTTACGGTATTAGCCAAACTATAACAAAAGAATAATACTGATAATATTTGTTATTAAAAAATGTAACAGAGATCGTGGTAGTAAACTTAAAACAATCTTGTGATTTATTTATCCTTATGATCGATAGGTACCATAAGGACATTTAGTCGCTGCCATTCGCGGTATAGGTTAAATAAATTTTTCTCTTTGTGAATCCAACAACTTTGAAACAATAATGAATAGGCAGAGTAATAAAATCGAGAATGAACCTAATGTTCTGGTGTCTGCATTTAATTACTATTTTATAGATGCTCCCAAAAATATTGTTAGTTCCATTCAGGAGAATAATAAAAATATTGGTCTGAGTGTCATTAGGGATGTGAATGATCGGAGTTTTTATATGGTACCTTTTATGGAGGAGGAGCGCTAGCATACTTTAAAAAATAAATTAAAAGATCTTTTAGATCCGATAGCGTAGTAACGTTTTTATTAAAAAGAGTATTGGGTTTGATAATACCTATTTCCGCTAACATTCTTGGTGAATCTATCTTTTGTAAGTGACACATTCCCATGGTGTCTAAAATGAAATAGAGTTGTGCCAGTTTTCAAGAAGGTTAGTCGCCGGATACCGCAGAAATATCGTCGTTATCGAGTTATCGAGTATGTTTTCTTAAAGAGATTAATGTCTTTTGTAGATAAATGCCATATTTTTATAGATAACCGACATGGCACCAGAAAAATAGAAGCACTTCAACTGCTGCTTATTCGTATTTCCATAGGATAATATCTTTTATCGAGGATGGTGAATGCCTGGTTGGAATTTTTTGCGACCCAAGTCGTGCGTTTTACTATGCTGATTTTACGGAACTTGGGGAAGCTCTGCACGCTTCGGGTCTAAGGAAGGGGTAAGCCTCTATACTGAGTCAGTAGTTTTTTTAGAAGATCGTTCTCAATTTGTATCCCTTAAGTTTTATAACGGTAAGAGAATGGAAAGTGGAAATTCAGCTAGTGAACACATAAAGATGAGTGTCCCTCAAGAGTCAGTTTTAGGCCCCATACTCTTCATATTATATGTAAATTGTATATCCAAACTTTTACCTGATACATTTTTTGTGATGTACGAGGATGTCCTTCCTTGGTGTTGTCGTGTGAAAATGACAATGACCTCCCAAAGAAGTGCTCTAGGATACTCGATAGATTCATGGCATGGTTTGGAAAAACTTATCTATATTTCAAAGAGAAGCAAAACCCAAATTATAAGGTTTCATAACTATCAGAAACAATATTTGCTTAGGCAATGACACTATGCCAATTGGGGATAATAATAAAAAACGTATATTAAGGTGTGTTGCACATATGTTCAAGTTTACATCTTGTAGGGGTTTATTTGCCCAGTACAGCATTCTCACACTTGCAAATCTTTTCCTTGTTTTAAATATTTGTATATTTTTGTTATCCAAAAAATTTTATAGTGTTAACGAGTTTTTTTGAGTAAATTTTTTTATATGTCCATTGTGCCTGCCTTTGTGAAAATAAATATTATAAATTAATTAGTTCAATGAAAAGATAATTCTACGATATTACTTTAATTGCAATGTAAAGTTAATAATATAAGAAAACAAAATTTACGAAAAGAGCTGGCTTGAACATACAATACATTTTAATGAGATAAAAAAAATGATAACACAAAGTTGCCACAAAAACGGAGGTCATTTTAAAATTATCTTCAAAAATTCTAAGTTCTTCTAAAAATTTTATATTATAAAGTTAAGTGGAATTAATTTCGTTTTTCTCAACAAAATTTTACATTTTAAATTTTATAACAACACAATTTGCTTCAAACTTCAAAGTATCAAATTAATGAGTTTAATGATTATGTGTTACAAATATTATCATTTCATCATTTTTGAACATATTCAATTTGAATTTGAAAATCTGACATTGTTCTTAATCCTCAACCATTGAAGATATTGAAAGATTAAATCGGTTTTCGAGATAGTTTATTCCACTTCGTACTCAAGAAGTTGGACTCTCGCGGATGTCAACCCGACGAATTATGCATTATGACTAACATTTTCATGTATCTAAGGTGCAATTGACTTAGCATTGACGCCCAATGATTATAGACTGCGGCGTGAATTCGCTAACTGGGCGCTCGAACACTTAGAGGATGACCCTGATTTGTGGAAAAAAAACTGGTTGAGTGGCTTCGTTAATAATTAGAATTACAGAATTTGGAGCTACTAAAACCCCTGGAAGATTAACCAAGTGACCCTCCGTTCCGAAAACGTAGTCCTATGTTGTGGATTATCGTCCGGGGCAGTAATCAATCCTTATTTTTTTCGAAAATGAAGGAGTCGCATCTACTGTCAACAGCATATGACAAGAACATTTTGGTAGTCTGTAGTGGGTGGTATGAATCTGAGAAACAAATGAGTTTACCAAGATGGAGCAACGTGCCATATTGCACATGATAGTGACATTATTATGTGAGCAGTTCGAGTGATCTGTTATATCGCGAAATGGCGACGCAAACTGGAAGCCCAGATCATGCGATTTAAATCCGCTGGTTATTTTCTCTGGGGCTTCCATAAATATCTTGTATATGCCGTTAAACCACGGACGGCTGACGCGATTGAGCGACCAGGCAAGGCCGCGTTGAATATTTAGGTTATTTCTAAAACCACATATAATTTAAAATAAATATTATGTTATGTCCGTTTTATTTAAGGTTTTTATATTATTACACTTTAAGAGTTCTTATTGGGAAACCCTTTATTAGTTACACAACATATTGGAATAAAAAATGTTCCTTTTACATGGTATGTCTGTACCAGTTCCAATGTTTTCAGTGTAATTAAATTATTTATTATTGTTTTTATGAATTTTAAAAATTCTTTTCTTGTATTGAAATTTACAGAATAAAAAAGAATATAAAATGACAGCATGTGATGGGCTAGCCCATAGGTATTCTTGAACACTGTAATTACGTTAGCACGATGTGGTTGAGATAGATACCACGTTCGTCATATTTAACGTATCTGCCTCTTTTTGGAGCGTCTCAGTTCAACCCTATAATAATGTGATATATAATAGCGGGGCCCTCTTTTAATAATTCCAAAGGCGATATCGGGGTGGGTTTATTATTACTTCTTATTTTTATTGCGAAGATAAGGCCCTTAAAACCACAAAACGTTTCATATAATAAGGCAACCGCAAATCCACGAAACGTATTAAAGAGAATTTAGGAAGGCAATCAGTTTTTAACAAAGCGAAAGAAAGCCCTCAATTAATCAGAAATGGCAAGAAAAGTCTTTAGTGTGTATACTTATGGTACCGACATCGAATCCAACATTTGAAATACCTTTTCATCGTAATTAAGAGGAAATAAGTAATTTAAATAAATTTATATATTACTTAATAGATTTTATTCCTATGAACCACTTAATTGTTATATAGGTAACACAATTTTTTTGCTTTAAGGCAATAGTATTTTGTAGGAATGCCGTTGAAACGGCGTTTTTAATGATTAGTGGAATTTTTAGTATTAAAGATTCATAGTCTTTCTTCGAAAATTTAATATGTGATCACAAATAAAAATCTAAAAGTAAATTTACTTGTACTTGGTGCAAAAGAGATTGTTCGATACATGCTGAGAACGTTCATTGAATTTAACAGTACCTTCAGTGGAACGAAAAGATACAAAAAAATTACGTCGGGTACATCTGAAATCCGACTAACGGCATACACACTACCGTAGGAGATTAAAGGTTGGAGCCAATTTGGAGACGTCAGTTTGTTCATCTTTAAGTTCGCTCCTAATCGAACGAGCAGCTATTTAAGGTATAGGAAAGTAAATTCGATGGGCCGTCAATTGCAGGGAGAAATTTTGCGTAGTTTAGCTGTAGGTTTCTTTTCAAATGATCAGAATTTGGTGGGTTTTAAGTACTTAAAAAGCTCTAAATAATACGTTTATATTTGTTTTCACTCATTAAATGTTTCTTCCGCTTTATTCAGTTAAACATATATATATATATATATATATATATATATATATATATATATATATATATATATATATATATATATATATATATATATATATATATATATATATATATATATATATATATATATATATATATATATATATATATATATATATATATATATATATATATTGATTCACCGATGGAAAAATGTGTTGACACTATACTCCGGGATATTATCTGCTCGTTTGTTCAACTGCGACTAGAATCCTGCAGACGTTTCGGCAAGATCTCACTTGGCATATTCAATGCTAGCGCTGTGTTCGAAAAGTTTTCGGGCGCGTTGTTACAAAACTCTGAAGATAGAATCCGAAGAAAGTTTAAAAAAACACAATAAATCGAATAAAAAGTGAAAGTAATATGTATATCAATGTTACTATTTATATAATAAGTATATAAAAATAATTTTGTCTTAATTTTCTGCACGTATGTTCAGGCTCCTTCAAGCATCGTTAATAATATTTTCTTAATATAATAATCTTGAGAATTAAATCATTTATTTTAATTTTTTATTTTACTTTATGTTAAGCCATCCTACATATCTGGCTCAGATCTTTTTTATAGGAAACATTGAACCGAGACGAAAGTTTTGTAAATAAAGGAAATGTTCTTTATTTTGTCAAATACATTTTAACTTTTTCTTATAATATAATAAAGATAAATAAATAATAATAAATTGGCTGGGGCCCAAATTTAACCTTTTGGGAACGCACTGGCCATTATTTTCATTTTTTAAATTCGAAGATCCACCTACATGTTTCTAGCTTTCAACATCCAAATCCCACAGTGTCGTCAAAAAATACGTCAGGAAAAGAATTAAGAACAATAAAATTTATGTTATTCGCAATTGATGGAACCGCAAAATTATTTTTTGGGAGCTTTTACCGACCAGTCCGGTCCTGAACAGACAGCTAATAAGTCAAGCAAATGTCGCGCGTCTGGTGTTTTTCCAGACTGGGAAATTTCTTTCCAAACGGTTTAATCAATTATAAGTTTTCCGGAATGTAAAGCGCATATCGATTTTGTGGAGCATAGTTCGGTGCCTGTGCCAAACTGTCGCGGCATCTGACTATTTTTTGAACGAACGTTCGACTTCTGCTACGTGACGAATTTATCGGTTATGAACGGAAATTTGCAGTGGCGTGCACTGTTTTAAGCGAATAGTATATTAAAATATTACTCTTCCTAACTCGCCTTGCCTATTTCAAATAGATCAACAAGTCATACATGCAATTTTATTATTTTTATTCTAGTTTTAGATATTAAAAGAAAAATGTGCATTCACTTTAATTTATTCCTCATTTATAAAATTTTATAGTATTTACTCAATAATTTTATAAAAAGCTTAGTGCCAAAATTGTTTTCTTAGTTTTAAATCATTATATTTTAGCATTATATATAATCCATTTGTTTCATTAACTGCCATAGTTGTTATAGTCTTCTAGGTTATTTATTATGAAAAATTAGTGGTTGGCAACCAAACAACATTTTATTGCTTTTGCGGCATATTTTCAAAATAAATGAAGAAGCCCTCTGCAGACGAAACAGTTATCACAACAGCATTAAACTTATCCAAAAACACTGGAAACAAATTCATTTTTCTATTGGATTTTCAAGAGAGTAATGCAGTCTTTACAAAATAATTAATAGATTATATATTACTCAACAAGCAATATTAATTATCAGTTAAGAATAAATTAAATATTAAAATATTATAATTAATTTATCAATTGATAATTAATCGTAATTAACAAATTAATTTAAATTTAAACAAACACATGGTACAGGCTCACATAATGTAGCGATGCTACCAAAATTTTAACCTGCGACGAGAAGAACAATTATGATTAATCCTAATTAATAACTCATTTTTATCTTATATCTTACATTATATTTTTATCAATTTTGTGGGCGTAGTTTACAAAGGCGTTTTAATTTTTTGTTACAATGCTACCAAAAAAAAAAACCTTTCAAATGCTACACAGAAATAATTAAGAAAAGTAAAATCCTCTCAAAGTCGAATAATTTTGGAATATTTGTTGTAAGTTATTATGAATTTGAGATTACCATATTAAGGAACTAAGAAAGCAGTTGGAACTTTGAACAGCAGCTTTAAATGGTAAGGTCTATTAAATTTAGTTGTCACACAATTTGAAAACATAGTATACAGGACATAAAACAAGTGACTTCAATCACTGTTTCATAGTCTTTGTATCTGGCGGGGTAATCACAAATGTCATTTGTTGTGTGGGAATTATGTAAGTAAATTAAAACAAAAATGTCTACCTTTTACGAATCATTTACATTGGATTAGAATTAGATCTATTTTTTAAGCACAAAAATAATAATTATTACTAACGTCTGAAGCACTGAATTTTGATATAGTAAAATATCATAAAATAATCAGAAAATGATGGCGGATCAAAAAGTGCAGGAACTTACGAGCTGTCTCTTTAGAATAACAAGAATGACCTTACTTTTCAAAGCACAAACATAACATCCCTTAAAAGCTCTCAGAATCGCGAATGGCTATTCGTTTTTAACAAAACGTAAATTATACACAATTTACTTAAAAATTTTCGACCTCCCCTACAATTAGCAGCGTCAATAAAAACCATAGGATTAAGGCCCTACCTTGTTCGATTTCATCGGAACTAAACCTTTCCACCGAAACCTCTATAATAAAATATGTTTTAACCATTTTCAACACAAATAACCGGTTAAGTCGCAGTACTTATTTATTGAAGCAATAATGACACTAAAAAGATTTGCTGGAAAGGGTAAAAAAAGGAAAATACAACTCAGTTTTATTACTAAATAATAAAATAAAAGTTAAAACGTGCCGAGAATCTATATAAATTATTTCAGGTTTTATTGCTACTGGAATGACTCCAAGACTATAAAATATCTCAATACCATAAATAAATGAAAACAGAGAACGGCCACTATTAAATTATTGTTCCTTGTATTTTGAAATCCGCGGGTGTACATAATATATCATTCCTAAAACAGTTTGTGCTTAAAGGAACATGGAAAGGTTGGTTGTAAAAACAGCATAAGCGAAAAACTCACGTTGCAATGATTTGAAAAAAGCTCAATGCTGCTGCTGTTGTACTACATCATAAATGTTAGATGACTTGTATTGATAATACAATTTGATTTGTCATCAACGGATGTCTGAACAAGCTAGCGAAACGCTGGAAACGGGCTAGTTCGACGCATCCCCTTACACTGCTGCGGGATTTGCGAAGGAATGAACCGCCAACTAAACTTTTCGTAAACCATCAGCTTTGTCGACATTTTTTGTCTATAACTGGTCAATTTCTTGAGGTAGCAAAGTTTTAATCCAAATTGTATTAATACAATTTCTGAACATTTTCAAACGAAACTTCCAGGCTACTGTAATAATTTTTACAAATCTTCTGGATTCCTCCTACGTTGGTTGTTTCGCGAATCATCCTGTTGGCTTCTTCAGAGCTTAACTAAAACTGGCGAATCGTCAGCAAGTTCGATTTATTAATTAATTAAATTAATTAAACAAGTTTTCCGGCCGTTTTCTTCCGTTAACGTGCGCGAGGCAAGAAGCTGCGAAGGGAATTGAGTAACCTTCCAAACGGCACAAGCCAGATCGATCCGCCGGCGGAACGGCGGAACCGCGTGGTCTGCAGGTAGGATCCACTGTGTTTTAATCTTTCCTGTACGTTTTTCTGAATAGCTAAATTTCGGGTTACAGTTTGCTTCGAAGGTTTATAAGAATTTAATCGGGATATAATTTTCCCTACAACATTTTTCATAGTTTCTGCGTTTACAATTTGGACAATGATTTCGGTGTATGAAAACTCTTTTCATCCAGATTTCATTATTCATATTCTAGAGTACATCTTCAACTTATTATAATATTATAATTGAACATAATGCGAAGTTTAGCTTCTTCGTACATTTAAAAATATCACACCCCTTCGCGTTGACATAATTAAAAATTCTGGGAGTCGAAAAAGTTGTATTCTACTACTAAACAAAAAAACAAGACTGTACAGTACCCATGTGATATTTGTAATTTTTTGATAAGTGAATTGTCGGATTTTATATTATTATACCAAAGATCAAAAACATATGCGTTTTATAAGCAACACTGTAGTCACAGGGTTTATTCTTGTAACCAGCGGAGCAAGTACTTAATAAAGGAGAAGAAGCATACTATACTTTCTCTGCGACAAGATCTTGAGTATGTTTTTGAAAAACAGCAATCTACCAAATATATCCGATCGCTCGTAACCATTGACTAATGCACCGGAAACACTCAAAGCGGTTCGCAAATCTTCAATAGAGCTGACGTTTTAAAGTAAAACTAACAAAAACAGAATTTAGTTTGCAATCGCCACATTTACCCCAGTGTCACATTGTATTTCACTTCAAAATGGGTTTTAACATTGATGACCACTTAAAACGTAAATCAGAATAAGTACAAGTTCATCAGACCAATTAGAAAAAAGTGACAGATGTAGATTTCCTAGATAACTTCTCAACCACTCTAAAATTCATTTGTAAAAGTTGAAATTAATCACACCGAGACGTAGGGACTTTATAAATGAGCGAAATAGGGTATGCAAAAAATTACGTAAATTATAATTTGCGAAGCACGCCTACTTTTCCCCAAATAAACAAATCGGATTTCTTTTTAAGGGGAATAACATAAACAAAACACGTTCCCCCGGACGCTTAATTACTGCGGAGAGATTAATAACCGACAAATTTAAATTCGGCTTAGGACTGCGGGGGAGAAACGCCCCGGCGAAATTAAAATTTTAAATTAATGCAATCGTTGGCACGCACAAAAATGCACCAAATTAAATTGCCAATAATTAGTCGGATCACGTAGAACGCGCTCAGATAAGGCAATAAGGGGATTTCGCTCACGCGCTTGGCTAGATTGTACCGTGTGTTGCCTTCAAGCTTCCAGGTGTTACGTACAAATTGACTCGGTGCACAGTGCTCCATACCATGGACAAAATTATAAGTTCTCACTTTTTTTGAACATAACATTATTTGCTGATAAAAGATTGTCTGAAATTGTAAAAACTAATGGAAGGATCCGTTTTCCTGAATGCCTATTACACATTTCAAACAGGTTACCATTTAAGTGCTGGCAAGTAAGGAGCGCCGAACACAAACCCGTTTTTCAAAATACTAAAAAATACTTACAGAATTTAAATCTAACATGGACATTTTGGTTGACATACCAAAACAAGGTTTTGGATCGAATAATGAATGCCAACAGTGCCGGACGATTTTTCGCTAACTCAGAACTTAACTCGAAAATTACGAAAATCAATGAAAATTTAATAAAGATTTTTCGTATTACTTTAAGGGTGATATCTATCGGTTTTACAATTAATGTGTCCACATTTAAAATTTTACTTAAAGAAACACGAGAGCTAAACTAGAAGAAAAAGAAGTAATAGAAATGAAACAATCGACACCTGCATATTTTATATTTAAGGTACTTCACATATTGTTTATCCTTGCAAATTCCTAAAGTGCAACGGAAAGAGGATTAAATAATTTCAAGAAAATACATACAAAATGTTTTTTAAGATCCTGCAAAAATTTCCCATATCTAATTTTTTATTTGATGTCAAGGTTCAAATAATTTTTTTAACTGTTTACTAACTCAATTATGTAAATAGACTTAATTAAATTTTTGGAAAAACTATGATTTTTGACCATTTTTCCCTATGCCGTGGAGCACTGTGCAATGGTGCAACATTTTAACCACGTAACGCTTGGTGACATCCAAATTTAGATTAAGAGTTTGCTACAACGGAATTAACTTAATTAATAGTATGATAGTATATGAAGCAACCCTACCTTAGTCAAGAGTTTGAAGTCGTTTATCGTTGCACACACTTCATCTACGGTCATTAATTTTTGGCAAAGGAGTACGATCACGTTCATTCAAAGATAAAAAAGGATATATTGTCCTAAGGTAAACCTTTAAACCAAGGCCGGTCTTTGGTTATAGTCAAATAAGTATGACATTAACAAATATCTCGGAAATCCTTGGTTTTAATCTATTAATATTTTCTAATTATAAAGATTTGTATCCTAACTCTAAGTTTCATTGAGGATTGAGAGTTGATCATTCCTTTGTTCCACGAATTGCAATCTTGACTTAAATGCAAATGATGCTACTTATCTCAGAGATATAATCTTTCAAAAAATAATAATCCTATTTATAAAATTTTGAATTCATCACTTCAAATAAAAATCATCTTCGGCCAATGTTCTTAACTCAAGCGTTTAGTACAAAATCTGATATTTCAATCATTAGCATTTCAAAAAGATAAAGGGAAGATGATAGTTGAGATAACATTTTTATATTTGACAGCAAATACAACAAATTTGATCTAATCCTTATATCAAATGTTCTGAGACAATAAGGCAAGAAATCTTGTAAAATAATCTGTTTTCCAGTTAATATATTCAAGATAATCTGATCTCCAACTCAAACATATTTGCAATTTCAAAAGGGAATAATAAAATACGTAAGTATTAAATTGACTTTATTTAACGATGTACAGATCTAAGCTCGAGAGAATAATCTGTTTTAAATAACATCAGTGTATGATTATATTTCTTTTTAGACAGATCAGTACTAACTAAAACGTGAATACATACACGAATATGCTCCCTCTTGAGTATTATAGCTTCAAAGCTTGTCGTACTCTAATAATCTACAACCATGTTCATGATAGTTTTGGTTAGTTTTCGTTACAAAAAAAACCCATGCGATTCGGTATGGGTAGTCTTGCGACTGCTCAATAGACCACCAATTCACCACTTTCTAATTGGCCGGCCAATTGCCCACTTTTAACTGACTATTCAAAAAATGTTTTAAATAACTGCTTACAATTGTACAGTGTTCTCTATCATAATTTAAAATAATATATACTTTATATGCGTATGTGATGTCCTTCAAGGAAAATCCGAAAAACGTTATCAACTATATAGGTTTTTTTTATTTTTTAAATGCATTTATTAAAAGTTGCCATGAAAATATTTAAGATCTTTTGCAAAATTATCCTTTCGTGAGGGGTAAGATCAAAATAAAAAATACGTGCTTAGTATGTAAACATAGTTTTAATATTATCTACTACCCTGAACATTTTCGTAGGGTAGAATTCAGAAAGTAGACACTTTAAAAAATTATGTGTTTTATTAAAATCGCTTATATAAATATTGTTTTGGTCCTTTACTCTAATCTATTGGCAAAATAAGTTTCCAGGACAGAAGTATCAAAAAATGATGTGTTACACGTGTGCACCCTTCAAGTTTAGAAATATTTGTTTACACAGTTGCTACGAGTTTGAAAAATGTTCTGCCTGTGTCATAATTTGTTTCCCCTTGAAATATCTAAAATTACCAATACAAATGAAGGGACCGGTACGTCTTGCGGCTTTTGAACTGAAATTCTGTAGATCGTTTTATTATTTCGCTTTTAGTTTTCAAAGGGCTTTTGTGAAAATGAAATTATCACTATTTACTGGATATATAAAAAATATGGATTATTCTTTACTAACATCCCTATTAGGAGTATTAACAAAAACAGAAAGGGTTGTATCATATTTTCCTATACGTATAACTGAAGTCAGGAGTTAGCTTTACACATTTTATAATATTGTTTATTTTATATTTTTTAGTTTAACTTCCGTCAGTAACCCGAAAAAATGAGTGACAACATTTTATAAACGAAATTTTCATTAAATTCATTGCTCATATAGATGAGGGTTTTAATCAAATTCTGAAAACTCTAGTTTATCGTAAAATTTAAATTTAAAATCATTTGTTAAAAAAATATATTTTGAAAACATACGGAATTTTGAATAATGGATACTTAGTTAGAATTAACCAAGTTACCAGTCACCCTAGATAAAACAGGAGTACGCCTTTTCCGCGATAGCCGGCTTTAAAAAATAAAAAAGCGTCTTTACATTAGGGCTTCGATGTTTATGTTGCCCACGACCTTTCGCATGAAATTCTTAATTTTTAAGCTTGTTACCAAAGTAGATGGATGAATTTTAAAAAATTTCTCCTAGTTACACAATAATTACACAATAAAAGCCTGAGGTATTGTGTAATTAAGTCAAATAATGATATTAGAAGTTCAAGGATTTTTTTATTTTCATTATAGAGTCAAATACAATGTGAGATTTATGTGACTTATGGAAAATATTGTTTTTCACATTTCCATATAAAAAACAAATATATAATAGTATAGTATTCCTGTATAAAACCTAAGACAAAACACTTGCTCTACCTTGCTCGAAAAGTCTTCAGTATTTCAAAAACTACTATGCACTTAATTATTCTTGAGTCTCTTGATAAAATGATTTTTTAAATTTTATTTCCATTCTTAACTAAACTTGGGATTTTCAGAGACAGTTTTGATTAAAAATTATCAATATCAGCAATTTCAATTTGTGCAGACGGATTAAGAGACCACGCGATAGTTTTAAATGACGTCCCTTGGGGTTCCATCTTGGCTCGGACATTGTTTAGCATGTGACCAGAGTTTCTTAAATTCTGTTCTGTTCAATTGTACGCAGACGACATTCAATTGTATTATTATTTTGGCGTTTCGTGTTCGTATGAAAAGATAGTCTCATTAACCAAGAATAATTAAAGGGAAATTAATTTAACATAATTTTAATCTTCAACTAAAAACTGAAAATTTTAAATGTCATATTAAAATGCACACACAAAGTATACTTAAAATGCTACACCATCATATGTACATTTTAGCGGATTCATTCATTTTATGTCATTTCAATGTTACTGATATCATTTATGGCCCATATTTAAACAAGAATTTTGAAGGACTTGCGTGCCTATGTTTCATACATAAAATGAGATAGTAGAATCCTGTTCTTTAAAAAAAAGAGATACAATACTGCATTCGATGAAAAAAAAAGCTAAATCTGCATTTGTCGTTAACAAATGTCCCCATATTTATTCAAAATGGCGCACACACATATGTGCACAATTTAGCTTTATAATTTCATGGATTTGTTTTGCCGCCATGTTAAAAAAACGCTTAAATGATCTTTTACTCTTAACATATACAAACTTTACAATAATGTTCCCAATAGAATAAAAAAGCTAAACCAAAAATAGTTTAAATTAAAATCCAAAAATCCAAAATGCTACTCCATTTTGTTCCTCATTTAGTAATGTAGAAATGTAAGACTCTACAATTTTCTACTGTATTTCCTTGAGCATTCATTATCTTAAAACTTCGCTCATTATTCACAATTTAATTACGACAAGGTTCAGAACGATGATCATGTTTTCAAATTTGTACTGAATTTATAGTAATGTTATATACGCATATTTTTTATATAATATGCTATTTGAATTTGCTTTAAAACAATGCAGATAATTTTATTCCTTCGAACTGAAAGATCCGCTAGAAACACTCTACTTTGCACGTATTCAATAACTGGGTATAAAAGTTACTATCAGCGCAGCTTTGCAATTTTTGCCTTATAAATAAAATATTCAAGCATTCTGACACTCTACGCCCCATCCTCACCGTCCATTTTCATCGCAATAGCACTAAAGTGTTGTAAAACCAATTCACTAGTTAATTTCCACTCATTTCAGTTAGTCGGTATATTATTGACGGACAACATCGCAATCTCGGTTCTCTTTACCGCAACGTCATTGAGCGCATTTTTAATAAAACTTGTAGTGCTCACTGCGAGACAACGCATCGACAGCCTTTAAATAAGAAACAATAACAAGATTCGTATCTATCTATTAAAAATGAAGACGGGTTCACCGTGTGGTCCTTTTGCAGAAACTGCGCTGGCGATTGTCAGCTGACAGGCGACATGCTGCTAAATTGTCCCTTCCAATATTGTTATATATTACGGTTACGAACCTTTCCCGGAAGCGTATTATATTGCAACGATGATTTAGACAGGAGGCATTTGTTGACAGGCTATTCCATTTGAACTAATTAGCTTTTTCCTTCGTATGTCACTTTTACAATAACTTAAGCAACTGAATGATGCTGAATGAGAAAAACCAAACAATAGATTGTATCATGAAAAAATAATAATAATAGAAAATAGGGACCAATTAGAGCGAAGTTTTACAGGTTCAAGAGTTCCAAAAGAAAATGTTGAACTTAATGAAAAAAAATCCTTAAGATCATCTTGAATATCGTCAAATATGAAATAATGGTATATTATGCAACAAGTGCGGTAAACGGCATTTGACTCACGAGTTTTTAATAAACGAGTGAGTTAAAAAGTTTACCGAACGTGTTGCATACTATACTTTTTCTACGACTATTAGTATTTGGATTCATTTTCGCAAAACAACACGAATACATTCACTGACATGAACGTCAGAATTGACAAACGTCAAAATTCAAAGCGTGGGAAATATCTCTGACAACATCCGATTGCTCCGGTAAAATTCCGGAAATGTCCGAAATGACTCGGATTCATGGGAACCGAAACCGCACGCTAGATCGGTGGATAATTAGGTATTTAACAGACGGGAGTAGAAAAATTAAATTAAATTAGTCAAAGCAGTGGTTGACCTCTATACCTGGACATACCTGCTCTTCAGTTCAAGTAGTGGTACACACATAAAACATTATCGAATCTAAATACGTGTAAATGTAGGTCAGTCAAATTTACACTAGGAAATTCAAAAGTTCAAATTAAATGTTTCTTTTCAAATATTTATATGTTTATAAACTTCTTTTAGGTTTGCAGATGATTTTTTCTGCAAACTAAGAAACCCATGATTTTGTTGTTTAGAGCATTTCATAATAAATTATTTTATTTTAAATTGGAAGTACCACATGTGACACGACCAGGATTTAAAATTTGTTGAAAACTCATAAGCCGTCTCTTTTTCAATAAAGCTGCATTTTATTTTCTGGACCCCTTTAGAAGTGTACTCGCTGGGAAATCAAGTGCTGACACCTATAACTTATGCCTTTATTAGCTACGTACATTACACAGACACAAGAAAATTAAGAGCAATACTCCTTGTTTTTAACACCTGTATTGAAAACACTGTTAAGAGGAGAAAATTACACGATCACTCACTCTTATTATTCTATATCATTTTTTTGAATATAGTTTATCACATTTGCGGTAATATTTGACATAAAATGGTATTTTGCGAATCACATTCAGCATGTTGTTTCGAAGGTTTTCCGACTATATGAGTTGATTGTACGTTGTGCAAGTGATGCTAACAACACAGATGCTCTTAAAACACTGTTGACGATATACAATATTTTAAAATTAGAACACGCTTCAGTAGTATGGCGTATTACTAGTACAATCTATATTGATAACATAGACCGTCTTCAACACCGCATTCTTAAAAAATTTTAGTGTGGATGGAGTATACTCTGACTAATGCACACCTCATGTAGACATAAATAAATTCCAACACGTTTTTTTCGCCAAACGCTTGCCGACTTGTCTACACTGTATTTTTAATTGTTTTAAAATATATTGCGGCAAATTACGCCAACAAGTTAGTTTGCTCGGAAACGTGTACACACACTTTTGAAGAATATTGTCTCAAGCGACTGCTGCGGTTGTGACATATATTTAATTAAAAAACAAATAAAGAAAAATATCTACGGAGTCCTACGGTTTACAAGAATTACCACATGTTTTTATAAAATTCATTTGTTGCCTGTTCACTCTTTTTGGTCTGCATTTTTTTACGCCCCAGTTGTATTCATAAGTTACATGCTTGAGCTGAATTTCGTATTCAGATGTGAAATAGTTATGTTAACTTAAACATTTTCATTCTAAATGGGAAAATAAATAAAAGTATAAATTACCTAGTTTAAAAAAAATCACTTGCTACAATTACTTCGAAACAATCTCGAAATGAAAAAATGCAAACTGATTTGCTTAGATTAGCAGTATTCACTACAAACTCTAATAAATCAACAAGTACTTGGGCCCAGAGTAAACTTTCAACAAAATTCCCAGAGCGCTGGGTGTTTACACGCATTGCAAGTAATTTCTGGGAGTTGTCTAGGCAAGTTTTTTTTGGACACCAGACTTTAAGGGAAAATTATTTCCCCGTGATCATTGTTAAGTGATTCCTGTATGAACTGACAGCGGGGCGAGCAAAAGTAACTAGCCAAAAGTTGTGTGCACAATGCACTCCAATTATATCCAATATATCATAACTGACATTGCCATATTTTTGATTAACATTGCAATGGGATGAAGAAGACAGCAATTAAAATAATAATTTCTAAATGTCATAACAACAAAATTATATTAGGAAAATGGACAATTTTTTGGTATATCCCATACATAAAAAAAAATAAAAACATGCCGTGATATTTCTGTTTCTGCCACTTTTTATTTCATAGAAATTACATACAAATTACCCAGGAGGAAAAGCTCTAAAACAACAAAGGACACACTGTACTTTTGAGGTGGTGATCAACATATCTATGCAAAGTAAATTTTCACATTTGAAATAAACTAAATACCTTGCATTTAAGTTCATACATACCAGTCCAAATCCAGTTGATCTGTAGGATTACATAGTAGCTTTTTTAAAACTATTATCAAACTTATATGCCAGTTATTAAGTTATGAAAAATTTTTTCTAGTGCTCCAGCAAATCTAGGATCGTACTAAGCCTCGCTGAAGACACTACAATAGTTCCTAGGGGAAAAACCTGTTTTCAGAGCCGGCAAAGTGATCGTCGCCAACTCCCGAAGAGTATTGCAATCGAAACCAGGCAGTAAATTCCAAAGTTAACCCCGATAGATACGTTTCAAATAATTCGGAATCGGTGCGCATGGTTTCCTCAAATCATTCATTACTATCGATTGCAAAAATTTAATTTCGTCGCTCTTTCTCGGTTGGTTTTCCCAATATAAATATTTCCCCTTTTGTGTGCTCGCGGTCTCTGTTTTAGGGCGAATGGTTTTGACGTTTTTGAGTTTAGCATTAATTGCTTTTGCGGATGTTTTTTGCTGCTATCGATTCGTCGGAAATTGCTAAACTTCGCGGAACAGTACGTAAACTGGTGTTTCGTCGGAAGCGCGACGAATTGCTGGGGCTGTTTTTAAACGATTGAACAAACTCTAAAATAGGAACTATTCTGCTGTTCATTGGTTCGACTACAGGCAAATTCTTCATAAATAACCTTACGCAGAAAAATACATGTTATTATTAATCACTAGCTGAGAAAAACCATAAACCCTAAAACACACTAATCAAGAGTAAATACTGGAACAAATATTTTTTTACTTGACTTGCCAAATCTAGTTAAATTGAGATATAATCCAGACCAAATTAATTTTTTATCCTGACCTATGAAGCTTGTCATTTTTTAGTGACTCTAAATAGAAATGTTATATTTCTCTTTAATAACCGAAAATATTCCAATTCCAATCGTTTTTGGGTGCAGTAAATAAAAATCAAAAAAAAAAAAATAAACTTCTATTTTGCACATTGACTGCAAAACGTTGTTACTTTGATCCGAAAACGAACAAAACTTTCCAAATTAAACAGAGACAGTAACTTCCAAAATTAATTCAAATGCAAATTAAACAGCTACTGCATTTACTAGCAACAAGAGACGGTGCACAAAATGATTCGAAAAGGTTCAAAAATGTCCTATTATATATTGAAAATTTCTTAATAGCTTCGAATTTTTGTATACTATTTTCAAAAATTATTAAGAACTTTACATTCTGGATCTTGTAAAGATTTATGTAACATTTAGATCCTAAAAAATCTTCTTGAAGCAGTTAAAGTCCTGTTACAAAAATCTTTCTCGCCCTGTATAGTACAATACTAATTTAAATACGAATGCCAAATCAAATAAATAAGGCAAGCTATTACGAGTATGCAAAGAAAACGGTCGATGCAATTTGAGTCATTGAGAAAAATATTCATTAATACTGTAATCATAGTGTTCAAATTACAAAAATGCAGGTCAAGAAAAAGAGCAATGATAAATCTTATGACATCATCACATATGAGCTTAGTATAAGCGAATTTATAAACATTTTGATAAGTGAAGAAAACAAGAAAGTAAATTTATTTTCCGAAAAGTTTCAAAATCCCTGATGATAAATACTTGACGAAATTACACAGATTGAAGGTTTTCAAATTGCTTTGCTAGTTATTAAAATTCCAGATACGAAAACAAAGACCAACCGCGCCGGAACTGACAGTACAGCACTAAAATGTTATTTTTAGTGATACAAGCATAAAAATAACAAAGGTGAAAAAATAGTATTTTTTTATTTATCAACTCACAAAGATAAAAAAAGATAAAAGCTCATTTTAATTTAATTACAATAAAAAAATCACAGTCACTTTTTACTTTTATCTAGAAAGGAAAATTAGAATCACTATCCTTATCAATAATAATCAATGGGGAGTATTTCTGGTCGCAATTAAATGTTCTCTATCATACAACGTGAAAATCTCACCTCTTTTGTTTGATACTCGCATTTTCTGAATTTGCAATGGTTAATGCTTCATTTCAAAACCGCAGCAGCAAGTGGTGTATTTTACTTGTTGACCATTCTTATATTCCAGTTTAAGGCAAGTAGTATTCGGATGTTTGTGCAGCAAATTGCTGGGATCACTCTGAATGCCCGTATTAACTCTAGACATAGTAACATATTCCTTCGAGATGGTAGCAAATTGTCGTATGTTCAAATTATCGAAAATCCCAAAACGGCGTTCATGATGAGTTGGGAGGAGTGGGGGGAATTGTATCAGCGGATCCTCCAACAGCTGACATGCAGAGAAAATTATACGTAATCGAATGACGGAATGTTTAGGTGAACCAACGATCAAATCAAATTTAAGGTAGGTAGGTTGAAATACAGAACAGGCACAGAACTCCTTAACAAAGAGTATTATACACGCAGACGGTGTAACGGAACGAGATAAAATTGATTTAATATTTTATAGTAGCTCACAAACAGGCATTTTGCATTTTTAGCGCAAGAACGTCGTATTTTATAACATTATTCAACCCTTTATAGATTTGTAGGTTAATAAATATATGTATATTCAAGTTATTCCAAAAAGATGCACAGAAAAAAAAATATCAAGCATCAGGAAAGGTTGAAGATATTGAAAGTATTCATCTTAAGGAGGGGACAACTCAATTATGACCACGTGAAGGACCAAACACAAGATAGGAGTTTCAAGCATGTCTAGGAGAGAAAGGAGACCGAAAGAATATATGTAATAGACTTGCGACAGGGTAAAGAAATTATTACATTATTATACATTACACTGTACGACTGAAATTATATAAGTATAAATAAATTTTAATTATGTTAATGTAATTTTAGAAATGCTGAAGGTGACTTAATTTCTTCAACTCAGTATGTACTTGTATGCAGAGCTGGAGACAATCGAATGTACCTGTAGAACTGGAAAACTTAGGCGGGACATTTCCAGGCTGCTATTGGGTCGTGAGTCCAGAAGTCAGATCCCACGATGCTGTAGATTTTAAGGTATTTTTGTATCAGAATAAGTATATTTTTATGTGATTCTCATGTGGCTGTGAGCAATGTATCATCTTATTTGTAAAATAGGCTAAGGTTAGGGGCCAATAAATGGCTATAATCTTATATGGCTTATAAACAATTTTATTCCCATCATTGGGAATTTGCTAAAAAATGAATTTTCACTTATGTATAACTTGTCAGTTTTATGACGAAACTTAAGAAATATTAAATGTTAAAATGTTAAATGTTAAAAAACTTGATATTTTGCGTGTAATCTATTCTATACAGAGTGTTATTTCTTCTATATCTTCTGGATTCTTCTTTCGTCGGTTGTTTATAAATCAAACTTGAAACAGATGGAAAAAAGTCAAAAATAGTAAGGTGCTTGTATAAAAGATGAAGTTGTCGACGTTGTCATTCATAAAATTTCGATAAATTTGATTTAATAGACTTCAATTTTTACCTTAGACGGTGGCTGTAATAAATAACGATAAAATATTCAAAAAGATATTCACGGGTTAATAAAAAATAATCTTTTGAATGCGGGTTGCAGTGCCCATCGATAAAGTTAACCTATAGTTTTTTTGGAAACAATAATTGAATCGTATGCATAGGAATTCATGTGTCCTGTGCGGATTTAGCACCCGATGTACCTCCTGCATCTTTAAAACAAGCAACCTTTTGCTGATTCGTATTCGGATTATGCCTATCTAGCTATTTGACCTTTTCTATTTGACATTCGACCTTCTGCTACATCCAGATCCCTCGCGAAACGAGACTTTCCGAAACGCGACCGAACGCCGTTCGTGATTTTCGACAATTTCAACATTCGACTATTTGTGGTGTTCCCATTCCTTCTCCCCACTCCAAGAACTAATATTTTAAAATTTTTGGCTATTCTCTCAATGTGCTCCAAATGCAATGCTCAACGATTTAAACTTTTTTTTTGGCAATCTATTACTAAGGTAAAAACGTTATTGCCCCATGAACTATAATTATTAATTTCAGTCTTTTTGCATTCTCTTGTTTTTTTTTTTTATTAGAGTTAATGTTTATGTTAGGCTAGACTTTAGGTTAAGTTTTGTCATATCATCATTACTTGCAATGACTCTGACAGTATTTAATACTTTGTACTACAACCTACCTGTTGGGCTTCATGCCTGTTAGGTGGACTTCTTTAAATAAATATATAATATGCTATTAGCTCCGAAATAGCTACGATTGTTATTGAACGATTTTCTCTAGATTTTTTTCGGAGAACGTAGGCATTCAGAGTGAAACAATTTACATTACACCCGTCTACGACGTACAACATTGTTTTGCATTCACGTTAACCACATAGGAGACATTATTCAAACATGTGTCCGATGCTTTGAAATGGAACCCGTACAACTTCTTACATGAGGCACAATGTTCAACTGCGTGACGTGTTATTAAAACCGACTCAATTTTTTGAAGGTCCTTTTATTCGTGTCCCAACAAAGGAATGGTCTTTCCAATTCGGAGCTTTTACACAACTTCTATTAACAGGCGTATGTGTCCGAGTTATTTTACCTGCTACTACGACCGAGGCGGTTATGTTGTAGTACAAGATAAACGATTGTTACAAAATCCTAACAAGGAACGATATTTCCGGTGCGCGACATTTTATTTCCCCGAGGATCTTGGTCGCTTCAGATATCGTAAGAATGTTCTGCAAATTTTACACATTTTCACCTACGATACGGCGAGTCGGTAATGATCCTATCCTATGCACCATATGAAAAATTACGAATTACGAATGTTGAAAAATGATGGAGGACTTCCAAATACATTTGATAATTCGACACTGTTGATGGTAATCATGAACTTTCAGAGAAGCTTAAATTCACTTGCTTGACAACGCACCGTAAACGTAGTCAACATCGGCGTTTTAAATCTTAATCGAGATTAGCCATATTTAGTTAATTCTATAAGAATGTGGGAACTGAGGATTTAAGGATGGCACCATTTAATTGTAGTTGTGCAATTATGTTGAATCCATTTAGAGCCTCTGGTTGAAATTATTGACATATGATAAGTTTTTAAATTATAATTCAGACAATAATTACTTAATGTCATGGGAGAATTTAACAAAAATTATTATTAACAATTACTCCCACATTAGTTGTTCGGCGCATGCGCATTATGTGAAGATTATCCTATACAAATCTAATCTCTTTTAATCCGGATTAAACGCCAGATATAAACCGAGTCATTGTCAAGTAAAATGAATCTATGTCATGGGTTTTCCGCAAAGGCAAAACGGTTAAAAGGCACAGAGAAACGACCACAGGTTTGCTGCTTTTATTTTTAAAATACTACACTTAAGCAAGCGAGTAATAAATGGGATTAAAGATGGAGACCATATTATTTGTTTACTGTTTTTTTCTTAAAATATTTTACTTTGTTTTCATTGAGTACCTGTTTATCTTGTTTTTTAAACTAAATTTATATGCACAGAAATCAGTCCGCGTGTCAAATCAGAAAAGTATTTTTGCTAAGATTTTGATTTTGGATAGTTTTTTCCTTGAAATATTGATTTAGGTAACAAAAAACTAACCAAAAGTTTCGGTGTCGCCGCCAATAAAATATCATCTCAGCAAAAAAACAAAATATGAATTACCAAAACTGACATTCTTATTTATATGGTTGTATTATTTACTACTGACTAAAAATAAAGAATAGTAAATATACCCGTATCGTAATGGGCACCATGCATTTTAATATTCATATATCTAGCATATCGTCGATTGGAGAGAAATCTTACCACATAATCAAAAATAGTTTCAATTCAAATGTACCATGCTACATTCAATGTTCAAGATTTGATTTTGCCAACTGATTAACGAATTGTTTCGTCGGTGTGTTCAAGCTTCTCTCGGAGCGAACTGATTGTTTCTTTATTTTGTATAATCCAGACTTGAGAGTTAAATATTTCCTGATTTATTCATTGGAAAGAGTCCGACACGCTTACCAAGATGCAATAAATATAACATTCATTCACTGAACTGCCTACCAAGAGTTGTCAGTTGCTGTAAAGCGGTTAAAAGCTTCTTCAATGAACTAAAATTCTATTATACCTTAAATAGACAGAAATATTCGTGATTTTGATATGTGATCAATGAATATGGATAAGTTTTTTTTGAGCTTATTCACTGTTAGTATCAAAGGCTGTCAATGACAATATGTTTTTAAATTTTTTAATAATTTCAAGCTTTTAGTATCCCAAAACATAACTGATTTCGTTTAAAACTTTAGTAAAAACTATTAGGCGACTTGCTTTTTATTGATATTCACCTCTGGAACTAGTATCGTCCCCTACCTTCACTTTTAAGCATACGCGATCGCATGATTTATTTATTGGTTCCGCATCGTCGGTCGTAAATAAAAGCCGAAAACCTTACGGACGGAACCCACCGTCAAAGAATAGTAGACAAAATAGTTTAATCCGACCGCAACACACTGGAGTACCTGGTCAACCTTACCTGCTTACCTGCCGTAAACATTATGGCCAACTGTAAAATGGAAAATAATGACATTATTATCCCTCCTATCCCTACACGAGATTCCATTGGCCGCGACGCGGTAGTGGGGTCAAAGTTTCAGGCATGCAGCTGTCTGACTCCAGTCTGAAATCGAGTCTAGATTTAGCCGTCGCGAGGGTAGCAGTCGGTTTGGAGCACTCAGGCATTCACCGACATCGCGCGAACTTTAAATACGATTCTGAATCGAGTTTCCGAGTGAAATTTACGTTGATTTGTCTGTAGCGAACTCTTCGGCATGTGTGACGATAATATTTGTCTCGTGTTTAGTGTGAACGGATAAGTGATCTGAATGAAGTGCAACAAGGTGCTTATTCGTTTCGTTTACGGTTGTCATGGGGATGTGAGTTCAATGTTTACCAAATTTTCAATTTCTGTAGACTCCTGCTTCTATTTAAATGGGCAAGTGCTAAAGATATTCTTTACCAGAAATTGTGAATAACTTTCAGGAGGTTACTTGATTCGATTCAGTTTTTTCCGTCTGAATCTGTTATTTATCACCACAATAAAGACGACGATATCAAATGCGTTTGAACCATGCTTCTATTAAGACAGGACAAACTGATATTAGGAAAAGCTAATGGCACCTTCAGAAAAATAGGTTACGGTTCACTCTTCAGACCCAAACAGCTTAAACCATGTTGAAATATACTTATTTGCATAGATAAATCCGCACTGCGCTTGTTCATCTAAAAAGGAGTGATTGACAGGCGAGTTTGTTCTGACAGTGTACCATAAGCACAAACTGAATTCAAAGAATTTTAATTTTGGACGAGTGTGTTGTTGGCAATCTGAAGTCCAAATTTGATTGCTGTTTTCGCCATCACAGCCTCTTTAGTTGAGATTATAATCATTGTGATCTTCTGTTCACAAATCTGGATAAAATAAAATTAGAAAAAATGTATTCGAAACTGGTAATTCATTTTCTGACGACCGACGGCATTTTAAGTAGGACTCCTAGTTCCTCTGTTATGTTCTTGATTTTTTCTCAGTTCGTCCCTCGAAATTAAGAATGAAATTTCTTTAAAAGAAATTGCACAACATGCCAATATAGGCCGTCACCAAAAATCGATACAAATGCGATTTTTCAATTAAAAGTATAGGAAAAAAGATCCATATTGTCATTTGCATGACGATTTGCAATGTAAAATTAAGCAGTAAGTCCAAATTTTTCTCCTTGCGAACTATATCCTACTTCGAAGAACATGAGAGGTCAACAACTCTATCAGATTGTTTACTTTGATTCAGAGAGATATGACGTCAACCAACGCAAAAATCTTATTTGATACAAAATATAGAACAGGACGGGACTTTCGATCAAATCGACCCTTTTTGAAGGTACACTTGTTGCAGAGTGATGTAGCAAAATGCAAGTTGAATTTGCAGCCTGCATTAACATCGTCCTTTAAGCCTTATTAGAACAACTCATTTTAATAGTTTGAACTCAACGGCGCATACACCACATAGGCAAAGGACAGCAAAAAGGCACAGACAACAGAATATGATAAAACCACAGAGGGAAGTTGTCAACATCGCCATAAGAGCAATATCAATGGTTCAAATAAATGTAAAAATGTATAATTGTAAACTCGACTATAAAGAGAAAAAGAGGTAGAAAATATTGTGTTACTCACTACAGCGAACTAAAAAATTACATTAAACAAATGGCATTTACATTAAACGGCTTCAACTTAAATTCTCAACTAGAAACTTCACTTTTGGGCTGAACATCAGCTCACCAGTCAATATATTCGATTAAATTACCTGACAATTATTTATTATTTAAATTCAGTGCAAGCGCTTATTCCAGCCCTTTATTAAATTATATCTCCATCCGAGTCTTCATCCTTGCATCTCAAGGGATATCCTGGGACCTGATTCTTGTCTAATTTAATGACCTAGACATAACATTCGAAACTCAAAAAACTTGGAATTTTTATTCCACTTTTTTACTTACTTAATTGAGACAAAACTCAGTTGTTTGTGTTGCCGAACTAGTGAGTGGCCAAAATGTCAGGGTAAAAATTAACATACATTATAACACAAAATTAAGTCCCCGATATAAAATGCATTTGGTGATAAACCTCTGTGTTTTTTGCGGATTTCGTAACGGAAACGACAGGTGTTGCAACGCATAATCGCGAGCTTCCGGAAGTTCAAAGTCCCGCTATTTACAAAGCAATGAATAATGCGAAACGCGTTATAGAATAACTCCTAATTTAGCGTAGCCGTCAACTTGCGATAAGATTCATGCATCGGTGATAACGGATGATAGTGCGAATCGTCTTTCCACCGGAAAACCTTGTGACGTAAACATCGCTCAACTCGTCGCATTGTTTTAGTTGCCATTCGATACGATAATTATAGCGAACTCGAGTAAATAAACATTCCATTAGGCAAAGTCAACTGCTGTTCGCTTTTATATAGACTTGTCAACTTATAGATACGGAGTGACATCACATCAATATTATGTTCGTTTGGTGACAAAGTATTTCCACTCGCTAATATCAGTCTTCCAATGGTCGAAACCGAAAATCTTTAGTTTTGATACAGTGTGTATTTAAGTTCAATAAAGTTATTGAACTATCTTACTCAGAAAATCACCTTCCTTCCAATGTCTATTATTTGTACAGAATATCTGAACAGAATAACTATTATTAAGAACATATACCAAGTTATGGCCTACAATAAAAATAAGAAGAGTGAAGCACTGTTGTAAATAAAGATATGTGCAGATGAAGGTCTCAAGTTTCGGAGTTCAAAGAGAAAGCTGTTCTCGGAGTCGTGGATATTTTAACGCTTGCAGCGAGGTGTGCATTATAATATTCAACAATTTCCATTACAATTATAATAGTTCCCTATAAATCGATTATGTTTGCTCCAAGTAGAAAGAAATGCCAGAACCGAATAATTATTATCTTTATTAACTAGACTCCAACTAAAATTTGCACATAAAACTAACAATTTTTGGGATAAATCAGTTTGAAATGCAGTTACTTTTGCGAGTGCGTCAATGTTGTTTTAAACTGAATTTTAAGGATGCCCCTTCAAACCAGAAGCTATATTTGAATAATATTATGTCGTTGGGTTCTAATGGATTGCGAGATATAGTTACTATTAGAATTGAAAAATGCTATGCTAATTCTATATGGAATATATAATACACGCACTTGAGCAGGTTTTTTGCGTCGAAAGACCTTTTTAAAGGATTTGTAGTTTAGTTTTGATAACGAATCTTGTATATTTTTGATTTATGTAAAAATCAGGCTGAGTCTGCATAACTTTTACGAGGCACAAAACGAAAAAATACTATTTTTAAAAACAAACCGAGCAACGCATCTACTGAGGAACATAGAAAATGCAACACGCATTAAATGTGGATATATTTTATTTATACTTTCCAAAGTAGTTGGGATAGATGTGAATAACAATCGATGGCATATTTGAATAAGTTTGAAAGCAATTCGTAAAAATTCATTAGTGAGTTGCCCCTCTACGTGATTTTTAACATTCCGCAACTCTTCGTAGTTTACTGCGAATGAAATAATCAATATTTGCTTATGATAGGTTCTCCCACAATAATCTTGCCTCATCACATAGACTTTTGAAGATGTAGCAATTAACTAATATTCCATGTATGTCCAAAAGGCAACAAATATAGTAATTTTAAGGGTCACTGAAAAGTTTCTATTAACTATAGCAGATATGGTCTGGCATTGTCTAGCTGAAAAAATGGAAGTTGTTGAACTTAGAACAACGACACAGACTGTAATACGTTGTAAATGTAGGATTAACTGTTAATGCCCAAAAACTAGAGGTCACCGGTTTCCAGATATTATAGCAGTAAGCGCATCCTTACACGGCCACCATGAACCCACAAACTCAAACGTCACCCGACACTGAAGACCACCCGATTCCTCTAATGATTCCAGTAAGCGCATTCTTGATCCATTGCTGAAGCAAAAGCAAATAACCTGCTTTTTTTTTCTTCTTCTTATGTGTCCAAAATATGTAAGAATATGTTGCAGTATAGGGTATGTGGAGCATTCTACTCCACCACCATATCTGCGTCGTCGGGTTAGTTGTCCAATGTTTTTGTTAAACGGAATCTGACAAAAATGTTTTCGTTTACAGCACTTCATGCAGGAAACCAATCGACAAAATGGAGGACTATGTGTTACAATAGTGCAAATAATGCATGTACAGTTGCAATAAATCTGTTATATTTTTTTGGGATCAGCGCTAAAGTAATTGTCTCCATATTGACGAACTAATATGTTTTGCAACCTATTCAACCAAATTAACATGACACATTGTTTGATTAGTTATCAGGTCGATAACATAACACAGTCGTGCTCTTGGATTGGTGACAAAAAGATAACTTATTTCGATTTTTTTTATTGGGAATAGGAGCGTACAAAATGTGGATTGCTATTAAATTTTGATATCGCAAATACATGCCACAATGACTTTAAGTGAACAAAAAATTTTAAGGGCAAATCATGAATATCAATTCAACAAGTGCGACTATTTTTTTGGTAGTACAGGTTATGGTAAGCATGGTGCAATGTATTTCTAATTATTTTTCATTTTCAATTCGTTACCGCGAGCTTAATGAGCTTTTTTTATTTCATGCTCTCATGGTATAAGCTTTACCTTGAGGGTATAACTAAATTTCTTTTTGTGTTATTTTATATTAGTGCTGATGCCTGCAATGATTTCTCTGATTAGAAAAAGTAAGTGACAATAAAGGAGTAGATGTTGTTACTACCAGTTTCGCTGACAGTTTAAGAGAGATGTTAAGGTTTCATGTTTATATATATGTCGTAATCGGATATTCCAGCCATTCGTTTATTAAATACCACACCGTTTATTTGACACGAACCCTTATTTGGGACGTCGTTGTCACACGTCATATCTCTATGTTAGCCAGTTTCGAAATGCAACAGAACGGTTTTGGCTTTAAATTCGCGAAGGCATTATCGATTCCCATCGTTCTGCGTTCTGCATTCGTTGCAATCTGCTTTGCGTTCTCCGGCTGTAGCTCGAGATATGTAATGATAAAAGAATGAAGATCTATCTAAAGCGTTCGTAACCTGGTTCGACGTGGAACACAATTACGAACTAATCTTTACGTTAGTTCAAACTAATATCAAAAATTTAAGAAATGAGACGCCGAGTAGGGTCAAACGATATAATTTATAGCGGAAATTTAAAGTTGTATAATGGATATAAATTCCAAAGCGTATATTTTACTGAGATCAAAAAATTACTATCATTCTAGAAATGCGTTTTTTAAAAATTAATATTAACCGGTTCATTAAGAGCAACCGTTGGTATGTAAATTGATTGGTAAAGCAATAACGCGGGAAACGCTAAAAATCTTAATAATTTTATTGCGTCGCTTATTAGTATTACGATGCAAGAAGGAAGAAGAATTATAAAATCGTTCTTTTGAAGCATGTAAAAATAGTGACAATAATGGCCTTCATGTGATTTTTCCAAGACTTCCGACAAGTTGAATCATGTTCAACTTGTTGCGATATTTGGACTTTTCAGATACTGAAAATCCATTGTCATCAAAGGAAGCATTTCTTCATCATCGTCTCTAGCTTTACAACCCTGGTTGGGTCTCCGCCTGCTGAAGAATATGTCTCCATCGTTGTTTCTCTGCCGCCTGGCTCTGCAATTTCGAACTCCTAGTATTCTTAGATCCTCTTCCACCTGATCTTTATATTGCACTTTTCGTCTGCCCCACTTCCGAATACCAGCTGATTTTTAGTAGACAATATGTGAACTTCCATACTTTGACAGCAACTGGTCAATTTACAACAACTAGTTAATGTTAATTGTTATTAATATAATTATAAAACTGCTAAAAACAAAATTAACATATATAGATATAAAGGTATGTATTTTTTAAATCAGGAAGAAAACTTCTTTCAAATGAATTACATTATAATGGATGATGTTTAAAACAATGCAAGTTTTATCGTTTTGATAGATTTCTAACTCATGTTTTTCTATTCTATAATTACTAAAGGATGTGTAAGTTTTTTTCCAATTCTACAAGATTTGGCTGTAGTTATGGTGTATGGAATACCTACGAATTATAAAAAATTGTTTTCATTTTTGCTGCAGACTTGGGAGAAACTTTTTCGGAGAGAAAAATATAGATTTTTTATGTTAAATTCAGCACTGAAATATGTTATGGTAAGCCAAATACTTTTAAATTTGAAATTTTGATTAGTTTTGTTTGCGGCGATTTTGAATCCAGTGGTCTTGCCAAATTTGAAAAGTGTGCCTTAACAATGAAAAACGAATTATGCACATGCTATAAGCGAAGGGACTTCCAAAAACTAAATAATTAATTTCCAAATACTTGAAATACGTAAAATTTTATTACGAATGTATAAACTGTTCTATAAGCAAATTGAACTTTTTCCTGCAGTGGTGTGACGAAGTCTATGGAAAAGTCTTCAACCGATTTTGAGGACGATCCGTCGGAGAAGGAAGACTCTAACATGTGGGACGTTCTAGATGCCGCCGCTGATTGTGACTGTCCCGGACCCCCTCCAGAATTCTTACTACCGCCACCACCAAGACCACCCGCCCTACAACCATCGGATCCGATGCTTTGTACAGATGATTCGATATCCATAGAAACTTGCGATGCTTTACCTGTAAGTTTTTTTAATATTAAATATTATTTTTGCTATGGTTTTAATATTTTTAGAATAGTTTCTATTCTAAAAAAATTAGATAAAGATTGGCGACATTGAAAACCTCTCTTTAGTATTAAAACTTCTTTTTGTTCTATATGCTATGCCATAACTTTACGTGCTTGCTATAGTGTTAGAAATTCTTTTATGTTTACTATTAACTATTTCATCATCAAGTTTTTTTCACTAATTTTAATTGGGAGCTAAAAACTTGAAACAGAAGCATATGTTTCACTTGATAACCAAATAACTATATATTAATATTGGCCCAAAAAAAATTGAAGGTATGTCTCAAATTGTCTATATTCTATTTTTTTTTGCAGTTGTTAATTACAAAAAAAAAGCAATTTGATTTATCGATTTACTGCCATATAGCCACTAAATGTATAGTGGCCAAGTCTATATTGATATCAATCACTTTCGAAGCTTACATGAAAATTGCTGGTAAGAGATTATGCGCATTTGCAAGTCATTTCAAAACTCGCTTTAAACTAATAAGTCCTTCTGGCCTTCAACATTCTCTGACAGTTCGTCAATTGGGCAATATTTTCTCTAAATCCGTCCTGATCCCATTTAATTTTTCGAAATTTTCATATTATATCTTTCAAAAAGGTTAAAGCATTAAATAACTAAGTTATTTAATGCTTTGACTTAGTTATTAACTACTTTTGCTTTGTTAAAATAGCAGGTGATAATAAAGAACAAACACCTTTAACGGCGCAAAATCTTAACACTTCCCAGTAAGCAAACTTATTTATTTTTGTATATTTCACATTTTTTGAACATTTTTGAAATAATTTTTCAAAATTACTGGTTTTGTGTGCGGTTTTTCGTGGCGTTTCAAACGATCAAATTCGAGAAATAAAACCATTTCCTTAAAAATATATCTCGGAAACATCCAATTTGTTAGATAATAGCCCACCGCCTGGCAACTACGTTTATTGCCCTCATCTTACAGTTATAATTCTATTTTACGCTCTGCTTTGTAAAGTTAAATAAAGTCGGGCAAATAAAGTGTATGGGAACAGTTGCATTCGCGTCCAAGTTGATTTACTATCGAACCGATAGCTCATGTCAATTAGGAACGCACTCCCAAGTCATAATCTCGATCTCGGCTAAGACATTACACCTGAATGGGACTATGTAATCTATTATCTACATCCCTTTGCCGCTATTATGTAACATATAGGTAATTAAGCTAAATGCTACTATATTGTGCCAAATTGATGGAGCAATCTGTTAGCTGTTATTGTCGAATTTCAATATCGGCGTTCTCTCAGTATAGATTCCCTTTATGAGTGGTTATTGAGCACATTATTACATGTTCATACAACCTTTCCCATTTTTGATGGTTTTAAGTGTCTTCGTTATTAAAAAACTAGGATGTTGCGGCTATTTTTTCATGAAATAATAGATGGCACCAACAGAAATGTCATAGCTGTCTCGGATTTCTCATATACAGGGTTATTTTGAAAATGTTGCATTTTAGACGCCCCTTGTAATTCGTTTGTAAACTTATCGGAAACAAGGAAACTGAAACTTGTGTGTTTTTTTCATAATTTTATTAGTCTTAGGTATTTGCAATTTGCATAAATTCAAAATTCAATTTCATTTTATGTTTGTTTTCCTAATATACTTTAGTTGTCAAACAATCATGGCATTTCGTCATAGTTATCAGAAATTTGGTAAAATAAGGATGTATTGTTAATGCGCATTCAATACCAGTTTATTTTGACAGTTAACTAACTGGTATATATGTTATATATTTTTTAAAAGCTAATAACAAGCCTAATGAAATGACATACAGGGTAATCACTTAAAAAAACAAGTTTCAGGAGAAAATTTACTACGAGACTGGAGACGTAAAAATTCCTAACCAGATTGATTAGTTTTCTAATTTTAACGCACAACCGAATTGGAAAGGATGTCCAAAAATGTAAAATTTCCAAATTTACCTTGTAAAAAAATTAAAAAGTCATAAATTACTATCATTTACAATTGACGTATCAAATCTCTCTTCGAAGTTTTCATAAATAACTGAAGAGTCCATTGGTTGCAACAAGACAAACTATATTCATTAAAGCACTCAATTTTTGTAATTAACTAACGAGGAACATCGCCCTGTGACGCTTATTACAATTCTGCGCATTCTTTAGTTACTCTGTCGTTCCAATTAAAGCGAACGAACCACTAAATTAAACTAAATTCACAGAAATGTACGTTTAGAGAAATGCGACAAAAATTTCAACCACACGAAATGGTTTCAACGATACAAGCCGTCAGGAAGGACCAAACTTTTTTAAATGAGTTCTTAACGATGATAGAAATCAGCTTTGGTAAGTGGCAGAAAGCCAAGTGGAAATAATTTAAAGGATGCGAAAAAATGTTTGACCTTGCCCTATGTTTCTACTCAAATATAATCTAATGAGATAATGGTGATTTTTCGTGTATTGAACCGGGTAGTAATCCCATAAGAAATTTAAGGACGTGTGAGTATCTAGGGTACTACAGAAAAGACACGGCCACCCCGAATAAGATAAAAATCTATCCCGCCACTAAAAAATATAAGTAGATATAAGTTAAAACTTGGCCTACCGTTTTTATCTGACTTTCCCGTCATGGGTAAGCAGGTAGGAATAGGTCTACCTGTCTTAAAAGGATGCATGGTGCTGAATCCCATTACGTTTGTAACTGTAAACAGCAACATGAAAATTGGTTAATAGGAGTTTTTGATTTTTAACATGAAACAATCGGTGAATTTTGTTGCTTTTTCAAATATACAAAAATAAATCAATTGATGGTAATCCAACAAATGGAATAGAAAAAGAAAATAAATATAGCACATACCTACAACGGATTTAAAAAGGTTGTGAAAACAGGAAAAGTTGGACAAAAAACATTTTTCTACTCCCGTCTGTAAAATGCCTAATTACACTCCGATCTAGCGTGCGGGAAGCGTCACTTTACCACTCCAGTTTCGTTTCCCACGTATCTGAGCCACTTCGGACATTTCCGAAATTTTACCGCACGGGTTTGGGAGCATTCGGATGTTTTCGGAGATATTTCCCGCGAGTTGATTTGTGACGTTTGTCAATACTGAAATGTACTCAAAAACTAACGGTCGTAGAAAAAGTATAGTATGCAACACGTTCGTTAAACTTTTTAAGTCACTCGTTTATTAAAAACTCGCCCCGCTCGTGTCAAATAAACTCATGAGTCAAATGCCGTTTACCGCACTTGTTGTATAATGTACTATTAACTGCAGTCCAGTACAGCGTGTTGCTTCCAGTCAAATTTTGATATAATAATGAAACTTGTGGATTTTGTACTATTTCTATGATATACACACGGTAGAAATAAATCTGCTTCTATTTTAGTCTCAAAAGTTTCATCAACACTCGCGTCTCTCTCGGCATTTAATTGAACTAATGATCCTCCTTTTCATTACCAACTTAAAACAAAACTGTTGATCGTCATCGCCTAAAGGTTTATTCATTTTTAAGACAAAGATTTTATAAAAACTTGCGTAATTTAACGGATTTACAAAACTACTAATAAAAAATAATCGCAGTCAACATCAATGCAAATGACGTAAGATAGATAGATATTCTTTGTTAGTTCCAATTATTCTGTTTACAGGGGTAGACCTTGCCATTCACAAAATATATATATATTAATCGCTTAGTGGAATACAAAGAGCGCTTATACAATGCAGTACATATAATACAAACATATGATAACACTATAAAGAAAAACTTTTATCTCTTCTTTAGTTTTGCTTTTTTTTACCTTTAACATAATATTATAAAAAAAACAACACATAGAATCACAAAACTAAACTGAATATTATCTCTGAGCAAAGTTAAACCAGGGAAATTAATAACAAATACTAAGGATATTGTCGAACTTCCATTGTCTTTATTTTTTGTTTACACAACGTTTCGAACAGATGTATCACTACCCGTTATCAAGTGGAGACTTGGTTAATTCCAAGGCTACGAGGCTTATATACTAGACGATAGTGTTCAACCATAACGGAGTACCCGACTCCAGAGTCAAGTGTGAGGCTGTTCCGCTAGTACGCCAACATTGGTGCGTTCTATTAAGGGTTGCCAGATTGCAGATATTTCCACGCTAAAGATTTTTTCATTGTTTTAATGAATACAGCTTTCTTAAACTTGCGCTTATTCCGATGCGATTCCCTGTAGACAACCCGGCTTTGGACCATTTGATGTGGTGTTGTTTGGTTCATACAAGTTTCGCGATTCCTGACCCCTCATTGTATGGTTCCTATATTCTTCAACTCTAACGCTTAAATGTATTTTTCTTTATCCAATATATGACTTTCCACATTCACAGGGTATTTGGTAGATACACTCTGGAGTCGTTGTTTCTGGCTTTGTTCTTGTAAGTATACTCCTTAATATCGTCTTTAATACTGCTTAATTCTACATCGAGAGTTGCTTCGTCACTGCATATTGTGATTGATCTTTTGCAAAGTGTTTGGATGCTACCTAGTTTGGTTGGTTAGTTCTGGTTAGACTCAAAATTTAAATACTGTCCGGTACGTGAAGGTTTGCTAGATACTGAAGTGGTGATAGAGGCGTTATTTCTACTTACATCTAGAAACGATAGACAGTCGTTCTTCTCTTTCTCAACAGTAAATTTAATGGACGGTCGCAAAGAATTAAGATAGTTGAGAAAGGAATCTAGCTCTCTATTGGTTCTATTCCACACGATATCGAAGCCAGACCCTATAGACTTAACAATTGCCACATCTATAGCGTGAGTTTCAAACCATTCCATGTATACAATCACTACCAACGGGGAGAGGGGGAGCCCATCGGTAGGCCATCATCTTGTGCATAAAACTTTGACTTAAAAGTAAGATTTATGCAGACAGCACTTAAGCAGCTCCATCATTCCCTTCAGCGGTAGCGAGGTTCTGCCGGGAATGTTGTATCATTCCTCAATTTAGCCTCGACAATGTCTACCGATTCCTCCAAGGGCACGTTGGAGTACAAACTTACCACTTCAAAGCTAACAAACTTGTCTGAAGGAAATTATGTTCCGTTTTGTTAAATGTAAAATATAGCGTCTGCATTTATGCAGTGCTCGATAGATTCTTCTTTCAATCGCCGACAAAACATTGCCCAAGTGTAAACGGAAAGCAACAGCAGAACGATGTGAGATAGATACTCTCTCTGTATTGACGATCCCATACGTGAAGGGAATCCTAGAAAAGATCAGTCGAATGGCAAAACAATACAAAACAATCAGATCCGGGACGACATTATGGAGCATACTCAGTAGAATGTCATATGAGAAACAAGGAGACCTTAAAGTTAGTTGTTGAAAAGTTAGAGTTGAAATCGTACTTATCCTTTTAAAAATAATAATACCGTAATTATTCCACAGGGTGTTTTAAAATTAAAGTCATGGAGCAACCATAAAATTAATACTGTATAATGACTAAAAGTTTTCTAAAAAATTATGAAAATCGACCTAAAAATTAAAAAAGTTCTGAATCCTCAAATTTTCCTAAAAATTTGTGGCCTTTTTTTGTACCTGAGTGACTTTTTTCGTTTATAAACAATTCATAAAATGTACTACTATTATTAACCAGAATCACCACACAGTTCCCTTATTATTTTACCCGTAACACGCGCATTTGCAACGGGTGTGTTTCACATTATATTATTCCATTTAACTAAGTTATGTTTTTGATTCTAGTCGATCCATTTTCTCCCGAATTTTGGGAATCGCTTAACCAGAACTTTCGCGAACAATCCGCAAAGTTCAAATATCAGCGTTAAGTTTACCGCGTTCATTGATTAAGTTTATTGGGTTATGCTGATGAGTTTGTCATTCACGAAATCTGTCGAATCTGGCGAAAACTTCCCGCCGAATTTTCCAACTCCATCGCTGAAAAGTCGAGGAGCTAGATAATTTGATACGTGCTTTTTTGAACCGCAATTGTTAAAAGTCAATCTAGGGTAACGATTTCTTGAATAGCGACGAGAATATTCACTTACCTGAAGAATCGTGGAATAAATTTAATTCCTTTTTTAATATAGGAAACTGGGTTTTGGATTATTGCATAGGACAGGAACGAATTAAACGGAGCGAGAGAAAAATTTCTGTATTTACTTCTCTTGTACGCAGGTAAATAGTAATTAATATTAGAAAATAGAAAAACATAGGGTACGCTGACATGGATACTTGGATGCGATAGACAAAGGGTGGAAAGTTATGACGGAAAAGCAAAAAACCCATTTTACAATAGAAAAATGCGGTTAGTTATGGGAATTCTTTTCTTTCTTTTACTCACTGATAAAAATAGAAGAATGGGGAATTCTCGTAGTTTCATGAAAAGACCCCAATGAGTGCAATTTGATCCAAATTAACTATGATGCAGTTTGAGACGGAAATGCAATTAGCAATAGCAACGTCAAGTTTATAAGTCACGAATAAGGGATTAGGGAATATTTGGGAGGTGGATTAGTTTCCAATATGGAAAATAAAATTTACCAAAGGACTAATAAAATAGTCGAACAGGGACCGAGACAGAGTATCAAACTAAGAAGTGGGGACATACATCGCGCGAAGAATAGAATTTTTTTGTTTTGAATAATTTCAACAATTAAATCAAAGCCTACTATTACATTTTACTATTTTGGTAACTTGTAATACCTATATGTGAGGCTGCTCAAAACTGCAAAAATCTCTTGTGTGTGTAAGAAAACGGAAAGTTGAAGCAAAACGAAGCGCCGTTCGATTTTTTTCTAAATTTTAAAATAAACTGCTAAAAAATGATATCGGCAAATAAAAAATGTTGTTTTTTGCCATACTTCCGTGGAATACTGTCGCGCTCATCTTTATCTTAATTTGAGCTTCCATGTATCTCATAGTATACTCAAGATTTCTTTAAAACATTGAGTTTTCTTATATACTGCCTGTAAAACGACAGCTCATATTAGAAATAGTAGTCGTATATCATAGGGTATTCTGTTATCAGTTAGGCACTACTACGATATAGAGCAAACGCCAATTTTGTCGTTTGCTCTTAGCTCCAAGCAGTAGTGAAGAATGAAACCAACCACATATGTTGGAATTATGCGTTACCAACCACACATCAAATAGGAAAGGAAAAGGCCCGATAAATATCTGAGTTGTCTAAATAATAACGTACTGGTCGAACTGAGTAAGGTTCTAGCATGCCAACCTCACTTGACCAATTGGTGATGAAGGTGAAGAAAGCAGTTGTCGTCGGCTCCCTGCGTCTGTTGAGCCAAACGAGTTTGACCGATAATCGCCAACCGACGGTCGCAGTAACGATTTGGAACTCTGCATGTCGCCTTATGGGACCGAAGCCATATGATACAATATGTCGCAATGTCTTTTATCTGGCCTAACCTTGTGGCAACCATATTAAATAGATTTGCAATTAGGCTTATTAAAAATAATATCGGTTGTTTAAAGATAAAAGAAGAAAGATAAGAGCATATTCTACAATAGATATTTTGAAAGTCTCCTTATTGAATTTTTAGCTATTGAAACATTTTAAATTTAATATTTAATCTATTTAATCTGTAAAACTAAATAATCTTTGAACTGTCATACTGTGCCGTTATATGCAAGCGTTTTTGTTATGTACCTAGGCCAATATAGATTAGATTATGGGATCATTCCCATTATTAACGCGATGTTTAAGCAATGGCTTTTATCGGCTGAAGAAAACTATCAACTTAATAACCACTATGTAAGTATTTATATCAAATACAATTCCTGCTTAATTTCTCAAAGGAACTTCCACAGTCGACTGTGATACTATTTACAAAACTTCTGGATTCCTCCTGCGTCGGTTGTTGTTGAGTCGAACTTGCTAACGTTTCGCCAGTCATCCTGTTGGCTTCTTCAGAGCTTAACCGAAAAGTTAACAATAACCGACGCATAAGCAATCCAGAAGTTTTGTAAATGGCACAACTCTTGCTTTTTGCTTTTACATTCTACTTGATAGCCAAATGTATTTTTTAACAAAGCTGTATGTTTTGTCAGTAACAGAGTGCAAAAAGGGACCGTGTGAATAATAAACTCTCAAAAAACCGTGAAATAATAATCAAGGAACCGATCGATTGTTACTTCAAACGTAACTAATTGCATTTGAATTTTTAATATTTGTGTCCCGTTAACTGGTAGCTGTTTGCTCACAGAAACAGGGAGTTAATGCGCACTTCAATTATTATTATCAGCTCCAAAACCTTTAGTGTGGGTGCATGTGTCCTTAACTTGTTTTGATTTAATTCATATTAAAATTTCACACACAAAAGATAAAAATCGTTAATCGCAATCTCTTTTCTGTGTTGGCTGAAACTACAATGACTCCAAATTGAATTGCAAAAACGGTCTTTATTCGTGGCGAAGATTCTGAAACTCAAATTGACATTTGTGCTAACTTTTATTATTGTATCAGTTATACAACAGCATATGCCGTTGATTACATCGGAAGAGCAATATCATAGATATAGAATATATAGAATAGCGTTTCAAACAAAATATGTTTGTTACAAGAGTTCACAGAAGTTAATTAAAAATTAAAAAATCAAATAAACCAACCAAAACTATGTTCTGTCGACAGTGGCACTTTTACAACCAACAATTTATATCACGTTAATATATCGCAACTCTAACAATGTGAAATCAGCACAAGAGTTCGTGTTTCATTTTGATATACAAGATGTTAAACTTTTAAAGTAGATATCGATCGTTAATGATAATTCTGGAATGGGTCAAAAACTGTTTGCATTATCACCAGATATTTTATTAATTAAAACTTTTTTCTGTGAAATACTTAACATGGTTAATCAACTGCGTTTGAACGATTGTGACCCTTAACATTATAATTATTTTTGCTTATTTTGAATTATAAATTCGGTATTTTTAGCGTTTTGGAAATTTAAATAAAAATCTAAATTTATTTCAAAAAATCGGCGTGTATCTCGAGAGACGTTGAGACGTATCTATGAACAATTTTTGATATTAAAACTTTTAACGTTTTGCTGTAAAAAAACTGGCCATTTTACTACTTTCCCTAACATTCCTGTTCTCTGTGTAGCAAGCTTTGTAGTCAACAACAGCCTAATTCAAAAGTGCTCGCTGGTGTCCTGTATGATCTGAACTTCTCAAACCAACCGCAATTTTAAGAAAAAATTACAGAAGAATAAGGAATTATAGTTTGGCACAATGGCGTCGTATTAAAAGCGGACAAGCTTTGGACAAGCTGTGGTGTGTAATCTCGTCACTGTTTCCAATTTACTGTATCGAATTTCTTAGCTGTGGAAACTTAGGTTTGAATAAGATAGGAACAATTCATTTTAATTGTTCTAATCGATTCACTTCTACAGTTCCAAGATGCTTGTCGAATTGCAAAACCTGAACCGATTTGTGTTATAAGATAAATAGAACTAAAATAATGCCGTTTAAGGAAAAATTTACTCTTCCTTATTTACTCCGCGATCTACAAAAGTTGGAATCCTTCCTTTCCTGTTTCTCACGGACCCAGCTACTTCGGACATTTCCGGGATATTACCGGACAGGTTTGGGAGCAATCGGATGTTTTGACGTTTGTCAATTCTGTTGGTTTGCAAAAATGTAAACAAAAACTAGTGGTCGTACAAAAAGTACAGTATGCAACACAGTTGGTAAACTTTTTAAGTCAATCGTTTATTAAACACTTGCTCCGCTGCGCTTCGCGTGTGCCAACTGAACTTGTGAGTCAAATCCCCTTTACCATACTTGTTGAATAACATACTATTTCCAAGATTAGCTATTTTCGTGTTGTATGAACATTAAGGGTTACTGCCAATTTAATTATTCGTCAACCTTCATATAAATTTCTGAGAACTCATAGGCAAATCAACCAGCTAAAACAATAACATAATAATTTTAAAGTGAAAAGCAAAACATAAAAGAAAATGTATTTTTACAATTTAATACTGTATAGAACCTCTATACACCTTCGTGTGTGGACTGTATCTTGCTCTCGTACCGTTCAAACGGACTTTCCTATGTGGTGGTCAGTTCGGTACTGGCGCGCTGGGCGGCATCCCGTCGGCTGCACAAACGGTCTGGCACGCACTTGGACCGTGATAGATGCATGACAGTCACGTGACTCACATAGTGTTCACACGTAGCGGGGTTTCACATATAGCAACGAAAAACTAATAGGTTCTTAACAAATACCTTCAATTAGTCTTCCTATATAAAAATCCTCAAGATTGTGTTTGAGTTCTAGAAGATTTCTTGAAGCAACATTTCGCGTTTTTAACTTCAGTAGTGTAATTTATATCTGGATCAGGCCTTTTAATCCAACCGCTGCTAGGTTCTAGGTTTAAATACAATTTTTTGCCACCTGTGGTCTCAAATATATGATGCAAATGGCCAACATATGATCCTAAAATGTTACTTATCTCCGTGTCTATCATGAATTCTCTACGATCGCATAATAAAATACCTCTTCACGTCAAAATAGACCCTGCATATGAATTCTGTAAACTAGTTTACGTCGATCAAAAGCAAAAAGGCTAAATCGTTAATGGTCCAATTTACATGTTCCCTAACATACGTCAAACGATGTGCTTTGGTAAGATGAGGAACTGTTGGTGCTATTACTACCATTTTTTAGTTGTATTGCTGTAACCCGTTTTAGTACCTAGTTATGCCTTGTAAACGCGAATAACTATCACGGACAAGCTTTCTTCTATAATTTCCAATTTGTCTACATTGGGATACAGTACCGTACAGTACCATTTTATCTATTACTCAATACTGTTTTTGCAGTGGAGTGTATTTGCAGCTTGCTCCCCGAACCAGCTTTACAATGACAAGCAACACGATTTATGGATACTTATCCCTTTACCTGTTTTTAATTTTGATAGTTTGAAGGCACATTAAAAATTTCCTTAAGTCGGTTCCTGCAGTCTGCAGTAGGCCCAATTAAAATTACATGCTTTGCATTTCATAATGCTTCGCCTTCTGCAAAACTTCGGCTACAATATTAAAATTTAAATATGATAAGAGATTTCATCATAAGATATTCTTGAGTCATTTTTCATTGCCACAGACTACAAAAACTGAAAACCGAGCCACTAATAATGTTTTATTATCGCTTCTGCAGTTAGCTTCCACGTTTTTTTACTGTTGGTAACGCCACCATGGGATAATAAATGTGCGTGTGTAAATTAAAGTGTAAATCTGACTTTGCGAAGCATTTCGTAACATTGGAACCGGCACGAGCGCCCGCACTAGTGCAGTGCATCAGCAATGGCCTGTTAATATTTAATTTGTGACTAGTTGTATTTCCCAGGGGTTTTAATTATATTTCGTATGCAGATTTCGGCGTTTCAAAATACACTCACAGTTTGACGTGCCATTCCCTGTTATTACGGCGCGCGTTTTTTGGCTTCACATAATTTCACTCCAGGCGAAATTCGCCCATTAAATTTCAATTTATCGCAAATTTTGTCGATACGGACCAACAAAGGGCCGTTTGTTTTTTTGAAACGAACAACCTAGAAAACGCTAATTATATTATTCGATCTGATTGCGGTTATTGTGCGATTGTACCGTTTTAAACAACAGATGTATTGTTTAGTTTTCAGTTTCAATTTACGTTCTTCTCGATTACGTCGCGTTCCTCGCTTTAATTCGGGCGAGGTTTTCGGTAAAATATCGTTTACACTATTGAAGCGCACAAATATGTACAGTGTGTCCATTTTTCGTTATTATTGGAGGGTATCTCGGTTACTATTGAGATACTTAGACTTGAGAATGAATTTCATATAGTGGCCCAAAACGTGTGCTAAAGTACTATATGTCACTATTTTGAAAAAAGAGTTTAATTCTTCCGTAAAATCAAGAGTTCTTAATTGATCGTTATCTGGTCGGCCCTAATTATAAAATAAAAATATAGTACGTTTTTATTGTGGGGTATGTCAGTTATTGCACAGTTACTGTTAAAAATAGAACGATACGTAATATTGTGCTCGCCTCCTCGGGAAACAAAAAATGACGTTTCGCAAACAGTCCTAACTGGCCTTTATTTTTGAGATACAGGAAAAGAAACTGGTTATTTCAGTTACCGTTTGTATTTTAAACAAAATGTGTCCTAATGAGATGTGGAAAACGGGATTTTATAGATCGTTTTACTTACTTAGATTTTTTGTAGAAGATATAATGCAAGTTATTTTTAATAAACATATATTACGACATTTTAGAAAATATACTACAACTATTCTATACTATCCTAATTTGTTTCCACTTAGGAATATTATTATTGTTATTAATATTGCAAAAACATATAAACTGCAATATAGAAAAATTGTAAACATTATTCGATGGTTACTGTATTAATTGCTTTGAAACATAAATAGCGTATACTGTGAAACTATGTCTTTCATCAGAAAGCAAACAGGTAAGAACTGTGACAATAATGTAATCTGAACTACTCTTTTTTTTATTTATTTTAAAATTTTAAGGAAACAAATCCATCCCCAATAATCCATCAACAATACTTATTTTTACAAATATTTACCTTACTATTTATTATACAATTAAATTCTAGGCAGTAATACTCGTAAATGCCCAATGCAGAATTCATAAATTAAGCTAAAATTTTTTTTATTTTTTTTGTACTAATATTAATTCAACTGGAATAAGATTAAAATAGAAAAGAGGTATATTTTTTAAAACGATTAAAACTAGACAATTATTCATTTTTGAAAAGTGTATAAAAAGCGCCATCGAATTTTTACCAAATATACAGGGTTAAACAAAACATTGCGATACATGATGTTTAAAATACAAAAAGTAGTTCAAATGCGAGGAATGTTTTGAAAAGGTCATCCTTTGTTACCTTGAATAACTACGAAAAATGGACACATTGTTATCTTAAGTTATTTAAGTTACGCTGCAGATCTTTAATTTTGATTAGTTGTCAAAAGTAGAACATTATTAAAACAATTACAAACATAGACAATATGGTTGCTATCCAGGCAGACTTGACCATTTTTAAAGAAATAGCTATTGTCCAGAAATCGAATGGTAATTATTTTCAAACTCAAAAACGGCTAAATGAAATGTCAATAAACCATATGTTTTTGAAATCAGGAAAAAAAGATCTACGATTTAAGCTAATAGTATATAGGGCAAATGATGTTCCTATCATTTTGACAGCTTGCGATCCTCGTTTGTTTTTTCGGACATTTGTATAAAATAATAGGGCAAAAATCTTCAAACTTTTGTATTTACCCTTTTTTTTATCTTTCAAATTTAACCCTGTAGGTGGGTCTCAAAATATAATGAATAACGCCAACCCCTTACATTAAAAATTTCCGATTTTTGAGACAAAAGTTGTGCAGGGAGAATAACTGAAATAGAATACTTAAGTGATTAGTGAAAAATAAATGTATTATAGTGTATTGAAATCTCCTATCCTTTTTTAGCAATTTTTTTTAACACAATTATGAAACGAGTCGGATACGAAGAACCGAAAGCAATAATTATGTAATACCGAGGAAAGATAAATGATCTCAATAAATATAAATACAAAATGATTCAATAAAAACAAAAATCTAAAAATCTATTCTAGTGCAAGCTTGTAACCGTGCAAAAGACAAATTTAACTGTAAATAGATATCATTTTAGTTAGCGCTGATCTTATGTCGGAATGTAATGAAATAACTACGTTAATAGTGCTCTATAAAAAAATATATAAAGATATTACTTGAGGATGCTCGCGCATGCTCATAAAATTTACAGAATAATCTGTACTTTGCACCTGCTCCATTTCTATTTACATAGCACGGACTGAACCATCGAGCTGAACTGACGGGAAACTCTACCAGCATCAATGTTTAACGCGAAGGCTGACATGGTTGATATGATGAAATACGAAAGTGCGCGTATTATCAGCATAGCCGATTCCTCTAGACTAGCTGGGATAATCGAATGTACGTAATTTGGTACAAATTTTAACAATGACGTTTTGACTGCTATGAAATGCATTGCAACTTTTAATAGAGAAGAGCAAAAAAAAGGATACCTGATATCAAATATTTTTCATATGAATTAATCGAATATTTTCTGATCGGTTTTCCCAACAAGTGCAGATTTTATATATTCTGGTTTTTGAACAAAAAGAACTTTAAAATAATAAGAATAAGTTCGTGAAAAATAGCCATTTACAAAACTGTTGTCGTGCAATGGTTAGCAGGAAAAATATTGCACACAGTTGAAATGGAATATGAAACAATAAAAATTAAAGCCACAGAAATTGCCTAAAATAATACAAACCCTATGCGTAAATTATACATTTTCAACCAACCCAAAAAAGGTTGCAAATATTACTTATTTAAAGGCTGAAAATTTTGTGCACGAAATGGGTAAATATTTATTTCCACGGCAATTTTAACCCCATTTTGAATCCCACCAAAAAAGTAAACAATACGCTTTTCGTTATAATAAATTATATATGGAAAACGGAACAGCGTAAAGCGTAATCCTTTGCATAGAAAGACGGTTTTTTTATATACTCCCGAATGAACTGTTTTTTTTTGGTGAAGTGCGATTTTCCAAATTTCACTACGATTTCTTTCCTCTTGTTTCTCCAAAGATCCTCATTGACTATCGATTTTATCTTTATTTCGATCTTAATGCATCGTTTTTTATTCTGTCTTGAGACTTTGAGCAGCGACGCCTTTTTATTTTATCTTATTTTATGAAATCGAATATTTAGTCTTATAGAAAATTTTTGCATATAAATCTCCAATCAAAAATTAGTTATTTTCGAAATTGTTTTAGGTTTAGGTTTACAAACAAAATCGCTAGCACATATATGCATACATTTCCTCGAGTACACAGAAATAATAATAATTTGATATAATTTAACTATGAAAGACGCAAGACATTAATACCACTGTGGTTAAAGTCAGGTTGAAAAAATAGAAGTACGCTGTTCTTGGTATTTTTAAGAATTTAAACATTGATTTATTGAAGATAGTTAAAATACTTTCAGAAATAAAATTTTGATATAAAAATCTTTTACTTGTGGAGTAAGTTTGTTCTTTTTTATACGATTACATTTAGAAAGACCACACTTCCTCATGTGGTTTAGCCTGATCACATTCCTCTTTCTTTTTAGTGCATCCTAGGCAGTGCTCCTACATAAATAGTTACATTTTCTTAAAGTTTTATATTATTTCTGCTATTCTGAGAAATCAATATTAGAAACACATAATTTTAGTTACACCAGTATTTTAGTTCCTGTTGGTATAATTTATTCAATTCTGTATAAGTCAAATTTTACTTTGCAGATGGATATACGTTTCTAACTTTATTGCACTTATTATGCAATACCTACTATCTAATTTTTTAATTCGCTGAGACCCAAAATATTTCTTCAGATTCTATTTTAATCAATTACACCACTTTTCCTGAACACCTCATATAATATAGAACACATAATGTGGCAGCCATGCTATCTTCCATTTAAGGATAAGTGATAGGATAGTAGCAACCACCTTTTAATTGATTAAATTTCAAGTAGACGTTTAAAAAACAAACATGTGGAATTAGAAAGTTCAACACCTTACCTCATTGAACAAACCCATAGCTTCCTGTAACTAATGTAGTATGTCTAAGAAACGATTTCTTCATAACATCAACTCTCTGACACAGAAATATCTAATGTGTATATATTTAGACAAATATTTTCTCGGACAGCCTCACTTGCGGGCAGCTTTTGTAGATGAAATCGCCGCGGATGTTTGGCGCTGACTAAACCAAGACACCGCATCTTCGGCGAACACACATAGAACACCAAATGTAGAATGTCCAGCTATTTCATCCTCACCTATATCCATTCCAGGTGTGTAAATAAGACGAAACGCAGCAGTTGCTCTTAGATAATGAAACACTCTTGCAATATTAGGACCAGATTCTAGTCATCGGTAAGGAAAAGAGGTGTTCAATTCTTCTAGACTTTCCTGTTCTAGTTAAGCAATATCAATGTGTGAGACTGGGGTACAGTTTTGCATACCAAATATTTCAAGTATTTTATTTGTGTATGCCATTACTAAGTTTTTATTTTAATCAGTTTGTTTGAAACGTTGAATAAATCAAATTTTAATAAAAAAATACATGAGCTAGTAGTTTTTTAAGTTAACTTTCAGATTTAAGAACAACAATCGCTTTTTGTACATTAGGAGTATCCTAGTCCATTTGTTATTTGGATTTACTTCACCTTAGGTGGCAATTGTCTAATTAAATTATTTTGTACTAATGGTAGGAATTGAAGCGCTTTGATCGCCTATGAAATAAATGATAAGAATTACCCTCCCTAAGCCAAATTCGTTTCGGCTGCTGGGGTAACGCACGATAACCAAGCAGCGCTTTAGGGCTTAGTTATTTATAAGCGAGTGGTAACTGTCACTTGCCAGATGGCCCTTAATAGCCTATCGCATGTTCTCCATTGAACGCCTAACCATTAATTAGTCTAGTAACGAAGCTTTAACCTATATCCTCTAGAATATCGGAGAATTAAAAAAATGTCGTTCTGCCATTTAACTAGTTTTAAGTCATTTATCAGCTTAATTTTTAATTTATGTGCTAGGGCAGTTCAGTTTATCCTAGCAGAAGTTTAAGTGTTGATAAGACTTTATATAGTTCATACATACTTTGTCGGTCCAATTTTCATGTCATTTGAAATTAAAAAAAAAATCAAATTTGCTGCAATTCTTTTTAATTTGGTTTCAAGACTAGCCCAATCTTTTTTATCTAGGAAAAATAAAAAAATTAACGTAAATTTGCAATATTTCTAATTTTACACGAAGTGCTTTAAAATACCAAGCCGTAAAGTGTTTCTGTATAAAAAATCAAACTGTCACAAAAGTTTTCCGAGATGCTTATCCGTACTCAGAGACGGGCGCGTAGTTAAACAACAAAAAAGAAAAAAACGCAATATTGCGTATTTTGAAAGCCGGTGTCCTATCTACTCTGTAAATAGAACAAATACCCATTTAACTAAATACAAAAGATCGGTTTACCCTAAATATAAGACCACACAATATATACCAACACGTCTGTTATCAGTTGTTAGAGCTTTTGGATAGATTTCCAACTCAACTTTATTAACTTCCCTAATCAAAAGAAGATCAAGTAAGAATATCTATGGCGTTATTTGATGAGATCCGAAGGTATTTATTGCATTTTCTTGTATTTAAGGAAAACCGACTTTTTTACCTAACAAGCTCTTGAGATCAATTTTAATTCAACTGGTTAAACATAACTATAATATAATCTTAGAAAATCTTTAAAAAAATACAAATTTGTCTAATTGCGGTCGAATTTCCTCGGGTCCTGCATCTACAAGGTGGCGTAGTCACTAGTACGTACCGAACGGTAATCAAAGTACTACGGAAAAATCCTTTATCAACTACTGCAAGTCAACATTTTATTCCCAATGGCAAATAGCAACTTCCAATCATTTGAATTACTTCGATTTATACAATATGGTCGCATAGTATATTATGCAACAAGTGCAGTAAAGAAAAATATTTTTACCTAAACTAGTGAGTAAAATAATTAATAAATAAATAATAATTAGTCACCGACCGCAGTCAAAGATTGGTTGGTCTATATGGTCATCGTAAAGCACTTCCATCATTTTAGGTATAAATTGACGTTAACACTTAACTTAGTTCATGATACTCTGACAAGGCGTAATATGTTCCATACCATAATAAAAAACAAATACTGTGGTCTGTGGATGTTTTCACAATTTTTTTATTTAAAAAAGTTACTACTTTCAAAAAATCTAAATAAAGCGAAAATAACAACACAATACTTAAAAACAATCTAAACTAAACTAAAGGATTTTTTAATTTTGCGTGTGGAATGGGATGTAAAACCGCAAGTTTTCCAATTTAATCGACCCCGTAGCTATCGTAGTGCACTCTTATCATAGACATACTGTATACGCGTGGCCGTGCTAGTTGAACAATGCTCTGTCCGAGTTATTATCTATGCAAATGTTGCATTTCTGAAATGCGGAAATCCTTTTTTAATCTTACTTTGCTCGTTTCGAATCCTCGTAAAGCAAAGAGGGCGTAATTTCCATGCACACACACACACACACACACACACATCCACCACTTTGATATATTTTCGTTGCGTTCGTATTCGTGAAAGCAAAGCACCGCGATTTCAACTTCCAGAAATATGATTTCGCAATGTTAATACTACTTTCTACTTAAAATTACGTAACCAAGTGTATGATGTATGTAAATATTTTCGGAATTTCATGTTTCAGCAAACCGTGAAAAATGATCTTGTTTTGTTACAAAACTGAAATATATGATATTGTTGTCTGAATATTGAGACTTAATAAAAAAATATTTGGAATGTGTAACCACGAACTGAGAAAAATACATTTTACTGACTTAAATGTATTTATGCTCGTCTATATGCTAATCAAAAAGTAAATTTAATATTGTGTGCCGGGGATGTTTACGCTAAAATGAAGGTCTTTTTGATTTAACGCTTTTATTAAATATCACAAAAAGGGGGGCAAGAGGGGCATTTCTTAACTTTACGGAATTTGGCTAGGACTCCTTTAGGAAAGAAAGTTTACCGATTGAGATGTAAAAAAACAGCCATGTCAAATTGGTTTTTGTGTTATGGTTATTATGCTTAGTTCGCTTTTTTTATTTTCCGAGAAATTTTAAATGGATAAATTTGGAGGAAAAAACTAATATCTACCTGAATTCCACACATATTTTTTTGTTCTTGCACTTACTGCCGCGAAAATCTCACTCTACTTGTGGTTTTGAATTTGTTCTGAATTCTTTGTATTATGTTCATTTTTATCGTAAAATAGTTCAAATGGGCATGGCTAACCTAACCAAATATTCAGCGAATCGATGTTTAGTTTAACAATTTAAAAATTTACTTTAACAAGATTTTTATTGTTGGAATTGATGAGTATGGATGACGATGAGAGTTTTGATTGTCTGAATAGGTTTTTCAGTTTTATCTGATTTGCCGCGTTATACTTGTGCACAATAACTTATTTATAAATATGCCTTTCTTGTACAAATGCAGATTGTAGGTTTTTCATTTTCATTGGATCAGAGTACTTAACACGATATATGATAAAAAATGTGTCTAATATAGCAGAAAAAAATGTGTGTGCTGCAATTTTTAAATGACTACTACTTAGAATACACATATGGAGGATTTATAAGAAAACACAAATTTTAGAATATCTCTTCACAAACTACAACTCTTTATATTTGTAGAACTCATGTTTGACTAAAACAACTGCAAATGGCTTCAATTAACATGTCCTCAAAAATAAACTTTTATGTTACATGTATGTTATGTTACATAACTATAATGTGAATAAACGAATAAAAAGTTCTTATGTTCAAAAATTTTACGTTTGGGTTTAGCGATTCTTAATCTTAAGCGATATATATAGCATCTCAATTATTGGAATAAACGTAACGAAGCAGAAAAATGATGTCTACTTTAATCCAGAAAAACGGCACATAAAACAACAACCGGTATATATCTTTTAGACTGTTGAGATAAATGCCAAATATTTATCAACCATTACGTCATAGGAAACTTTGAAATTGAACGTATTTCCCTCTCGAGTTCTAGAGATCCAGAGCTGTATCATATTTTCTATTTGGGGAAATAACCCTCAACTTCGTAAGTTCTACATTGTCCATCAGGGACAATAGCGGAAATACGTTTTCTGAACGATTACAAATTAGGGCTGCTATTTATAAACAAATCTTAAGAACTGTAGATATGTTTTTCTATTGTTTTATTTGATTTTATCTTTTTAATTTGTACCAGTTTTGTTTAGATTTCCATATCTGTATATTTATTATACTTATTATATTTATTATACTTTATATATTCATTCATTGTATATTTTTTATTCAAAAATAATCTATAAAAACTGGCTCCTAAAATAATGTGTCACATTTTTTTAGTTTAATTTCAATGAAATCAGATATCCTTGAAAAAAGAATTTTTAATTGTTTCCAGGCATTTTGTTCGGAGACCGTCTCAATTAAGAAAATTACTTTAAAGAAATACGACTCAATAAAATACTTTTAAGCTCGTAAAACTGAGATGGCACATGTCCTCTTTGGTTACCATTTCCTGTGCAAGCTTTGATCCATCAAGCTGCGTGCCATTAATTAAAAACACCTAAATAAAGAACTATAACTAGATATCGCCCATAACAATCGGTTGATAAAAATTCTTCTACGCTTATTGACTTAAACAAGACATTGTCCTTGGAGAAATCTAAAGTCAGCGAGCTTTATTTCTATTTTATTGTATGATTTTAAATTCCTCAGAATTCAGAGTTATTTTCGATCCAGCGTGTACAAAAACGCATCTCCTAAATATACTTTTATTCCTCGGCGGAAATATATTTTAACTTAACAAATAAAAAAGGACGTGACAGGTGTACACTGTTTGTACATTACCAAAACACGCAGTATATTAACCGGTCATTACGAGCCAGTGTTTGGAAAGCTAATTTAAGACAAAATGCTGAGCATTATGGCCGCTTCTAGTAAGTTTGCAAATGTATATGTCGCCGATACTTTTAATCCATTTTATATTTATCTAATGTTGGTGTATATGATAACGTGCAGTAATTGGACTCAATTAATTTTTTGTTACGCATATCATTTTTCAAGAAAACTCTGAGTCAAAATATATTTTCTGGATACACTAGCAAATAAAATTATATTTCAATCTTTAAAAATTGTAATGATTTCTGAGCACTTTGATTTCCCAGCAAGAAAAGCAAATATTGTTGCACATAAAGTGGCCATAATTTCCCGTAATATTTTTGATCGATTTAATTACCGGAAAGCCATTTGAATTAAAAATAGTCGAAAACATACCTGTGTCGATGTTCATTATTCTGAAGTACCCAGTAAAATCAAGCCAACAAAACACTGTAAATTTAAAATATTATTTTTTAGTTATCAATTTTTAAAAATATTTGACGCTTTTTTTGGATGTATTATGAAAATCACAGTTTTTTTAAGCATAATCTGTATATGCTGTCAATTACTATTAGGTGCATAAAATAATTCGGTATTATACTATTTAAAAGATGTAAAAAAATCACAAAATAATCTTTCATTTTTTGTGACAAAACGTAGAAATAATATTAGTTGGTGGCGCGATGCAGCTAATTAGTTTAATCTTTGACATCCGAACCGGATATTAACCAAGTAATTGTTGCAAATATTGACAGATTTTTTAAGCAACATTGAGCAATTTATAGAATTCCAAATGTTCGTCTTAATCGAGAGCCTAGAGCGTGGAGCTAGTGATAGTGGAAAGCTCAATTTCTTTCTGGGATACCCTGTATTTTTTACCATTGACACGGGCTACAGGTCACCGATAAGAATCCGTTTTCAGCTTTTCCCTAAAAAATTTCCTAATAGCATATTCTAGACGAATGCGCATTTTGAAACTGAAAAAAACTACGAAAATCGATCAGAAAATAAAGATTTCACTAGAGTGGTTACTCAATTAAAACGATTATAGGAAGCGAAGAGTAAGAAATGTAAATAAGATAACTATGCTTTATACATTCGAGCATAATTACAAGTTGTACGTAGGTACGTAAAAGGTTATAAGTTGACAATAATTTCGTTAAAATAAATCCTCCTCCTCGACCATTTAAGATCAGATTTTAAAACACTATAAAATGTAAAGAAACGCTAAAACTTTTTCACCCTTTCGGTAGAACTTTTGTATCAGTTTTCTCCAGGCACAATGCTTATTTCGCTGCATTGAAATTCTTATAAATGCCCTCTTTTGCTTATCTAACTTGAAATGGCTCTAGTCACTTACCTTACCAATGCAGTTACCATATCATAATTATTTAAATTATTCGTTATATTTTACACTTGTTAGCAATATTTTAATTTTTCTATTGACCTTAATTTAATTTATTTATTTAACAATTGTCGATAAAAAAGAAACTACTTAGAAACACGTTGCGCAAAACTGTAAGTTCACATTGAGTTGTTCGAATTTTTATTCGCCTTCGGCCATTTTATACGGTTCATAATCCGAAACGCCCACCGAAAATACATTTAAAAACCGTCTAGCGACTTCCGCCAGACATTTATTTTATTTTGTCCCGTACGTCCCGAAATTTATTACTCGTAAAATAGACGATTATCATCCAGACGACACCGAAACTACTATTTTTATTAAAAGCATACACGTTAAAGTTGAAAGTTTATTGTACAAAAGACGCTGTTCCCGAACAACAAAACAAGCTCCAAGAAGTCTGAGAGAATTTCGTGTGGGCATTAAAATACGGACACGAATTTGGAGGAGAGCAATAAAAACCGCTTAAGTTACCCGTACAAACAGGGATTTAACGGAAACTCGAAGATTAGGCACTCATTATTATTGATGAAATCGTATATTTTATACGTGAATAGAATTATTTACCTTTTGTGAAATAACAAAACCTTTGGAGGAAATTATTGATATAGTCAAACTGAATCTGTAAAACTAACCAAAACAGAATTCATCTTCCGCTCAGCAACAAATTTGATTGATCGTTGTTCGACTATTCTGTTACATAATTTGTCTCAAAGTATGTCGTCTTGACTACGGCAATAAAAAACCTGACTACTAAGTTGTTTCAAAAAATATAAAAATTACATATTACATTACGTTTAATAAATCACACGTATAATAAAATCACGTTAGTACTATTAGAAAATACGACGACACTAAATATATGCCAATTATCAGTAATAAGTACGTTTTTATTCAACATTTAATTCTTAAGACGTAAAACAGTTTCCGACATCTTTTAAATTATCACATACATTTTTTTTAAATTGCATTTTGTACCAAACATTCTTGAATTTCAGTTTTTGTACTTGATGAATTAGGATAGCTTATTTATCCGTTACAATGACATTGTTATACGGAATATTTTTCTTTAAAACCAGTTTTCAAAAATTACTGCACATGATAGTCGAAAAGCAAACAGTTTCTGGTCCAAAGTAAATACTTTTTAATAAAGATTTGGTTGCTTTTACTGGTAGATTCGATTCCAAGTCCTCAGAAACTATGATCCTTGTCGTTTTTAATAGTTTTAATATTTAATATTTTAATATTTAATAGTTTTAATATTTGGTTAGAGTTTTTTGTTTTTTTATTTTATTTGCCCTGAATCCGTTACAATTGCTCAAGCGGTATATAATTGAACTTGGTGAGAAATAGAGAGACTTATGCAGTTTGAGTTCGAATATTTCTAATTCTAATTTTCACATATATAGGAAATAATGAAATCGCCATTTTAAGTCGCACAAAATTCAAATATCTATCTACATCTTCTGTTATAATGAAATTTATTATTGGCAATCACATCAAAATGATAATCGCAAATAAAATAATTACTTGTTTCTTAAAACTTCTTTCGTTCTGGTTCGTTTTTGATTCTTTTTGATACTTTTGAAATTCGATTCCCTTGATTATTCATCCTTTAATATTCACTTAGTAAAAGTAACCGGTTTATCTTACAAATGACGTAACGGCGTCAGTCATCCCGCGTATTTCTGAAAATGATGTTTATAGTATATTAATAGTATAATATATAGTAATATACTATATATTATGCAACAAGTGCGTAAACGGCATTTGACTTACGAGTTTATTTGACACTAGCGGAGCGAGTGTTTAATAAACGAGTGACTTGAAAAATTTACCGAAAATGCATACTATAAGCGTGGGAAATATTTCCGAAAACATCCGATTGCTCCCAAACCCGTGCGGTAAAATCCCGGAAATGTCCGAAGTGGCTCGGATTCGTGGGAAACCAAACGGACGTGCTAAAGTGACGCTTCCCGCACGCTCGATAGGTGAGTAATTAGGTATTTTACAAGGAGGAGTAGGAAAACGCATTTCTTAAAGAATACGCCCCTACCGTGCCAAAGCTCACTCGTGACTAAAATGGCTTTTATCAAACCTTTGGCATAATATCTTTTCGATTTCTATATAACTACGTACTACGAAAATACCTGGGGTAACGAACTCGGGAATTGGATTTCTAAAATACTTTGTCCGTCAAATTGAACAAAAAGCGTTCAAGTAGATGAGTTTCAGTTGCGAAAAATGAAATTTTAAATTTCGAAACGATAGTATTAGTTACTTATTTCGAGAAGCCCGCATGGTCTGTGGCTGTATCGGAAATGTCGCTAGGGTATCGATCGATTTAAACCGAAACCAAACCCGATAAATCATGTTTTCATCCCCCCGCGGTATACCCTTGTTTGAAACATTTTCGAGGAGCGAGTATTTATTCCACATAATTGCGTCCTTTATTTTACGTCCTACGACTTTCGAACCCTTTCTGTGTAAACAGAACTTTCCGACGCCATTAGTATTTTCGTGTGTGCGCTGTAAATTTATCGGCTTGAACGCCCCGGCTCAGTCGGATTATTTATATTGCACCAAGCACAACTGTTGTACTTTATCTAGATACTATTATAAATATGTCTAGAATATGTAATGGGCGACCAGGCTCTAGTTCTCCATCAGTTTTCTATGTAAATCGAAGGTATAACAAAAATAGCTTCCATATTGCAAGAAATCACGATATAATAGATCGTCAATAATATCGCCGTTCTAACAAAGAGTTGTATGCAAATGACACTTTAGTCACGAGTTTGTTCTCGCACGAGCCAAGAGAGAGTTTAATAAACGAATATCGGAACAGGTTTATCGACCTGTTCCATACTTTTTAATCATTGGTTTTTGGTTACATCTTTGCAAAACATCAATATTTACCATCTACTGAAAACATCTAATAACCTGCTGACGGCAATAAAATTCCCCACCAGTTGGTATTGTAGGTTTAATGAAGTCACATTAGTACTAATTGAAAATACGTAAAGCAGTATGATATCTGTTTAGCTGAACTATCAAATACCAGTGGCGAGCATTACATATAGGCAAAAATGCATTGCCTACCCTTTCGTTTATTCAAGACAAACATAAATTGAAAATCTATTTATCTAACAACGCTCATTCATCACGTACGACATACCTATTTAAAATGACCTACATATTTTTATTTTCCTAAATAGTAAGTTAGTATAGTCTTTATTATTACCTAAAAAACGCATCCATTATTTAAAGTCGAACGCACGGCCGAAGCTTAACATTACATTTAAATGTGCAAGTAAAAGCAGCGCGTTACTGCAAGCAATGGACACACGAAAGCAGTCGGGACCGTCCGATCCGTCGGATGCCAATGCCGATGTTATTACAGAACTATGTAAGAAACGGTCCCATGTTATTTTAGGTAAACGATCAATTTTATGATGTTTTATCAAGACGTGTTTTATGTAGCAAATTAGAAATTTGGTTGTAAGTCATCTGTATATGTATATTGTTTCCAAATGATTTCATTTACTATTTTATTTGACTGCAAAATCGTTCTGCCATAAAATATATTAGGCAGTGCTAATTGGAAATCTGGCAATATTGTGTACGATATTGTTTTTGTTTTGCATTCGCAAGTCGCTAATCGGCGTAATCGCGAAGAAATTAAAAATTATGATTGAATGATAGAGAGATTATTCGTTTTGTTGGTTTTTGGTGTGATGCCTAATGAAAAGTAAACATGTCGGAGTGTGATTGCAGTGCTGATGTGAATTGCATTAAAAAATTGAAGACTTTGTCATCGTTCAGCAGCAAAAGTTTTGTCGAAAAACAAAAAGTTATAGAAGTGGACGACCGAAGCGCCCAATTTAAAGTTATGTCAACAGCAAAAAGGAACAAATAGATATTTTAATGTTAAGTTTTACGAGAACTATAAGTGGCTTTGCGGTTGTATTCAAAGAGTTTTTGAAAACATCGCCGTTTTGAATTAATCTATAAATAATAAATTTATTTGCTGTTATTTGATTTTTATTTTGTTTGAGTTTAAAGTTAAAATATGTTAAGTACATTTTATAATATATCCACGTACATTGTACATAATAATGTATTGTGTTGTGCTGTATGTAATACATGCGTTTCTTTTGAGTTTTTCGTTTTTTTTTTGGTTCTGTTGCCTACTATATTGCTCTATTTTTTATGTCCTTTATGGGAAAACATAATTAGGGCGTGGCACCCCAAAAATTTTTCGCCTGCGGCGCTATTTTCTTTCCTCTTCCCTACCCTGCAATACCTTGTACTGCACGCCACTGTCAAATGCATATTGTTTTTTTGATAGAATATGATTTTAACACTTCCAAAGGTTGTCCTTTTTTGTAACTGGCTTCAAAATAAATATCATTTTGTAACAAATATTCTTGAATTTCAGTTTTTGTACTTGATGAATTTGTTCTTTTTGTAGTAGGCGGCTGTCATAGCTTGCGTTATCCATTTCAATGACACTGTTGCCCTGAATATTTTTTAAAGATAATTTTAAAACCAGTTTTCAAGAAGTTTTGCACATTTGTATCTTCACGATAGTCCAAACTGGAGTCCTTAATATTCTTCGCAGACAACAGCAAGCGATTGGAAATAATTATCTCCTCTGGCACTTTAAATCTAGGAAAATTCTGAAAATTCTGTTTTCGGATCTATTTGTGCAATTCGATTACCACTTATTTTTGTATATTTTGCGGTATTTAAAAATTGAAATAATTTAAATAATAATTATATTTGTTACATCTTCTTCTAGCTTCCCTAACAGTTTATCCAAAGTAGGATCATTTGGTTTTGACAAAGGGAATACTTTTTTTTTCTGATCACTTGGTCCCTATTGTTCAAGAGATCGCAACGTGTTTTTTCTGTCATTCAGTACCTGACTATTATCAAGGATATGGGCGTTTTTGTAAGCGGGCAGGTTTCTTTTAAAGCTTTTTGTTTAATGGTCCCTCTACTTAGTAAACATTCATACACATTTTTCATAATTTGTTTTGCACCTAATGACCAGTGATTTATATAACAGAAAAATTAGTTAGAAGCTTTTCCGAAACGCCCGGTTAAAAAAGGATTATTCAAAACTGCCACTGATATCAGCCGACAGTCGACATCGTCGACAGGTCGACATCTACCTGACTGGCCCCTGCCTTGTCCTTCACCTATCAATAAATTATGAATATCATCTTAACTGATACTTTGCGCACATGTAATCAGTGCATAGTTGGGTAATTTAGAGTGCTGAGTGGAAAAAATGAATTCATAAGAGTGACTGTTTTGCACAAGAATTACTTTCTTTAAAAATCACGGAGTAACACCATTTTAATATCCGGCTACCTATAATGGCGAACACGAAGAAACCGTAAATAAAAAACACAGTATGAAGCAGAAACTAAAGCAAACCAACAACTATGTCGGACATCCTGACTGTTCCAGAAGAATTTACTGAATATTGTAGGAATTCCATAACATGACCATCGTAGTTTATTAATTTCCAAATTTGCACCTGTACTTGCACTATATTGTTGTTTTCCATTGTGGACCTCCCATTGTCCCCATAACGAGTGAAATTTCCCCACGGTCACCGCGATTCATCGGAAACTTCTCCGCAGCACCCTATATTGCCCTGAAATTAATTATATCCCGTTATCGTTATCAGGTAATACACAAATCACGTTCCACTTTCTGTTACGAGCTCGATTTCATTCTAACAACAATGCATTGTTGCTACGCTCGCCGATAAACTGCTTTGTTTAGAACTCTATCTCTTTGACAGTTACAAATTCGTATTATTTATGGACACCGATATGGACCACGCACTTTAGAGTCGAATTTGCGTATCGGGACCGGTCATCTAGAAAGATATTCATCTTCCGGCTAACTATGTGTACACCGCGTCACTTTGTATGCAGATAACGCGGGAGTTTGTCGACTGTGATGTAATGGCTGGTCTTGCGTGAATATCTTGTCTATCCAGATTTTGAGCTGAATTGTTCCTCTTCCATGGCTTTGAACAGTGTGGTCACTGTTGCCGCGTTTAGAAATCATATTTTTTACCTGTTGATAACACCACTACCTGTGACAGAAGAAAGTTTGCGTTTATTTACTGCTCACACTATCCCTGCCAACATTTTCGGAAGTTAATAACTTATAACATTGCCAATAATTTTTGTCGTGTCAGCACGGAAACTTATTTCCGTCTGAGTACGGAGTACGTTTCCTTTTTTTGTCGTATGTTGTAAATTGTACAATTCACGTCTTTTACATGAGCCCAGATATACCGCAAATGGCTACCGCCTTGGTGCGATAATTCATATCGATTCAACATTTGACATTAATATCCATGTCAAAACGTATATTTAATGTGGCAAAATGCAAATAATAATTTTATTTTCCGTAATCGTTAGCAAAACTCAACCCAACTCGCTGCAATGAGCAAAACGACCTGTGACATCCCAAGAGAGGAAAGTAAATCATATCTTGTATAGAAAAAATACATCTGAATATCACTGCTAGATTATGGTTACAGTGAAAAACTGACAATTATGTTTTACCATTTTTACCATTTCCATGTGAAACTTAAAATTTTAGATTACATTTTTATATTATTTATGATTAAAAAGTAGTTTGTTTACTAATAAAAAAAACAGCGTGAAGTATTCGTGAATAGTCTTTAATTTCTCAAGCATTTCCTATTTCGCCCAGGTTTATAGGCCTTATTATCCACATGTTATTTTCTACTCGCTACTCTAAACTACCCTTGCTCAAAATACCACTTTGAAACATTAACTTCATTAGACGCTATCGCCAACGAATTTGAGATTTTCCGGTACTTTAGTCACGGGTTGAGAAAGATCAGATGTTTTAAGTTTCTCTTAAAGCACGTATTTTAATGTTTGTTCAGTTCTTATGGTTTTGCACGTCAATCAATCAGAAATAATATTTTGTTTAATTTTGTTAAATCACTTTTTTGTGGTTATTGCCCACCGCTCTTGACTAGTCTGGTGTTTATCAAATTTGCATAATATGTTGTTTTTTGTTGTCAAATGCTACTAAAGATAAAACAATAAACATAATTTGCTTTACAAACTGGCGTTTTGTTTTGCAAGCCCTAGACATTCTGCTAAATTTTCTTCACGGCTTAAAATATGAATCAATGAACAAAAAAATGCATAAGCGAATTTTATTTTGTTGCGCAATAAAGCATTTTAAACAATATTGTTGGCACTTCTAATAGTAATTTGAAACAATAAATTGTGAACTCCAATTTTAATCTTTGTGGCGTAACTCTCAAATTGATATTGTGCTACTATAGTCGATTTTTGAAAATATGGAAATTGAACAAAAATTATGCAAAAGATAAGCACAAATCATTTATTTGAGCAAATTGTATAAGTTGTCTTTAATGAGCGCATTCATTATAAAACCAGTCCGTCCTTGAGACGCATTTCTACGAGGTTCCAAAACTTAAATTTCTTCATCGGAAATCAACGGTTACTTAGCGCTCGTCAGGCTGCCGCCATGCTGCGCCGCCGGCTGGAAAACTAATAAAGACAAAGGTTCATATATCAAATCGCTCAATTCAAGCCTTCATTATTATGTTATTAAATCGCCGAAATATCCTGCCGACGGCGAGCGCGGTGTTTCATGGTTCCCGGGTCGAAATATAATAATTACGCCGGTGATTACGACTTCGTCGGGGCTAATCATGTAAAACCGCCTAGGTAAAAAGAACCTAACGTCTTTATAATCGAGCTCGGACAAGACAGGCGAGAAAAAGTGGATCCACCCGTTTTGTTCTCGCGCGGTGTTTCTCGCAGCACGTCTCATTTTCCATCACGACTGGAATTGATTACTTCAGTTCGGACGGTGACTGGGCTCGGGAACGGACAATTTGCACAATGATCATGTAAAAGGAGCTCTATCGTGCTCCCATCATTATGATGCGGGTCCAAACGACAATGATATTGCTTTGTTTTTTGAAACAACTTAAATCACGTTAGTTAAGCGTTGCAGTGAAAAAAACACTCCGCATAAAACTTAAACGGACCTAAAAAATAAATAAGTATGACTGAATCTATTATTAATTGTTCTTTCTTTCCTTTCATACCCTTTCTCCATCCTTTTTTCTTCTCAGTGAGAATACTGTATTTACGAATATGTTCTGCTAGGATTTTAGTTAAGCATGAAGTTAGTAGTTTATAGATTCTTTGAAGGCAAATTATTGGTCGGTACTTCCCTGGGTTGTTTGATATACTGCCTTTCGGAAGTAAGTATGTTTTACCTCGAGGTTTTTGTTCCGGGTAATCACATACCCGGAATAAATTCCGCTATGTCTTAAAGTCATTAAAGTGTTTCACTATGTAGGGGTGAAGATATGATTATTATTATTATTATTAATCAAATCCCAGAGACTAGCAAAATGTTGTAAACCTAAAATGCAAACAACCCAGATCAAGGAAAAAATTGCTAATCACTTCAAATTAAAAATATCCATGTTTACTTTACAAATTTTCATATGTGATTTTCTGTATTCACCACATGTTTGCTTAAATCTTCGGTATTTTGAGATTCTGAAACATCTTCGATAGGCAAAATCACAGTGCATAATCAGAATTCACCAGTTTTCTACATTTTTGTACCATAGTCGAAAACCTACTTGTTCAAAATTCAAAACTATCATTTTTCGAAAAAAAAAACTAGAGCAAACGGTAATTTTATATTGAAATATTCAAAAATATACAGGAGACCCCTATTTTTTTTTAAATTTAAACCAATAAATTATACATAAAAAGTTGCTTTGAAAGTGTTTTCATAAAAATACAAAATTTTCCAGGCGCAGACGGCATTGATATTTTCGTACAAAGGTAATGATTTACCGCGATGATTTTCTCTACATTTCGTTTCATATGGAATAGGTTAATGCATGATTCATTTAGCGCTGTTGTCTCTTTCTCTATCGCTATCACTATCATTTAGAGAAGCCCACCCAAGGGAGCCAACATAGCCTTACCAATTTGAGGATCGCATTTACCAAAGCATGTGCGCTAAAAGCTCGAGGCAAAGCATATAACGATATATCAAATATATAGGAAAAGTTTATATTGCACTAATTAAAATTTATATTTCTATCGTCAACATTATTTTTATATCAACGAGATTGCTTTGTATCAATTTTGCTATATATAAACCTCGCCCGATCTTTATTTTGGTCAGCAAAGAGAAACGGACTGGGATTCAGTAACCCCTAAAGAAATAAAAACCCTAAAAAAATCTTCTCCCTTTTCATCTGATTGTGAATGATTGACAAAGTGAAGCATAAACTACCGAGAGGACGTTTGAATTGAAACAATACTTCTAGGCTAAAGAAAATAATGTATCAATTTCCCTTTGTGTTTTATACGAAATTTTAAGCACTATTCATTAACAGTGTTGCAAAGCGTACATTTCAATTTTCGTAGTAAATAACTGTAAAATTTGTAAGCAAAATTAATTAAAAGTCAACAACCTAGGGTTATGAACTCCAGTAGACTTAAGCGTCATTAAAAAAAGTCATTCCAATTGTAAGGAGAACCTCTTATAATATTTGAAACAATACCTAAATAAAATGGACATTATTCGATATTTTAGTGTATGCGACTCACTCTTATACCTAAAGGAGACTCGATAAAGACGTATTAAATCACAAAGACAATGTTGAGCACGTAATGTATTTTTAAAGATTTTGTAATTTTTTTGATTTCAGTTCTCTAAAACTAAGCGACGATAATAAAAGAAAATTGAATTTAATAGGCAAACTAGCAATAGTCTTTCAAGCACTAGAATGCTAATCGAAAGAAATAAAGACAAAAAAAAATCAGGCAATATATAGTTTTAGACGACTGCAAGACATTAAGAGAGATAGCAATACGGGGATGCTGGTATACGTACCAAAACATTCTGAATCAATGAAAAAAAAATCCCAGTAAATGCTAGATAGACACACCAAGACAAAGTCAAGCCAAGAAATTTTTAGAAGGAACTCACCGAAAATAATAGTAGGTCTGATGATGGGCCACTGCCGGCTAAAGAGACTTCCAAGTCCAATGGGAGTGAAAAACAAACACTGAATGCTGATGCTGGATGCTGCCAAGAAGACGACAATACGAGTAATTATGGAGGCTGCTGTTCCATCTGCAGGCCGTAACCAAATCAGAGGCAACGAGATATATCAAGAAGTCATATTGAACCGCTCAGGAGTATACTCAGAAAGACAAACCCGGATACAACCTTCCAAGGGTTGCAATAAATCCTCTGGGTCGCAGTGACAGAGAGACTATATGTAACTATATATGTTGTCTATGGTTTGGACCAAATAAAGTTTTAATCAAGGCAGTTTGTCGCATTTGCTAGTAGTGACTTTAGGTGACGACAGACCTTTTCCACATATTGCTCAATGGATGCAATAGCGGCACATCCACAAAATAATAGTTCCGAGAAAATCAGTGATTTAGGAAAGTATAAACTGAAATATTGAGATAACTCATAGTAACTTTCCTACTTATTACAAAATTTATATATATATATATATATATATATATATATATATATATATATATATATATATATATATATATATATAATGTCTTTATAAATACGTATTGATTTGGTCTCTCTCTTGTTAAAACAAAAAATATTTATATTAACTAAAAATAGCTATTTTTTTATATGTTCACCCAGTGAGCATTATAATGTCTAACAGAAATTACTTAATAACAAAAAAATAATCGAACAGCAGCCACAAGCAGTCGTTTTTTTTATTGCAGTGTACCAAACAAACTGTCCGTGCAGTTGCCCCGTTCCCGAAATTTTATGCAATTAAAGTTTTGTTCCTTCAATCATCGTCGGGCCGTTTTCCTCACGTCGTTATTAATGTGGTTTATAATTTCTTTATTAGGTACAAAAGTGCGGCGTATTAAAATTAGTAACCGAGCTGCACTTATCGCCGTCCATTACCAACAATTTCGAGGATTGCTCACGAAAAATAACTTTCCTGAACTTAAGTAAAGCCATTTCGTTTTTGGCGGTAATGTGATTGATCTAATAATGTGAATTACTTTATACTTGAATCGAAGTATCTTCCCGTCATAGCATGAAATTGTTTGTTTCGTTTGTATATTTTGCGTTAGGGTAATGTTGCTTAATTTTGCTTCAAACAACGCAATATTATCTAAGCCGCGTAACAACGGCTTTTATCTGTTATTGTTCATCTGGGCATCACAAAAGAAGTTATGTTGTTGTTTCTATTGATGATAATCAAATGACCTTTCGATAAAATATCTTAATTAATGGTTTTATTAAAATGGACATTACATCTAAAACCACTAGATAAAGTTCCTTTATTTCTTTAATATAATATTTATTTATTTCTATATTTATTTATTTACAACCCCAAAGACTATCCGACAGACAGACGAACGAGGATGTCCAGTTACAGGATACCGTATATTAAACCTATAAAATGGATAGTGGAGAATACAAGAAATTACTTAAATGTAAAGAAAAATAAAACACAGTTGTTATACATACATCCATTAAGTTGAGGCGTAGTTTGATCTCATTCTTTATATAGAAAATATTAGCCTAGTGCGCATAAGGATTAGCATTGAAAAATAAGTAGTTTATACAATAAGATTACATCTGAGCAACTTCTACGTAACTTCAATTTATAAGCCTGAAGTTATTTTTTCTACTCCCGTAGGTAAAATAGGTATTTTACGCACGCTAGATCGGGTGTAATTAGGTATTACACACCGATCTAGCGTGCGGGAAGCGTCTCTTTACCACGTCAGTTTCGTTTCCCGAGCCACTTCGGACATTTCCGGGATTTTACCGCACGAATTTGGGAGCAATCGGATATTTTCGGATATATTTCCCACTGCTTGAATTTTAACGTTTGTCGATTCTGATGGTCATGTCAGTGAATGTATTCCTGTTGTTTTGCGAAAATATAAATGTCGTTTACCCCACTTGTTGCATAATATACTACTATCTATCTATTCTATCTATACTTAACAATTCCAAACAGCATTTTTGGACACATTATCCGATCGATATAGTTGCGACAGATCAAATTCCAAGCAGTGGATGAGTATTTTCAGATTGGTCTGATGACGTTATTATAAGTAATGTTAGTAAAGTTGGTATGTAATACACAATCTAGATCTGTTAAACCTCTTTCTACAATATTCTCTACACATTCCTCAAATAACTCTGAAGCCAGAATGAACCTAAGTAAGTTTGTAAGTAATCTTACGTGACATTAATCAAGATTTAAAAGTCGATGATTTTTACAGTAAATAATAAACCTTTCGAGATCATTCTGAAGCTAACGTAACGCAATATTTCAGCAGCATACCGGTTTTATACTAATGCGAATGCATACCAAATAGTAGGGTTCAGGATATTACCCAAAATCTCAAAAAAAGTTGCTATTTCAAAATGTAGTTGTAAAATTACCATCTTCTCATCCTCCATGTAAATTGAATAACAACTAACCAACCAACCGATGCTTATAATATGTAACGAGCACTCCATTCTTGCGAAAAAAATAGTAAATACATAGTTAAAATTTGAAGTACCTCCGCATCAATCGTTTAAATGAAAATTTCGAATAACTTCTTTTTGAAAAATTTTTGCTTATCAAACACAACAAAGAACTAAAATTCAGATTTTTTTTTAATTCGCCCAGGATGGTGCGAAATCGTTCTATATATTTTACTGCTTCCAGTTTAAATTATTATTTTCTCGAATATAACGCAAAGCTGATTCCATATCATTAGCACTCAAATGCTCGAAACAAGTGCATGTTCGTTCTGTTGTGAACCTATAAATTTACGTGGATAATCTGAGAAAGATATATTTTTCGAAAAAATTAGTAGTCCGATGAGTACTTCTTTATAAGAAAGGAGCGTTCAAAATACTTTTTTCAATACAATCTTTTTTATTTTCTTTCGTTTACACCTAAGCATAAATATAAGTTAGATGTTATAGTACCTATATATTACAAGATTCGCATCCTGACTCCACGGACAGGCAGTCTTATTCGATTTTCCACTAGAGTTATAAATTATCTTAAATTGCAGGATTTTAATACGATTTCGTTTTTGTTTAGGTTTAGTTTCCTTCTTGACATATTGATTCAAGCAGAATATGCAAGAATTAAAGATGTTTTAAAAATATTTTTTTTCGTTGCCTAAATAAATATTTTAACAAAACTTAACCAAACTGCTTTGAATTCGATCTATAGCTCGACTCATTTTCACGTCAAATACTTAAAATTGACCTTGGCTCATGTTTTCCAAAATTTAAGTCCAGTTCATCACATATCTTTAAAAATTGCAAAATCTTACTCCTTTAACCGCTTTTATGAATTTTGTATGCAATGAATGTTTTCGCTTGTATTACCTTATTTTTATCTAAAATTGTATTAAAATCAATCTTTGTTCTGAATCGTTCTGTATATAAAACGTATTTCTATTGCATAAATAAACGGAAAAAAAGCAATCGTAATTACGCAGATGGAACATTTTCGTGGGTTGTCTATGAATGGCACCAATCGCATAGGGCCATTCAATAGAGGGAGAACGCGTCACAACTATATTACAGTTAATGGGAAATTATGTAACAAACACACGCGAAACAACTGTCACATAAAACTGTTCCCCACCCAACAGCTTTCGTGGGGACAGTGTTTCTTTAGCTCGTCGGCAAACAAAAGTTACACGAAGTTTAACGTGGGGTGACAGTAAGCCTCATAGTGGATAACGTTTTTTTATATATGGGGGTTCCGCCTAGATGGCCAAACGTTAAACTTTGGAGATGAAAAGTACGGAAATCGTTGATAATACTGCCGAGCGATAGCGGCCGAATGTTTTTCTGGAAACGAAACAACATTTAACTGTTAGAAATTCGATTTATACAAGCAAATATAACTGGAACTGTGTTTGTGAAATTTTTCGTATTCATTTTAGATTTTGTAGCACTCATTAGTAGTAGAAATGAGTTTGAATTATACCAATTATTGTCCATAAGTTATCCATTGACAGAACAAAAGCAAAGCAAGATAGTAGTGCATTACAAAACAAACAAAAAAAGATTGAAAAAGGAAAAACAATGAAATGAGTATACAACTTTTCATATATCAAATTTGTATCTTGGTTTAATAGCAATGCTTAGTTGGTGAACAGTTAACAGGGTATCAATTTTATATGGCGCATATTTCATAAATTTTCTTTAAACATTTTCAACCGCCTTTAGATTAGACCTAACATAAGAGAACAGAGTTCCTAAGGTAAATAAAATAAATAAACTCTAGATGCTTTCTTTTTAATGTTCCAAAAATGTCAGTTTAAATAAAAATTTTGAGCCCTGCTCACCTAAACCAAATGGTTGAACATTCTTATAATTTTTTATTTGCTGTGCATTGGACAGATAATATTAATTCAAATAAATAAATAGATAAACACCTGATAAGTAATCGTATATTAAACAGGTCAATTAGAAATGATTCACTTGTAGTCGATCTAACAATTATTATTGATAAGAAAGCGCAGAAAAGGCAGTTGGCTCCTGACATCAACAAAAGCGAACTGAAAAAAGTTCTAAACCAAAACTTAACGGTCGAGCTGATTTGGTGTATTTTGCATATACCCCACCATTTTCTTATGTTTCGCAGCTATTGTCGACCAGGTCCTCATCTGGCTTCCATTTTTTTACAGTATTTAGAGTAACTGTACTAATAGTCCTCAATTCATTTTAGCGTCCCCATTTAGAGTGCCTAAGTCTCATCACCATATAACAACCGCACGTGTGTGGGTATGCAGTGCGACAAACCTATTTTTGATGGATGCTTGGCAATGTTTCGTATTAACCGTCACTCGAACCATCATTCATCAGTCAGCGATAAAATTATTTCAAAGAAAATCCTGTCTGCCGCCAAGTGTACGTTTTTCTACCAGAACTTGACCGTAAAAGAGAATTAAACATCCTTATTTTAAAAGTTTTTGAAATGCTTCACTCGCGATATTCACTTTCAATGCGGTCATGGAAACTATCGATTACTTCTCCACTCCACGCCACTAGCGCAAATTCTGAAATAAAACGGGTTTTATTTATCACTTTTTTATTGCGGCACTGATACCATTGCTGTGAATGAGTTAGAGTTAGCCGTTAAGTTCAAATCTCCAAAACGTAGATTTAAAGAAATGATTCCAATAGCTCTCTGATGTTTCGTTTGTTTCATTTAGTTGAATTTAAAATATGACCCAGAAATGCTTTTAATTATACTATTTTTTCTCCATTTTCTTTTCCAAGAAGACAAGTAATTAAAACTTTTCTCAGTTTGAATTGAATTAATATGCTTATTCGTAAAGCACCATAGACATTGGATGTAGCCCTAGTCTTATCAGTTTTTCCGTGTTTCTTAAACAATAAGTGCCGTATCTTTTCATTGTGCTCAAAGATTTTCCTAAAATGTGGAGTCTATAGATAACCGTTGGTAATAGCGCATCCGAAAAAAAAACAACCTATTCATGCATATCTAAATTGATTGGGAGATTTTGAAATAAATATATATATATATATATATATATAAATATATATATATATATATATATATATATATATATATATATATATATATATATATATATATATATATATATATATATATATATATATTAAAATCTCAAAATTACTGTAGCCTACTCTGATGATGTATATCTCGCAAACGAAACATCGTATAAAATTTTGGTTAGTCGTATTTTGTTTAGCGTACCCAAAAGTTTCTACGTCGAAATCTAAAACCAGCGAAAACGATTCCCTTGAAGACGAAACGTCGTATGATATTTTATTGTCCCCATCGTATTCCTCGTCCTCAAAAAACTCCCGTAACCCCCCCCCCCCCCCAACACCAAATAAATTTTGCGCACCCTCAAATTCTCGAAATTCCGAAATCGGTATTCTGATAATGGATTATTCGAAAACGAAACACATGTGAAATTGCTCATTTTCGTCAATAACGCGTTCATATATACCTTAATCCACCTCTGGCCTTTCTAGTGCGAAAAGTCATACCCCTTCACGCGTTTCTCCGTATTGCATTCTTAATCCGATGGAACATATCCAACATAAATTAAGAAGAATGACTAGAAAACTGTAATATGTTTAATCATAAATAATATTCAACGAAAATACCTTATTACCTGATTGAGTCTATTATTTCGTCGCGTACTTGAATAGCAATTATCAAAACTAAAATATACTTTTCCAAAAGTTAACTTTCTCTACGTTTGTCTCTACGACTGACACTGAATGCCTACAAACTCATCACGATAAATTCTGTATCAAGGAGTGTGCACCGGGCCTAATAAAAACGGTATTCTCGATGCGGTTACATAATTAACCGGACATCGTTATTATTTATCCATTGTCTAAACAATGGATCTTTCTCCTCTTCGCAACCCAACGTGGACTCTACTCATTGCTTCGTGACCTAATAATAGTTTCATTTAAAGCCGGATTTATGTTAGCGCTAAATAAGACAGTTTACACGCACTGAGGGGTATTTTAGTGTACAAGAATAAGAAATTTCAGGCAACTTACCAGGTATTTTAGGACATTATGGGGTCTATAGGGGAATTTCAAAGAATTTTGTGGCATTTAAAGGATTAAATCGGGAACAAAATGAAAATGCGTGATGAAAAATACACAAACAATTTTAAATTATTTTTTTTTAGGAAAATGTCTATAGCCATAGAAAGAGGATGTACTATTATTATATTATTGTGATTAACATTAAGAAAATTGCTGCAATTGTTTCAATACCTCTGGCACCGTAAATTTTGGATAATGTAACAATATGTAACAGTACCCTTTCGTCATTTTTAACTGTTGATAAACACTTATGTCGTACACCAAAGCAAGAAAATAGTAATTAACAATTTGACAATTGATTATCCCAACAAAGGTGTCCAAATTTTGATGAAGAATTATGTTAATTTGTTAAAATGTTTTTTTTTATAATATACTCTGCAAATAATTTGTTGTTTTTTTCTATTTTGAACGATTTTCTTTTAATTCCATATTTTCTATGTTAACGTGATGTTTAGCAAACACTGAAAGAAAATTTAAATTATTTAATTAAAATGAATACGCCAAAAGACAAAAATACAAAAATGCAGTTTAATTAGCACATGAAATCAAACATGAATTGAATTTAGAACGAACACAAAAAAAATCATTACAATAATTGCTTTTATATGACAACATTTATATTCACTTAATAAACTCTAGTATTCTTCGCGTAATGAATGCATATGCGTCTGGAATTAAAGGGGCAAAGGCATCGTCAACACGATTCGATAATTCGTTTCTGATTTCTACAAGCCTAGAATCAGTACGAAGTGAATCCAAGTGCTACAAAGTGATTTGAAGTAAATAAAACCAAAAAATGTCAAAATCAATGCTAACTAGAAAGAAAGAAAGAAAACCGTTGCCAGCAGGTATACTGAAAGGCATAGAAAATCGATGTATTTGGTTGGTAAATTCTGGACACCTGCAATCAAGGAATTTTGAAAGACTGGTTCTTGGATTTCTTTTTACCATACAATTACGACCAGTCAAAAATGTCAAAAAGTGTTAAAAATGTTACATTTTTGCAAATTTATAAAGTAATTGAGATACCAGGGAAAGTTTAATTAGTGTACCATTATATTTTCTCAAAAATCCGAAAATGAATTAATATACCGGATTTTGACGTAACACTGACGTCGGCCGCCAACGTCATATGGCGTACTTATTAATTACCTAATTTTGGCTGCCGACTTCAATCTAAATTGAAGTACGAACGACATCAAAAATAGTTTACCAAAAATCTTAGGTAACAGGTTTTTACTTTTTTGTGTATATTGGTACACCAAATTAATCTAGAAAGATATCGACAAACAAATTCCTGAGTGAAATATCCTTGCGACCGAAATTTTGCTGATAATAGTATATTATGCAACGAGTGGGGTAAACGGCATTTGACTAGTTTATTTGACACGAGCGGAGCGAGTTTTTAATAAACGAGTGGGTTAAAAAGTTGACCGAACGTCTTGCCTACTATACTTTTTCTACGACCGTTAGTTTTTGGGTACATTTTCACAAAAAACCACGAATACATTTACTGACATGACCGTTAGAATCCACAACGTCAAAATTCAAAGCGTGGGAAATATCTCCGAAAACATCCGATTGCTCCAAAATCCGTGCGGTAAAATCCCGGAAATGTCCGAAGTGGCTCGGATTCAAGGGAAACGAAACTGACGTGGTAAAGTGACGCTAGATCGGTGGGTAATTAGGTATTTTACAGACAGGAGTAGAAAAACATGATTATGATAGAAAGATAAAAATGCGTTGACTTTCAAATAAATTAAAAAATCGTGTTATTTTTTTAATTGGATTGATTGCAAATAACTGAAAGATAAAAAACGCTAATTTGTCTAATGGTGGTCCCGTCTCCTCGGGTCCTGCATCCAAAAGAAGGCGTAATTACTAAATGTCCCCAATTTTCACTAGTACGGACCGCTGATTAATCAAAATACCAAGGAAAATCACCATTTGAATTACTTCGATTTCAACGACATATGATTTCAAGTCTACATATGCTGTGACTATTGATGCGCTTAAAGGATGGCCGGCATATTTGAAAAACGAATGAAAAATGGCATAGGAATAAGATCTAACGTTTAAATAAATTTTGTTTAGAGTATGATGACAAAAAGCTTTTGCAGAAAGCGAGGTCCTATTGCATCAGTTTCAATTGAATCTACTGCAGAAATGGATAATGCAAATCACGTCTTTGAATTGTGCCTTCAAAACAATTTGAAGTGAAACTTGTTTGTTCTCTAGAGAGACTTTATTTGAAAAACCAATACAATCTTCGCTTATTAACTTTTTCTTCAAGGTTTAAGACCTTGATGAATCCATAACGGCACCCAATTGTTAACCAAATCAACTACTTTTTTATCCAAAATTGGTAAATGAAAAATAAAAGTACCAGCCTCAATTAACATAAGAAAGGTACAAATATTTTTACTAAAACTAGAGAGTAAAATAATTAGTCACCGACCGAACGATTGGGCAACAATAACTTATTTGCAGTCAAAAATTGATTGGTCCATGACGTCAGACTAACTTCGTCGTAATGCACGTCTATGATTTTAGGTATTATTGACTTATAAATTGGCGTTTACACTTCACTTAAATAAAAAGACCCAAATAATAACCAAATGCAATCGGAATAGGTAAAGATGTGGCCAGGATACGATATTATTATTATTATTTACAATTATTTTATAAACAATAGTATCATTCATACTGTACAGTGCGGCTTCAGGAAATATTTTGGTACTTCGATATAATCAGTGCATGTGACAAAAATATGGTCAGCATATTGGTAGTTTTAGATTTTTCAAAGGAAGTTGACACCATTAATCACAGTTTGCTTATAAGTAAGTTAAAGTTTTATAGTTTCTCATTGCTCTTTTTGGTTTATACTGCTGACATTTTGAACTCCGTTCTGTAGAGTGGGGTACAGGCATTTGCCGATGACACGCAGCTCTATTGTTGTTTCGATGCTGATGACTTTTTTAAGGCGGAGTCTAATATAAATTAAACCCTACGAAATCATGCGCCATGATTTTCGGAAGGAAAAACAAAACTATGCCTTTAGTCAGTAGACTTAATATTAAAGTTAATGACACTAAATTAAAATTTGTAACTACTGTATTGGTTTAAGGGACATTTAAAATCTATTTTCAAAAATATCTACTGCTCTCTAAAGATGCTTTATAATAACAGGCATGTACTAGGTAAACGTTTGAGATGAAACTTTTGTTTAACTTTAATTATTGTGATGTGGTCTTGGTTCATGAGAGTCGAACCCGAATACAAAGAGTTCAAAACTCATGTCTCCAGTTTGTTTATGTGATCCGAAACTTTCATCATACTTCTCATCTTTATAGCGATATAAATTAGGTGAGAATGGATGCTCGTAGAGATCTACATTTTAGTTATTTTTTAATTAAAATTATTAAGGAACCCTTTCATTCGTTATTCCGTTATAACTTACATAATTTAAATATTAGAAGTACTATGAAACTTACAATGCCCCACCATCGGACCGCCATGTTTCGTCGTTCTTTTTCGTATAACGCAGTGCGCTGTTACAATTCAATACCCAAACACTGTTTAAGTCTCAATGTTAAAACATTCAAATACACATATAAAAAATTATGTTAATTTTTTTCATATTATAAAACTGTTTATGGTTTTTATAAGATTGTTTTTATATAGGCTCTGACCCTAAAAAGCTTAAATTTTTATTGTTATGAATTACTCTAATGCTTAATATCTAAAGTTGAATGTCTTGGTTAAAAATGCCAACGTCCGGTTCAGTAGAGTAGCTTTTACATTTTTATTTAATTTATTGTAATATACTATTGTTGATTATACATTACACAATATAAAATCCATTTATTATAATTATTATTGTTAATACTATTATTATTATTATTTATAAAAACAATTTTTGTATTGTATTAGATTGCAACCTAATTTCAGTGTGAAACGGAAACAGACAAATAATTCCCGCCAACTTTAGCCTCAATAACGACTTCAAAATTTTAATTATGAATACAGTTTTAACGCTATTATTATAATATTTATTTTAAAAATGAACAGCCCCGCGTGTTTTCTTTGGCGATTGTTGACATGGTGCGGGCGCGAGGTTAGCTGCCCACCGGAAAACCCGTTTTTCACACGACCCGTCGACGTTCCTCGAACGTTAATAATTTACGCGCGGCCTTCGTTCCCACAGGTACGAAACTTTGTATTTCATTATAACGGACTCGCCGGAACGTCTAACAAATAGTTCACTGATTCGAATAATAGTTTAATGTAATTTATGTGTAAAGTCTCCGTTTAGTGGATTGTCACTTTGGTCTGGTTTTATGCGCTGCCGCAGATTTTCATTTAACAGGTATACCGTGTTCGAAACTGAAACTATCTAGTTAGCTTCGGAAATTTGGGTGAACTAAGTAATGGACGTCGTCGTCGGGAAACGCGATATACAAGGACGTGCTATAGCTAGTTAGCGGGGAAAGGTTTCTAGTTAACTAAATTGAATATGGCGAGTCTGGTTACGACCGTGAGGTAAATAATTAAGACTATGTGATGACGTAAAATACAAAGACAAATCGGTGTGTTGACAGCTCGAGTAGAAAAGCGAGAAAATAATAAAATGTAAATTTGCAATGACAGGGATTATTAAACCTTGTTTACCACTCAGTGGTTGTACCGTAAAGTTAAAATAAATTGCAATGATGAAATTACGTATTGTGATTTTAAGACCTACACACCTCGAATCCTTTCTTAATTAGGGACAGACTAATTTGCATACAACAAAGGAGTTTTTATTGAATGAAAGTAATATGACGTTACTTTATAAGTTATTTTATTAAAATAATCAATACACCGAACTGCCTAATTGCCACTCTCGGAACTCTTGACAATCATCATAGGTACAATAAAACGCATATGGAATGCATTTTACAGTTCAATATTAATTTATAACTTCCTCGCATTAGAGCATAGACATACATATTTATAACTATGAATGTAGTAACAATAGATCCTTTGCGTCGCAATGACAGACAAGCTAAATGCACTCCCAATATGAATCTAAATCTGTATTTAAACATAATTCTCGAGGGCTGTAATTGGTATGTATTTAATGCCTGCTTTGGCAGTTTGTATCAATATTCTGTAGCCAAAAGGCACATCTTTGCTTTAATTGTAAAGTAATACATCATATCCACATTTGTGATAATTTTTACTTACGTCGAGTACTTTAAGGTGCCTCGGATTTTACGTGCCAGTTTATAATTTCTTTTTTAACCGGTTTTACATCTTGGAACAAAACTATGCCAAATTAAATTAAAAGTGAAACTACTTATAAACTTAGGGACACGTTAGCGATCTAGTTGGAAAATATTCCAAGAAATCTATATCTTAAGGTTTATCTTGGTAAAGAAGATATAATATTTCAAAAAAATACTGACGGAATTATTGTGAACCCTTTTATAAAGCTCCGATGGGATGTCCGAATCGGTTGAGGTTTCAAAATAAATAAGAACTAAAAGTTCAGATCTTCACGAAATTATATATTTTGACATGACAATTGTTTCGACAACTTTATCAAAATAAAAAGTTTTATGCTTAGTTTTTGAACTTATCGTTCATTTAATGATGTCCTCCCCTCATCATCAATTTGTTCGTCAAATTAACCTTCTTCGGGACACGAAAGAACTAAATCATTTAAGAGAAAATCCCTACGAGGCAGAATTAAGCGTAAAAAAAGTAGCGTCAGTCTAGTTCTCTCCCCGGCCTCCATATTTCATTCCCGAAACGGACTCGCCATATAAATTACATTAGGCCTCATTTACGTGATGTTTATATTCCCCGGACGATTACACACGCAAGATTTAAATGATTTTTATTTTAGAATTCGGATTTGTTCGCGGCCGCCGACATTTAAACTTCAAAACGAAAACGTTTGCCAAATTATTATGGAATTTTAATGTCTACTAACGGTGCAGATATTAATCGTCCAGATTTATTAGGCTTTTGTAGCCTTTGATGGTAAATGATATTCGAAATCGGTTGCCAAGCCGTCACCAGCATTTAAATGCTCTTTTTGTAGGGGGCATATAAATGTGAGCTTTCCGAGTTTTATCCCGATGGATTTCGATAACACGGTAGGGTGCCATTTCTGTTGAAAATTAAATGAGCTTCAAACGGGATAAATTTCACCCGAAAAGGTCCGATAAAGTGTAATGAAATACACCACCCACTTAAAATTCGTTCCATCCAAAATTTAATCGAATTTAAATACGATTTCAACTTTTGTTTTTTTGTTTAATTCGAAGTGTTTTCCCATCGATCATTTTTTTTCAATTTCCTTTGAAATTTTTCAAAAATTATTTTGTTGCTCAATCGGAAAAGTGTCGCGATCGTCAAATTAATAGCTGTTTTTATCTTACGTAAGTGGGCATTCTGTGAACAATTGCTGATGTTATTTTGGATTTGAGCTTAGAAGTTTTTAATTGGGAGTACATTTTATCACGTGATATCTTCGGGACATTATTAGTATATTGTGCAACAAATTTGATAAGCACTATTTTAGTCGCGAGTTTTACTTTAACAAACTGCATACTGTCCTTTTTCTACCACTAACATTTTGGCAACATTTTTGCAACTCGGCACGAATACATTTACTGAGTGACATGTGACGTGGCCATCAGAATTGACAAACGTCCATGGCTACAAATACCGGAAACGTCCAAAGTGGCTGACGACTGTGGGCAACGAAGTTGACCGGTTAAAGTAACACTTTCCGGACGCCTGGTCCATACAAAATTGAGCATTTTAGAGTTAGGGAGCAAAAAAATGCATTTATTTCCTTCAAAAATATTTAAAATTCCACTAAAAAATCATTATTAATTAGGTAAATACTAACTAAACTAACAAAACTAACCAAAAGTATTTATATAACCCTGATTTATTTTTAGAAGTTTTGTAAATAGTATTACAGGTGCCTGTAGCAGTTTCTTTGAAAAATTTCGGATATTTACAACTCGGCAACTTTAACTAGCCTAACCATACTTCAAACTTTTTGTCATTTGCAATTGCCCTATTAAGAATTATATCTATAAATCGCAATAAAAGCAAATGGATGTCCCCCTACATCACAAAGTTATTCAGTTCTGTGCCTGGTATAGAAAAGTTTCTGACTGGGAAATACTGAATAGTAAAATGAAAATTTTCTTGCAGGCGGAGCTTCTTAAAATTGCCATAGATACCCTCCATAAAACTAGACCAAACCAAAGTTCACTTTTATTTTTATTTATTTATTCGAAAAGCTTTTCCTTATTAAATAACATTAATCAAAAATCCGCGAAGTAGATGCCTGAAAGATGAAATAACAACTAAACCCCCAATTATAAAAGTACAAATATCAATTATAGCAAATGAATATGTAAGAGAATCGTTTCCATTTATAATTTCTCTTAATCTGAAACTGTGGTATTAAAGATATTAAAAGCGCTATAGTTCATTAAAAAATTGTAGATATAAGTGAACTTATTATATGGAAAATTAAAAAAGTCTTAAAATAATAACAATAAACGTACTTACTTACCTACTGTTCCTTATGATGAAAATGATTTTATGGTACCTGCCTAGTTATTCTAAAATATAATCTAAACATTTATTACATTCATTGTCTGTGAGGGTATTGAATTGAATTTTTTTCTTTTGGTTAGATAAAAAAACAACATTAAAACTCTAAACATAATTAAACTCCACCTAACTGAAACATATCTCGAAACCCGTTAACTAATACCCACACTTTTGTAATTCGTTCGGAACTTTTATTTTCAAAAATTTTAAACGAAGAGAGTGTGTTTTTATTGTAATAACATAAATGAATTATTATTAAACTCTTCTTTTAAAGAATAGAGACATGCAGTTTGCTGATTTAAAATGGATTTCAAAACAACTAATTTATGAAACAAAAAAACCATACAAGTTGGTATTTGTAGCAGGGATAGCATCTTCAGTGACCTAGATCTTGTTGATCCCACAAAATATTTAGTTCTAAAAAAATGTTACCGATTCGTAACAAATATATCGCGACATTAACAAATATTAAATCCAAAACAAATGCTCAAAAACATACCTTCAATTTGAGTTTTGTTTTCACTCGAGCCTTATTTTTTAACCGCCATGAAATTCTTCTTTGTCTCGAACTTATTTTAGAAGGAAAAGTAAAGCTTAAGGTTCTCAACTGATAATAAATATTTATGTCGACCAGGCAGGTAATATCTAAGCGCTTAATAAGCTATCACGAAAAAAAAAATAAAAAAAAACTTTAAAACCCTATTAGTTTTTGCAATTATGTGGCCAATTTTTGAACTTTGACCTTCAATAATTAAAAAATTATGAATGAGTTAAAATCATTGCAGAACAAAGTTTGTGGAGAATCAAAAATTGATTAGATTCTTTCGCTTAACATATACCGGGTTAGTAAAATGTACCGGAACACTTAAATATTCCCAAAACTAACACAGCTAGGCGATAAAATTCCTGGGGGTTTTTGAACTTGCAGAATTCAAAAATGCCAACAGCAGTGTTGTCAGATTTACCAGTTTTACATCACAAGCCTTAATTTTATTATTTTAAATGGTATGGATTTAATTATTAAGCTTCGGCAACACCGCTTTCCAGTTAAAGGTACCGTAACGCTTAAATACATCCAAAACTGCCCAAGCTGGAACGATAAAATTCATAAATTTCAAACAACAATACACTTCTAAAGTTTTCTATGTTCAAAAACCTTCAAAGGTATTATATGTATTGCCTTTACTGTTAGAAATTTTGACATATTAAAATTAGATAATTAAATTATGGTGAATAAGGTGAAATTACTAAGTACGTTGGGATCATAATTGATCAAAATCTCAACAGGCAGGACCCTAAGCATTACTAAGTGTAGTTGTATATTATTGTAGATAAGACAAGGCAAATACCTACAACTTGTACATTAAATACTACAAATAAACAAAATACAAAATTTCTGCATATATTCACTGATTACTCAGTACATTTCAAATTTTTCTGATATATAGAATGTATAGCTCAACGATAGCCTCTTCATTTCCTTTTTATAAGTTGGAAGAGTGTGGGATTTCACTGACACTTAACAAATTAAAGATTTTTCAACCAAAATGATAACACGTCATTATAGTATACTCATGATTATGTTTATTAATGCTTACAAAAACAATACTAACTACTGCATTATAAGTACTGATTAATGTGTAGTAGTATCTATATATCAATCCAGTTTTTGTGTATATTACCAGGAATAGGCTTCTGATCTGGATTGTTTTACATGAGATCTGTATTTATCCTCTAAAAGTTATTTAAAAAGTCACTACTATGTCCCTCTTCGTTGACTTTTTCAGAAAGTCTGTTAAAAATTAAATTTAATTTTGATATATTGAAAATTTTTGAGCATCTCTCATTATCTTGAACCCAAAAGAGATAAACAACAAAATAGACCTTGCCAAGTCGGGACACTTTTTATTTGGTTTTCATTTTTTATTGTTTCTTTTTCTTTTTTTTACTATTCCATTCTGGATATTTATTTAGTGAAACTTGTCATTTGTCAAAAAGAAGTAAAAATATTTACATTTGGCAACGTTGCATTGGACTGTACGAACTACGTCTTTAAGAACATTTACATAATAAGTATTCTAGAATTTTTGTTTAGCGCAATATGCATTAACGCTTCTAATTTTTACGTAAACGGTTGGCGGGGCTTATTTTAAAAAATAAACCAGACCACGCTTGCTTTATTTATCCTCTTTGCCTATCAAGATTTCCGAAGAGTTAATCCCTGACAAAATTATAAACAGATGCTGATCTACCATGTAATCAAAAGATAAATCTGCCCTCGCTAATGCTAGCTTTCCAAACAGAGTTTATTTTTAACGCGCAATACTTTCAATTTTATGCGCGCGCGAGTTTAGCGACGCCTAGCGGCAACATTAAATTCCCGTAAACGTTTTCGAAATAAAATACGGCGGTAAACCGCAAGGGTGCCCCTATGTTTTTTTTTTATACGGAAACCCCAAATACCGCAATGGATCTAAATTTAGTGCAGTAGTCCGTTTTTACATCACTTGAGTAATAAATTTATTTTTTTTTCTAAAATTCTAAACATCCTGTCTAAGCATCACAAGGGATTATGTATTTAAGTGATTGATGACCCCACATTCCATTTACATCATTTTTGGATATTTATTTGGTAATTATCTCCATTTTTGGTAGTTGTAATAAGCCCTATCTATAGAATACAGAGAAATAAGTAGTTTTTTTTTTATTTACTAGTAGAAAATAAACTCTTTTAACTTTGTACCAGTTTGTACCAGAAGTGTTATGAAATTAATAAAACCCTTAGACTTTAGGGCAAATTGATTACCAGTAATTCCAGATTTGCTTTAAATAATCAGATGTCATTATATTTCTCCCATAAGGCTTCGTTTAGTATTTAGTCAAGTAAAATTCTGATATGGGACGAAATTACAAGAGCTACAGCAGTAGATACTACATAATATTGCTAAATATCAAAATGCGGGTCAAGCTTAAGACAACAAGGACAAAACGAGTAAGACACTCTATTGATAAATAATTTCCAAACTATTGTCATTAAAAAAAGAACTTTGTCATCAGCTCTTATTTCAAAAGATTTTCCTATTGCTTAACTCACTTTGAATACGAAAATTTTCTGCGTGTGGGGACTTTAAAGAATTACATGTAAAAAATAAAAATTGCTTTTTGTACTAGCATATCCACCACCACACTAGTATATATTTATTAATATTTTACTAGATCATTTTCGCACCTTATAACCGTATTGATATACTTACTTGGGAACTGTGCTTTTCCTCAAAGAAAAAGAAAATAGTAACAAACCAATCTTTAAGGCAAAAATCGACAAAAACTAAAACACCTATACAAAGACTTCTAATCTAACATTTTAATAATGACTCTAACTGCAAAGTTTATAGAAATGTAAACTTTGGTAACTACGTCCATTTTTACTGGTTAGAGCAGAAAACCATGTGCATTCTAGTCGGAGGGTTGCAGTCGTAGAAACCGAATGACTTGCAACAACTGCAATTAAACATATGCTGCAAAAAAAATTCTTTAATTTATTGATTAATTAATTTTATGATTAGTCCATACCTCCCTCGATGGTTTTACAAGTGGTATCATGAAACCATGAAACATATTGCTAATGTTAGTTTACATATGTAGAAGTTACTTTTTGGATTATGGTATGTTCGTACACTACAGCTAGCAATTGCATTTTACAGATATGATCTTGCTGTTTATAAAAACTATTTAATTTCAAAGGAACTGGGTATTATTGGTGGTTATTTGCAGTCCTAATTTTTCTTCTACTTCCACAGGCTACTGTAATACTATTTACAAATCATTTGGATTCCCCTTGCGTCGGCTATTAATGGTTTCAGTTAAGCTCTGAAGAAACCAATTGGCGAAATATTAGCAAGCTGGATTTATCATCAACCGACGTAGAAGGCATTCAGAAGATTTGTAAATAGTACTTTGCAACGTCTTAACGAAAATTGCAATAAAACTGTATACGCTTTCTTCTTTTTTAGTTGATCGATGCCAGTTACCGTAGTAGTCCATCTTCCCAGACCTTGGCTGTGATAGTTTTGTGTTCAGTGTTACTCGGACTGCTCGTCTTCATCGCTGTCATCTTAGTGTGGAAGTAAGTAACTTATTATTTTCGTACACCTACCAAAGTATAATCGCAAATTATGTTTATGTATTTTTGAAAGAGCATTGAATAGAAATATGAATAAATTTGACTCACATATCTTCGTTGCATGAGATATTTAATTATGTGCCAAAATAACCTAGCAATAATAAAAGTGGGATTTGTTTATCCGAATTTAAAAACGTATTCTTCTTCCTATTACAGTATTGTCGTTGCGAACCTTTTCTATTTCTCTAAGTGTGGATCACCGTCTCATCATCTCATCCTCTGGGTATTTCTAAGTTATCATATTCTCTTAAAGATCTGTTCAATATGGCCGCGAACCTCGGCTCCATACAGTGCGTTCGAAGAATTTGCTTTGGTGATGGTATCTACCTAATTATATTTAAACATTTTCTTAAGCTAGATTATTGCGATTTTGACTAATGGTTCTTTTGATTTCTTTGAATTAATTTCTTCTATTTATTTGAGTTCGTACATCATATATGTTACGCATTTTACCGGAATAGGCAATTATCCCGATCATACACATATGTTTTATAATATTTTATTGCATCCATAATATTGGTTTATGTGATTGATGGCACCTAAGAAAAAAAATAGAGAAAGCAATGATAGTGGTTTAAGTCACCCATTTGCAACTTCAAGAAGTGAATTTCATTCTTCAGATTAGCACTCGGATGGGAATGAAAGTAATTCTGAAAACAGCTAATAGACACCTATGAAAAAACAAGAAAGTGACAAAATTTAAGACAGTGTCCAAAAAATAAAATGAGTTAGCCGTGAAACTTGAAAATATGCTTTTGTAAAGGTAAATTCGTAAAAGTAAAGAAAAACAAGACTCATACTCGATGATTTAAACATGCTCTAAATAAGCAATGTAAAAAGATGTAGATAATCGGACTGCGGAAAGAAAAGAATAATGTTTTCATGAAATCCAATAAACCTTTTTAAAGCACCTACAGTGAGAGAAGAATTTTGAAGGATTAAAGACACAATAACGTCGTTGGCCCTGGAACCTTATGTAGTTGACTATTGGAATAGCTCGTATTGCCCACTACTATAACCCTATTCTGAGGAATGTGCAGCAGAAGGCAATCCTTGAACCTTTATTCAAAAAGTTCTGCCGTTGCATCTTCATTGCACTCAAACAATTTTTAGAGTTTGCTTGGTTTCGAAAGGTGTATGCTTTCTCTTTAATGTGACACTGTGCCTAGCAATAGGATTGTCAAGGTGAAAACTATTTAATGATAATGAAAATTAAACTCTTATTAACACAATAGAGAAAAAAAGTGACAATAAATAAATGAAATTAAACGGTAGGTTAAATGGCCGTAAATTCTGTCTACTAGAACACATCCCGCAGTTGCAGCCTCAAAAAAAATTAGCAAAATAATATGTCAACAACTAATGCTATACGATAAAATTGTATAGTAGTCACATAAATATGCAAATGAGGGGGACAAAAAATAAAGAAAAAAGGATTTGAATAAAAGGGAAAAGCCAGTATAAAATTATAAACATTAAAATGATGATAGTGAAACAAATGTTCCTTCAGTTTACATTTAAATGTGTCACAGGATAATGGTAGATACAGTACGAATAAGATTGGTTAAAAAGTCCCATTTGATCTTTAGAGTTAATACGAATATTTTTTAATCCAATATTACGTTTATATACCTGCGGTCACTAACTAATTTTGTCCATGAAATATGACTGCGTGTCACATTTGAGACTCTTATAACGGAAACTGTGAAAGCACTATATCCCGTATTCGCCAGATATTTCCGATAATTTAGTTACGGGTTTGGGAGATTTTGGGAGATGACATCGCACGTAACTCGATAAATAAGACTAGTGATGGTAGAAATAGTATAGTATGCAATACATCGATAAGCTACTTCAGTCACTCGTTTATTAAACACTCGCTCCGCTCGTGCCAACACAAACTAGTAACAGAACATGGCGTTTATCAAACTTATTGCAAATGTATACTATTTTCATTTTGCAAGACTTCCTCTTTCCGGCATTTTAAACAAATGATATTAAATTTCCCTAGGCGAAACGTTATTTATAAAATTAATTCAAAAAAATTGATTAAGGATTTCCTCTCCTTCACCGAGCTAACTAAACGCTTCCCGTCCCGCATATTTGAAACAAAACAAGAATCGCATCTGCTCCGCGATATTTAATCATTGTTTGAAGTTGAATTAATAATAATCCGTCATGCATTTAAGAGCACTTGGGAATTATTCCCGATGCAGTCGGGGAAAATTATTTATTCCAAAGTACAACGGCCGTTGATTTAGTTATAATTCCCGCTTTCATTTGGGATTTAGTTCGGACCTGTTTTTGAAGCTACAAGGGACTGAAAAGCCGGAAAATAAGACTGGGCTTCCATGAAACTCCGTAACTTCCATAAACTCCTTTTATAGGAGAAGCAGATTCACCGTTTCGGTTTAAAAATGTGCATTGGCTCTAGTTTTTTTTTATTATTTACTTATATGTCGGCATTTTTGCCAAAGGTTTTTATTAAAGTTTGGGTCGTATAATCTTCTATAGTACATGTCTGTAAAAGAAACTGCTTTTAATACAATTACAAAAATACTAGAGGGAAAACTAACTTGTTCTCAAAATTCTCCAATGACAGTTATGCCAAAAGATTTTATTTATAATGGGCAATTATTAAAATTCTTCCCTTCTCCTTTTTCTTACGTTACTACTGTGTCCTGTGTTTTCATCAATGGTTTGCAAGAGTATTTGGCATGCCAAGGACCAGCTTCCATACCATCTTATAGGTGGTCATCCAGAAGGTTGGGTTGTGTCTGGGTTCTTTTCCGTTGCAATTTTTGCTAATCGTGCATTTGGCATTCTGTCAACATGATCTCTCCATTCTCTTCTGCGACTCCTTGCCCATTTTTCTACATCCTGAATATTACACATACTTCATTTCTCTTCCGATCGAATACCGTATGTCCTGTTATTGATCTCAGGGTTCGCATTTTGGTTGTTGTTAAGAGAAGAGCCATTTAGTGGTTGTGTTCTCTGCTCTACTTTCTATTGCATATGTCATGACCGGTCTTACGCAAGTTTTATATACACCCACTTTACACTTACTTTACTATATTTATTTCGCCAAATTAAATCTCTTAGGTATCCTGATATTAATGCTACCTTTATTGTTTGGGCTTTTATTTCATTCTTTAGGTTTCTATGATTTGTTTTGTTTGTCACTAGATATTTGAAGAACATGACTTGTTCTACACTCTGACCGTAAATCGCTAGTTTGCATCTTCTCTGTTCTTTAGATATTGTAAGAAATTTTGTTTTCTTTGTGGATATTTGCATGTTGTACGTTTTTGCTATTTGTTGGGATTTATAAAGGAGCTTCTGAAGGTTATGTTCTTCTTCCGAGATAAATACTGCGTCATCAGCATAACATATTATTTTTATTTCTTTGTCTCCCATTCGGTATCCTCTCCGGGTTTGCTTTAATTCGTTTATTATTTCGTCCTTTATGATATTGAACAGGATTGGGCTTAGGGTATCCCCTTGTCTGATACCGGTTGCTACAGGTATCTTATTGCCTAATTTGGTTGCCGTTCTCGCAAAGGTATAATTTTCCGTGTTCAGTTTTTCGATAACTCTTATTATATTGTTTTTTGTTAGTAAAGTTATGATATCATTTAAGCGTACCCAATCGAACGCTTGGGTGAGATGAATGAAGCACATAAAGGCTGCCTTATTAAATACCTCGATACTTTTGGGGATCGGCTTTTTCTCTCCTTCCATTTTATTCAAAAGGGAAAAATAGTTCATCGTATAGTGGGTCGCCTCCATATTTTATCATTTGATTTGTTATTTCGTCGATGCCTGGTGCTTTTGGTTTCTTCATCTTGGCTGTCATTTGTTGTATTTTGTGCAGGGAGAAAATCCTATTTTGGATTTCCTTGATTTTTTCATCCTCGTGGTGTAATTCCTGTGCTGGTACGTTAGATTATTTAAACTATAAAGGTTTTTAAAATGTCTTTCTCATTCGTCTGCCGTGATTTTTGTGTTTTGTATGTATTCATTTATTGGTTTTCTTCTATTTCTCCGTAGATTTCATATTTTCTTCTGTCCCCCATAGAGGTCATATACCATATCCTTCGAAAATTTCTTTCAGTGTTCTCTTTTGATTTTTCGAATATTTTGGTTGACTCTGTTTCTTAGAGCTTTATAATCATTATGCGTTGTTGCATTCAATCTGTATTGAGATACGATTTTATTTTCCCGTCAGCTAAGATATTGACTTTTTGTCTGAACCAGGGTTTTGTATTTGTTCTTCCTCCTTTGTTTATAGTTCTTCTTACAAAGGCTTCTTCTGCTGCTTTTAGTATTTATAGTTTTGTCCATGCCGCTTCAATGTCATCTGTCTCTTGGATATTATTAACAGCTATTTTATGTCTAAGCCATTGTTGATAAAGGTAATTGGTCGAGTCGTCTGATAGGGATTCTATATTCAATTTGCATACCTCTTCAACGGATTTGTTGTAAGAATTGTTGTTAGCATTTTTGCCATTACGAGATGGTGATTTGTTCCTGCATTTGCAGAAGCAAAGGAATATTTTATATTTATATTTATGCTGTGGTTTATGTGGGTTGAAAGTGTTGTTAATTCTAAGTTCGTTTTGTATGCATAGCGGTATCATTTAGCCAGCTCATTATTCGTTTCTCCGTTAAATTGACTTTTGATACCAGGAATAATTTCATGGTCAATTCTTACATTGAAATCCCCTAAGATATTATTTCGTCCTCATTGGCTATATCGTCTAAGACTGTTTGTGATGTCTAGTACAACAGGTCTATATCTGCCTGTAGTTTGATGCTGTCGGGTGCGTGGATACTTATTATATACTAGAGCATACTAAATTTTTACCAAAATTGTCATAAGGAAAGTGAGGGGCCGTTTCCAACAGTTTGCGACCTCAGTTGTAAAGACACTCGACTAGAACAACTGAAGACAACATTGTTACTGTCGAAGCACACGTGGAATCTTGTCTTAAAACCAGTTTCTGTCAAGCTCTGAAGAAACCAACAGGATGATTGGCTAACATTAGCTAGTTCGACTTAACAAAAACCGACACAGGAGGAATCCAGAAATTTTACAAAAAGTATACTGCAATCATTTTATTTAATAGTTTGCCTTTTTAATGATAACTACTAATATCCAAAACCAAAATATTATTTTTAAATCTGTGTCCTAGGTCAACAGTTCTTGTCAAACTGGTCGCTATTACATATGTTGTGGTACTAATTGCTTAATGCCTCTGCATTCCTTAACTTTTATAAAACTAAATATTTACATCCAAAATCACAATTTGACAATCACTTATAGTACCATATTTTTGAAATGCTAGTTTTTAAGTTCTTTTTAATAATTTCAAAATATACAAGATACCCAATATTCAATTTATCTGTTAATCTGTTTAATAGTTTAAAAATGTTATGTTTGCACCATTGAATTCTAGCTAAAAAGGTGCTTTAGGGAGAATGTTTAGAAATGTAACAGATGTGCAATTTTTACCATTATGTTGGTTATTAAACTTTAGTCACAGGCATTAGTTTTCTCTGTGTAAGTGTAAGAAAAATATTCTGATCAATATAATATTTTTTTTCTTTCTCCCTATTTTTAAATATCTAATGCATTGCTCAGGCATGCGTAAAGGGTCACTTAAAATTAGCAGTAGCTTCCTTAGGCGCTGTCGTCTGTCACCTCGAGCGTAATTTAGTGACTGATAGGGAGCCATGGGATGTTTTCCTTAGATTTAAAAAACACACAGTAAATGCATTCATAACGTTTTGCAAAAATATAGCCAAAACTAATTTTAGAAAGACTGTGTGCAACACGTTCATATGCAGTCGTTTATTAAACACTAATTAGTAAGTTAAACATTCAATTTTCTGACAAAATATTACATTAGTATATTTTAGTATTGGTCTCAGGAGAAATAAAAGCTACAATCGTTATGTTTTTAACACGTTAATGCCGAAAATAACTCCTTCGTAACTGCCGCCGTCAAGGGCCAAACGGTTTACCTACTTCAAACTGACAGAAACAAAACAGGGACTTATCTCAAATATGTCACTTAAGCGATATTGTATACAGGCCCAGACCACCTTAACGACATTTTTGTCGTCTAGTTCTCATAATACGATCTTTTATGAAGGTATTTTTGGATAGGTTCGGGTAATTTAACGCACTGGTTGTGTTATGGAAGCGATAAAACGGGTAAACTTAAAACAAAGATTCGTTGTCAAAGACTTAAAATTTTGTGTAAAGTAGCTCATTCGGCGAGTGATAAAACACATTAAAATAAAAATATAGGCTGGGAAAACCTTTTGCATACGTTAATATGTAAGGTAAATAGTAAAAAATGAATTAAAATTGGAATAAAATTCAATAAGAAGTAACCCATATTTTTCATGCTTCTTTTTTAATATTAGTTTTGGCAATATTTCTTATGAAATTGAAAAATGTGTTGCCCGATTTGCCTGAATTCTTTTGTTGGACTAACAATCTGTTAAATCTTCTTAATTATATTATAAGTAGGATTTTAGCTTTTCATTTCGTCAAACTAGATTTTTTCTCAAACTACCCGCATCTTCCGCAGAATCATTTTTCCTTCGATGGGAAAGTACTTTAAGTATGTGGGAGTGTCTTAAATAGTTCATTTTCTATGTATAAAAGCAACAAACTCAGAAGTCGAGAACTTTTCTTTAAAGAGTTCATAAGGAATCAAAATGTTAATGAAACAAAACGTATAATTTTGTCAATTTGGGTGTTCACGTTTATTGTTTGTTGACCATATCATCAATTTATCATGTTAAGTAACATGCGGATTTGTTATTTTAACCGTCTTATTTGATCTAGACCTCAAAGAGAATATTTAAATAATACTTAATCTTCTTATATTAACGTCTTAGTCTAATCTTAGTTAAACGGAAGAAGAATACTTTTCATCAGAACTTTTGACTTATTTATGAGTGAGTAACTCTTAAGAAACCAAAATAAATATTAATATATTCTCTTTGACGTCTACACTAAACAAAGTACTTAAATTTAATAAAAATGAGTGTTAAATGATTTTCTAAAATATTTTCACCCCTATTGAGTTCTAAATTTATCTTTCATCTCACCAACGATAAGAGAATAAAAGAACACATAGTAGAAAAGGGCAAGAAATATAAATAAACTAAACGGTACATTAAGAACGCCAAGAATATATTTAATAAAATGAGGAGATCATGTTTTAGTAAATTAGTCCGAAAAATCAGGAATTTAATGTTCCCAGTACCTCTTGAGGAGATTCAGGAAAAAAAAACGAAAATTGCAGTGATTCGATGGAAATCTGCTTAGTCCTGATAATTATTGAAGTAGCAGGGGAAGGAAACGCATTATGTGGTTATGTAGTTGAAGTAGTCGAAATTAATTGACATCAATTAATGATAGCCATAAAATGAAATCGCATCTGGAGGAAAAGGATGCACATATTATATTTTCTTCACAGAAGTTTCATGTCATGTTCTTGCCTCGCTCCTAAAAACTGCAAAATATTGCGTTTATAATTATGTTTCTTATTATTTCAAATAAATATGTTATATTCTCATTTTATTATTGTTATTATTATTTATTTATTGTTAAATTACTATCCTTATCGATGGAATGGTTAAAACAATACCGAAATACGTCCCAAATCTTGTGCAAATCGCATATGACCTGTTTAAAATTCGAAATTCACTCGAAGTAAATTCGTAATATTCGAACGGGGGATATACATACCAGATAAGCACATCAAAATTCTATTTTCAGATTCAAATATAGACAAGCCCGTCCTCCGCTCTAAATAAAACAAAACCCCTTCTGACATAAACGCGGGCCTCAAAATCGATGCTATCCGGGAATCATCTCCAGATTGTTTTCACACCCGAATTATTTTTGACGTATCGGGGATGCGCCAAAGTGGTCGCAACCGTGCCGGCGTCAGCAGCATGGACTAACTGACTGAGAGCTTGATTTAGGTTATCTTGATATGGCAGATTAAAATTTTAATGCGAATTTCCCAAAATATTATCTGCCGTGAAAAAAGCATCGGTTTATTCCGGATGTCGGAAAAATCTAGACGAGGGTCCGTGGTTAATATTTGAAAAGGGGCTGGAGTGAGTACAAGATTCCTAACTAAAAGCCTAACCATGATTTAGAATTTACCCATGACTTTGCCGCTATAAACTGCTCTTGTTTTTGTTTTCGGCCTTTCAATGCTTGCAAAAGTAAAAGCGTTATTTTGATGATATCATTTTGGCAAACTTTTTTTTAATTCGTAATTTGTAATATTGCGTGGTAAACCAAGTATTACAATTTTTTATAGAAATCTGTTTCCATTTTATGCCTTAAGCAAATGCAAATTTCAGTATTGATATCGAAACCTGTAAATATTGTGGTAAAGAAACGTACGAGGGCAATTTTTTATTATTTTTCAATATAATCCCCCTTAACTTCAATACACTTATTAAATCTCTTTATTAACAACTCAATCCCTTTAAACAAATATTCCTTGGTTTATCTGCAAAATGAGCTAAAACAGCCTCTTTTAACTCAACTTCGTCGTTAAACCGCCGTCCAAGTAAGTCCTTTTTCAAACATCCAAACAAATAATAGTCGCTGGAGACCATATCTGGACTATAGGGAGGATGATCTATCTGTTGGAACTCACACTCTAAAATAGCAGCTTGTGCAACTCCAGCAGTATGGACAGGTACATTATCGTGCAAAAGACGCACGCCCCTGTTCAGTTTTCCCCGACATTTTACACGTACGCAGTCTCGCAATTTATGTAATAATGTTTCGTAATATTTACCATTGACAGTGGTATTAGTTTCTTTAAAATCTATCAAAACAATTCGTTCACAATCCCAAAAGATCGTGGCCATCACCTGTTTTGTTGACTGGCAGACTCTGAATTTTCTTCCACCCTTCCACCCTTACGACGCCACTCCATTGATTATTTTTTCGATAGAGGGTCATAATAGAGAACCATAGTTTCATCTCCCATCACAATAGTTTCTATCACAGGCCCACAGAATTCCAAAAAGGACCACGCACACTCGACGCGGCGTTGTTTTTGAATAGCCGAAAGGTTTTTAGGAACCCATCTTGCACTAACCTTATGCATACCTAAATGATCATGCAAGATTCGACGAACACTTGTATCAGAAAGCTTAGTAATTTCTGAGATTTCCTTGGCCTTTAAACGTCGATCACTCAATACCACCTCTTCCACAATCGCAACAATATCTTCCGTTATGACCTCCACTGGTCGACCAGTTTTTGAATCATCTTCACTACTGCCGGGTACACCTGCAGTTAGACCTTCATAAAAATTTACCAAAATTAAGTACCGGATTATGTCGTAAAAACGGTACATCGTTCGGCGAAATTTTTAAGTAACCAACAGTTTAACGCCGGTTCCGAACAGCAAAGGCTTTACTAGGCAGATCGACGATTTTTTTTTTATATTGATATGCATTATGTATGTAACGTTACATTTATGCAATAAGATTTCCAAATTAATAAATTGTACTTACACTTAACGTTTGATATAATTTTGTACATATTTGTTCGCATGAATATATCAATCAATTAAAAGGTTCAAAGAGACTAATAAATTTTGAAATATTAAAAATTAAGAGTTTTAACAATGAATAACCCCGCAATGTCAAATTAAAAATATATCTTAAAAAGTAGTTTCAAAATGTTTCAAGTATGTTTTTTACTTTTAGAACACGCATTTTAGCAATGTAAATAAAATACGAGAAAAAGATTTGTTAAATATAATTTGCAAAAAATGGAGACTAATAAATCCATGCAACTTGCAAACCTCTTCAAAAAGCCAGCGATAACGATAACTTAAGATTTCATATACCGAAATTTTAGCCCAAAAGGTTTAACATTTTTCTATAGATACGGGGATAAATTGAAGCAAAGTTGCTGCTTTCAATATAAATTCCTTCTAGAATTTCTTAAAAATAAATTTAATATATAAAAATAATAACACGAATAGACTCAAAAATAAATGACGATCACCTACATATATTTTGTTTTAATGGAATAACCGATTTTTTTCATTTAATTGAATTTAGTTTTCAATTCTCCATACCAATATCCACAACACGTCCTTACAAACTTTGTGATCAACCCTAACTTAGGAATAGAGAAATAAAATGAGCAATGGAGTGCACTATCGTGATTTTTAGGGCACTCTGTATATATTATTAAAACCACAAAATACGTACCACTTAGATACTTTCTTCTAGTATCTAGTATCTGACATTCATATTAGTATTCTGGTATTCAAATATTTTAAGTTACTGATTATGTGTCAATTTTTAAGTTATTGTGAGCGACCAATTTTATTGACCTATAATTCTAGCAGTTCCAGCGTCGAGGTGTATTTTATTGTATTGTAGCTCGAATTTATCACATTTTATAAACATCAATCAATTAGTGCAACGGTAGATGGATTTGGAGATACGAAACCGTTTTACATCTCACTTCCATTCGTTTAAGATATTAGTGTATTTCTGTGCAATTTGATCGCAAGCAAATTGATACCAAAGACTGAAAAAAATGTTTTTTGTAGCATTTTGCTGTTCTAATCCGTTCTCAACACTGTTATAGGTATTATAAAACATATTTTCTTCTTACGTGCTGCGGTTTTATTGCGTATTTTATTCTTCATATGGTTATCACTTATCTGGTTTGCGATTTATTCTCTCACTATTCACATCTTCGCATTCTTCGTATTACCTTCGAGGATTTTACGTTTTCTCGTATACATTTATTTATAACCGAAACGTATAAGTTATTAAATAAAGCTGACTGGCGTTGCACAGGCTTAAACACGTCCTTTGATATGACGAACATACCGAACGACAGGAAATTTAAGTTAATCCATTTTCTCTCGCTTAAACTTCCGTCCCAGAGATCAAATATTTTGAATGGTATTTATATTTGGCTTTTCGTGAAGGAAACGGTGTGTGGGCTCCCCTTTTTTCAGGTGGTCTTTGACTATTGTCTATAACGTCTTTGTATTGTTAAACTCCAATTAACTGTCTCGCATCTGTCCCAGAACCAGGGTGGAAGGGTGTCAGCCCCAACTTTGGTCGAACGTCGTTTGAAGATTTCTATCTGGCTGCAATAAATCAAAAATTAAAGAAACAAGAAAAATGAACTGCCGTTCTTAGTATGGCGACGGTCGATTTGGTAACATCCCAACCAAATGTAGCGGAATAATTATGTTGCTTTAAAAAATAACGTTCACGGACGAAGATATCTCGATATCTCGGCTTGATAGATGTGAAAACCAGCTGTTTTCAACGTCTGAAGCTCGGTGTCTCGTTTTATGGTATTTTAATCCGTCTTCTAATTTAACACAAGATTTCCTGCGACCCTAATTGTCAACCGACGAATATAAATTGTCCTCCGTTGGTTTCAATTCGGAAAAAGGATTGGATTTTTCTTTGTATCAAACCGCGCTATTTCGTAGAAGTAAGAATGTGTTTGGCTGAAAATTAATTTTCCATTTTGTGTCTTAAAATAATGTTATTATTATTCTTTATTGTTTATCAGAAATTAAATTTCTACAAGAAATCCGCATCAGACATTACATAAGCCTAAAGAAAACAAAATAGTAAACAATCAAATAGACAGTGCAAATTATAGTTTTATTTTTACTCATTTCTTAGAAACGCGCGGATCTTTAATATATTTATAATAAGAGAATCAAGACGTTTTGACTCACGTGAATCCAAATTTTTTAAAGCAGTAATAAAGGTATTGTTATTGGAAAACTCCACGGTACGGAGAGCATTATAATTTGTGTTTTTTTTTCGATGTATTGAACTTTAAGTTAGCATTACTGTTCAAGATGACGACCGATTTAACAGCTGTCAAGTGATTTATTCTCAGTTTGGTTTGGCAATTCATCCTGAATAGACTCACGCCTGAACAACGCTTACAACTAGTGCAATTTTATTTCGAAAATAATGGTTCTGTGCGGAATACGTATCGCGCACTACGTCAATTTTATCGTCGATAAAATCGTCCATAAGAGCAGTTAATTCGATTAACCATGGAACGTTTTCGCACCATGTTTACTCTTATTGATAACTCGCATCCCCAGAGACGCCGTACGGTGCGTACAGAAGAAGCTATTGCTACTGTAGAGCGTAGCATTGAGGAAGACCCGAATGAGTCCATCCGCCATCGAGCACAGGAATTAGATCTGTGTCCATCCTCTTTCTGGAAGATTTTTCGGAAGGATCTTGGTTTACGTGCTTTCAAAATCCAACTCGGGCAAGAAATGAAGCCAAACGATCATCAAGTAAGGCGTAGATTCGTCGAATGGTCCCAAAACGAGATTGCCGTTGTTCCCGATTTTCAGAATCGAATTTTGTTTAGCGATGAATCGCACTTCTGGTTGAATGGCTACGTCAACAAACAAAACTGCCGCATTTGGAGCGAAGCTAATCCTCAAGTGTATGTCGAAACACCGTTACATCGAGAAAAACTGACTGTTTGGGGCGCTTTATGGGCTGGTGGAATCATTTGTCCGTACTTCTTCAAAAACGATGATGGCCAGAACGTTACAGTCAATGGTGATCGGTATAGAGCTATGATTACTAACTCTTTCAATCCTGAATTGAATAACCATGATGTCCAGGAGATGTGGTCTCAACAAGACGGCGCAACGTGTCACACAGCTCGTGCTACAATCGATTTATTGAAAGATACGTTTGGTACCGGTTTGGTAATTTCACGTTTTGGACCAGTGGATTGGCCTCCAAGATCTTGTGATTTAACACCGCTAGACTACTTTCTGTGGGGCTATGTAAAGTCATTGGTCTATGCGGATAAGCCACAAACGCTTGACCATTTGGAAGACAACATTCGCCGCGTTATTGCCGATATACGGCCACAAATGTTGGAAAAAGTCATCGAAATTTGGACGTCCAGATCGGACTACATCCGCACCAGCGGTGGCGGTCATATGCCAGAAATCATATTTCAAATGTAATGCCACAAGATTATCTTTCGGATAAATAAAATTCATGTCAATCGAATAATCCATCGTTGTTTTATTGCAACTTATTGGCAATTTAAATAGCCGGATGGTAGATCAGAGGGTGCAAAGCCTGAGTAAAAATTCGTGTGGTGTGAACCGGCTACAATGTTTTATATCTGCATCAAAAAGTTTTGTTTTAAAACATTTTTGCTCCACCACTCGCCATAACCCAACTCACGAAACAGCTCTCTAATCTGACATACCCAACTGAATTTGGTGTGCCTTGCGTTATTGATCAGAGATGGTTGGCGAACAAAACACAGTCTCGAGAGACGACTCCCTTCCTTTCTTAACAGTTTCATAAGAAAACTGAGACAAGCGTTAAAGGTTTGGCAAATTAAGGGTGTGGAACCTGTTTCAAGGGGAAACAAAGCACTTGAACTTGATTTTGGAAGTAACAATAATCTTTTTAAAAACTTGGTCTGTACTCGCTCAAATATATCGGTATAACGTATGGCCCAATCTTTAAGACACGCGGAAAAAATATTTAGTATGATTGTTTGGTATATTTTTTGAAACAGAGATATGAAGAAAAGAATGTCACACTAAGGTAATTAAACCTTTTAGTTGACGGTATGAAACGCGTCAATAGAGAGGCCTTGAAAACCCTTGAAGTAAAGTAGTCGTCGATGTCCGCAAGAAAAAGGGAAAAAAGTAAGGGGCTAAGCTACACTTCCCGACGGACAACCTTCAGTGATATCGAACACTTTAGTGAAGCTTTCCTTGGGTCTAATTTTAAATGTCGCCACTTTATAAAGGCTTTTGACTATTGTAATATACCTAGAACTAACGCCCGTCCGATACAGCTTGTTCCAAAGTAGAGTATGAGGGATCAAATCAAAAGCGGATTTAAAATCAACGAAAGCTATAAAAACCTTTCTTTTTTCGAAAGCAAAAAAACCTTTCTTTTTTCAGTCTAATTACGTGTATTCTTACGTGTATTCTTTCTGCACAGCCCAAGAGCCTTTTTGACTAAATTCTCGTAAACAGTTTTGCGGTGCGACTAACTAGAGCGATAGGACGGTACTTTGTGGGATCATCAAAGCTACTTTTTTTGTGGATCATGGAGAACAGCACTTGATCCCAAGATGAGGGGACCGTTCAAGACTGATGTTGTAAAATACAGAACATAAATGTAATAACCAATTATCTGGTAGATATTTTTAAAAATTAATACGGTATTGCAAGTGTATTATTGGGCTTACATTGTTTTAAAATTGTTTTGATATCATCGACAGTTATACTAGAATCAAGTAAAGATCTGAAGCGTCGAAGAAATGTGTGTAATCTATCACACGAGACGAGTATATCGAACAGAGAAAGGCCTCCCACTCGTCAGCGGTCAAATTGTTTTTGTTATTATGATTATTAAATTGTTTGAAACATCGCCAGCATTCGCGTTGATTTTTTGTATTCGATAGAGTAGAGATAAGCGCTTTTTAGTTGAAATTAAATTGATTTTAAGATAAAGGTTTTTTCAATTGGATTAAAGTTGGATTTCTTAATTTTTTTTAGATCAGAATCCAATCGCTTCTTTGACCAAAACATTCACTGTCAAACCAGGGTTTGGATCGTTTTTTGAATGTGTTTTCCTTTAATGAAGAGACAAGACCTACGTTTTGCGCTTATTCAATGATCGCTGCATTAAGGTTTTCAATACTTCTACATTCTGTATGAAAGTTGTACTTGTTGAAAATTTCATTGCTGTTTTATTAAAGAGAGTAGCGTGAGATTCGTCCCAGCGAAGACGTGGTTCAAAAGCCGTTACATATTGGTGATCTTTAGGCATACAAATTTAAGTTTTAAATGAATGGGAAACTGGTGAGACGTAGTTGAAGCAAACATAATCCAAAACTCCTGCCAGATTTTGCTAAACAAGCTCACCTATTCTCTATAACAATATCAAAATTTATTGACGGCTTAAAATAAACTATACAAATGATAAACAATGAAGACATATACGCTATCTTAACTACTATCCACTAGGGTGCTTTATTTAAAGTCACAACGGAGCAGTCTTTTCTGTAGAAAATAGCTAGACCACCAACGACCACGCGTAGCATCTTTAATGACGTTTGATGATAAGACGTGGTAGTTGTCAGTTGTATCTTAAAATAATGTGTTCTACACTTCCCACCCTGAAATATCTAATTAGATGTAAGTGTACGCAAAGTCAGTCAATTGGGTTTCTCGTACTTTAGTCGCGGATCTAGAACATTCGGATATTTTCACGTTAATTGGATTTTAACGCTTGTCAGTTCTTTCTGTCACATCACCCATGCTGTTTTGCAAAAAATGAACCCAGAAATATATGACATGATGGTCCTAAAAGGAGTATGCAACATGTTTATATACTTCTTCAGACATTCGTTAATAAAAGACTGACTCCGCTCGTGCCCAATCAAACTCGTAACTAAAGTCTCCTAAAAATTATTGCTTAATATACTGTCACAGACTACCTAACAAATTCATAATTATATGACTTTTACCTAACACCTACGTAAAAAATTGCTTGACGAAGAAATAATTTTATTTCTGCTGCTACTGGGAAACAGTTTTAAAATAGTCAATTATCCCTGATCATGCAAACTGTCACTCAAGATAGCAGCTCCAGATACTTTTCGTCACGGATTTGGGAGCAAAGTATTTTGTCCTTTGTCAGCTTTAATGGTCCCGTCCATATAGCTATTACATAATATATTGATCCTACTACTGTTGTTTGGTGACTGCCGCATGGTCATTGGTTAAAAACAAGATTTTAAATCTCGCGCATACGCAAATTTTTTTCATAGCTACTTCGTATCCTGTATTGTTAGCATAGGCAGGGTCTCTATATCTCTAATAGCTATATGATCATGTCACTTAGTGAATCTATTCGTGCTGTTTTGCAAAATGTACCCAAAAACTTCTTCAGGGATTGGTTTATTGAATACTCGCTCCGCTTGTGACAAAACAAGTTCGTAACTAAGTGTCATTTTTAAACTTGTTGCATAATATACTATATTCTGTGCCACAAAACATTTTCACCTTTACAGTAACGTTGAGCAATGAAAAGATTGAAAAATTTCTAGATGTTTCAAACATATTGGATAATATACTACGATAAAAATGGATGGGCCCCAGGCGGCATATTCTTGTAGGACAGGTAATGATTTTCCGCGCATGCCGGTAGATTTCTAAACAGCGATTTGCCCACACTTAACTCGTTTTCCCAGAACATTTAACAGATCTCAGGCATCCTTTAAGAAAATACTGTTTTAAAAATGCCACGTCCACACTTATTCGTGATCTGTCAGCGGCCATGTTAGTTGTTGAATGCCTCAAGATCATTGGTTAAATTGGTTAAAATGGTTTAAATTTCTGCTTTATAAGTTCCTGTATTATCGGCATAGCATTTCTAGTGTCTGTATGGTTTATACATTTTCCAACTCACTTCGTCGCTATTAATAAATAGCGTTTAGAGAGCAGAATATTTACATTTCAGAATGCCGTTGTTGCTATGGCAATTAAAATGTAGCCTTTACGATAAATTAATACTTTCCGGATGGTTGCCGACAATGGTATTTTATAGACCTATATCTTCACTGACTGAAAGAGGATACTCTGTGTAAAAAGTTCAAAATTATTACAATTCGATTCGATCATACAAATTATTAATTTTATTATTTAAAAACACCAATTACTGGATGAGTACTCAGTAAGTAAAAGAAACGTAATGATTCTAGATTTTTTCCACATTTTTCAACTGTAGTAGTAGTCCGAATTTTTCATTTTTAAAATTTTGAAAAAATGTTAATCCTACTTTCCTACTATATTCTTTTTTTATTTTTCGTTTTTTTTTCTTAATTTATATTATGGTAAAACTTTTGATGACCTAACAGAGCAAATAATACTGCTGCCTACTTATAAAAGTAACTTACAACTGGAACACTAGTACCTAGAGAACGACAAAGCTTAAACCATGACTTTGATAACATTTGGCTATTCTCCTAAAAAAAGCTAAACTTTTATTCTAAATCGATAATATAAAAAATCAATTTAAATGTCTCCGTTCATACTCACTTACGTTTTTCCAGAGCCGAATCTCCCGCTTCCCATAATACCAATTAACTCCAACCATATTATTGATACAATTTTCAGAGCCATTCTAAGAATGTTATTTTGCATTTTACAAAGAGAGTATCCATTACACCCTACCCCTCGTCGTAGAACGTAAATACCAACATCTCAGTCATGGGAAGCCTTTGACAAGCTTCGTCAATTTTGTTTTATTTCTGTCATTTAAGAGATGCCGCGCCTTGAAAAGATCCGTCTTTTGAGACGCGCAATTTTAATGAAATAATAACAACGATCGACTGATTGATAAGCTGTAAATATGAAAGACGCGATTGCAAATAGTATATTATGTAACAAGTTTGATAACCCCGCTTTAGTCACGAGTTAGATCTAGAGTGTTTCATAAACGGCTGACTGAAGAAGTTGGTCAGAGTGTTGTTTCTACGACCATTAATTTATGGCAACATTTTTGCAAAACAGCACAAATACTGACGTGTGACATGACTATCAGAACTGACAATCGTCCAAAATAGTGACTAAAGAGACTAAAGTATGGTATGTCTCAAAGTATATCGTCTTGGCTTTTTATAATATACCTGCAGCAACTACGGAAATCAATTTAGTAATAATAGAAAACACTAACACTAAATATACATAAATTATCAATAATTACCTAAATAAGTACGATTTTATTCAATATCAAATTCTTTTTTTAATCTCACAGTCTTCATTAATGTTATTACTATGTGATTTTGTATGGAAATATATTTTCAATTACATTTTTATTTAAATTTATTCCACTCGGACGGATGATATCCCGGAATATATTGTCAACATATGTTTCCATCCGTGAATCAATCAAATCAAGTAGTTTCAGTTTTGATAAATTTAGTAATTTAATTAACTTTTTTTTTCACGTATTGGTTCACGGATGGAAAAATACGTTGACAATGTATTCCGGGATATCATCCGTTCGCTTGTTGAACTCCGAATGGAATCCTGCAGACGTTTCGCCAAGAGATGCCAAGTGAAACGTCTGCAGGATACAGGATTCCAGTCAGAGTTCAACGAGCGAACGGATGATGAAATTTCAGTTTGTGTATTTGATAAATTTGATTAACAGTATATTTTCTCGAGGATGTTGGTGTTTTTGTAAGCAGTGACATACTCGTAAAACGTTTTTTCTAAACGTGCGGTAAAATGGGTTACTCAACACTGCTGACACGTGGTCGACATCTACCTGTCTCGCCCCTGTCTGGTGCCTTACTTATGAAATTATTGGTGCTGGGTTTACCCAATAAGAGTAGGTTTGAAAATTCTAATTACTTTTTCTAAGACCAAGACAATATATTTTGAAATACGACATACTGGAAATGTCCGAAGTGACCAGCGTTTAACGAATTTGACATATTAAAGTGACACTTTGCGCATACCTGATTGAAATTTGGGACCTTTAGTCCCTGAAGATTAATTTCATTTCATTTATCATTTCTTAAAATAACATAATAGTATATACAGTAGTATAAGTGGAATGTAGCTTTTTTCAACAACTTGTATTGGAAACGGTTTTATTTCGACTTTGTCACGGGGGGTGGGGGAGGTACCTATATTCGCAGATGCGTTGTGAAACAGTAATAAAAAGTAGGCAATCGTGACAACTTTACAAGATTAAATCAAAGTCTTGAACAGTATAAGAAGTTAATCTTTGTGCAATTTAAAATTCCCACCGGGTATTTCTATTTTTCTATTTTTATACATGTGTTGTTTCTTAAAGCTAGTGAATAAAAAATTTAAATTTCACGCGCATGTGTAATTTGATTTACCCGTCAAAAATATAAGAAAATTAGGATTTCCGCTAAAAAAATAGGCGATGTCAAAATCGCAAATTTAAAACACGCTGTATAAAATATTCTTACATCAAAAAGAGCGCAATTTCCAATACTGATTTCCGAAAAAAAAAACTTTTATTGGTTCACTAAATTTATTCCAAATCAGACACTTCCCGCTAGAAGCGAAGAAGCATTTCCGTTTTGCTCTTCTGCTTGATATCAAAGTTTTAAAAGAAGTTGATGCAAATATTTGATCAGCATGTGCATCAACTGGAGGATCGGCAACCTCTAAAATATTGTCTGTCTTGATTTTGACTTAGAAAAAGCTCCCAAATTTGGTTTTAAAATTATTACATTTTTAAATCTTTGATAATTTGAGGAGACTCCAATACGATAGAACGTCCATTTAGAGGGGCCTCTTCAAAATCGGTTCTTCTAACGTTCAGACAGAAAAAAGAACTGTGCTAATATTTTCTTGAACTTTTTAAGTGAGTTTTTTTCTGCGGCCTTAAAATTGAAAATCCAACCGGCAAATTTTTCTCCGCCAATATCTGTAGCCGGCCCAATGAAAAATAAACAATAGCGACGCCAACCTTTTAGCGCTAATGAAGAAATGGTAAAAAAAGAAACAAGTCGTCTATTCCGTGGAAATTGCAGCAATGCAAAGGGGCTCTAACGTTGTTAAGTATGCAAAAGCGTTTTAATGTGACACGGGCCAGGCCTCCACCGCCGACTGCTGATAAGTGACTCTGAGTGTGCCTCATTAGCCTTTTAAGCTTTAATGACTTCCTGAACGGTTAATGGATGTTCGGGTGATAATAAGGTGGCTGATAATTAAACCAGGTCGCTGTGTGTGTCTGCCTGCTCGCGACCCCGCCAACACTGACGTCCTCGGTAGGCTGGATTCATATCGGATTCAATTATTGAATGTTCCAGTAGTGTGTCGTGCAGCGGAAATGCAAGCAAGACCATTTAAAAATTGTGTGGTAGAAAAATTAGAAATGAAATTTGTAGTGCCCACCCGACATTCAAATTCATAAGGAGCGGAAAACAGTTAACAACTGATCAAAGTTCGCGCCCTACAATGCATCTAACCCAATGAAGCATTATGTTGATAAAACTACAAACTAACCAAAAACAAAATTATACCACTAATGTATAATATTATAAAAATTGTAAAATTGAGCTATAGAACGACTCAAGATAAGAAAGAAATGTTTTTTGTTTAAATCTTTCTTGCATACATTGCGAATGCCTTTGTGATATTAGGAAACCTCTGAAGTAAGAGTTGCAGGTGGCTGCCTGTGTAGAATGTAGAATTAAAAAAAGGAAAGAAAGAGGAAAGAAGAAAGTATGGGTTGGTATTTGTTACTGTTCTAGTTCCCCATAAGCAGGCCTAATCAGCCTTTGGCCTAGGACAAACCAGTTTGGCCTAAAATCGAGTGCAACCCAGGCTATAACTTACCTAACAGAATATCTGAAAAGAAAAGGCGAATTAATATTAAACAAATTAACTTCATTTTCCGCACCCTAACCAGTATCATCCTTAGCATGTTCTGTCAAATATCAATTTATTACCCTTTATGAAATCGTCATTCCATAAAGGTCTTGGAAATGTATATAACATAAATTATTTCATAAAATGTAATAATGAATTGTATTGCAATATAATAATTCTAATTCGGGACTTCTAACTTTGCTGGTAACAATTATAGCTGCTAATTTAGCAGATAAGAGAAAAGCGGAATACGAAAACAACAAAAAATAGGGGAAAATAACGATCACTATTTCATTCAATAATATTTTTATTTCTTTCTTAAAAATGTTAAAATGAAAATCTTTTAATTATTATGCAGCCCATAAATATTAGATGAAAACCCGCTTTTAAAAAGTCCTGCCCTGCGAATGGTATAATTTGGTCCATATTGTACCGTTGATTTCTGCTATAATTAATCAACTATCTAATTAATACCCCACTATGTGTAGGTCACAAAGTGCAACAAGTACAAGGCGCAATGCCGACTTGTACTATATAGAGTTGCCCAAGAAGAATTGTTCACGATCACTGGCCTAATATTTTCGCGATTTTAAAACTTGGATTTTGTTCGAATTGCACTGCATACAATGGGTCCCAGATTCGCTATTATACCACTGCAAAGGTTAAATGGGGAAAGTTAGTGTATTGATAATAGTCTTCAGATTTACGATCGGTCAATCGATTAAGAATTTATTGCCGAAAAATCAAAAATGGCGGATTTCGTTTTTCGCCAGTAAATGGAATACGATTAAATTGACCGCTGTTAAAATGTGACATTATTGAGACGCTTTTCTAAGACATGTAAGATAGCGAGTATGATATTTCTCAATCGTCTTGCAACCCGCCTTAATTTTAATTTTTCTTATGGCCGCAAAATTGGATTAATCGATTTTTGGAAAGATCGTAAAAGTTCCTGTTCAGTCATGTCTCATAAGTGCAGAAAAGATTTTATCGCACTTCGTAAAGTTAGGTTTTATTTTTTAAAAGTAGGCCATGATTTATTTAACATTAACATTAATTAACATTAACACTATGTGCAAAATGCGTGGAAAGATATAAAACCACCTTAAATAATGAAAAAACTCTCGTTGGTGTTATCTTAATTGGTTGGATGTAATCTTATTTAATAACATCATTTCAATGGCCCCAATATAACGTGTATCTCATATCCTATAAGAAGTTTTGCTTGTATGATACTGCCCAAAACTTTACTGACTGATTAGTTTTGTAAACAAATCATTCAACTCGGTTAAAAAATAACGTTATGAAGCATTAGTTATATTAGTTATAAAGCGACAATGTTTTATTATTGATATGTTCAGCTTTAATATTGTCTGCTGGTAAACGGAAAAATAGAAATTGGATAATATATATTAATTACGCAAATTTCTAAAAATTAGTTGTCTATTTTTCATTTATTGCAATTATATATTTACATATATACTTGTGAAACTTTTTATCATAACCAGTTTTTGACCAGACCAGACACTCTCTGTATTTATTGTTCACCCTTTTGTTTAAAAATTATTATCATCATTATTATTATTATTATTTTCAACTTGGCCTGAAATAAGTTGACATATTTCGACAGGATGATGGGTTCAGAACCTGTTCAATTTTTTTGCAATAAACCGTCCAGAGTTCGTCCCAATAAATAGACATTTTTTTGTAAGAACGGCTTCTGTTGATTTTTTTTTTAAAGTACCATTGCTTCAAATGAAACAGTTGATTAGTGACACCGCGCTGTACAATTGTGTTTTTCTTTCTTCATGGCAATACTAATCGAATAAATTTCAAGGTTAAAGAAAAATATTGGAAAGTTGACTGAGTTAACAGACATTTTTCCGGGAAATAGCTAACTCGCAAATCTAATTTGGAGAAAGGTAAAAGCGGCCGAACAATCTCGAGGAAATATGTCGTACATTTACGTGAGATTTTTCATACATCAATTTTCCACAAAGTTTCCCGCTTTCCGGAAAATTGCAGGCGGTCTATTATCTTTTTAAATTTAATACGGAATTTCCTAGAAACTTAAGAACTGGATAATGCCTTTAAGTTCCTTTGCTTGTTCCAAGCAAATTTTAAATCCCCAGAGTCGGTTGTTAAAGTTAATCGGATTGTTTTAAAACCATCGTAATTTTGTGTTGTTTCCCAATTAGTGGCTAAATGAGAAAATAGCTGGGGTATTTTCCTAATCACTTTAGCTTATTCGAAATTTGGAAAAGTAATGTTTATTCTAATGTCAGCTACGAAAACTAATCAAAACTAAACAACGTTAACATTAGTTCATATTTTGCAAAAAATCTTAAAGTTAGTTATAATTAATGACATATTCTAAAATCGGTGAGGTAATTCTTTCAAAGCAGGAGAAATAATTATTAATTAATAATAAATTGCTGTGCTATCCCACAAACTATTTTCGTCTGTCATACTTGAAAGTATTTTACTTCTATATAAATTTTATGCTTTGCGTATGGGACAAAATTTTTGCAATGTGCTGTTTTAAAATCTACGTTATATATATACGATATATATATATATATATATATATATATATATATATATATATATATATATATATATATATATATATATATATATATATATATATATATATATATATATATATATATATGATGACACTATATTCCGGGATATCATCCGTTCGCTTGTTGAACTCCGACTGGAATCTTGCCTCCTGACGTTTCGCCAAAATCTCACTTGGCATCTTCAATGCTCGCGCTCCGAAAACACGGATGATATCCCGGAACATAGTGTCATCACATTTTTCCATCCGTGAATCAATACGTGAAAATATATAAAATTTGACGGCTTATTTAACTGCATCTAATAATATATATATATATATATATATATATATATATATATATATATATATATATATAATGTGATATGGGATAAAATATAGATAATTTATAAAAGCCTTTAAACTTAAATTTGTGTTATCGAAATTTTCTAATTGCTTTAAAATGAGATCAATACACCACAAGATTTATTATCTGGAATCTTGCGTTTTATAAACAAAACTGAACAATTTAAAAAAAAAAACAAATTCCAATGAATTTTCTGCGATGGGAATATTTCCATACAATGTACACACTTTACTTACATTTCCAATTTAACATCTTGCTTCTTGAACCTAAAATGAAACCTAAAAGAAAAGCTTTATTTCCGGGTAGGTTCTCAGCATCATTCATATATTCATGGATATATTCTGTAGGCTGCAGTCTCTGAATCTCTTGAAACAAGGAATTCGATGAAACAATTATTAATTATGTTACACACCCTGTATAGAATGTTTCATTAATAATAAGTAATATGCTAACTGGATGTACTGCCGGCCAAATGGTCGTTTGACCAAATATGTTTAATCCGAATGTTTATAGTTTTATAGTTTAGGAAGAATTCTTTGACAATTCTAAAGTTAGCGAATTGAGATTTGTCAGGTCTATGTTTTAAAGCATTGTTCTATAGCTATAGTGTCAACCTATTGTTATGTCAAATAGGTTCACTTTCGTTTTCCGTCTTGCGAGGCTGAACCTTAAATTTATATAGAAATAAAGTGTAAAATCTGCAATTTATTTGGATTAAATGCCACCGACGGACCTCCTAACGTTACAAGTACGATCAAACTAAATTTAATAGCGTCGTCAGTCCATTATTTTAGTTTATCCGGTGCGAAAAAATCGACGTACACCAATATAATAAATCAATCTTATGCATCAGCCCCTATTTTTACAACGTCCCCTTATAATAACTCACGTTCTCGTCGCAATTTTATTATGTATGTTGTGTAAATATTTAATATCTCGGATTCGGCGTTGTAGTGTCACACCAAAACGGTCCTCATTAATCTTTCCACAAAAAAGAGGAATTTATTCCTGCCAAGATCGATGCCTTGCCCTTAAATATTAATTCCCCGAGCGCCCGACTGACAAAGCAAAAAATGGCTTAAGCCATATCATAAGCGTAGCTTCGAGGTCGGTGTGCTACAGAAGGGGCAAAGAAAAATGTATTGAAATTTTAAGAATCCAAATTTAGGAATAGGATATAAACATCATTTAAAGAAATTGATAAAAAAGAATTCTATTATTTCTATTTATCTTGCCCTGCTTTAGTGGCCAAGGCGAGTGAGCGAAAACTCGGTCAGGGGAGCTTCGAGGAAGTATTGTCTTGACTTTTGACGGCAATTATCGAAATAACCTGCAAACGGCAATAATACACCAGAGCAGTAGAACAGTGCATCAGGGACGGACTTTTAAAGTGTTTTAAAGTACGTACGTTTTTATTCAAAATCAAATCTTGTTTCACTCTATGGCTCTGTATTATTTCGTATTCAAATGTGCAATGCAATTTTTAAAAAGTATATTAGTATTCATACTTTCAATTAATTCGAACTTAAAGAAACATTTTCTATGCTCAAATTGGATATTCCTTCGTACCACAAATGTTCTATTCTCTGGGATTGAATATACGATGATATAGAGAAAGATATGCAATCTGTTCAGCTAAACTAAGACATGTACATGTATATTGTTTTTTTAATAGCATATAAATTTCACATTTCCAAAAGTAACTGGATTCAAAATAACTATTATTTTGTAACAAATTTCAGTTTTTGTTTGTTTGGTGTTTTTTGTGTACCTTCCGGTATCCATTGCAATGACACTTTTATCCGCAATATTTTTAAAAGATAATTTTGAAACCAGTTTTAAAAAAGTTCTGCACTTGTATGTTCATGATAATAAAAGCCAGAGTTCTTAATATTCTTCGCAGACAACAGCAGGGAGTTTGGAATAAATACCTCTTCTGATACAGCGTGAATTATACCTCCGTTTTCGGATATATACCTTTTGTTTTTTTTTTCTATTTTACGGTATTTAAATCCCATTTTACTATAATTTTGATTATTTTTTAATTTTAATTAATTATATTTTTTTCAAGTTCCTCCAGATTTGTTTTCAGGTTATCCAAAGTAGGAACAATCTGGTTTTGATAAAGATAATATAGTTTCCTTATCATATCTTCACTATTGTCCAGACGTTTTTTCTTTCATTCAATAATTTACTCGTAACAATGTCTTTTATTCGGATATTGGCGTCTTAACGGAAACTGGCTCTCATTCTACTCTGTACCTGCTTATGTATTGTTTGAGGCGGGCGGAGCTAAATGAGGGGCATAAACATTGTCTGGGATCGTTGCTTATAGATTTCTATAGATTCTCGGATTTTGATTACATGCAAGAATTTTAGTTTTATCGAATTAAAATTTTATATCCGATTTCGTGATTGTGTTCGGCAATTGCTGATATAAAGTATAGGTATACGGCGAAGGGGTAAACCTCCATGTGAACCTTTCTATTTGTTCAATGAAGTGAAAGGAATTAAGTACGAAACTATCAGTTTTCCCTGTAAAAGGTTTTAATAAGAAAGCTAGATATTTTGCTAGAGAATATGTTGGAGAACCAATAGTGCTGACAATAGGTCGAATGGGTAATCCTGGTTTGTGAATCTTTGGAAGTCCGTAGAGATGAGAAATTTTAGAGTCATGGGAGGCAACAGACTTTTTTCACGGAGTTTGATAGAGAAGAAGCCTTAATAGCAGATTTAAGGTTGCGTTCCATAGAATGACGTAGGATCTTTTTTAACTTGACGATATGATCCATCTGTAAGAATATGTTGAACTGTTTTCGATATTCATTTGTGCTCATGACCACCGTAGCATTTCCTTTATCTGCTTTTAGGATTATGATGTCGGGATTACATTTTAGAGATTTTAGAGCAATGCGTTCAGACGTTTTGATTTTTTGAGGATTTTTGCAGTTTCAAATCGAATTTCATATCTGTTTGAGAGAGCAGTTTGTTTAGGATAGCCTCGACATTCGAAATGATTTCGTTGACGTTAGTTTTTCAAATTTCTGAATGTGATTTGAAAGAGTATCGAACTCGGATGGAGATGGCGGATGGCAGCAATTTCAAGATGTGGAGACAGTAGAGTCTTATTGATTTGATCTATTTCCTTAGAGGTATGATGAATTCTTTCTCGAAGTAATGCAAACAAAGATTTTCGAAGAATTGTATAAGCGGCTGAGGTTTTGACATGATGGGATATCATCCGCGACGATGTTTATGCCTCTCATTAAGCTCCGCCCCCGTAAAACAATATATAAGCAGGTACAAAGTAAAATGCGAGCCAGTTTCAGTTAAGCTCGAAGAAGCCAATAGGATGATTGACGAAACGTTAGCAAGTTCGACTCAACAACAACCGACGCAGGACGAATCCAGAAGTTTTGTAAATAGTATTACACTAACCTGTGGAAGTTTCTTTTTTAAAAAAATTGGGCAGGTTTTTGTTAAAGCTTCTTGTTTAATGAATCCTCTATTTATTAAATATTCATACATTCATACACGTTTTTTTGCATGAAATAATAAGTGATTTGGACGCGACATAACGGAAAAGACTTCCAATGCAAACCAAACTGTCGCCCAATAACGCGTTTCGTATCAGTGCACGTATAGCGAGACAATTGATTTGGACTTTAAAGTAATCGATCATCTGCATATATATAGAGCTGTAGTGCATCAACGAATTGGAAAGCAATAACTGATTACCGAAATGATATTTTTATCTAATGTGGCGTATCTCTAAAACCTTCTGGAAAAATGCTTCTCCAAATTCGATCTAATACAATTTATTTAAGTCTAAAAAATATTTTTTTTGTACCACAGACTAAGTCGCATGTTCAATTTGGCTTTAATTTTGGATAAATAATTTTGATAATTTTGTTCTAATTCTTGTGGCAATGTGGATTGATAACATATTAAAAATTTAAATGAGAAACCAAAAAGTTGTATAGGTGGACTATTTTCTAAAAAAAAAATCGTTTTAAATATAGATCAAATAACACATCCGCCGGCCCCCAAATTGTATCGGAAAAACTGAAAGCACATTTAAATTTTTAACATCAGGAAAACCTCATCTTGCCGAATTCTGGTTACAAACCCACTATTACAAGTTATTTATGAAAAGCTCAGTAATAATTTAAGGTGGATATTTTTTTCCATCCCTTTTGAATGCGCTATACAATCTGTATGCAATAGGTAAGTAGGTAATAATCATATTTCGGTTAAATGCAACAAACGACTGACTGAAGAATTTATCAACGTGGTGCATACTATACTTTGTATGTAACTTTCGAAAAATGAATTAAACTGTTTTGTGCAATCACTCTGTACAAAGTGCCCGTCAAATATCTCCTCGATCTGTACCGCAATTTGTACCAGACATAGGAATTTCGAACAATATTTTCTCAAATATCTAGCGGACTCAAAGTAAAAGTTAAAAACAGAGACTTTTTAGTTTTTTGTCAATAACATATACACCCTGTACATAAAGGAAATAAAAGTAATGGGTCCAAACAATAATTTTTCTGATAGCGTAAATAGGGTTCGAGAAAAAACTTTTTTCTCTGGAACACAGAACTACTACAAAAAGTAACCTAAAAAAAATTCATAAAGTTCCTCCCGAAGTCCGATTGAGCCCAACTACTCCATGTTACAGGGGAGGGTAACCCTCCCCCTTCTAAATTTAAAACCCTTATTTTTTTAAATACTTGAAATATACTTCCCTCCCTCCAACCTCCATAACTTCCATCATGAGACCAAACTTTGTTTTTGTTATACTTTCTTTGTCCTTAGAAATGCTAGAAAAAGAACAATCGCGAAGAAAATATGGATGCCGGTGTCAGGTCGCTCTCCTTGTGTATTGATGTATGTGTTCCGTCGACTGTTAAGAAAGGGCCAAATGTCAATCCCCTAGCTCAAATCGTTCGAAAGTTATCGCCGTAAAAGCCAAATTACACACAACTGAGAATAGACAAAACAAAGATTTTTTTTCGTGCCGTTACCGCGATATAATATAAAATATTTATGCGATGAGACTTTCGAAAAATTTGATTTTCGTATACCTACACATATAGATAAGCGACGACTGACGACTGCCTCTGATTCGATATAATTAGCTTAATTTTGTAGACTTGGCAGCAATTGCAATCGTATCATTCGTGACACAACGCCAAGTTTCCGTCTCTAGAACAGGTTGGTCTTAAAATAGGGTATATGAAATATACAGTATGTGAACAATATGTCGAACAATTTCGAATAACCGTCTTGTTGACCTAACTTTATGTTTATTGCGAAACTGTCCAAACTCCAGCACTTCTAAGCTGCCTAACAGTATTACAAACAGCAATTATATTATAATCAGATTAGTTTTAATTTGTACAATACAAGACAAGTTGCTGAGTACACAATTTGAACTTTTACGAGAAAGCCGACCCATACTTTTACTTTTTTCTAGTGCCGGGTGATATCAGACAAAACGAAAACAGGCCAGCGTGATAGTCGGTTGTAATTTTTTTTTAAATACTGACGTCATCGAATTGTTTATTTAAATTTAAAATATTCTTGGAGCATCCCCAACAATATGAAAACTAATTTTTGAAATAAATTGCATATTTATATTGCTACTTTTTCCGCTCCGTTTCTGCAATTATTAAAATATAAAAAAAGGAAAATTCGGACCTAATTTTAAAACGAAAAGGTGGCGCTAAAATTTTTTGGGATACAGCCAAAAAAAATAATTATGCATTTTGTTTTTATTATTAATTAGTGACAAATGACATTCCTATAAAATTTGGTACATGTAATAACGGACTTTAATACTTTACTTCGTACATTTTGAACTTTTCAATTATTTCACTTTAGATGAGTACTATAATTTTTATTTAATTAATTAATTGACTAATCAAATTCGATCAAAATGTTTTATATGATATCTTGCAATTGTAGAATGTTATTTATCATTATTTAATAATAATGTGTGTTTTACAATAAATTATTATGCTTTTGTGTGTCCAGTTTACCTCTTCAAGGAATCCCGAATACGATACTTAGCTAACACGGGAATCCCAATAAAAATATCGACCCAATTTAGTTCTCAGAATAAATTCATATAAACTTCAATGTATTTTTAAAATTATTTCCGTCGATTGACCAGGCAATTGAAACAAAAAAAACGTTTCTTGCATTCTTCTGGTAGCCCTTACGGTTTAATAGTTAGCAATCATTTAAATTGCTCACCTTATGTTTACTCGCCACTAACTAATAATAAAAAGAAATCGCATCAAACCTGTGTTTCGAAAACGATATTAAAATTAGGTTAGAATTCTGCTCGTTCCTTTTGTAAGAGAGGTTAGGACACACCCCGAATATAAAATTTTTCATTCGTCAAAACAACTTTGCTTATAATTTTTTTTTACACTTATCAACATATCAAATCAAATATATTGTAAACTTATACTGTGCAAAACGCTTTCGCGAATAAGAGTTTCGTATTGTTGGTGTTGCCTAATTTCCAAAATTAGCCAGAAAGCGCCGTTATTGCGGCTACGCCGCTGGAGGCAAAGTGGTGCCGACACAATTTAATGCCCCGCTAAAATATAAATATAAAAGATGCTAAGCATAAATTTTTCATATCATCACTCTGCGGGTCATCAATCAATTCGAATTAGGGAACGTGAACCGGTTTTGTAGAGAAACAAGGGATAAATTTTCGTTTCGAATAACCGAGAACAATTTCTGGCGGATTTGTTGTTTTCTAACAAGTTTGCGAATTTTGTTTCGCGTTTATATACGACTCAGGGGATTTTACAATAAAAACAAACTTACGAAACTGTTGTTTTTGACGATATTTTTATCTAACAATGATTTAGAAAGTTATAATTTTAAGATTTGTCAGCGAGCAGCACATGGGCAATCTCTCATTTAGAATTGTTATTTAAAAAACCCTGCCAGAATGTTACCGTTAGACTGGAAATATTTATCCACAATCTGCCGGCTGCCTGAAGATTATTTAATTTAGAAATTCAATACGCTCGATGAAGCTTTTGAATCCGCGCCATTACCTTTCCAAGTAATCTCGAAAGGGGTTGATTATAATTCATTTACCTTAAACTTTAAAATGGGATTTATGCAGCCCAATGATAAAAAAATATTTTAAAAAATTATCTCATCCGCGCTGAATTTTCATAAACTTCCTGTTTCCCAGGGAAATGTGCAAATGTATCGTTTGTACATATTAAATGTTCGCGTCAAAGTATTTCGCTTACTGACGCGTTTTTATAAAAATCAATTTGAGAAAAGGTTAGTGGTAAATTATGCAACAAGTGTGGTGAGCGGCGTTTGAGTCACAAGTTTATTTGGCACGAACGGAGCGAGTATTTAATAAACGAGCGACTTATAAAGTTTACCAAACGTGTTGCATACTATCCTTTTTCTACGACCGTTAGTTTTTGGGTACATTTTTGCAAAACACCAAGAATGCATTCACTGACATGACCGCCAGAATAAAGAAATGTCAAAATTCAAGCCGTGTTGCTCCTAAACCCGTGCGGTAAGGGATCTCTGCGGTAATATGGAAATGTCCGAATCCGCGTGAAACGAAACTGGCGTGGTAAAATGACACTTTCTTGTGTATAATTAAGTATTTCATAGAAAGGAATAGAAAAAATCTATTGTTTTACCATTTTGAGCATTTTTCTATAACGAGGTATTTTACAGATGGGAGTAGAAAAAACAGTTTGTATTGTATTACTTGAAAATACAAGTAGTTTTCGTTTTATAGATATACCATCAGTATTATTTTGTTTAATAAATTTTGAGTTCGGTTGCCACCCGTTTTTAGAAAATTTTTAAATGTCTCTTAAAAATTTTATTCTTACTGCAAAATTATTGTTGTCTTCATTGTTTTAGAAGTTTTGTTCAGTGGTTTCATTGGACGATAACTTAAAAAAAAACAATGATATACATATCTGTAAAACTACCATTTTGATTAATGTTCAAGTTCGTGAACAATTAACAATAATAATAGTAATAATATTCATTTATCCAAAAAAGTATTACATTTAATACACTGATAATTTTAATTCTTAACAGGGTAAATAATAAAAACGTCCATTAATGAAAAAAAATTTTTAGTGACAACGGTGTACGGGTTATACTATAATTATAATAATTAGGTACTTAATTAAATGTAACGCAGAAACAATAAATAAACTGTACATTTAACTTATTACATTTTAATTAATAGCTATGTATTCTGAGGGTCAAACAAATCACGTAAAAGTTTCCTTGATTTTTGAAATTAACGTTTTTGATTGATTGATCATTTAGTATATTAAAGATTTAGTACTTATACTTGATCAATCTGATAAAACACTTTTTACAAAACTTCTGGATTCCTCCTGCGTTGGTTTTTGCTTAGTCGAAATTGCTGACGACTAAGCAAAAACCGACGCAGGAGGAATCCAGAAGTTTTGTAAAAAGCATTACAGTAGCCCGTGGAAGTTTCGTTGAAAAATTGATAAAACACATTTCTTCGCCATACATTCTATTGCGCAAGTACAAAACCATAGAACAAAGAACAAAGTAACCATCACCATGAGTTGCTTTATACTTTATAAAGCTACTTTTACCTTAAACAAACCACAATTTACGTTTTTTTTTAATAAGCTTAAAGAATTGTATTTTTATATTCTCGGGTATACAATTGTATAATTTAGGTGCGAGGTAGGTATGGCAATTGTGAGCGCTTTGCATTTACGTTGTACTATACACTATAACAAAATGGCTCACCTGGATCTACTACAGTGCAGTTCTTCTCTGAGGCTTTTTATATATTACGTTTAGTATGAATTTTTGAATTTTATCACATCTTTTAATTAGAGAGTGTGTCGCTTCTCCCTAGTTATGTGAGACAATATCTAATGCATATTTCCATAAGTTCATAATACATAAGTTTTAAACACTAAAAGGCTTCTGATTTTCTCTGTTGTATAAGTAACATCAACATCCCATCTCAGGTGGCGGTTCAAGTAAATACCTAAATATTTGACTTGATTTCACCCTTGTTCTTATTTACTGTTAATAAAAGTTTCGCAAATTCCGGGAGATTTTTTGCGTAAGATGTGAATGACAGGAAATAAGTTTTTTCACAGATTGAAAAGAACGGGACTCAGAACGTATTGTACTCCATACATAACAGTTTGAGTTTATTAAACTATAGCTGACATTTATTGTTTCAGACACAAGAGGGTACAAAACTTTTTGCCATGCAAAAATTCTCCGCAAAATAACTGCGACGGCGCGGCTACCACAGGGTTGTACGAAGATCTCAGCGATGTTATGCCGAGGCCTACGCCTGCGCACCATCATCACCTCCATCAACTTACAAGCGGGCATATCGTAGCACCATCTATCGAGGTAAGAAATGGTGACCATGTAGAAATACATCGTATATATTATACGCGTCTATATTTTTTAGATGATAGATGTAAAAAATAATGTCCACTACCCCAGCGGCTATCCGATCTCACAACATCCACCGGTGTTTCTCTGTTCATCGCCCGGTCCAGATCCGTACTGCTCCCAAGACTTATACAATCCAGTATACGAAGAGCTGAGCGATGCGGACACGGATATGGAGAGACATGCGCCACATAGCGAAGACGAATTCGCTGAAGACGAATTGAGCCTCGGAGGAGATATGGAGAGGAGAAGACTGGAAGCACCGCCTCCGCCGTATAGGATAACAACCTCTCAATTTAGAAGAAGCATACCCCGAATAAGGAGGCCGCACGAACCCTTGCCACCTATACCCAATAACAAAAAACAGAGGTAAGTGGGTTCGTAGAAAGTGTACACCTAAGAAGTCTTCCCACTCTAGTAGCAGCATATTAAAACACCTGCTCCAAATCCCAAATGTAATAGGTTAAAATTTGTATGCATCTTAGTTTACTGTACCAACTGTTAAAAATTGTGAAAGAGCCAATTTTAGTGCTTTAAAGTGTTAACAAGAATGTTAAGCAAAACTAATTCATTTTAAAATGAAGTAAATGTTGTTTTCTACTCCCTAATCTAAAATAACCAATTATGCACCAATCAGGTGTGTGCAAAGTGTCACTTTAAAACGTCAGACCAAAAGGTATTCGCTAACCAGAAGGAAGTCGACAGAGGTTGCTACCGGTCGTTTGAATGGGGTTTTCTTAAATAACTGACGATGGTCTAATGGATGTTTAGTAATTGTCCACTAACAGAATGCTTTTTTCCAGAACTCTCGATAGGAGACGGCAAGAATTCCATGAAGGCGTCCTTCTGGACGCTCTCCTACAACTCTACCCACGGGTGGGGAGCGTGGAACCCCCAAACCAAAGACGTCAAATTCCAAGCATCGCTCAAAATATCCAATGCATGAGCCAGATCCCGGGTCCATACGATACTATGCCCATCATGAGCAGTATGGCAACCTTCAGGCCGGTTCCAAAACCGTATTCCCAAGATTCAGCTTTAGGTTCAGACTCTGGATACAGTAATCACACGAGCGGCACCAGCAGATGTTCCAATCGCGGTCGAAGGGAACTTAGACGAATGTCGCAAATTAGTGCTGATTTGACATTGACGTAAGACGTGATGTTCGAGTGAGGTGATCTGATGTATGAGTGCAATAACTTGATTAATTTCGACGCGACCGTTAGTTTTCTACATATAAAGAAAACTGTTTTAGAGTACCGTGGAATTCTTACAGCGTCGTAGCAATTTCACTACCTTCGTATGAGACTGTTGGTTTATTATTTCTATCGTAGCGATTTCCGACACTAATGGCTTAATTTTGTAACTGAAAACTAATTTTTTATAATGTTATGTTAGGACTTGATATTATTTTCTAACATAACTTTTCCGACAGTTCCATATATATTGCAGACCCTACAATTGTTAGGCTCACTGATATGTAAAGTTGGTGGAATGATTACCAAATTGTAGATATTTTCAAGAGTCAACTTAAGCGAACAGAGATAGTGTGCAAGTACGAGGGTTACTTGAACTTCGACCTAACAATAATACAAGACATTCTTTCTTTTTTTTTTTCGACATAGTCTCCTTGTAACTCTATACACTTCTGCCAATGATTCATTTGACGAAAACCTTTATCTTTCGAGCGCAGTTTTCAGATGAGGGAACACCACACAGTCGCTTGGGGCTAGATCTGGCGCGTTTGTCTTAGTGAAACAGGATTTTTTTTGCAAATGTGACCGTTTTTGCTTTTTGAAAGTAATCGATTAAGATGACTCCATGGCCATCCCAAAAATCAGTCGCCATCACTTTCCTAGATGAAAAAACAGTGTTTGCTTTTTTCGGAGTCGGTTCTTCCACTTTCGCAGTCCACTGTTTTGACTGTATTTTTTATTCGTGCATATAATGGTGTATCCAAGTTTCATCTACAGTAATTAATCGGCCCCAAAACTCGGGTTTATTGCGCCTAAACTACGCTAACAGAGCGTTGGAAACGTTCATTGCTCTAACGTGAGTAAATGCGGTACCTAACGCGCGGACAGCTTTCTCATGCCTAAATCTTTATTTAAAATGTGACAAACACGTTTTTCGTACATTTTTTTAAACACTGCTATTTCGCTTACTTTAATATTATCGTTAGTAGTTATAGGTGTTGGAAGTCTTGAACGTTCACGATCTCCTAAACTCTTAGGGCCACGTTTAAATTCAGCTGCCCAAAATTTGATGTGGTAAATGACAGTGCGGAGTCCCCATACACAGAATCCAACTCAAGTTTAATTTGCGTAGGAGTATTGCCTTTCAAAGGCAAATATTTCATAACAGCTCTATACTCGATTATTTTTATTTCCACGAAAACACTCACATCTACTAGGCCCTTATTCTTGACCGCGATAGAATAGAGAACCCAAGAGAATCCAGACGTGTTCCTATTGGGGGTGCGCACTTCCTATTCTTGAATCCAATTCTATTGAAAACGAGCAGAATTTCATTTCCCGTACGTTCTTTGAGCGTATTTTAGGGGAAGGAGCCAACAGAATAATAAATTTCTTCTGAACGTTTTTGCTTTTCAAAAGTAAATTTTCGAAAGGATAATTGCAAATTATCATTATGGGAGGATATTTTTCATAATTTTGATAACTTGAGAACTTCAATAGCAATATTTAATATCAGAAATATTTTTCACACCAGCAATAGCAACTGGTGATATTATATCAATTTGTTTTTTCCATTATTTCCGTTATTTTCCATTGTGTGAAATGTTTTCGTTTTTTATCTGACTTTTAATGGACATTCTAAAATACTGTACAAAATATTGGTCAACTACACGCAATTGCCTCCTCTTTTTTCTGTAATTGGAAAAGTTTATAATAAAAGTTTTATAATAAGTACACAATAACCAAGTAAACATAAGCAAACTACCCAACATACAGTAACACTTACGTACATATTAAATTTAAACTTTCGAAGAAAAATATGGCACCCACAAACATAGCAATGGCATAAGGCCAAGATACAAACGTTAAAAATTCTACTGACAGAATTTCTAATGCACTGATTGGTCCAGTAGTTATATTTGACAACGGTGCATCGCGTTCGTCCTTTCTTTCCCTTTTGTTCGAAGATAAAGTTTTTGCTTTAGACCACAGAATAGAGAGGTTTACTTAATTTGTCGGTAAATTATTAACGATTTTCCGAAATTTTATAAAATATTAAAATTTGAATTTTAATTTGATTGTGCTCGTAACTGCACCCAAATACCTGATTTTGGTATCGATACAACCTGAAAAACGAAGGCACTGCTTTGATTGTGGTTTATGATTATGATTTGTGAATATACTATCAGTCATTATAAAAACATATTTTTTCGATTTTGCTTAAATTGTTTTAAATTTCACCTCGGAAATTTTTAATTTTCAATCGCCTCTGAAAACTTAATAAACACGTAAAGGCTGTCGGTTGGGAAAACAAATTACCAAACTCAGACAGACGAAGAAGAAATAAAATTAATTGACGCTTCCATCATGTCTCATCGTCTCTGGCAATCATTCATACCCGTGCGGGGGGCAATTAGTTTGGACCCTTGACAAAATCGTACCTTCATTAATTTTTACTAATTAGAACAACGTCCGCGAGTACGTATTTAATTAAATAATGCCAAAATATAATGAATATTCCCGCGACTCAGTTTTAATGAAGTCCTCCTCTGAAGTATATTTGTCTTTTAATAAATTTCGGCCTTAACGAGTTTGGATACGGAGTTTTGCGACTCGTTGGCGCAGTCTTGTAAAACAAATGAAATAATCTCGTAACTAGTTTTTAAGTAGACTTCTCGGGCGCCATTTTGCCAGTGATGCGTCGCCGTTGGTTCGGCAAGTTGGCAGATCATAGGTGTATAATTATTTGAGGAGAAAACATTTTATGACTATATTTTGAGTAAGATTACTTTTTTTTTTAAATACTGATCATAATTGGGCAATATGAGACAATAAAAAATTTCAGTTTTGAGATATATGAATTGAATTCATCAATATTATTATTGTTATTATTAAATTAAAATTAATTTAATCAATTAATTAATTTAAATTAAAAATTAAATATAAAGTATCATATTCATATATCATTGATACCGTTACTTGTAAGTTTCGCTTTTATTTTCTAACTCTAAATACATTCTTTATTAAAGAAAACATTAAAGGCACAAATTTGATAAAATATAAATAGGTTGACAGTGATACTTATATTTAGGCATTTTCGGTACACTCTTGGGGTCATCAGATTTTTTATTAACATTTTTTTGTTTCTTTTCGATTTGTTCCTCTTTCACTGAAGGGGCTGTTAGATTAGATGAATGAAATTCCTGCGTCAATGAAATTTTAGCTTTGGTTTCACATTAGTTTAAAACTTGTTTAGCATGTGTGGAGTGTGCGTTACTAGTCTTTACTGTTTACACGAGTTGTAATCTGGTTTCAAATCACTAGTCTGTTGTTTCTTCAGTTTCTTCAGTTTGGTAACTGTCATGTCAGTTTGCAGATTATCTTCCAGTAAATGCGCGTAATACAACTTGTGCCTTTGATGTTTTTATAAATTTTTCCTTAGCAAAAGCGAAAAATTAATGCACAGTTTTCAAGAACATCATAAATAGATTGTTCAGATGAATATGAACATCCGAAAGTGACGACTCTGATTTGGAAATTCTTTTAGAGCAAAGATTAGTCTATTCAACCCATTCTACATTTACGTCTAAAACTTTCGAATTTGTCCCAAACTCTTGCTCACAAAAACGGTTTGAAAATTGTAAGAAATAAGTACCAACCCAAAACTGTTGGTTTATAAATCAAAGCGTAAATCTTTTACGTTATGCCGCAGCTTAACTTTCAAAATAATTGGCAAACTAACCAATAATTAATTTACTGTTGTGTACGGTTTGGCCAAACTTATGTCTTTTTTTTTACATTTGCTTTTTAGGTAATTTGCCGGTTCTGAGATATTTACTGTTAACCTGATACCTTAACCTTTCCCATTCTTACTGTTGCCTTAGTTTCATGGTAGACCCTGTTCAGAACATTCAACGTTTCTTTGAAGGTGACACTAATAGGATATCGAACTGGCACTTGATAAGAGTCAATGACATAACTCACCGAAACATTGTGTAAATTTTCTGACTGGCTGACTTTTGTCACCAATGCCTCCGACCAGAAAATATGAAAATAAGTTTTTTTGGTTTCACATAAAATAAAACTTCAATCCAACAAAAGAATGTGAAAAATTAAGCCAATAGTGCGTGTTTCCTGACACAACATTCCACAACCTGTAAAAATTGTAAATATCTATCGTATTGTACAAACATCACTAGTACCTCTTCGAAATTAGCTGTAAATACATTTAGTGTTATTTATTTTCACTGTAAATGCAAAAACAATGCACAGACGTCCTCAATAAGACTTATTGGATTTTGTTTTACACTCATCACTGATATACCTATATTATACTACGAAACACTATTATATGACGCAGCTCATATCCCAATTTGTCGAAATATTATATGAATAAAAAGTCTTTTTGCTATATGTAGCTGCATCCTTCATTTTTTCAACGACTGACTAGTTATAGACTATATCGAGAACCGATACTTCATTAAATTGTATTGTATAAAGGTAACGTCAGTTGGAAAGAGCCACTGCAATTGATTTTTTATAAATTCTCGTAGATTTTCGAAACCTTTTGATCTATGTGACGCCACGACAATATGTATACAGAGATATTTGTAATATCAGTTTATACTTTGGCGTCAGTTGGTGTCTCTACTGTAACATTACGTAATTGACAAAGAAGCCTCCTATTGCGCTCATTGTTTATTAAATTTATCACTGAGAAATTTCGCATAAATTCTCTTCTAAACTTCCACGTCGACAGGCGGGCAAATAATACCAATCTACATCACAAAATCATTTAAATCGGTTTCATTTGTTTTTTTGCAGTTTTTAAAATTAAATTCACTTTGCTATCCCTTCAATTTTGTTTTGTTTGATAGCCCACATTTCATTGCAAAAATAAAGCATCAAATGATCATGGGCCAATATCTAAACAAATCGAAAACAGTAATACAGAAAATAACATCACGTTTTGGTTAGTTTGGTTGGTTATGCGAATCATACAACAAACTTTTCGAAAATTTGTTAGTAGTAGTAGTAGTAGTAGTAGTAGAAACTGATAAAAATGACAAGAATGTAAGAAAAAATATTCTTTATAGATGGTGCCTTTGTCATTAAAATTAAACTGATTTTTATTTAAAGAAAAAATGTTTAGAAACTAAACTGACCCAAATTGATAAAACTTGTAATTGTAATCAATTTTTTTAATATTATATTTATTTTACATGTTACGAAGTATACGAAGGATGCATTTTCATTGTCCGAAACTGTAACAAATTACAATTATTACCTATCGAAGTAAACACTATGATCAACAATTTAAATAAAACCCGTAAAATTCGCCAATATCCACACAGTAAATTAAAATGTTAACAATTCATAGACCTGTAAAAAAATCTTGCGACACAATCGTTTATAAATATAATATTGCCAATTTTGTATTATTAATATTTATTTTGTTCATATTGTACAGCTTTTGCGTTGCTAGTCCAGATAGATATAAATGCGTTTATTTTCTGTTTTAAATGTTTTATTATGTTGCACATTACTACGTCCGGAAAGTGCGTTGTTATTGTTTTCATTTGATTTAAGTTAAAATAAAATTTAATAATGGAGTTATGTGTATTATTATGATTAACATGTTTGAAATTTTGTTTGTTTTCATTGTTTTGTTTATGAAAAATCGAATTAAATTCAACTGCTGGACATATTCAGGGCTTCCTTGGCTTCATTTGCAGATTTTCTTGGCTAATTAATTTTTTGCTGAAATATTAGAACATTAGAACAAATATGGCAGTCGCAAGACATTAAAAAAGCTGAAATCTTATCGTGTAAGTCTACAATAACTAAACCATCAGTTTTATCTACGGCATGGTGGTCTTTGTTGTTTAAGTATATTTATCAGTAAAACGGCGATATTTAACTTGTTTGTATCCTAAATTCTCAGATTAAGTTAAACAACTGGCGAGTCGATATCAATAAGCACTTCGATTTCGTTGTAGCGCTTTGGTTGGCATGTAATTTTTCGGGAAACAATGTCAACAGGTAATTGTGCATGTACGTTCGGAAATTTCTTTTAAAAATTTTCTTTTTTTTAGAGTTAATAGTGCCGGTGTTACTAATCCTAACGCTGTTCGTTATAAACGGAGTTGTGCTCTTCTTCATACACAAAGCAAAAAAAAAGTACGTATTATTGTTTATTAATATGTAGTTAAAATAATCCCAAAATTTAACATTTTCATTAATTTGCTTTAACGTTTTATGTGAAAGTTTTATGCTTATTCAGATATCCAAAACCTGGTACAAATCATCAATCATAAAAATCATAAAGCAATTACTTTAACTTTCTGCTTTTCCTTTTCTATAAAATTAAAATTAAAACGTATATTTGAGAATCAAATATTCAAGAAAGAAAGAGTTAAAAGTAAATAAAAATAACCAAAAATAACATTAATTCAAATCACGCAAGAAACTTTTCATTCCCTCGTTTGTTTCTGTAAGCTTTTCGAATACCTCTGCCATATATTTTGGCCCTTGCAGTGTTGTCTCTTCTTCTTGATCGTGGCATAATTCAAAAATAAAATTGAGTTTAGCTAGATCTCAACTATAGCTAACCATCTCTTACGGTTTTCAAGCGAAAAATAATTTGCGCTGTTTTTGAAAAGTATTAATATGTCGGCGCGTACTTTAAAATATCAGAAAAGTAATTTTTTTTCAGAATATTCTCGGAATGTTATAAACCGTATTTGTAAACAAAATCTGACGTCTGAAAAATATTGATTTTCAAATTAAATTTTATAAATAAATGTTAAGCTTTATAAAAATATAAATTAATGTTCATGATTTTTACATAATATATAAGCTGTTATTAAAATGACCTGATACAATTTAATAGGTGGATCTGACCTTGGACAAACAAATGGCCACAATACGGCTGCAGTCCAGTATTCATTCATTCATTGGCACAAGGATTTATAGATACTGAGTGGCCAATAGTGTAGTAAAGTACTATATCTCCCTTGTTTATCACAGTTTTGAAAAAATGTTTTAACAGATGTTACCTAAAATCAAAAGGTCAACCTAATAAAAATATTTTCAATATTTCAATATTTGCATATTATGATTTCTGCAAGACATATTTGAATTTTTATGCCACTTAAAAATATTTTTTAAAGAAACGTTATTTTAAGGAAACTATTTTTTTTTTCAAATTCATTTCATTTCATTTATTAGCATGGTACAAACATAGAAAATGTATAACATCATGGCAATGATTTATAACATGGAATAACAATTTTACAATTTAATATACACATAAAACATAAAGTACAATACATAAAACATAAAGCGCTCTGTGGGAGTCTGGACATACATTAAAGCTGAACGAAGACTATAACAGAAACTTCACCGAAAGCGGGGAGTCGAGGATCGATATCATTGATATCTTATTGAACCTATTTATTCGGAGTTATTTTGTCTCGTGATTAAGTTAATTAAAAAAACGGACGCAGTTGTAATTTCAACCTAGTCTACTAGCATTAAGATGGAAGAAATCAGGTCTGAGGTTTTCCCCATTCCGTGTTTTGAGGGGCTGAACTTTATTCAATGTAAAAAATCGGTTTGCTTCTCATAAGCGTAAACTATACACGTAAGTACATAAGCGCTTGGCAGTGTAGGAATTTTAAGATCCGAAAATTTAGATCTAACATCCTCTCTGTATTTGAAATTGTGATTATTCTAATTACCCTACGTTGTAGGCCAAAGACTCTTGCTGCACCGGAGGCTGACCATAAAGCAAATGGGAGCGAATTAGAGCTTAATATGCTCTCAATAATATATTACAATCTACAGCGCGCTTTAGGCTACGTATTAGAAAAATGTTTTATGGTGACAACAATTTAGTTTTGGGTCTAAATTAATTTCCAAGAATTTTGCACTTTGTCCATTATTTACTTCGTTAATGTGCCTTTGAGAGAAGATTAAAGAAACTATTTTCCCTTCGTTAAGGGTTGAGCTAAGTTTTGTAAACCAGTTCTTAGCTCTTGTTAATTCAGAATTAGCTTCAGCAAGTGTTTCAGTAAGATAAGTGCGGTCCGCAAACAACCCAACCATTCAGGAAGATCGTTGATATATATGAGAAGGAGGATAGGTCCCATTACTAAGCCCTGCACAACCCTAGTCCTCACTGCTCGAGGTTTTGTTGATACAAACAACCTATTGTTCCCTCTCAACTAGAAATGAACCAACTAGGCTTCGGCTCAAGATGTTAAAATTGTAATATTTTCATTTTTGTAATAGAGTGGAGTGTCAGTCACAGTCAAATCCTTTAGTAATATCGCAGAATATTGCACTCGTGAAGTTGCCTTCCTCTTGTCCTTTGACTATAGCTTTAACCAGCTTGGTGATACACAATAACGCGTTTTACCACAAACTGAAACTCAATTTTACCTACTCGACACGTTTCGCCAACCAAGTTGGCATCTTCAGGAGAAGATTCCAGTGAAGAGTTTGACAGTTTGGTGATAGCAGAGTCGGTTGATCTACCCTCCGTATTTCCTTATTTCTGAATAAAATATAGACTAAAATTCTCAAAATATTTGTTAGTTTGGTTTTTTAATACTAATTCAATGATTTTTTGATATACAAGATATACCATAGAAATAGGTATAAAGTTGTTTGTAGTAACTTCCCCACCTTTATGTATGGGAAAAAATTTTGATAGTTTAAAAATATTTGAGTACACTCATTAGTTGATTAGGGAATTTATCAAATGAGTAAGAGGGTATATTAAAATATTCTTTATTTGCTTTAAGATTTTTATGGATATGTCAAAGTGATCTTGGCTATTTTTGTTTTTTTAATTTATCAAAAACATCCCTTACTTGATTGAAGATCACTTGCGAAAATTTGAACAAACTAAGATCTTTGGTTTGATTTAGAAAATTTTGATCGTTGTTGATTTTAGGTAACCCTTTTTAAATTATCAGCAATACTTGTAAAAAATCTATTTAATATGTTTTATTCAATTTCATTTGTGATTACTTTCTCTTTTTTAGAAATTCGATTTTTTTTATTATATTCCAGTAGGTTTTAGTTATATTTCCTTCGTCTTCAATTATTTTCTTATTGGACTGCATTTTGCTTTCTTTATTTAATTTTTGTAAAAATTGTAGCTTTTAATATTTCTTGTGAGATGTAAATTTTGGTAGTCATCGTCATTCGTCAATCAAAGACTATTTCTTATTAATTAAAGTTTTGAAGTGAACCATTTTTGTTTCTTAATTACATTTGTATTAACTATTAGAAATTCAAATTTTTGATTTAGAGACAATTTTACATCACAAGCGGTCTCTATAGTTTTTTTTTTCTAATGGATCTTCATATAGTAAAAGGCATTACTAAGAGTTTAGTAAAGCGCATAATTAATTATTTCATTTAGGGTATTTTCCAAAGCATTGCCAACTTAACAAAAAACAAAATCTAAACAAATTTTGCTGATTTTTTAAATGGAACACGTTGATATAGCTTTATTTTCATGTTTAGCTATTGTCTACAACTTTTCTTATGGTCTAACTATCTATTTAAGTTCTCCCTTAATATTCGTTTTTATTAATCATTTATGCAAATACGCTAACTTATTGAGATGGCGTTATTCTATGTTTTTTCTGTATCTCAAAAAACCGAGCTTAGACTGTTTTGAAAACGGCATCTTTTGCTTCACGAAAAGACCAACAATAATTGAGATACCCCGCAATAACGACGTACTGTTTCTTTATTTTATAATTAGGGCCCACCATATAAAAACTTTTGATTTTATGGAACACTTAAAATATTTTTTCAAAATTGTAATATATGAGGGAGATATAGTACTTTTGCGCACGTACTGCGCCGTCATATGAAATTCATAAAATTTTCGACTTATAAATTAAATCTAATTTCAGCATCTCAAAGGCACGGCACAAACCATCGAAAAAAAAATACGTCCCGAACATAGGTCGAGGATTTTATGGATCAATGGAAATAACAAACTCGGTCACTTTTCATCGCGAGAATCAGAAAATACATCAACACGACCAAGAAAGTGCGCGATTAACTTAATACGAATATAAATTCAAATTAAGGTAATTGGAGTAGCAGATACCATAGAGATTATCAGATCAGAATTTTAGATAGAGATAATTCTCATTTTTGAAAAATAGAGAGAAGTGTATTTCACCTACATCCCTTAAATTCCAACCCCTGAACTTTCGCATATGTACTTAATAAATAATATTTCTAGACAGAGGTTATAAAGACCATATCCATCTACAACTTCAAGTATCAAGAACGATATTACCATAAATCTATAACAACAATGTGATTGGACAAATTTAACGCATTTCGGAACACGGGCTTTATATTCTTTCGTATATAATATTTTTATACTTTTTATAAAAATTAATGTTTTGATTAAGTTCAAAAATATTCAGTAATTCAAGATCCCTTTTTGCGTGTAAGAATAACTTACGACATTAAAATTGGTTAACATTTTCAGTAAAAACAAATTAAAGAAAATTCCGAAGAAATAAGGAGGGAGTTTTATTTAAAAAGAAAACACCAAACGTCAAGTTATTAAGCTTTAAAAAATCGTATATACTACAAAATATCGCATTATTACATGTTATATTTGATTAATATTTTATTAATTTTATTTATTATTATTACATCCCGCTTTAGAATATCACGATTTTTTTGTTTTGTGTTTTAGGAATGCAGTTGAATTTAAAGACGAAGAGATGGTGGTTTTTTCAACAAAAGAAGCACAACATGTATCTGAAAAAATATAATTTGTTTCATTCGAACTGTTGTTGACAATAAATTAAAGAAAATAAAATAATTTTAATACTTCACACATTTTTTTAAGCAGCGGATCAACTTACTGCTAAAAACATTCTGTTTTCTTTTTCTAAAGCCGAAATAAATTAGCAAACAGGATGTTTTTTAAAACGTGTGTCGACCATTCCACAGACATCCTTGTAGGATATTCATGTTTTTATAGACATATCGGGCTCCGCTTTGCTGACAATTTTCCCTAACCAATGGGAAGTGTGCACACTCTGGCAACATCTCGCATCACCCAGAGTCGATGCTGCGAAGTACAAGTTCCAGGACAAAAATGAACTATGCTTAATGTGCGTTTACGCAAATATTCTGTGAATCCAAACACCCAACTTATGGATGTTTCCATTCTAGGTAGAAGTTTTTTTGTGTTGATTCAGACTGATGATTCATAAGCTTATCAACATATAGTCCTTGCCGGCAAAAACAATATAGATAAAGGGAAAAGACAACGAAAATTATTATAAGCTAGTTTTCCTTGACCATTGGAAGCAAAGAAGAAGAAATGAAGTGTTTGGTTACATCCCAACCTTAACATTCTGTGGTTTACACATTACTCCCACATATTCAACACTTTGCTGTAAATGCAATATATGAGGGAGATTCATTGGAAGCTGTGTTTTAAAAAAAGATAAAAATGTTTAAACGGATAAACAGAAAGGGATATCCGAAACCTATTTATATCGGATCTGCAATAGTGGGTACAATAGGACTGGCTTGTTTGTCAAAGTAATATCTACAACATTGTTATAGTTCTTGGGACAAAATTTGTATTTTAGGGAGCTTGTAGGTGGTGAAACTTATAAAGGGAAGAAAGAGCAAAATGGAAAAATTGTAATAGTTACTGGAGCTAATACAGGCATAGGTAAAGAAGTAACAGCTGAATTGGCCAGACGAGGGGCAAAAGTTTACATGGCGTGTAGAGATATGAATCGCTGTGAGGCTGTAACTATTTATCCAGATTTTTAATTGTTTATAGTAATTTAAATTACAAATTAATAACACCAACGACTGTGAAATAGTGCCATTAAATTTTTTAGACACGCAAGGATATAGTATTGGACACAGGAAACAAGTATGTTTATTGTCGACCATGTGACCTTGCTTCCCTTAAGTCAATTAGTAATTTTGCAACAATTTTCAAGAAGGAAGAAAAACACTTGGATGTTTTAATAAATAACGCAGGGGTAATGAGAACCCCTCCAGGTTCGAAAACAGCTGATGGATTTGAATCACAAATTGGTGTCAATCATTTAGGACACTTTTTGTTAACAAATTTGCTCTTAGATGTTTTAAAAGTAATTGAAATTTTAGCAAATGTATAAAATAGCAAATGCATCGGTTTCTTGTAGGATTCAGCTCCCAGTAGGATAATAAATGTTTCCAGTGTTGCACACCAGAGAGGTAGAATAAAAAAGGATGATTTTAACAGTGATAAAAGTTATGATCCAGCAGAAGCATATGCTCAAAGCAAATTGGCAAACATATTGTTCACTAGAGAATTAGCAAACAGATTGCAAGGTATAATAATATCATACTTCAAAAATGTGTGTTTATCTGTTTTACCTTTGTTTTAGGTACTGGGGTTACAGTAAATGCTGTTCATCCTGGTATTGTGGATACAGACATAACTCGCCATATGAGTTTCTATAAAAGTCGTATATCTTCTATACTTATAAAACCATTTTTGTGGCCCTTTATAAAAGATTCGCGACAAGGGGCACAAACTGTACTTTATCTAGCATTAGATCCAGAGGTTGAAAAAGTTAGCGGAAAATATTTTTGGTAAATTTAAATTAAATTAAGGGACCGAATATTTACATTACTTGTTAACTTACTTTTTTGTAGTGATTACAAAGAAGAAGAAATCAGTAAAGAGGCTCAGGATGAAGAGATGGCAAAATGGTTATGGAAAGTGAGTGAGAAATGGACAAAACTTACCACAATGTAAATAAACAAAATAAATAATAAATACAGCTTGATTTTAATTACTGAGAGAAATTGTTATGATAAGGTAGTTAACAAAATTGAATAGTCTTAATAATAAAAAAAATGTGTTCTCAAAATGTAGATCCACAGTCACTAGATCACCTTTGCTTTGCTGTTATAATTTGTTGACAAATTTTAGGTTTTAAAAATTTTAGCAGCACAGTGACTTAAAATAAAAAAATCTAGATGCACATATCAAATTATTTTCCTCCATTTTTCTAATATTCGTGAGATAAAAATCATTGGACAACATTTTTTTTTAATGTTTTTGAAATATCTAAATGTAATTTCGGAAAAAAAGAATCTTGGGATCCTTCAAATGACTTCAGAAGGGTTAGAAGAATAATAATATTTATCTACTAAATATATATAGGTGCTACCGATCCAGATACTCTCGCTAGATAACAGTATCAAAAGTACAATTTTATTAATTTTTCAAAAAATTTTTGGAACAAATGTTAAAGTAATTTTTATAATATGATGTTTCTTATCTAAAAAAGGTGTAAATTTTGTAAGAGTTAGTTTTAGCTGCCATTTTTGAGACATCAGGATTGTGGCAATGTAATCTGATTGAGTAAGAAATGAAATTCTGTATAATATGTACAAAATTGATTTTACTAAATACTGTAATCCAAAAGTTTATAATTTAATCGGATTGGTAGGATTCAGAGATAAAAATATTCTTATTTTTGCTATATATTTCATTCACTTAGTATCTTTATATCTGAAAATTTTTAATTTTGCGGTTTTGTAGATGAGAAATTCGGATTTATCGACGATTCCGTTTTTCATATTTTCCAGCAAGACAGTAAAACCATGTTCCAAAACTTTTTTGTCTTCTAAAATTTTTTCCGCCAGCAATTTGTCCGTAAACAGGTACTGCTTTGCTAAATCACTATCACCAAGCGCTTTGGAGAATATAATGTGCTATTTTATCAATATAAGTAATTCTAATGAACACAGGTTCCTATTCCATTTCAAGTCTCGCGCTTCTTACAACCGCTTTTAAGTCAATATTGCACAACGCAACTTTGTTATGTAATATTAAATTAAATATAGATCGAAAGATAAAAGCACTTTTGATAAATATTGCAGTATACAAAAACCAGTATTCGTAAAATAGAAACTGCGCGGTGTAGACAATTTCGATACCCGAGACATTCAGTTTGCCAAATCGTGCCTTTATACTACTCTCAGTATTTGCGTTAGTGGCACCATGAAATTCGCAGGAAAAGTGATTTTAATAACTGGAGCAAGCGCCGGAATAGGAGCGGCAACTGCAATACATTTTTCTCAATTAGGTGCGAGTTTGGCGCTAGCAGGAAGAAACCAAGAAAACTTGAACAAAGTTGCTTCGGCGTGCAATTCAAATTCCACCCCTTTGATTTTGTTAGCAGAATTAACCAACGAAAACGAAACAAAAGAGCTACTCGATAAAACTCTTGCACACTTTGGTCGGCTTGATGTTTTGATCAATAATGCTGCTGTCGATGTATTGGTGTCTATTGAAACAACAACTTTGGAAGATTTTGATCGCGCAATGGATGTAAATGTGCGTTCGGTGTATCATTTAACCAAACTAGCAGTGCCTCATTTGATTAAAACGAAAGGAAATATCGTCAATATTAGCAGCATAACTGGTTTACGCGCTTTTGCCGGAGCTTTACCGTATTGTATGTCAAAAGCTGCTCTAGATCATTTCACAAGGTACATAATAAGTTTTCTGAAAACCCTGTGAGTCATTAGCAAACCCCTGCTAAACCATTGCGAATTTTATTTAAAATTTGTATTTATTTAGATGCACAGCACTTCATCTTGCCTCCAAGCAAGTCAGAGTAAATGGAGTTAATCCAGGAGTAATTGTCACCAATTTTCAAATAAATGGAGGTATGACCAAGGAAGATTATAAAACCTTCATTAAATATGCCGAGAAAACACACCCACTCGGTAGGCCAGGTCAACCTGAAGAAGTGGCCAAAGTAATTGCGTTTTTAGCTAGTGATGATGCTAGTTTTATAACGGGAGCCAGTGTGCCCGTAGATGGCGGTAAACATGCTCTGTGTCCTTAAATGCGGAATCAGCAGCATTATGTAAATAAAGTTCTTGTTAAGAATCATATTTTTAAAATACAAAAATGTTTGTCTATACCAAGCAAGATTCATTAATATTAACTTTAAATTAACATATTTCCTTCCTTTACCCTTTCACGGATCAAGACGAATATTCTTAAGAAAACTGCTCCACCACTTCAAAATAAATAGGATCTAACAATTACACCGCTCTAACCATATAGTATAGCTATTAGATAACATAGTGGCCTTAGTACACTAACACTTGAAACACCTTGGGAGGATATATTTTCGTAGAGATGGGAATGATCTGCGCATTCCTGTAAATTTTACTCAGTAACCTGCAGTTTGCACCATTTTTTTATATAAACTGCTATGTCCACATACTTAAGTCATTTTTCAAGAGTATAAAACGGGCATGTTTTATACTGCCTCAAAATTGATACATCTAAGGTAAACCCTGTCGAATTGATGAAATGTCAGTGGCAATTTTGGTTGTTGGTTGGTTGTTTGTTTGGTTTCAAATAACCGCGCAAGCATATATTAAATGGCCCTCCTCATTTTTTTCCATAGTCGCTTCAAAAATAATAAAACTGCAGGTACAGAGTAAAGTGCGAGCCAGTTTTAGTCAATCTCTGATGAAGCCAAGAAGATGATTGGCGAAACGTCAGCAAGTTCGACTCAGCAAAAACCGACGCAGGAGGAATCCAGAAGCTTTGTAAAATGTATTACAGTAGCCTGTGGAAGTTTCTTTGAAAAAAAAAGAAACAGTTTTAGTCTCTATTCTCATAAACATATATGTTTCTTTGTTTTTGCATGAGCGAAGTGACCATTATTTTTTGGGTACATTTTGCCTGCCTGTAAAATTTAACTTAATTTGTCTAGCCTACAAATTCCACACAAGAAGAAAAAAACCGAAGGGGTATTAGCCGGATTACGTTATAACATATTGCATTGCGTGTAAAGCCAGCCTTACAGAAGAAGAAGAAGAGCAAGAAGCCTCAACTAAGCACAGAAAAAACACACTAACATACTAACCTAAGCATGTTAACAATAACAAATTTAAAGTAGCTCATATATAATAATTTAAAATTTAAACATAATAAAGCGATGAGTAATCACTTAAATCAAAGTTTTAAAGATCGGCGACCCGTCGTTACATGTAAGTTATGTAGGTCAACTTGGGATTATAGGATTTTACGCTCATGTGTTAGGTGCAGGAGAATTGGAAGTATTCTCTTTAATTGAGGATAACTTATCAGAAGCTCTTCCCAAGGACACATGCGAATGGAAACGATCTTTAGGGCGTCCCGTTAAAGTAGTTCGCATTGGTGCTAACTTTACTCCATTCAGTAAGTCAGCATTGCCTAGGTCTGGGCAGTGGGATTTGATCAGACAACCCCTTTTTCATATTTATTGGACGGAATGCACGGTGACTACTTGAAAAATTTTATTGATTAAGATCTAGTCATTTCTAAATAATTTTGTTACAAAGGTTTGTGATTTTTAGGATACAGATGCGTATAAAATTAATGTTAAGGAAGATATTGAGAATTGGCTAAAAGAGTTAACGTCTAGAGAAATTCAGGATTGGTTAGTTGTGGTGGTTGAAAATTATGATGGAAAGAGAGCTAAGCAACTTATCCCAAGAACAACAGTGCTTGATAAAATTAGAGCTGAATTTGCACCAAAACAAGGTAAAACTTGCTTAGTATAAGAATTTTAATGGATCGAAAATGGTGCTGGTGTTTTTAAATTGCAGGTGATCGATGTATTTCAGTCATTAATCCAGGTAAAATAGAAAACAAATCTACAGACTCATGGCGAGGGTTAGTGGGTCGAATTAGACATTTGTTGTTGGTTGCTTATGCTCGAGCAGTAACACAATTGGAGGAGTATATTAGACAACAGAGAGAAAGGAGAAATGAGCCTGGTTGGAGTTTTATGAAGTATTTTAAGTTACAAGTAGTTATTGGCAAAATTGCAATGAAATAAGGAAAGTTAGTTAAATGAAATTTTTAGGAGGAACTCGCTCAAATCTTGGAAATGCTGGGACTAAATGATGAAGCACTAGTGCAATATGATGAGTTGGATGCATTTTTTTCACAGATTGTTAGCAGTAGTTTGAGAAGTGATAGCATAAAATGGCTGAGTGACTTTCAAAAACCATTAGAAAGGTGGTATGGTTTAAAATTGGGGCCAGCCATATTGCCAGAAAGCCCATCCATTCTTGAACTCAGAGCCTATATATTTGCAAAACAGGCGCATATGTTGCTGCTTTCTAATAAAATTTGGGAGGTAAATGATTCAGTTGTATGAAATACTTATATTCTTAGGTAATCATTTAAAATGCAGATAGCTGCAAGGTGTTTACCATTTTTACACACTTGTACCAGAGAGTTGAACCTTTTAGAAGTTTGGGCACCAGCTGGTGCTGTTTGGTGCTGGTTGTTTTTAGCTAGTATGGAAGTGTTACACTACTGTGATAAATTTAATCAAGCTGACCAAGTTGAGGAATATTCTTTGCAAACTGCCCCTTTGTGGGAATTTGCCAGTCAAAAGGTAATTAAAATGTGAATTTAGTTCATTTTTGGATAAAGATGTCCCATTGGTAAAAATATTTTAATTCATTTAACTGCTGGAACTTTTAGCCATCTTATGATAACTTTGTGTCATATGGCAATTTAGTAAATGGGTATCAAACCTTAACTTCATTTTTTTTTATACCTTTAATATTTTAAAATGTTTTTCATTTCCGCAATTTTATTTTTAATTCAGTATTTCAGTTCGGTTCATTCCTGTTCACGGCTGCTCTAAAGGATATTGCGATTGTATTACTACTGTCACTATTTACTCTTTTCGTTACTTAATCCTTGTTTTCTATTTTTAAATCCATATTTTTTGTTTGTCAATTTTTATTGCAATAAATTCTTTTTAGTTACGTAGTCTGGGTGAATTATGTGGTCTTATGCCAAAAAACACACCTACATCTGAGCAGCTTCATATTGTTGTTGGTCTATCTGCTGGCATGGGTGACAATCCTGGGCCACCAAATGACCCATCACCCACTGATAAACTAAAAGAGGTTCTTTGTTCACAAGAACTTTTTAATAAGTTATATTTGGTAATTTACCAATCATTACTGCTATGTACTGTCATTTAGAATCTAATCCATGCTATAGGAACTGGCAGAGTTAGCAATGGGCACATTCAAACACGTGGGTCGTCTTAGAATGGCCCGGTTGGTGGGAAAGGATGTAGCTTCCTTTTATTTATTGCTAGGAGAGACGCAGAAAACGGCGGCTTTTTTAGGAGACGCCTTACGCATGTTTCTCAAAGAAGGGTGGCATGAACTAGCAGCCCAAACTCAGTTAGAGGTGGCCGAATGTTTTCGAGAAATTGGTGACATGAGGAAATTGGTTAAAGCCTGCACTTATGTTTCTGCTGCATTAGAAGTTGATACTTTAATCAGGTAACAAAAGAAACAGTCTTGTTTCTATGACATTTAGTATTCAGTTCATATGTCATACTAGGGAACACAAAAGATATTCAGTTTTAACATTAATTTTATACACAAATTAAGTACAAAATAAAATGTATTTTTTTTTAATAAGGAAAAGAGATTAACAATGGGAAATTTGGAAAAAAGTTACTCAGAATTTTGCGCAAAACCAGAAAATGTGCTAAGATACATTTGAAATGTCGATGTTGTAATCTGTTTCGAAGTGCTACCCTGCAGGGGCGTAAATATTTCACTACGGCCATAATGCAATATGCAAACATTGCAAATACAATAATAATAATAACATAATAATGCAAATTAAAAAAAAACTATGTAGATGTCTTAGAAGTCCTAATAGGACACTCAACGTGAACCACCCTTTATGTTCTAGCTGCTAGTGTTGATCAGTTTATGCCACAAACAAATATTGAGTTAGAGAATCTATGTTTATAAGGTTATTTTTTCTATGAAATTTAGGAACTCACTAATGACCAACTGCTAAGTAGATTTTTAAAGAACGATAAAGTTGATGGGAAAATTCATGGTAGAGTTCTCTAAACGATATACCATTTTTAAGACAATCCGGTATTTAACTTTGGTAAATTTTTATGAAGGTCTAACAGTAAGTCTACCTTGCTTGGGTTTCTCTTTGTAACCCTCCTTATATAGATTCCCAATTCCACAATGACATTCCAGAACCGTACTTTGGTACTTCGTTCATACAAATGCTGAAAGCTGACAGATCTGTGTAGAATTTCCATCGGTGAGATTCCTAGATTATAATTAGTCCACGCAGTGGAAAATCCATTCTTGCTTTAAAATGTTTATTATAAATATAAATGAAGGAGTGAATTTAGCTATAAAACTATGTTAGAATATTTATAAAAAAAAAAAGTTATTCCATATCAAAATAACCACTATTGTCGCTGGACTCGTCCCCCACATTAACAATTCCGTAAACATTTTCTTTGACGACATGTTCTACATTTTTTTTCGAACTAGAAGGAGATATTTTTTGCATTTCGATTTGTTGTTTCTTCTTAAACTGAGTTTCAGCTCTCCCCATATCAGTTCAATCAAATTAAAATTGCAGTGATATGGTGGAAGACGAACAACTTTGTTTTAATTGTTAAAACAATATTCTTCTGATACGCATCATATATCAACCGTCTCACTATTCCGGCATGGTGCATGTCAAGTAGACTTTTTGGAACCCCAAGATCTTTCCCCGTTTTTCTTAAGAGTTTGTATTGCTTTCCTAGGAAAATATTCATAGTCATTATGTTAAACTCTTATATCGGAAATCAGTTTAAGCTTTCTAGAGTGTTTTTAATATACAAGATCAACCTATATCTATAGGTTGATCAAGTTCAACTTGAAATCAAGCTACTTCAAGTAGGGACTGTTTTAGGAAGATCTATAAAAAGCACACTAATATGAATTAATATAACAATTTAATCAAAGAAAATTTCCCTACTCTTAAAATACAACAATCCGCACGGCACAGTTCTTGTGGGTTAACATCTTAAATACGGCCCTGCCTTGTGGTACACGTGCTGAAAAAAATGATACCTTCCGCTTTATAACAGGCGAGTCGTAAACTCATCACGAAGTCAAAACCATAAAAGATTGTAAAAACAGTATATCGTTAGGTGAACTTTAATCTCACAAATTTTATGAGTTAGCGGCTCAGTTTAATTAGAGGAGAATTGCCACGAAAATTAAATAAATTTGACTATTTCTAAGTATTTCCATAAATCGATTTATAGAGTATTTCACAGTATATTGAATTGTTCTGAAATGTTACCGCTTCTTCGAAAAAAAAGCATCAACATTAAAATTTTAAAAGGGACAGCATGTATATTAGCATTTTCAGATCTGCTAGTATACATTCTATCTTCAGCGGATTTCAATTAAATTTTTATTACTTCGACACTGGAGTCTTAATATATTGGTCAAAGCTAATGAAATGGTGAAAAGTGCATTGTTTTAATTGGAACACTCTGTATATTATAAAATATTCTAAGAGCAAATTAAATTCCCTTTCGAATGATGTATCATGTCCCTATACCTATATCGTTTAGTTTCTCGGAAGTTTCTCTGAAAACTGGTTTGGCATAATTCGTTTTTTAGGTGGCCATGAAATAACGGTCTTATGTTAAATAATTTATTTTCCGTTTGACAGTTCAATAAAGATGTACTCATTATTGGTTGTGGTGCAAATTTTGTTGATAAAATCGTTTCAAAATGGAAGTAAACCAGTATTCTAATGCTGTTTTAATGAATTTGCATATTATGCAAGGATAATGCAACTACAAACTAATTCTTTTTACAACACGCGAACTAGAGAACATTTGCCAGAATGAAGAAAAGCTTTATAAACCATTTTATCAAAAACATTTTAAATACTATTTATAGTAACAAAATATTAGGTATTTGAAATAAAAATTGTACACAGAAAAATGAATCCAATATTTCATTCATTCATTCCTTCCATTTAAAATACCCGATTCTCAAAATTTTGTTTCGTCGGTTACATACACCAAACGATTTAGGGATATCTCTCGAAAGGAGAGAAAGGAGAAGATGTAATAATATTCAGGGTGTTCCATTTTACAAAATGCACTTTTCACCACTTTTTGTATCCGGTAAACAAATCATAAATTTTGACCAAACCCTAGTGTAGAACTAATTTCAATATTAAGACTCCAGTGTCGAAGTAATAAAAATTTCATTGAAGCTGTGTTCCGTTCGCCCCAAAAATTCTAAAAGTGCGTATACAATTGTAATCATGTGTATGTCATGCGACGAGGACTGCGCAATTTTAATGATGAGAAATGCAGAGAGAAATGTTAATGGCTAGTTTAGCAAAAAAAAAAAGGAGAAAACGACACTGAGGTGATGTTAGGTTTGAAGTCTGATTGATAGCCATCGATGAACTTATTAAAATTATTTTCTGGCCAATCCACTACCACGCAATCTTCAAAAACACAATAAAAGCGCACGGAAAACAACGAACCTCTTTTATCTCCGTCCCAATTGCGCCGCAAACATACAACGGGGAGTGTCGAAAAACCCACAGGAGACGGATCGAGGCGAGCGGTTTGCGCGCAGATGTACAATCACATTGATAAAGTTCTTTAGTCACACGTTTATTAAACACTCGCTCCGCTAGTGGCAAATGAAACTGATAATTAAAGTGGCCTTTATCAAACGTGTATACTACTTTATATACTATTATAAAATACACAAATATTAGTTTCTCAATAAAAAAAATGTATTTACGAAAAACATAAGCACATAACACACACATAACTTATGCGCCATAGAGCAACATGTAATAACATAAATTAAAATAAAGAGATTTATCGAACAAATGTCGCGCAAAATATTACGTTTTTTGCGCTCCTCTCTAGTGTAAAATCAAATCAATTACACGCTAAAAAAGAATGAAATTTAAATTAAAAAAAAAGAGTTATTAGTTTAGTTCAGTTATTTAATTAGTTGTGAAAACGCTCTCTAAGAATTAGGTTCAAACAAATAACGAATTGTGTAGTTATGTATCTTTGTATCTAGATTAAAATTTTACACCTAATTTATTAATGAAATACTGTTGCTCTATGACCGATAAGTTATCGCTTCTGTACAAGTTTGATGTGATGCATTTGGAATGACATTAACAATTGCAGGTGGACTTATTTTGATGAAATGATGAAGAACCTTTCAAATTTGGACAGTGAGCTGGAAATTCCTTTTGATAATGTTGTAAAATTATTAAGTGTCAAGGTTTTAAATGACTCTTCCCTGCTGCAAAGCAATAGAATTGAAGTGGAATTAATAATTGAATCAAATTTCCCCAAAGAAGTACTCTGTACATATGTAGCTGTGTCGTTGGAGAAGCACGTTAAGCAAAAAGAAAATGAGAGAATTTGCTTAGGAAAAGCATTGTCTGATAAGGTAACTTACCATTATTCCGTTGACTAAACTATAATTTTCGTGAATTTTAGGAATTTAAAAGCCAGGATCCTCTTCTGCAAAAACTTAAAATTAAAAATAACTTAGATTATAAACAGGATAAACAATTAGCGATGTCCGGAATTACTTCTAAATTGACTGAGCTAAGGAGAAAGGATAGCACTTTGCCGCATATCAAGCCAGATTTTAATATGTCTTTAGAAGTGGACAAACTGGTGAGATTATTTTTTTAAAATCTTTTTAGATTTAATTGGGATGGATATGTTTGTCATTTTATTTTGGTTTTCTTTAACATTGGTATTCTTTTGGGAATTTAATAAGTTGAGTTTTTAAAAATTCCTTCCAGAAAAAATTTGGTTTGATAGGAATTATTTGAATAACTGATTTAGATACTGAATCACTTGAAAGCGTATAAGTCTGAACTGGTCTATTTCTTACACAAATATTTATTTTATTTTTCAATTATTATGTTGTTTTAACAATTCAACAAAATAAAATTGTTTAAACTTAACAAAATTACAATCTATAGTATATGTGAAAACACATTAATAGCGCTTAAATTTACCTTAAACTCGCCAAATATAAAAAAGGTTATTCTTTGAAATAAGCAGTTTAACATCCAACAACGACAACATTTTAAGTTTATAATTTATAATTCTTAAATCGCCTTCTTTATCCAGCCCTTTTTTTATATTTAAGATAATCGGGGCTCCAAATTAAGCTGACATAATCTATATAGCCAATTGACTTTAAATATTTATTATAACAAGTTTGAAGTTCATTCTTCTGAGAATGTATTATTTATTGAGTAATTAAATGTTATTGTATGTTGGCCACTAAAAAAACTTCATGTATGTAATTTTTGACTATCAGGAGTAATTAAGCAAAAAGCATAAAATTGACCTAATTGTTTAAATTCTCCATCAATGAACACTAGTGTTGTTTTTTCATATTAAATGTCCTTGTCGTTGTGGTTGCTTGTGTGCTTGTCGAGGTAAAGCCCTCCGCATGCTGTAAATACAGCCACATCAGAATGACCACAACATTCATAATATCCTCTTCTCACATTCATTTATAATAACTGTAAACATATACGCTATGCTATGCTATAAAATCTAAGATCACACGATTTAAATTTGACTGTGATTTTTTAACATACAGCTGAGAAGTTACTTTTGCCAGCCGTTGAAGAGGTTTTACACAAAACTGCATTTAATATCATTAAAAGAATTCCCTTAAGCAACAATACTGATGAAATGAGTTCTGATATTGAAAGCTTCTGGTGTAGTTATTTACAAACCTCCCGTTTCTCTATACAGCTGGACGACTCGACTGTACCCGATAATGAAGCATTATATTCGCATATGTTCATTTTATTATGAATCAAGAAATCTACAAGGAACTGCTGTTCGCCATAACTTTAAAAACCGACAGTAAAGGTGAATCAATATTTAATGTTTTGAAGAATTACTTCGTTGAAAAACCAATTTCTTTATCACAATATCAGTACCTACAGATGGAGCACATGCCATGCTTGGACGTTATCGCGGATTTATGAGCTATTTAAAACAACATGTGTCAAAACTCTTAGCAATACATTGCGTCATCCATCGACAACATTTAGTATATAAATTTGAGTGTTAGATTGCATGAATCTCATCAATTAGTCATTGATGCAGTAAACTGAGTCCGAAGTAACGCGTTTATTTGCGCAGTTGTGTGAAGAAAATGACGAAGACTTTCATCAATTGCTCCTTCACATGAAGTACGCTGGTTCTCGAAAGGCTTATGTTTGACATGATTTTTTGCACTTTTTGAGACTATTTTAGAATTTCTGGATACTAAAGATAAAAATTTAAAAGTCAATTTAACGAAACGGAAAACAGACATCGCTTATTTTCATTCATCAGAATCAACATTAATTTGTTAGTTTTTCTGAGGCACTATCCATTAGAAAAATTAACTAGCTTGTTACCTATAAGTTGACGGACTTTTCCAAAATGTTTCATAATTATTAATGAGACTCTTAAGAAACAAACATAATAAAGAATGAAAAATCGATAAAGACGTATAGTTTGAGCTCCAACTTCTGAGACACCTTGTCTCTAGATACTTGGTACTAATTTATGTTACTACTTTAAAATTTAAAAGTAAATTAAACCGCGCTATACAGAATAAAATTCAAAGAATAACAGACTTTTAAAACACTTTTTTAATTTACTTTCTTACCTTAAATTCAGAACAATTCTGCAGTATTTTGGGGGTTTTATAATTGAAGTAAATTGAAATGATTTTGTGTTTCTAGCCGTTGTTGCTTACGCCAGGAATAAACGTAATCAGGGTGAGCAGGGTTTCTAAAGAAGTGGGAAAATTTTTCTTAGGTTCTGTAGCCCTTCACGTGAATCAGTTGGAATTAGTGTCTGCACCTTTATTGCCTAAACTGACCATCGAAGTACAAGAAGAGGGACCATCATTGAAACTTTATAAACGTGCAGCTCCACTACTGGCAGGCATTGAACAAGTCATGAACCTAATATTGACAATTGGAAGCTATTCCATTGATCCTGTAAGTGATTTTTACCAAAATCTGGAATTCATTAACAGATGAAATTAGAATATTTCCTACCGTGTGCATATAACATAATAGCCTAATCAAATTTAATTACTGCTTCAGGCATCTAAAATAAAGCTGATTGCATCCCCAGGCCTAGCATTTCATACAGATCCAGAAAAGTGCTTGGTAAATGTTTTAGAAATGGAAGTGGGAGAAAGACAGATTTTTACGAGTACAAGAATTCCACTTAGGATTTTTGCAGAATTGTCAACAAAAGATCACCAAGGTAAGACAAGTGATAAATTTTCCTGAAAAATTTGTATCTGGAATAAATGGTTATTTGATCCTACACAGACAAAGAATACATGTGTTGATTATTTTAGTTACCATTCACGTTCCTTGGAATGCAAAACCGATAGTTGTGGGACTAACGTTTACCACTCCTATAGGAGTGACTTGGCGACTATTCACTTGTGATCACAGAAAATTTGTCCAAGTAAATGTGGTGGGCCAGTATGAGAAAGAAATAAAATTGGAAACTCCCGAGTTAAAGATAAAAAACATTCCTGTATCTCCGATTTTTTGTGAATCTGATCTGGTAAGAATATTATTTTCTACATTATAAAATGAAATAAAATTCAAGACGAAAGAGAGGCTATTAACAGTAGGAAAAAATGTTTTCTAGCATCACTTTTTTGCAGCTGATTTAAATTAATTAGCACTGAGTGGTAATATCCATTATCCATCCTCATCTTTATTTCTATTCGACATGCATACGCACGTTATTATAAATATTAAATTAAATTCAAGATTATGTTATTTTAAGATCATTACTAATGGATTAAGTACGTCTTTCCTGTGGGAATTGGCGTTATCTTCGGAATCGTGCCCAAATTCATCTAAAGGCGAATTTTTCGTAAAATACAAACTTTCCGACCTAGAAGAAAACATGACATACCAATATTTGTTTGACATTACCGATTATCAGGTGAAAAATTTCACTTTCACGACGATCGTGTTTAATTAATTAATTGGCACTTTCCCACAGACCTTATATGTTCTCGATGCTGACGTCGAACCGGCTAAAGGCAACGAATTTTGTCGCGTCGGTTTAGTCTGTCATTTAAATTTGACTATTTTCTGCGAAATGCCCAATAAAGATCGGAAGGAGGTCAATTCCGTAATGTACGAGGTATTAGCCGAACAAAGCGTCTGGGCAGTTTGTGGAAGAACAGCGGGCGTGGTATGCTTCGATAGCGAAGATGACTCGTCGCAGCAAATAGTACTTGACGTCATGCCACTTACAAGCGGGTATTTACCATTACCGCTGGTGAGAATATCGAAATATATTCCAGCGGAAAATATGATCTCAGGTAGGAATCCATTGCTATGTCAGTTTTATGCATCATACAGATTAACTTCTCCTCATGTGAAATTTTTCCACATACACTTTTATTTCATTAGTAATCAAGTTTAATTTAAAAGATACATGCAAATATATGGAGAAGTTGTCTGGAATCAAATTCAAGTGTTCAGACCTAATTGAAAACGCAGTCTTCAAAGGTTTAGAAAGAGCTTAGTTTAATTAATGGCGATTCTGCTTCCTCTAAATTTTACACACCCACTTGCACTTTCTCGACTGTTATCTTCACACAATTGTCTATCTTTATTATTATTATCTCTATATCTATAGCTACAGCTATAGGATTTGGACAGGTGTTAATGGTTGACAGCAAAAATGAGATTTTTGCCACGTATGCGCATAGTGAATGGCCTGTCACAACGTTTCATCGTCGCTTCAAAAGTTTCTGTTATCAGCATAGGCAGGAACGCATATATCCAGCAGTTATTAAACAAACATTTTTTGTAACTAGTTCCCCATACCTATTTATTGTTGTCAAAGGTTTCCTTGGATACCTTTTTTCACGTTTTCGAATCTTCCTTAAATTATGTCGCACATTAGACGGTGGAAAAGGATTTAACAAAGTATAGCGTTGTACGGTATGAGCAGGCAGGGCGCGTTTAAAGTATCCATGGTGTTATTTTGACTTAAGGGTTTTTTAGAAAGGAATTTGTTTTACATAAAAAAATCACTTGTATTACTTTAGTTTTTCAACTGTTATTACAGGAGGAAAAGTAAATTTATTTTTAACAAAGTTATTATCCTAGATCTAGATGTCTCTCGGCTCGTTTTTGTCGTATTCTTTGTACAAAAAAGGGGAATTTAAAGACAATTTTTTGAATCTTATTCTGGGTATTTTATTCCAGCTATTTGAAATGCAATCTCTTAGGGAGTCGAATTGTTCACCCTCACTTTATAAATGTATTAATGATTCCATAGATTGTACATCCCTAATTCACTTAGTGTTGATGTTTATCTTATTTTATTATTTATCGAGTGTTCTTTGTTGTCAATTATTTTCTTTTTTGTGTAGATATATTAATACACTAACATTTATTGTAATTGTGCATTAGGGTAGTTAATATTTTATCTTACTTTAGCAAATATTTTTTAATAAACAATTTAGCTATATCCATGCAGTGGCGTATCAAATCATATGCCATGTCTAGAATTTGCTACCTTTGTTGATTTAGTTTCCGATTATAGTGCAGAGGTGACGTAAATGTATTTTTTGATTTCATCAAAAATACTTTTTAATAAAGTCGTAATTAATGTATTTTAGAGAAATGTATGAAAGGTGATACACATCCAAGATTGGAACCATTTAGTCCTGGCCAGGTGTACAATAAAAGCAAAGGCAAACAGTTGCATGTTATAGCCGCATCGAACGATGGACAAAATTCGTAATGATTACGCATTATGTGCCAGTAGGTACATCGTGTAAGAGAACAAGGCGCTGATTATTGCATACATTTAAGTGATTTTGCGTTGTTTTGCATTTGAAGTTGCTTTCTACAAAAGAAATTGCATTATATTAATGTAGTATTTATTGAATTTATTTTTGTTATATTGTTAAATAAAATTTATATTGTGCACATTTAACTCTTATAGCTATGTGGGTTTGAAGTAATCGATCCTTGTATTTTTTTAAAAGCGTAATGCCTTCCGGAAAGATTAAATTGCGAAAAATATTGTCAATCGTTTTTTTTGTAAAGAGGAGTTTCCTATTTTACTGAAAAATATACCTCTTATGGAACGAAATATAACGAAATATATATATATATATATATATATATATATATATATATATATATATATATATATATATATATATATATATATATATATATATATATATATATATATATATATATATATATATATATATATATATATATATATATATATATATATATATATATGATGACACTATATTCCGGGATATCATCCGTTCGCTCGTTGAACTCCGACTGGAATCCTGCATCCGACTGGAATCCTGCATCCGACTGGAATCCTGCATCCGACTGGAATCCTGCAGACGTTTCGCCAAAATCTCACTTGGCATCTTCAATGCTCGCGCTCCGAAAACACTTCGAACACTCGATGCAGGATTCCAGTCGGAGTTCAACGAGCGAACGGATGATATCCCGGAATATAGTGTCATCACATTTTTCCATCCGTGAATCAATACGTGAGAATATATATATATATATATATATATATATATATATATATATATATCCCCGGATATATTTCTTAAAATTAAGAATTTTTAGTTTGGAGATTACCAAAGTTTTTGATTGGTAATTTTTCGCGGGCTTCAGTGGTTATGACAAACTATCAACCTCACTATGATCGCACATCCCACCAATGGTCTCCGTCGCCTTGACCATGGTAATTAGTAGACACTATTGCAGCAACTCAAGGAACTGCATTTACTTGGGCAGCTTTTCTTTCTATGGGTCCTATATCCAGAGGCAATTTGGTCAGTGTTTGAAGGACATAAAATAAATCACTCAGTCATCAAATTAACAGCTATACCATTTTCTGAGCACAACAGGTTGAAAACTAACCAAAACTATATAGAAGAGTGCCAACAGTGTGGTGCGTGTAGGTTCGAAATGCTGCTAAATTGGCTACTACAGAGTTGCTTCGATAATAACATAAACAGTGCATCCCAAATTCGTTTTCCCCTATAGGGTTGGGAAGAAGATGTACTCACTCCAAATTTACCTTGTGATTGACATTCACCTAATATGTACCTATTGAAATATATCTTGAAGTTTCATTTGCATTTTTGCTAGCAATACATGCTGTAGCTAAACCCCAATTATCTAATTATTTATTTACAACAGAAATGCAAAAACGGCCCGTCAAGGCCTACTTATTACAGACAAAATATTTATAAATTTTATTTAGATTTAGCACCAAACAATAATGATTGTAGTATACCATTGAGAAGAGAAAAATCAGGACTATTTAATATAGTTAAAATATACTGTTAATATTATAAGAGACTACGAGATCCAAGGTACCCTTAAAATGTATTTAAAACTCCAAATATAATTTGCGCCATTACACTTTGCATAAAAAAAGTAACTCAAAATACCCTGTTTGGACACTTCCTTATTTCAAGTGGTATTACTAAAATTCTCAGTATACATATTTATGAAGCTCAAAAGTATAGATAGGTTTACCTTAAATAATACCAACCACAATTTTTTTTATTGTTATGTATTAAAACAATGCACAGTAAATAAGTACATTATGAGATGTGCTACAACTGTTATTCTCGTCCGTTAAACCTTACACAATTAATAACAAATCACTTTGCAAAAACCAAAGCTTTTTTAAATCACATTGCAATTACAATGGATGAAATAAATCTGCCAGACTGTCAAAAATATTATTAAAAACTATGAGGTAAATCACTGATATAAAAAAATGCACAAGTTATGATGCCATGAAGCGTAAAGTATTTAAAATGTATATAAACCTCTACTAAAAATATATATCTTTGACATTATGTACACAATAAAATCTTTAAGGAACCTACATACTTGTGGCTATCACTGAATTAATAACTGCTGTAGTACTATTTTGAGGAGTTCCCATATCTAAAATAAATAATTAACAAATGCCTAAATGTTGTTTTGGAAAATAAATTTTGGCATAATTTAATAGGCACTGATTTAGGATAAAATGCTTATTGATATTTAATTTTTGAATAAGTATATCCAACGTAAGTTAAAACCAAATGCCAATGCAAATCTACGGAAATATATCGACGAAATGGGACGTCATCAAACAGCATTTACACATAGTCTGAACAAATTACACCCACTCCTTTGGCTATTATAAAAAATATACACCAGCAAATTATTTTTCCCGTTAATTTTGCAAGAAAAATGGCTCTTACCAATAAGACAACATGTCTGATCATATGATGACTGGATTTTATTTCATTCTACACATAGAATAAGTATAACAAACATGGCAATAGTGTGTTTGTTTTTAACGTCGAATCCAGTTTAAGCGCAACTTTGTATATAACCCCTAACCAGCAAAGGTTAGTCTTATATTTCTTTTATTGAGCTTTTTAGTTAAAATTTCCTCGACGTCCATTCCTTTCACATCATTATTTTAACCATCTATTGAGCTTTCAGTTAAGGTGCCTTTAAATTTATTTCATTTCTTGACTGTATCAGGCGCTACCGAAGCATGCAAAATTTACCTGGGTTGAAAACTTCACACTCAAGTCATGGAACTAGTGCCGGAATACTAAATATTTCCTGAAGTCGGCACTAAATTCGCTTTTTTGCCAACATTTTTTGAGTTTGCGTTCATAAAAAATTTTAAAGCTCACTAAATCTGAAAATATTCTATAATTGTAAATATGTAACATTACTATCAGTTATCACCAATTAAAGGTGGTTCAGGGTAGTCATTCGATGAAACTTTTGAGGTAAGATCACAATTCTACAATTTTTTTTTTCCTAATTGGATTCACCGAAAAAAAAAATCACCGAAAACAACTGTATTGTCGTAAATTTAATTTTTACTTTACTGGACGAATAAGACCAGGGCACATCAGCAAAGAAACATAAAAGTGAAAGAGCAGAAACAAGAAGATATTGGGCAGCTCCCTTGATTTTACCCGCTTTTAATGTATTTTTTATCTCCATCACCACCATTTTTATCTAAATGGTTTGGTAGAGATCTTTATTCTCCTTCTACCCTGCTCGATTTTAATTAACATAAGTCCTGGCATGAAGTTATGGAATATATTGTGTTAGGTGCGTCGTTTCCTGTAGGAACTATAAAATAATTATTATTTTCGTTATTTTCTTAAATTGGAAGCATAAATCCCACGATAATGTCACCAGAATGATAATCAAAAGGAGCAAACCTATTAAGAATTATTCACAGCAAATATGTTATACACAAACTCACAACCATTTTGACCCGTTTTTCAAATTGCATTTCAAACTGCTTTCAACCAAAAATCAATACGAAACAAACTTACCCTTCAAATAAAAAAAAATAACCGTAACACAAAAAGTCCCCAAATACTGAGGTAAAAACACTAAAACGTGTTAAACATCGGAAACCAGTTTTCTTGCAAGTTTTTTAATAATTAAAAGGGCTACCGACTATATGCTTCCAACATTTCCAGAAATAGTTTGTTCATTGGCACGAGATCTTGCTGATGTACGTTCGTCCAGAAGCGTCTCACTATATGATCGGCCTGTCGCAATGATGGCAAGCAAAGCAGCAGTTGCTGTATTTGATTAAACACGGTCGATGGTCTGTGAAAAACAAAAATATAATTTAGGATTGCCTGGGTACTAAATTTGGTCAATATTATCTCAACCTGGACGGTTCATACTCAATTTAGCTGAATATCCTTTTGCAAACACTAGATTACACCATACATAAATGGAAAATAATGGATAATTTTTCTGAATTGTTGCCAAAATTATCTGATTTATTTTTTGATTTTTTCTTGTCTTGTTTCAAAGTTTTTGGTTTAGTGCTAATACAAAAATTATTCCAAATTGGAAATAACGTTGTTATAACTGGTGCAAAAACTGTCTACCACTAACAATAGAGACAGTAATTTTTATCGCCTTCTACTATTATTTTTCGAGACTTACTATGAAACTATGACATAAAATGACTGAAAACCTGCAGCCGACATAAACAAATATTTATGGACTATTTCTATTATCCATTATCACCCTCAAATTTTACAGGTCAGAATTTTCTCAATGTCTTTATGTGGGAATAAATTGGAGCCAATTTAAACACCTTTTTTATCTTTTAAAACATAAATCTGAAAATTTTTCAAAAATCTAAGTCATTACAAAAATATTAAAGAAGAAGAAACGGCAGCATCGCATCATGAAAAACTAACCAAAACTATCCTATCAGACAGAAAAACAAAATCAAATCTAAGTATAGAACTAATTGAGAATTTTCAACATTTTATAACAAAAAAGTGAAACAAAGCATTTAGTATTTTAATTTTGGAATTAGTGTAAATACCTTAATATTCCAACTGCATCTGACAACGCACTCAATATTGCATCCTTAAACTTTTTCAATGACTGATATTCGTCCAATTTTACGTCGGAATTTGTTAAAACAAGAGCTTTCAGTAAGTAATACTCTTCCTTCAGCATCGCCAAACCTTCAAGCCTCTCAACAATATGGAAGCACTGCAACCAAACAAAATCTTGAATTTTTTACTAGCAACTCGTTCGTTGGTGTACTTACTGTCTGATAAAGCTCTAAAGCGCCGCAATCTTTAGACTGCTTCTCATCTAGCGTAAAATCTGTGGCGAACTTTAACCGGCCCAAACTAATCATAGGGAGACTACGAAACGCCAACGTCAGGGTCAATATTTCGGCCCAAGTACTCTGTAAAAGTCGCATTTGATCGTTAAGTGACAGATCCGTAAAGCCAGGTATTTGCTTCGCCCAACCAATAATGCCAACTAACTCTCTGTCGTACAGATCGCTCAAAATAGACAACGTTCTGTGCTTCGAGCTTTCTAATACCGTGTTGATTTCCAGGCAATCGGGTTCGCATGATATAAGTGCATCCAACATTTTAATATCTGAAAAGTAGTCTAGTTTTGGGAAATTATTAAATGCAATGGGGTTACTTTATGTTTAGTTTATTCAGTTTAAGTGAATGTGAAATTAGTTCGAAATGATAGAAAATAGCAGAGAACACGTCAATACTGTGTGCTACTTTCAAAGAAACATATTTCTAAATTTAGCATAAATAGAGATGTTTTGCACATTTTTAAAATGAGTAAATCGGCTACAGAGATTAACAATAAAAATCCACTCGTCTTCTCACATTTTTGCGATAGATTGGGTAAGCATTGTTATTATGGTATACTTTGGAATAGAATGTGACGAGCGACCTGGGCCGTCGGGACTTCATGCCCGAGCGGTTGACTATGGAGGCCGCTTTTCAATAAAGAACTCGAACATTCTATACTCAACCCGAGAAGGCGTTGGCCACCTACAAAAGCTAAACACCGTTCGATAGAGAACAGATGGTAGCGCGATATTACTCGGACCATCTGCGCGCGAAAAATAAATAGTCTACAGACATAAATGATAGATTTTGTGAATTATTAGTAGTGTGTGCAGAGTTAACAGCAGCATGTATGAAGGGTGATTCACATTGGGCTACCTATCCGGATTATTTACGCACCTACAGCGTTACCAATTTAACTCGAAACAGACGAAACATTTTAAATTCTGAGTAACTCTTTCTAACATTTCCCTATGCCTATCTATTTCCTCCTACCTATTTACTCTGGAAAAAAATCATTTTAATTTATTTTGCAGAAAAATTCCGCTTTATTAAAGCTTAACAATTTGTTTCAATGATCAAAAATCATTTCTGAAACAAAATTTTTAAAGATAAAAAAAAATTCATTACCGTCAGGAAGTTCATAATTTATCAACAAAATATCTATACATATCCGTATGCCCATTGGTAACCGTTTCTTATATCTGAGTAATTAAAAATGCATGCAAAAAAGGTCACTCTCATAAATTATTTAACTAGGTTGGCTAGGGCTTACGTTACTTCAAAAGTATTTGGCCTGGGCCAATAGTTTTAAATAGAACTCGGAAAAACAAAAACCGAAATCTAAACAACGGTATATGAAAATTCTGTTGATAAATTATTCTTCTTAACTGTAATGTTAAATATTTAGGGTAATGTTAAAAAAAAAGATTTTTTACTACCGTCCTGCCTAATTACACACCGATCTAGAGTACAGGAAGTATCACCTTACCACTTCAGTTTCGTTTCAAACGGATCTGAGCCACTTCGGACATTTCCGGGATTTTACCGCATGGGTTTGGGGGCAATCAGATGTTTTCGGAGATATTTCCCACGCCTTGAATTGTGACGTTTGTCAATTCTGACGGTCATGTCAATGAATATATTCGTGTTGTTTTGCGAAAATGTACCCAAAAACTAACGGTGGTAGAAAAAGTATAACATCCAACACGTTCGGTTACTCTTTTATTAAACACTCGCTACGCTGGTGTCAAATAAACTCGTGAGTCAAATGCCGCTTACCGCATTTTTTGCATAATATACTACTTTGACAGGGGTTAGAAATCCGTGCGGTAATATCCCAGAAATGTCAGAAGTGGCTCGGATCCGTGGGAAACGAAACTGACCTGGTAAAGTGACGCTTCCCGCACCCTAGATCATGTGTAATTAGGCATTTTACAGACGGGAATCGAAAAACACATTAATTTTTAATCAAGTGGTGTTTTTCTGCAAAAAAAATCCCCAATTAAGAAAAAGAGGAAAAGTTTTTGCGCACCATTTTGCGCAAAATCAGAAAACGTACTAATATACATGTGCCATTTTTATTTCCAATGTTGTAACCATTGAATAGGTAACGCTGCAGGTGTGTAAATGTTTCATATTTTGATTTTGAAAGATTGTTTTTTTTGGACAGAATAAATTTTTATTTCACTTTAACTTTTTTGTGGATTAACTTATTCACGACTTTTTATTGAAAAAATATAACGTTGGAGATTCTTGCTAGAAATTACTTCCCGGGCAGATTCTAGATGATAAGGACAGATGAATGAGGCCCAAGGCCCGATTAGAAAACTGTTACGAATTATCAAATCACAATATAAGAAGTGCAAGCGGCCGTGACCAAAATAATTTTAAATAATAATAAAAATAAAAATTGAATGAATCCCATTGAATGAATAAAATGAAACGCATAGTATCATAGTCGGGCATTCCTTGAAAAGGGTTATCGAAAAATTGGATATCACAAAAGCATAATAATATATTATAAAATACATATTATTATTAAATAATGATAGATAACATTCTACAATTGCAAGATTTTATTTAAAACTTTTGATTGAATTTGAAAAATATCACAAGAAAAAAGGGACAACCGACACTCTATTAGGCATGAGCCAAGCAAACCTGAAAATCTTGGTCTACCTGACACTGCAACCTCAAATATCGCATGAGAAAGATAAGTGCGGGATGGGCGTGGAAGATGAGCAAACGGCGTATCATATGCCTTAAAGTTAAACATCTGAAGATCTTCTACTTAAAGTGTGTTGTCTGGGTTCAGGCATCATTGGAATCCACACACATTCTACAGCTATTCTAAAGAGTTAATTATGACAACCTTAGGGCCCCTGACGACATGGTCGAAGTCTTGTTTATCTTACTTTTACAATGATATTACAGTTTTAAAAATTAAATTGTATGTGTTGCAAATTAGCTAAATTTCTCAATTCTCCATCTTAATAAAAGAATCTCTGAAAACAATGTTTTTATATGTGTCTTAGGTATAACGTAACAATTTGTCAAATCTTATTTGGATATAATAATCTGATATAATCAAAAAAACAAAGTTACCTTCAAGTAAAAGATGAGGTCTCGGTGCAGTAACGACCTGTACCTGATAGGGACTTTCGGGATTTCGGCGATACTTCTGTCGTCCGCCGCGCACTCTATCCAGTCGAACTCCTTCTTTTAGCATACCGGATCTCAAACATTTCCTAAACCTACAGGCTTGACAGGCTTTCCTTCGTCTTTTGTTTATTTCGCATTCACCAGACGCAGGACAGGTATACTCAATATTGCCTGTAAATTTAATAACATATAGTAGAATGTGCACAAGGCCTTTTTAATTATCATACATATTGGTGGTGGCAAGGTGGCTCATCAGGGTAACTTTTTTCTCCCAAATTCTAAGTTTAATATTTCAGGTCCATATTTAGGATAAATTGAAAAAAATAAGTTCTAATATTACAGATTCTGACAAATTTTGGCTAAACTGTTTTCGAAATTTATGGGAGATGATAGCCTTTTTTAGAAGGGTGGCGTGTAGGCTATCATATTAAAGTCAAAAATTGTCCTCATCATAAACAAACTTGGCGTGCTTCAGCATTCTTCCAGAAGAACTTTTCTTGGAAGTTGTACTTCCTTGTACGATTCCGATGAGCCACCCTATATAATTAAAATATTTTAATACAATATCATATTACCCTGTATTGTCCTTTTGAAAAATGCCTTGCAAGCCTCACACGATGCCACTCCATAGTGAAAACCAGAGGCAAAATCTCCGCACACTAAACACAGTCTTCTTGGAGAATCGTCGTCATTTTTTGAATCACCCTGTACAACAAAGATAATTTTCCGTGTTTGTGGATTAATTCTAAAGAGTTCATGTCAAAACCGACACAAAAGCGAACAAAAAAAATTGTTTCATTACGTATGACGGAATGGGTGGAAAACGCGAGATATATTATTGCTATTACAAGAAAAAATGAGCGACCGCCATGGAAATTTGTATAACCAGACCGTGAATTTAACATTGGAAAATAAAAAAAGCATAAACAGACTATTTACCGGAACAAGGCCCATCCCTGTATCCATATGAGGTTGTGTGGTCGATGAACAGTACTGTCGTTCTGGACTTGCAGAAGATCGATGTTTGGAGTCATATATCTCATGGTACTGTATGTCCTGGAGACGAAAAACTTCATTTTTAGCGGTTTTTCGAAATAAATTATTTTCCTCGTAAAAAGCTGAAATCCGCAACATTTCCAAAGCCACATTTAGGTATTAGTTTTTTGTAAAAAAGCTTGTTCTCGTTTATTTATACACGGGCGTTTAATATTTGTGATCATAAAAAAAAAAAAATGAATTTAATATTTTGTGAGTTTTCTTCACTGGCACTAGAACGAACGGAGTTTTTGGCATTTTGGATTTCAAAATTAAAAAATAAATGTATTAGAAATTCATTAGAAATTAAAGATTTTGTGACTTTTTGCACATGCGTTACTACTTATTTGCAATTTTGACAAACAGGAACTTATGTTATGTTGGATCTAGAATAAACGAAGTTTTTGACATTTTTTAGAATTACTGGCTAGCTAGGACAAATATGTCAAGATTATCCGATATTTACAAAAATTCGTTATAATTCCAGAAGCAAAACTAATAAGTGGTAAACCACACCCTAAATTTTGACTTTCTATTTTTTGTTTTTTCAAAAACCTTAAAACAGGAAACTATTTTACAAAAATAATTATAAATTAATAGAGCATTTTTTACAATAAATTAATGTTTTTATAAACAAACTATTTTAGGTTAGCAATTTCTGAAAGTATCCCAAGAAGACCAAGTTTTGACTAAATTTTTATTTCAAATTGAATTTTTATATGAAATGGAATCACATACCTCATCCTAGTAATCACGTAATTTTTATTTCAATTGCTATCTCGAGGATTACATTTTGTAAGAAAATGAAATACAAACTTTTATGTCAGTGGAGTGTAGACTCGAATCGTTTACTGTTGAAGTGGCAGTGGGCGAGTAGATGTTGCTATCTGATGGCGAACAATCTGTGAATCCTTCAAGCTCCTTTTTAATGGTTGGATTACTATCAGGAGCGTGACCCGGATCAGTCATAATGGATACCTGAAAATGAAATTTTGTTTTACGCAAATTTGGTATCGTGGAATCTGTAACGATAATTTTAGACGATTTCAGTAACATATTAAAATAATGGAATAATTGTTTTAAACAATACTTATTGTACTTCACAAGGATAACACCGTTAATCATTTTAGATATACAAAAAATGTACTCTTTGTAAAATAAAATGAAAATATGAAAAAACAAGTAAAAATATTAGTTCGACGTCTGGCGTAGGTGGTAAATTAGGATACTTCTGATTAGGCATCTTAATCCGTCCACGCTCTCCGTAGATAATAAATGGAAAATCCTACGACATTATATTGTTCAAATATTTTGTAAAAACGATTTTTTCGAAAATCTAGCTATATTTTGCAGCCTCTAAAACCCCTAAATAATAAAATTTCATAATTAAATCTTTTTTGGGAAAATTTATGTAAAATGACAAACAAATGCAATTGCAATGCAACTCAATTGGCAATAGAGGGTGGTGATTTGGCATCTAGGCAAAGGCTATTTCGCGTCCTGGTCTAGAACTGCAAAAACTTTCATATTTTTGTATTAAGCGAAAAATTGCACCCCTTTCCAAATCGCCCTTAATTGAAAGCTTCAGGTAGGCTGTGGAAGTGGTTTTCAACTTTCTAAGCACGAAAAGCATAGATGTTAATTTTTTACATAAAACATGAGCACTCCAATTAAGATTATCGTCCAAGATGGCACCAAGGAGAGTAATGGTGTCACCCTTAGTAAGAGATGCATTGGCTGAAATTAAAAATTTTGTGTTTTATGATTACTTAAAAATTAATTGTCACACGTTTAGGCCAACGTATTGCGTTTGATTTTTAAAATACGATTCAAAAATAATAATGTATATTGAGACAAGCTAATAGTTGATAATTTCCTCATCACAATTTCATGACTGACGGAATCAAACACTTTCGAAATATTGTAAAGAGCCATGGTCACCATCTTCCAAGACCATTAAGAAGCTCTGACACTACCTTTCGAACTGCATGTGTAGTATAGGCAAAAACTGTGTTCCCTATTCCTCACAAAAAAGGATATACTTAATAAATAATCAAATAACAATTCTATTAGGATTATTTCTAAAATTTTCCCAAAAATCGGGACGATACAAATAGGTCGATAATTCTCAAAATCCGACCTTTTACCTTTTTTGAATAGTGGGCTTTTACGCATTCAAACTGATCTGGAAACGTGGCAGTTGTTAAACAAACGTTAAATAAATATTATAATAAAGGCACTAAAGTGTGCTTAAATTTTTTTATTATCTCACTATTAATATTACATTCATTACCATATCATCTTTAATAAAATAATATATATATAAATATAATGTAATGTATAATGCAATATCGATCACAGGCGGAAAATGTCGGCCACGCCCACCGCAATTGAAGCCACTGCTTTGACATTAGTATTGGGACTGACCACTTCTTAATTGACCGGTCAAATTCGATCAAAATGTTCTAAATAAAATCTTACAATTGTAGAGTGTTATCTATCATTATTTAATAATAACATGTATTTTATAATACATTATTATGCGATTTGTCTAACACTTTTTACTGGAATCAACCCATTCATAAATTATACGTCTGTTTTCGGATCCATACTTTTTAATTTTTTGAAGATAATTAAAAGCGCGCAATCAATGGGATTGCGACATTGAATTCCCATTTATATCAATAACTTTAATAATTATATTAGTTTCATCTTCTTGCAGCTTCATTTTCAGTTTATCTAAGGAAGGAATAACCTGGTTTTGATAAAGGTAATGTTTTCCTTCCTAGTATATACATATACTTGTCACTATTGTCCAGACGGTGAGGTTGAAAATCACTACGTTTTTTTTCTTCATTCAATAATTCACCGTTATCGAAGATATTGACGTTTTTGTAAGTAAGTAATTTTTTAATCTTTTTGTCTAATGAATCTTTTTCACAATTTGTTTTGCATTTAATGACAAGTGATTTCGACGTGACATAATGGAAATATTACTGACATACCAGTAAGGAGCTTTTTCGAAACGCATAGTAAAACGGGTTATTCAACACATTTGTTGTGAGACACACCATACTCATATTTAAATGTAGTAATCAAAGCTCTCGCAAAAAAGTATTCGTGGGCCTACCCTCTATGCAGGTGATAGGTACAAAAATAACGCTAATAAATTATCTTCCGCATCCACAATAAGAAATGCAAATTCGAATCGAATGGGATATTTCAAAACGTCGAGACGGCGCGAACGACCAATCAATCCCGAGACGAATGACGATGATGAGGCATCACCGTAAACGGAAACATCAACAAAACTTGGCCTTGCACTTGAACTTAAAGGGGGAGCTGACGACTGAAAAAAAAACAAACAGGCTCATTCAAGGCTGACTGGTTCTGCTATTTTCACCAATTTTGTCTACCACAAGTACAACAAAACGAAAACGAGAAGGTTCAAAAATCATGTTTAATTTCAATCAACTTAATGGATACTGACGATACATCTGGTTGTGGGATAAACAAGTAATATGAACGAAGTTAACAATTCACTATTTTCCAAAAAAAAAAAGGGTCATACTCATCAAGCAATTTAATTGTTTCTCAATGGATTTTAATGGATTTTTGCAACTTTAACCTAAATTTCTAATAATATATTGCAAACTTTGCTTGTAATTCTAGACCATGTGCGCCATTTCAAATAAAGCAGAAAATTTCACGACGGCCCGCGTACAACAAATGCAATGGTGCCCGTTTAAAAGTTTTTATAGCTAAAATAATTATAAAATTTGTACAAAATTTTAAAAGGAACTATACACTTTATTACTCGCTGGTAAGTGGATAGCTTTTGTTAATTTGGTTTGATATTGGTTAGCAGCAATTGGTTTCTGTCTTGGTATTCGTAGTTTAGAAAGAATATAAGAAGAGTCAACTTGTCTTGTCTAGAACGAAACAGGCTATATCGCTTTTGTTTTAAGGATTTTCAACTTTGGTCAAATGTGCTGTAATTATGTTTTCAATTTGTCCCAGAGAACCGTCAATTGTGTTATCCCCAGATAGCTGATCTTAAATAATATATGCCACATACTGAAGTAAGACGATTGACAGTATTGTTCTTTGTATTGTTGCTTTTACTGTCATTTGTCTTGGTGATAACTTCAGGAAAGAAAGTATAATAAATGTATGCCTATGTGGAGAAACCACGTCCTTGATTTGTTTTAATTTTTAAACCTAAAAAAAAACTGTCATACATAAGATTTTACCTATAGGTTTATTTTTTTTTACCACCAACTTTTAATAAAAAATAAGTGAAATTTTATTTGGTCCTGAATATTTGTCTGTATTTGTATTTTGATTTATCCTTAAGGTTTTGTTTCGTGAAAATTACAATTATGATAGACTTTATTTCCATTGAAGTTTTAAGTTTTGTTTAGGAATTGATTTTGATTGCATGGGCCGGGTCACTGCCAGATTCATCATCAAAAAAAAAAGATAAAAACTTGATATAAACGTAGATCCGGAAATCGGTAGGCTGGATGTTAAATATTAAAAAAAAACGGCTTTTTATAAGATTATTAGATTTTTTGTCCGGTTTTAATAAAATAAAGGTCTAATTTTGCTTCAACTAAATTAAAATTGTGAAGTCCAGTACCGGCCGGGAGGTATCCAAAGGAAAAATATTGAAAAAAAACTGTAGCATACCACTGACCTTTTTGCAAATTTCACCATTTACTTCAAATAAGCCAAAAAAAGTACAACTTTAGTAGTAGTTAGTAGTTTTCGTATATTGTGTCGTTTTCGTATTTTTCATTAGTACTAATGTGATTTTGTTATACCTAGATAAACACACATAAATTTGGGAAACTCCTTAGAAGTCAGTTCCTGACGTTCTGTCCTGCAAAATACCCATTGGTCAGAGGTTTTATTGCCGTCTGCAGGTTATTCCGATAAAGACGATAAAGAGAATGATATACTTCGAGACAAAGTATACCATTCTCCTTTAAAACCTTGCACCAATGACTTTTGATCTTAAATTAGAATTCAACCAAGGACTATTGAGACAAAGTCAATGAAGTTAGTTAAAAAACAGTTAATTAACGAATAATAAAGATTATGACAACAATGTATTACAAAACAAAGATGATTGTCACTTAAAAGCAAAATACTTGATGGAAGGCCAATTTATTTGTAAGAAAAGAAAAAATACCGTGATCGCAATTCATTCTATAATTGAGTACGCCCAATAGGTGAGACACAATAATTATTGTAATTACATCATAGTAAATGTTTTTTTTTCTACTTCTTTCTGTAAAATACCCAATTATACACCGATCTAACGAGCGAAAAGTGTCATTTTACCCCGTCAATTTCGTTTCCTACGGCTGCGAACCACTTCGGATATATCCGGAATATTACCGCCCGAGTTTGGGAGCAACAAACAGTCTTTTGAACTTTTGGCCACAATAAACTTTCAAAATTGACGCCATTGAATATGTTGAAAATAACGAGCATCAGCTTAATTATGAGCATGTAGCCTATGTCGTAAAGATTTTATAAAAATATTGAATACCCTGTATCTTAGAAACTAAAACGTTGGACTTATACCGATAAACGCAAATCAATATGCGTCGTACTAAATCCGGGTCCTTAGGGTTGAAAAGTTATTAGGAGCTGAAAAAGCTCAAGTAAATAACTGTTAACTTCCAATGGAGAAAAACAAAGAATCGGTATATCCCTCAATCAAAACAAATAAATACAACACAAAAATGTGATGACCTTTGGAGCTTTCGACATGTTTCCTTTCTGAATTTGAAGTGCGCAAAGCAGCCTGGTCTTTTTGAAAGAGATTTGCGTACACAATAATTTTATTATCAACATGCAACAACGAACTTAAGAAATAGATAATTCCTAGAGTAGAAACGTCATTGCCTATTTTCGCTTTTAATGTTTGACGCAAAACATTTTTTACTACAATGCTACTAATTACAGTTGGCAATTGCTAATTGACATCCCATTGAGAATTCCAAGTTATTGAATCGATATTTTGTATGCGAGGGCCCATTTTACAATTTTAAAATACTGTAAATTAACCTTGGAACCGTTGTTAAAATAATTGCTTCCATAACAATATTTGGACTTGTCCAAATTTGCAGTAAATAATAAATACATAGCATATACAAATAAAAGTAAAATCCTAAACTCATACTTAAATAATCATTGTTATGTGTTTAGGTACTAATAATTGTAGTCGTCAAAATGTCAATTAAATATTAAAGTATGTACTCGTGTTTTTTTTATGCCTCTGTATTGCGCAAATGAAAAAAATTACATATTATGGTAACGAAAACAAAAAAAAACAATTAGTATTACTGACTAATTCCTTAAAGTTCATTTTTTACGACGCCTAATGGTTTTAACTTCACACAATACAAAAAGTTAACAATAATTCATTGGCAGCTTCTTGTTCTGATGTTGGAGGCAGATAATAACGATTTCAATACGCATCGCTTGCATTTTCATACATCACGTGTATTGGGCCACATGGCAGTAATACGATTATGCCAAGTTTTGAATAGTTTCGATATTTGAAACGGATTTGAAGTCGCCTCAATGATTTCTGCCACCTGGGTTTTATAGTAAATAACGTGTAAAATTTATACTCAAATTCTACTGGATTTTTGAAGCAGAATTAGACTTTATTGTTTTAGCAGTTCCTTTCAGAACATAACTTTCGTGTGCGTTTACTTGTATTTTATTAAAACCGATTAAGTTACATGTCAATCAAAACACATTTCTGGTATTTTAATCACGGGTTTGGGAGCGATCCGAGTTTTCGGTAGATTTTAGTCATCAGTTCTGATGGTCACGACACTCGGTGAAAGCATTTGGGCTGTTTTTCAAAAATGCACCAAAAACTAATGACAGTTTATAAACTTCTTCACACCCATTTATTAAACACTTGCTCCGTTGCGTTTAGCTATTTCCTAAACAAACTCGTGGCTAAAGTTGAACAGAACGCGCTCTTTCATATTTTATTCCACTAGTTCTGACTTATAAGGACTTATAATACCTCTCAGGTTGCGTTTGTGTGTTTCTGGGGGCTAATTAAGTTAACATATTTTTCCACTCCCTACTCCAGAATACTCAATTATACACGGATCACTCGTGCGGAAAGTGTGACTTTAATAAGTTAGTTTTGATACCCACGGGCGCGAGCCACTTTGGACAATTCCAGTATTTTAATCACGGGTTTGGAAGCGATTAGATATTTTCGGTAGATTTTGACCATAATCGTAGATAAAGTATAGTATTAAACATGTTGATAAACTCTTCAGTCACTCGTTTATTAAGGACTCGTTTTTTACAAAATTTTATAAACACGCCTTTGGTCACAAGTTTGTTTTGGTTGAAATACCAAATAAATAACTAAATGAAAAAAATACCCTCGGTCGTCTTCGTCTTACAAATCAAAATAAACTAACAAACCGAACGATTTATAAACATAAATAAATGTATATTGTAAGTTCCTACGTGTAGCTTTATTATAATAAGTTCAAAGTAATGCCATCATACTACAGTATTTTTGTTTCCAACGCAAAGCCATTTTATTAATGAAAAATCAAACAGTGAGATTTATTTTCGTAAAATTACACGTTGAAGCTAATTTACCTCTGAAGATCCAAACAAAACAAAAGTTTTGTGAACACTGTGTGTCGCAGATAGACCATTCATATTTAGTAAATTTTGTATAGTTACATTACCTGTTCCAATTAATGCCAAGCTCATCATCAGGCCACTAACTTAATATTTAAAAAAGTTCGGGCATACATGCCCGATCACATGATTTATAGTTTCAAAGATATACGCCCGATGACGCCTAAATAATGCTCGTATTTCTTCGCGGGCCAGTAATTTTTAGCCGATTCAGAATTAACAGTTTTCCGTAAAATGCACTTATTTAAAACAGTCTGCACTACAAAAAGTTAGTGAAAGGTATACAGAAAACAGTTTTTGTGAGTAGATACAACATTGAACTAAGGTGGCTTTTACTTGAAGAAAATCCATTTATCAAAATAAATAAGAACTAAAAGTCCAGATTTTCACGAAATTATATATTTTGACATGACAATTGTTTCGACAACACCGTGTCATGTCAAAATATATAATTTCGTGAAAATCTGAACTTTTATTTCTTATTTATTTAGATACAACATATTCGGAAAACTTTTGAAAACAATTTTTTCTGTACTTAAGGTTGTGGCCATAACAAAAACGTCGTTCGTTCAGATTACCCTTTGACCACACCATTACTTTGATTATAGTAATATCATCTTCAAATTCATTATCGTACTCATTCAACACATTGGTTTGTTCACGTTAATTGCTGTTATAATACAAAATATTAATTTTGTATTACAATGTCCACTAGGAATTACTAGCTGGACGTTAGTGTCAATTATGGGAAGTGTCCTGTAGGCGGCGTGCACACGAGTGGTCTACTGAATTGTATTTTTAGTGCCACAAGTTAAACGGATCCGGACCTGCTTGTACGTAGTGAGCATAAACACCTTTACCTTTCCCCGCTAGCCCCCGCGCGATCTCTTGACCTTGGCAATGAATCTGGTATTATAGGACGCCCACGACAAGGAGCCGCTGCGGGCCATAAATATTCCTCGCGGAACGCAGTTTCACTTTGCGGGTAAACGAATTTAGGTAAAATTTTTGGAAAGCGGTAATTGTTAATCTCAGTTCACATTTTAATCGGCTTCCGAATACAGTACGGACTCGGAACAAAAATATAGCAAGAGCAAAACTTTTTAAAATTGCAACCAATTTATTAATACATATAAATTTTATGAATTTAAAAATGCTGAATTTTTAATTGGTTTTCAATTGTTTTCTATTGCATAAAACTTTCATGATCATTTCTTTTTTATAAATTTTTCCATCGTAACGTGTGATTTAAACAAATTGGAAAAGATTCCAAAATGGGACATGTCAGCGATATTCAAACTTTCTGGTAGTATAAAATCAGGAATAACCCCTTTTATTTTGTTTTTAATGGATCAACCTTTAGTTCTGATTGAGATTTAGAACATTTATAAAGAATAAATTAGTCTATTCATGTATAAAACGTAAAACAGTCTTTGCGAGTAGATACAAAATATTTGAAAAACTTTTTCTACACTTAAGTGTGTGTACACTACTTCCATAACAAAAACGTATTACTTCAACTGTTTGACTCTTAGGATCGAACGGATTATGGTCACACTGTACAAACTCATCAATAATTATATAGACTGTCTATCCCTACTGCAGAGAATCCTTTTTCACACTATAATTCAAGGAGTGATATATATAAAATTTGTTTCATTTATTTTAATTAAAGAGCCAATAATTTTACGACCTAAAAATGTTGTTTAAATATTAAATTATTAAAATGAAAACGAATTCTTTACAATACAATACATACACTCTGTAGGCTTAATTAAAAAATGCCGAACTTTAACTAATCCATGACTATTATGGAAAATAAAAATAACCCAAAAATCATGTTGTCCTATAGCGAAAATTATATAATATGAAGGCAAATGTTTATTCAAATTTTAAACTTTTCGTAAACTATTTTTTATTAAGATAAAAAAAATTCCAGGACATAATAGTTAATTATGATATGGTTATCGTGCGAAATAAAATAAGTTTAAAAGGTCATCGGAGCACTATCTTCGAAAGTCAAGGTTACTAGGAAAAAGTTATCACTATTACGCAGCCGACGTAAAGATTAACAACAAATCCACTGAAAATAATTGCAATCAGGTTATATAAGATTGCTGATTGTAAATGTCGAAATGTAAGATAAAAATAAATAAATAAATAACTGACCCAACTACCAACGTTTTTGATAAATGCAAGCGAATTTTGAAGTATGAAGTAGAGACACCGGATTATGGTGCTTCAAAGATTTAAAGATAATGCGCTATACCAACTATCAATTGCTCCAGTTCCAGATTCAGATTATAGTGTCGTATATCTTAGCTCTTTCGGTCAGCATCTAATAAAGTCAGAAAGTGTCATGTGACCGTCAATATCTACAAATAGACATTTTAAAACATAGTATTATGATCTGCAAATGAGCTATCAAGATTTCTTACATTTTGAGGTACCGGGCGAAGATTTCAATTTTTTTAAATATCCAAGCCCAAAAGATTAAAACTTAAAAAACCTTATAAAATTGTTAACTTCCACAGGCTAGTGTAATACGTTTCAAAAAGTTTCTGGATTCCTCCTGCACCGGTTTCTGTTGAATCAAACTTGCTAACGCTTTGCCAATCATCCTGTTGGCTTCTTCAGAGCTTAACTGAAACTGGTTCATAGTTTCCGGGAAAAGCATAAAATTGTTGTTGCTTAAAATTGATAATTTGAAATTATTAAATTAAAGTGTGTCCCGAACTCTGCCATAGAGCAAAAGGTATATACAGTAGTATAAATAAAAAAATTTTTTTCAATAAATGTGCAGGCAAATTTTAGTCTTTAGAAAAATTGATCGAAAATATCTTATTGTTGTTATTTTATTACAAAAAATACGAATAATTTGTATATTTTATACAGTTACTATTTTATATAGCAAACTTAAGAAGGACGGCTCAAACAGATTTTCAGCAACTGTCAAACATTTTTTGGCATAATCTACTTTTTCTTTAGGCATTTACGAGGATAGTTGGTCAGAACGTAGAATCCAGATTAAATGGCGTACTCAGTGCAGTTTTGACATTCAAACCAAATGTATATGAAACACCATGTATATTTTTTAAAAGTCGATTAGATATTTAAAAATATGTATAAATATTTAACTTGCTTAAAACTGAAATGGGCAAATTTTATGTTTTACCCTGTAACTCGAAAACAAGGCCAGCTACAATTATTGAAGAATTTATATTTACTTATTTATATTTATTTATATTGTGCATTAGATGGAGAGGAAATTTTTATTGGGATTCCCCGAATCGAAATTGAACGTCACAAATGCATAATAATTATTATAAAATACATACGTTATTAAATAATGACAGATAACACTCTACAATTGCAAGATATTATTTAAAACATTTTGATCGAATTTGAGTGGTCAATTGACGGTTACCTACAACAACCAAAAATCAAGAAATAATTTGTCAAGATGCGGCCTATAAAAGTAGCCCCAATAAATCGCATTTTGTTAAAAATTATTTCTGAAACTGATGATAATTTTTTGATGGGAATGTTTTTAAGTTTTTGTTGAAAAATGATATTTTTTAAACAATTAGCCACAAAAAGGTACTTCTGTTTAAAGAAAAAAGAACTGCTTTTTAAGTTATTTAAGTTTCTGGAAAGTAATGCTTGGCGAATTAATAAATTATTCTATCTGAATAATGATTGCTTCAAAAACAACAATGAAGTACAAAAATATTGTAAATTATTTGGAACTTAAATTATGTCGCCAGTACCTTTTATATCCCAACTAAAGATATGTTTTTTAAATTTCATTTAGGTATCTTTAGGTTTCAGAAGTCAAAAAAAGAAAACGATTTTTTGACCCCCTTTTACACAGTCGTCTCAAGGAGGTTTTCGAAACACATTAACCAATAACTAAACTAATTTTATTTTTTAATTTTGCCAAGAAATTGGCGGAACGCCTATGGAAATATTTACAATCGACCATATTAACTAAAACAATGTCGTTTAACCCAATTCGAGAATTCTGAGGATATTTGAAACTATTCCCAACAAAATTTAGCGAGAACTAATATTTCAAACAAAAAACACACACTCGTTGAGCATGTGGCAAATCAAACTCGTAGCTAAGGTTGCGTTTATCAAACTTGTTGCATGATATACTATGAAAGTGGTATGCAAATTTGTGATAACTGTATTAGCAAAAAACTCTTACGACAACTAAAGGCATTTTTCTGATAGCGATATGATTTTGACCAGCTACCATTTCAATCCACATAAAAGAATTAACGTAAAATTTTAGGACCTCTCTCAAGGGTTGAAGATATGGAGCTGTATTGAATAAATGCCCTTAAATAAAAAATTGCCAACTCCAAGTATTTCTAAAAAATTCAAAAATTTAAGATCCCCGATATCCTTTGAGATTCAAGAATATCTATGGATTTCCAAAAAACCATTTTTGTTCTATTAAATAATTAAGTGAGTTTTTAGTTAAAAAAAAGAAATATGATTTTTATAATAAAGCACACATTTTTAGTACTTTCACGATAGAAAATGCGGAATAATTAACCAAACCTAAAACCGAAGCCACCAGAATTAATTTTGCTTAACCCTTAGGTGTTAGTCATACATTAAGTAATACATTTTTTTAAATTAGGTTATGGTCGAGGTTATCGTGAATAACAACCAAATTGTACAAATCCGAAAAACACTAGAAGCGGATTCTGACAGATAAGAAAGAAACTTTCAGTCTTGGAGTTAATTCAAATTCCTTTTAATAAATTAATACCGGTGAGGTGACAATTCGGATTGATTTTAATAATTGCCGGATTTCTAGAGAAAATATAAATGTATCCATCATCATCATTGCGATTTTCATCTGTCAGCTTCTCTAAAAACGATAAGTTGCCAAAAATGACACATTTTTTTCATTCTTTTAAATTTTAGACACAAACGTGGATTGAACTAATAGCAATGCAAATGAAAATGGAAATTAACATTTCGTGTTGGTTCTGACAATAATATCATATTATAATATTAATATCAATTATTAACAACATTTACTTTAATAAAACCCAATAAGTACAAAAAACTAACCTATAAACCTAAACTAAAATAAAGATTTGTTTTTTTCTGCTGCCTATAATCTAAAATATGCTCTACGGAAGATACCACTCTAGAACGTCAACTGAATGTGTAATGTATAATGTATAAGTACCGTCGTAGCAAAAAAAAACTTATAAACTTCTTCAGACAATGTAAAATTATTAAACACTCGCTCCGCGTCCTCTACAGAACTTGCTGCATAATACACTATAAGCGTATAAATTCTGCATACTACGAGTATCCTGGTTTGTTAAAAAGCTTATGTATTTTGTCTATCTTTATCTCAAAACAAATGTCATTACTTATTGCGTAGAAATAAAGTGATTTCATCTATTTGTCATAAAAAAACTACTACATACTACATACCGATGCAATTTTAGACTAAACCGCTAACATTTACACTAACTTCAGAGGGGAAAAATCGATTATCTCTGAAAAACGAGCTAAAAAATTCGACCTTGTCGCTTTACGACCATCATTTTCATCTATAATTAGATCAGAGGAAATAATCGGTCTCGTCATAATCATATTGAGCCAGCTGTAAATAACAGAACTAACCTATTCCAAAGGCGGATTTTTTAGTCGTGTCGCTAACAAACGCACAAAAGATAATAAAAAGTTATCGCCTCAATTAAAGGTATTCACAATGTCCCTGTGTGACTGGATTACTTCAACCAACCTTACCATTTCTTGCATCCAACCATCCATCTTCAAAGCTTCCAAAAAGCAACACATACAGGAAAAGTGCATTCAAAAATCTGCGTGTAAGTTTTTCCTGTCGATTATTCTGGTGCAAAAATCACAACTATTTTTTTTTGAAACTGTGCTTTTACTGCAATGAATCACATCCTTTTGCAATAACTTTTTATACGTGCAAGTCAGAAAACGAGAGAAAAGTCCTGCGAAACAAAGGCAAACTTCAGTTCACACATAAAAATACTACTTGTCCACTTTAAATATGTAAAATAACATTTTTGAAGATAAGATATGGACTGATTATATTTTTAAACAAACGAAAATAATTTGAAAATAGACATATATATTGCAATACGCGCACCGCGGTTAGTTACAAAGCATGTTGCGCTTGCTTGAACCTGGCAGAAACCTAATATGCTCTAATGAGATGTTATTTCGCTATTTTTTGTGCAACTCATAGCCAAGCAAACAGTCAGAGCAAAAAAAGGAGCTCAGTCTGGGTTAAACTAGTTTGGTCTAAAATCGGAGTTAATTTTTGATATTTTAGTTCGTGACTTCCTAGTTAAACCAAAGTATTGTCAACGTGACAATTTGAAATAATGTTTAGCGGATATGGCCGCTAAATGACAGCTATGGAAACAATAAAACGAGAATTTGTCACTTATTTCACAATATATTTTTATATTATTCAATAATTGAAGTTTTTTGCTTTATTTCTAAGTAAATTGCGTTTTTCTCATTTTTTTGGAATCGGAACCCCTACTTTTATTTAAATTTTTCGATTCGAAATTGGAATATATTTTTTTCGATATAAAACATATCTATTTCATAGTTTCAACAAACTAAATAGTTCAAAAAATGGGGTGGTCCTATCTACTACGTACTATATTAAAAAAACAAATTACTATGTTTAAAGCTGATGCAGAAAAAAAACTTCTGTCGCGTGGTACAAATAAGTACATTTCATCTTTCTTTGTACTTAAGACCGTAAACCGTAAGAAAGATATACTTTAATTTATTGTTCATAATTGTAACACTAAAATCGACTACCTCGTCAACTGTGGGTTTACAGTACAACTGAAGGAAGTCTTTTTTCATATTTTACATTTACCGCAGTTTCGATATACTTCAAGAGACAAGCGGTGTTGCAATTTCCTGAAAGTTTATGATTCATTCGCGCACCTGTAATTTTGAATGACTTACACCTCCCTCTCGATTCATGCTATGGTTTAATATCTCTTCAGAGATCGGTACTATTTTGCATAATTTTTATGCAACATGGTGATCAACAGACCCTCAATAACCCCAAAACGATCATGGTATGGCCGTCATAAGGAGATTGGACTGAAACCCGTTTATGGGAAATGCGCATTTGAACAAGTGTTTTATATTAGGTTTCCAGTCTAAGTTCATCAAACTTAACCGGGTGGACAACAAGATGTATCAAAATTATGTTGGAAACACTTGCCATTAAAGCTAATTCATATTCACATCACAGAAAAATGGTTACAGAGGCGCACTTCAACCCTAAGAGGATGGCATACACGTCAACTACAGCTAACACAACCCCAACAAAATTGAAAAAAATCTAAGTGCAACTAGTAAAGTGGCATTTTCGTTTTTTTTTTTTACTCAAGCTTCAAATAATGTATTTAAAAGCTCTTTCGATTTAAATATGACCATAGTTTGGTCTCACCACGTCTCTCCTTAGCTGAATACGGTACTGTAGAACAGATAAGTATACAGTCATTAAATTAAAGTTAGCGATCTAAATACGTCATAGATTTTGTTTTCATCGAGCGCAAAAGTCTTCCAAAACATCAAAATCGCCATGTAACTATATTATTAACCAACGACACGGTATTGCAAAGAACAGCCCATTATTAAAAAATCGCTGCCGTATACCGTAGTCTAACTTTCACACTAAATCACAAAATCCCGAAAAATCGAATCAAGCTATTGCAAAAGGTCGATTGAATTTGTCGTACGAAACTAACATCAAAACTTCGCGACGTTCGTGTTTGCGGCGCACCGATTCAAAAATAAAACCAACCCGCCTCATACGGTAATCAAATGTTCACTGATGAGGTGATCCGCACGCCGTTAAACGATGACCAGCCGTACGTTCTGCTGGTGGAACCGCCGATCGGATACCACGTGCTGGTGCAATAAAAATCGAACATGTACCCAGTATCCAAAAATTCGATTTTTTCGGCGATTTTCGGAAAGGCCAACCTGAGAATTTCGGGCAAATTCCATGAGCACCTAATTAACTGTTGTTACCGATTTATTTTCAACATTTTCAAAAATATGTCAGTTCAAAGTTGACATTCCTTGTAAATGATTTTTTTTTAGTTTCCTATAAAAATGTTGAAAACTGCAATGTGGCCTTTCCATAGTGGTAAGTAAATTATAGAATAGAGAATACCCACCATAAACTATAACAACTAGATACAGTGGAAACAATTTTATATTAATATAATATCAGAATGGTTTTCACTTTTTCTTTAGAGTTGTCTTTTCCATTTTCAAATTATTATTGGTGAAATAAATGAAAACGACTGCTTCCACTTAAGGCGTACACTAAACTAGATCTTCATCGCACCATTCTAGTGATTCTAGTGATTCTAATGATCGCACCGAACGGTGTATCCGCGGTATGTTATATAAACTACCTGAGATTAATAAACTGAAATACGATGAACATTAAAATGTTTGGCTATTTGATGCCATAATTTGCCCTAAATATAAACGATAATAATTATCATCTATTATTCCAAAATGCAACACTATATTAATACTTTTATTTAATGAATTTTGATTGAAATATTTTTTGAAAAAAAAAATGCGATAAACAGAATACGCATTTTTCATTTCAACAATAATTAATATTTTCAGAAAACAAAACCACAGAAATATTGTATTATAAAAAAAAGAACCTTTTTGAAAAGACCAAAATCGCAGATTTTATAAGTTATTTAATACTTGTATTAGCGGTGAATAACATTATTATGATTTGGATACACATTCGCCAATATTTATTTCATATTGTGGTACTATATAATTTATTTAAATTTACTAAGAAATAAAAATAATGTATTAACATCCGTTTTTTAAAAGATTTGGGTTTGCTAGTCGATAGACCAAAGCCGGGATTTGGCAGTACAAGTAATCAAACACAGAGCTCATGAGCTCACGAAAGTAAAGACGTTAATAGCTTCAGAGAATCCAATGCTAGAAAATGTTTATGCTCTCAAAGTGGAGTTTAGTAAATACCACAAAAACTAAAATTGAAAATTATTAATCCTGGATGGTGGTTGGGGGGGGTACCCATTTGAATTCATTGTTATTAGGGAAACAAAATGTAGCCATTATGAATAACTTTGCTTTGCTTCTTTGTTACGATACACTGCACATCGAGTGCAATAAAAGTGAACAATTGTTTTTTTTATTGCTTTGAACGGTATGGTTGTTTTTTATCTACCTTTTGTCCGCATTTTACCTGTTTTTTAATTCGAGGTTTTGTCCACATTCGCATGTGTGTGCCGATCGGACACCACGTGCTGGTGCAATAAAAAATAAACATGTACCGAGCATCCTAAAGTAGTTTTGGTTAGTTTTTCGCTAATCCGACCCCCACTTGCAAGCGTCAATTTTCCAACTGATATATCTATATAAATACAACCATTCGTTCACCAGTTACTGTTTCTGAAATGTCTGCAATTTCAGAGATCTAAGTTTTGGTCTTTATTTGTCAGAAATTTATTGTGACCTGATAAGTAGACAGCTTGATTCAAGCAGACATTTTAGAGGCAGAATTTCGTATACAAGAAGTTTCATAAGAAGATGCTTATCCTTAAGGGTTGGTTCTTAATTGATGATTTTAAGAAAAAAGTTTCTATCAATGTAGGTCCGCTTTTTTTTTTAATATACAGGTTATTGAAAATATAAAAAAAAATTATTGAAACTACCTTTGATATTTTAGTGATTACTTTGGTAGAGGCCCACAGTGTATAGAAATAGCGGCCGGTGGCGCTGGGATACGGTACACCTCAAATGAACCGCATGAACTTGAAAAAAGTTTACACGGTGCGAAAAGGATCCAATTACGATTTATTTAACTTTTAGTTAAATTCTAATGATTAAATAAGATTTTTATTTATTTTTATCGTCATCGGACGACATAAAGTCAAGAGATCATTTCCACTAAAAAATGAATCGCGATTTTAAAAATGTAATTTATTTTTGAAAAAACACAATGTATATAAAAAATAAAGCACTTGCGGACCTAAATTGATATTAACTCTGTTTTCATAAAATCATCAAATGATTAAGGAACAGCACCTTATTATAAAACAACCTCTAGTCATAATCTATATTTTTGCATTTACATCTTGGGCACGTCTACCCTTAACTTTTGGCAACATTGGAATTTTAAATCGAACAGTAAATACAAATTTCAATAAAATATCTAAAGCAGTTGCAATGAAAATAGAGAAAACCCGTTTTTTTATTTAAAAGTCCCGTATATAAAAAATAAAGCGGATCTACATAAAAGGATTAGGGATCAGCATCTTATTATGAAACACCCTGTATATTCATAATCTACATGTTTGCATTTTATTTTATTAAATTTTTTTAATATTTATTTTATTATAAGCAACTTGTGTCAACATTGGAATTTTAAATCGAACAGTCTATACAAATTTCAATAAAATATCTAATACAATGAAAATAGAGAAAACTCGTTTTTTTATTTAACAGTCCTGTATATAAAAAATAAAGCGGATCTACATTGATAAAAAATTTTTTCTTAACATCATAAAAGGATTAAGGATCAGCATCTTATTATGAAACACCCTGTATATTCATAATCTATATGTTTGCATTTAATTTTATTTAATTTTATTTAATATTTATTTTATTATAAGCAACTTGTGTCCCTATAGATTGTTTAAAAAATAATTACGTAAATAAAATTTAACGTTTATGTCAATAAGGGAAAACTATATACCGTTTGTTGGGTTAGACAATATAAAGGAAGTTCACCCTCTTGATTTTAAACACTAATGGAATTTTGACGTTTGTATGTATTTAAAAACACAAGACAAGGTTATTACATAATATACTCTTATAATTCTCTTATATGTAGCATTGTAGCATATGACATTTTAAAAAATGTCATACATTTTCGGGGGAAAAGATTATTTATTTATTTGGGACAGTCTTCAACCACTTTTTACCACTATGTAATATGGTCCCTCGTACTAAACGAAGCGTAGCTTCATAAACAAAGCTACAATAATTTAAACAAAAACTCCATCTCCGCTGCCATTGATCACTAATGCTTCATTTTCCGATGAGCTATTCTATTTGTTATTGATAAAAAATAAACTTTGAAAAATGATTTAAACAATTTAAAATCGATGTTTCATCATTTTTGTTTTATAATATATTACTGTAATAATCACATAGCTTTTAAAGATATAGAGGCCGATGCCGATAATACACGAACTTGAACCAACTATGAAAAAATTATTGTGTGAAAAAAATTTAATATTTTAATAAAAAAATTAACACTGAAGAAGAACCATTGCCCGACGATTCTCAGTATTGCAAATTAGCTATACTCATAAAATCTACCCTAAATCAAATCAATCGCAAAAACTTTTCACTATTACTTTTTTTGAAGCTGTAAAAAACAATTGCTTATGGAGGGCGCGATCTACAGACTAAAATAAAAACTAACCAGCACCTTCGAAATTATTTTTGGAACAGGCCAAAGGGAATTTTGAACAAGCCCAAATTTATTCGAATAGAATAAAAACTATTAATACGAACGTTTTCCACGTGAATTTTATGAAATTATATCCGATTTTTGACTACACAATTTGAAATAAACGAAGTTAAGTATGTGCGTCTTTATAAGAAATTTTTACAAGATTTACAACAACTTTAAGCTGAAATATGACATATAAAACATAAGACCAAACTAATATTGACGATATTAAATAATTACCAAACTACTTATTCGCATGTTACTACATCGCTTTAAAGAAAATAGAAAAATATTTCAAAAATCAAAAAATAATTGAGTGTATTGAAAAATTAGTCTTATCAAAATATGCCCAGGCTTTTTAATATAACCAGAGTACTAACTAAAACATCGGCCCCGCAAAATACCATAATAACACTCTCATTATATTAAATAGCAGGCGTATTAATAAGATAGATTTTACAATAAGGCATTCCTCACGGTATTATTGATACATGATAGAAAGGATCTCTTTTGAAAATAAATCGTCCTTTTAATCAAAACTAAAACATTCTGTTACGTATACTAAAACTGTAACTGTAACTAAAAAAAAATAATTCAGTTGATAGAGTCAAATAGAGAAAAAATTTGGTACCATTTAAAGGATTTCAATAACAATTATATTATTATACCTATAATTATATTAAACTTAGTATGTCTGATTCTAAATTCCGAAGAAATATTGAATGCACACTTTGCCATAAAATTTTGAAAACTATATAATCAAATTTCAAATAGATATTATAATTAGACCTTCTAAAATCGATTCCACCTAAAAAACTCAACCAATTTAAAAGCTCAAAAATCTAATATGTCCACAACAAAAAAATTCATTATGGTAAACAAGGAGTTATCACTAAAATGCAAAACTCACAATAGCGCAGTGCCACCACTACTTTGGTGTCGGATTTGGATTTCCCGAAGATTCGTAAAATATTTTACATAAATTCATCTGCAGAAGCTGAATATTTTCATAGGAAATTAGGGAATTAAAGTTTATTAATATTATAGTCGTTTATTTATAAAATAGTCTTGGTTAAGGCAATATCAAAAAGTTAAATCCTTGCACAAATATAACAAAAGGTATGCCATTGGTTGGGTAATGCATTTTTCTTGCCAGAAAATTGTGGAACAGTCTCACCTGATTTGACAATTTGGGTAATGAACTAATTTTATACCTACGACCTTGAACGAAATCGAAGTTGAGAAAATAAATGATCAGTTTTCACTGGAGCTTATAAAACAAACGAAAAATTAGTCAAGACGAAATAGATAGATAGTGAGGTTGTTCAGATAAAATTTTAGCCGCATTAATTCATGTTATACTGTCTATTTAAATTAAAATATAACACCAAAAACCCGGTTTGGTATTTCTCAAACAGCCATTGGTTTCTAATTACTCTAAAATAGAATGCACCGCTTTCAGCTTACACCACTTTAAAGGCAACAAACAATAAGCATCTTACCTCTATTGTCATAATGATCTATTCGCCACTTACCTTCAATTTATATCCAAACAGTATTAATCTCACATATTTTAATGATTTTCGAATATAAATCCAACATCAAACACTAACACCAAACTTTTAACATCTTTAATGAATACCATAACACATACAAACCAAAGTCTACCAAAATGTACCATCAAACCATAACAAAAATAAAATTCACCTTCCACCAGCGCTCTCTACAAAATACCAAGGTTAGTGTTAGGTCAGTTTTTTATCGTCTAAGACCATGGATTAAAATAAAGAAAAGTACTACATCCGCTCAGATGGGCTAAGCTACCAAGATCATTCGCCCAGTATTCGGCATTCATTAAAAAATCATTAATCAAGATACCAAATAAATAAGATTGAGTGTTTAATGTACACATAAGGATTATTTGCGTTTATAGATTTGCTTAATACTCTGTTATTAATTGTTAAAAATTGTTTATGTATCTTTACAACCTTCCCAAGGATGGTAACGAAACAAAATAGTTACTTTCTATTAGCGCTGTGCAACTCCTGATTAGGATACACAATGTTACAAAAAAAATTCTTTATAATTTATGTTACAATATTATGATTGAAACAAAGCTCAATTGTATTATATCGACACTCATACATTTTATTATTACTGAAATGATCTTGATTGCTGAAGGCTCAATCCAGTAGCTTTTTGGTGAATTCGCCAGATGACATCTTAACAGGAATGCAAAAAGATCGTTGCTGGTAACTTATCCCACTCGTAGATAGTATTTCCGTTGCACTACTATGATCGAATGTTACGTTTACGTAATATAAGTTAGCATATTTTATTAAAATGAACAATTATATCAAACTGCTACGGAAATAAAAACATAACCTTCAAACCTCTTTATAAAATCGCTTTATGAACCTCCCGTTACACTTATCAGTGTTTATATATATATATATATATATATATATATATATATATATATATATATATATATATATTCTCACGTATTGATTCACGGATGGAAAAATGTGATGACACTATATTCCGGGATATCATCCGTTCGCTCGTTGAACTCCGACTGGAATCCTGCATCCGACTGGAATCCTGCAGACGTTTCGCCAAAATCTCACTTGGCATCTTCAATGCTCGCGCTCCGAAAACACTTCGAACAACGAGCGAACGGATGATATCCCGGAATATAGTGTCATCATATATATATATATATATATATATATATATATATATATATATATATATATATATATATATATATATATATATATATATATATATGTCTTCCAGACCAAAAGGCTAGCTTGCGAAAAAAGCAGATGGCAAAGACTTTTTACAAACCGGTTATTTTAACAGAACCACCCGTTTTCACAAAGCTATAATTCCTATTCCCAAGAAAAGTAGCCGAGACTTGTTAAATGTTTGACTGAAAACTGAAGTCAACAACACAATAACAAAAACTAACCAAATGCTTTTGTGTGGAAATAAGCAAATATTTGGTTAGTTTCCGTATTTCTATTGTTGAGTTAATAGAATGGTTTGAAACAGGTCAAGCTACCATTTGGCAATAACGGATCACAGTCTAACATTTAACTCCTGTTCGCTGCCGCAGTCGAACGTCACCAAATTTACGATCTTCTTATTAATGCAGATGGATGGAAAAACGGATTATTCCACATGTACTGAAATTTATTATTAAGATCTAAACATTTTCTTTAGAAATAAAATGAAAAACTAACCAAACCCTGTTTTAGATTAGATAGAAATGACGTCACAGATGTATTATAAAATCTTAAATTTAACTTTCAAAAGTTCAAAGTTTAAATTGCCTCTTTGAAGCAACTCATTCCAGAAAGAAGGGATTTGAAAGTCTATTAAACAAAACACACAATTTTTTATCCAAGGGCATTTGAATATCTAATTGTTGAAGAAGGCATGGGTTAAAAATTGTTTATTATTAGGTTCTTCCAATTTTGATTCGGCGTCAGTAATATCGTTCTGGATCGCTTTAATCAGTTCGTCTAAGGAACCAAAGTCTCTCTCTGGTCGTAAATAACCTAGAATTACGACACTTAATTGCTTTCCATAGAAGTCGTCATCATAATTGTGAATGATATGTGTTTCCATTGACTTTTGGTTATTTTTAAAGAACGGATTCCATCCGATACTCATAACCATTTTTTGTACTTCGTCGGATTCGACTTTCGCAAAGCCATAGTAAACTCCGGTCGGCAGATCGTCAGCGAGGCTATTGACTACTTCAACAGAAAAATTTGCCGTAGGGATGCCTAATTGTTTAGATCCTCTGCCGAATCCTTTCACGACCTCCCCTTTAACGAATGTAGGAAAGTTCTTACTTGTCATTGCTTTTATTGCAAAAAAAATAACTGCGTGTTTAGACGCCTGCGCTGCCGTAACCTACAATACCGGCCAAGATATTTGCATATACAGTTTATGCACCAAGTTGTGTGATTGATAAAAAATACTTACCCTCAAAAATGCTTGGCGTCGCTGATAAGAACGTAAGTGATATAACTTTTATTAAAGCAAAACTATCTTATTAAGGCAGAGGTTATCATTTAACTATAAGGCAAATCGCATTTACGTCCTTCTGATGACCTCTGCAGCTCACCGGTTGGTCTGAATACGTAATTGTTATAACGATAGTGGTTATTTTATGAAACAATTCCCCCTAATAAAGATGTTATCCTTTCGATAACAAAAATACGTACCTGCTTATCTAATTTTCTGGATTTTATTTAATAATTTTGTTCCATAATTTCAATGAAAAATCCAATATTTGTCTAAAAATCTGGTCTTTTGAATAAGCTGTTGATGATAATTGTCTCAATTAAGAGAATGAAATTTGCGGCATTTCTGTTATTTTGGAACTTTCAGAGCACCAGGATTCGAGGAAAGACAACTTGTTTATAGTGTATGAAAACATGATAGGTAGGTAATTGTAGTTTTGTTCATATCCATTTTTTTTTCTTCACATCAAAATTACGTAAATGTCTATAACAGTAATTTGTAAAATCGTATGTTGTTTTTTTTTGGTGTAACTTAGAAATTTCGTAAATGTAAGATAAATATTGTTTTGCATAAATAATCATCACTACTAGTAAGGAAAAAGGTACAAATGTTGGATTGAATTATTTGCTGTAGAGGATGGGGGATCAGAAATATTACATTACATTTTAGGGCAATTCCTATGCAATTGTGTTTTTGGCAGGGTTGTTTTATTCCTAATTATCTTTAAAAAACTAAATAAACGATACCGGTTCCATCTCGTGAAGGTTTTTACGTGGTTTAGAATTTTTTTGTTGATATACAATACGATTAGTTGAATATTTATGTTTTATATTGTTTCGGCAGCCATCAGAGCCTTATCATAAGTAGCTTAATATCGTAAATATTCCACGCTTCTGCCAGTATCACTTTTGTTGATGTACGTAATAGTGGCTACATAGTGGACCGAAACCCGCAATGGCAACTTTACTAGAACGAGTACGTATTTTGTGAATATTTTCAGGAGTAAGTAGGTGATATTTTTCGACAGGGATGTGATAATTCTGCCATTCTCTCGATGCACATTACTATTATAAACTATATCAATAAAATATTTGTTCAATGTTGCTGCGATAAATATACTCATACGTCGCAAAATAATTGTAATTTCTATGTGCAATTTCTGTTAGTAATCTCAATATTCGCAAATAGGTACGTGTTAATTATTTGTGTTTAATCGGTGGGTGCTGATAAAATCGCTATTTATTATACCAATAACTTACCTATAGGCATTTTTTCGGAAATATACCGTGGTCGCGTTATTCTCATTGATATATACAGAGTGGCTATTTTTATTTGTCTGTCATACCTTGAGAACATAGAGATTTAAAAAACAAGTTAAATTCAGATCAAGCATTTTGTTTATTATATATTGTTAACTCTTGAGCATTGGACTTTTCAACAAACCTAAATCTTTAAAAAACAAATTGAGTTGAAAAACATCATCATGCACTCTACTTTTTTTTGGTTTTCGAAAACTGTCGCAATTAAATTATTGAAATGGAATCCCAATATTCTAATAATCATATTCCAGTTTAAACATTATTAAATATTTACTTACTTGCAAATGTATACATGTATACTAAAATAATGTGATTTTTTGAAAAACTTGATTTTATTTAGGAAACCACCATTTAGGTATAGTAACATAGCATGCTAAATATAATATTTTTATTTGTCTTCCAGAATAGTTGATAAAAACCAGTATTTTCTGTTTAATAATACAGTAAATAGCAATTAAGCTCTATATTATTCAACCCTCTTAACCCCCAAAATTTCAGCTTCTTACGAATTCAAACATGATGACAATGAACTTTTTATTGGAACTCATTTGAACACAAAATAATTAATTTCTGGAAAACTACTAATTATACAAACTCTCACGACTAGTTTTACTAATAATGTCCTACAACGATCGATCAGAAACAAGCATGATACCACAACGTACGAGATATTGTCAAGTGCCAAAGCATTTTCGAACGTGATTGCGTGACAAAAATGTATAGTCACTAGTCTGATCATGACTTTTGCGCGTAATTTCATTTGAACTCTTGGTATTATAACTGTTACGGGTATTAACGTAATTTGCGTATATTAAGGAATCAAATAACTTTTATTGAAAATTTGTTTTCATTTTATATGCGGAGCATACGATACTTAAATATATCATACATTTTTTAACACGCGATAATACAGTCAAATATTCTTAGTATTTATAGCGAAAAATATTTATTATGCTTCACCTTCACATTGTTGATATTAATCCATAGTTTTCTTTACTATTACTAATTTACTAATTTATATTGTAGCAGCAGATTTAATGATAATAAACTAGCCTAGAGCTCTGTTAAAAATTGCATAAAGAATAAACATTAGCGAATAAATATACAGGGTGTTAGAAAGACGATATTTAATTTATTTTCTGTTAAAGCCACTTTAGTCGCCTAATAAAAAAAACTAGTAGTTCAATAAATTAACTAACCTTGTAGCTTCAATTATTTAAAAGCGATAGTGCTTGAGTTTCCTCGCACTGTATAAACTTTCTTCTATGATATCGCATGGTCGACGAAATAAAAATTGTCCCTACAGGCTCCGTATTTTAAGAGACTAATCAAATGTATCAAAGTCTTAATTATAAATCATTAGCCATTAATTCATTGCAGTACCCTTGATTTATATAGACATGTTATCCAAAATCACGAGCATTGTTGCCTATATATCTTAGTTTTTTTTCCAAACAAGGTACCAGGAAGATCTCTGCTTTAATTTACTTAATGTATAAGAAGAAATTGGGGCACATTTCGTTTGTCAGCTTATTGGCTTTATGATCGGTAGGATTAAATCAAAAAATATTTAATTACACTTTTAATAACTCATTTTGAAATGTTAACAACGAAAATTCACTAAATATAATTAAATCAACTAAAATTAGTGACAAAAATGTTAGAACGCGATGGTTAGCGCTTGGACGACTTAAATAAATTACTTTTGGATTAAGTGGTTGGTTTGAATTTATAATATTTTTATGAATCACTATGTTTGACACCCAATCATGCCGGTTTGTGCAAAGAGCACATTGGCATGTAGGTCATATATGTATGTGACACCTTAAGTCCTTTGTGTCTAGTGATTAGGGATGTCTAAAAAATTCTTTTATTTATTTATATTAGTCCCAGTTAATAATAATCCGAGTGCACTGCTTTAAAACTTTGTCATTAACAAATAGATCATTCAGAACAGCTGAGCGATAGGGACGCTGGACAGGGATATAGAACTGAAAATCCAAATAAAAACACACAAATTTTACTTTATCACTAAGAAGGTATTTTTTTTAATGAAAATTGATAAAAACTAAAAAAATTGAAAAAAGCTAAAAAGGAAAAATATGGAAAAACGTCTTGACAACACGATTTGATTTGTGTCATTGTTAATGTGTGATTGGATGATACTTGGACGTTTTGCTACTTTGATCCAACACGTTTCCAAAAATTTGTCAAACTTTGCTTTATTGTTAATCCTTCTGAATTTACAGAACGCTCGAGAAAATTCATCCGCCTCATTCATTAATTAAAAAAAAATAATTGAAAAGATAATAACTAACAAAAGTGACCAACTCACCTTTATTGGTGTATCCTGCATGTATACTGAGAGAAATTTCATTCGCAGCGTGCATTGGACAAAAGTGGTCCATTTTGCCTCTTTCACCAAAAAAGAACGAAATTAATGAAATTATGCAGCCAAAAGTATTTATTGCTGTTGCTAATAGGTTTTTTTTATCAATTTTCATACAAAACGTTTACTCTCTGAGTGATATAAAATATCACAGGGATTATTGCTTAATTGGAGCCTATATAAACAATCTGTTAAAGAATTTTTGAAAAATCTCTGATATTAGCAATAGGTATACCAAACGCACATGCGCATGTATATTTTTCCCTATTTCTAAAAATCAACGTATTTTGAAATTAGGTCAAAGGTCATGCGAGAAGCGGCAGCGACTCCAAACAGTTTCTCGAAGCGACCAAAAGGGACGCCCTTTTGCTCCTACAAAAGGAACTCGACAAACTTCTAGATACTGCATCGCCTATGCACAAAGATCGCGTTCAAAAAGAATTTCAAGGGTTTACCAATTTGTTTGAAAGGTGTGTGATAAGCTATATAAAGAACTGTTAGTATTTTCGCGGCGTATGTCATAGTTTTGTGTCTTTATTCAAACAAATTTTTTGTTCACATCTGATAAGAACTTGACTAAACCCAGCAAAATATTAGGAAATTTATCGATAAATATTCTAGGTAACGACAATATTTTCAGTTTTTAAGTTTCTGTGTTCTGAGGAAAAAAATTGTTACTCTATCTTTAAAGTCACCGAAAATATTATGGTTTCCAGCATTAAAAATCATTTCCTCTTTTTTTATTTTGCATCAGAAAGAAAAAAATTGTTACACCACTATTTTTTGTTGAGTAAATAGAGTGAAATTTGAAAAATTTCAAAACTGAATCAGATTTTGAAGTCATGAAAATATTTTTATGTCATCGCAACAATTGAGAAACTGAGTGTCCCTTCTAATTTTTGTTAACTTTCGGTGCTCTCAGCAAGGAAGCATAAGTGGACGTGAGTTGGTAATAGTAGTAAACTGAGGTGTATTTCTTGGTTTTCTAAATATGGAATATATTAATAATCAAATAAAAAATCCGATCAAAATGAATTAAGTATATTCAACTCATTTTGCAGGTTCTTACAGGAAAGTGGTCCCTCTGTTGATTGGAATAAAATAGAAAAATTGCCGCAAGATGCCATCAAAGATTACGGCTCCCTCGAGACTCCTACAGCCGATATTTTGCACGTAATGCTCAATAAACTCGTTGTGGTAAAGTTAAATGGTGGTTTAGGTACATCTATGGGTTGTCACGGTCCGAAATCTGTAATTAATGTTAGAAACAACCTGACATTCCTAGATTTGACGGTACAACAAATCGAGGTAAGCAACATATGTGTTCGAATTTGGATAAAATATACACCATTTTTTGTTACCTTATCCCGCCCAGCAGGACGAGTATGGTCGCCACGGAATTTCTTATTTTGACAGACTGTTATCTGCCATTCCTATAACAACCCAGTGTTACCATATAGTTGAAAAATACTTTCTTGAACTATTTTATGTTAATTTGGATAAATGAGTTCTCAGTAATAATAGGTGGACTAAATACTAAAACGTAGCTATTTAGTCAATTTATCTGGTATGTGACACTTTGTTTATAAATAAACTGGCACTGACTTCAAACAATTTTTAGTCATTATTAACAAAAAGAAAACATCTAAGTTAGTTAAAATTGGATTGCCCTTATCATATTTTCAATTTTTAACATCCGGAGGTATCGGCAATTTGATCCGATATGCTTTACAGCATGCATATTGTCTAAAATAATTTAGAAACAAAAACGACGCCGATAGATGGAAGAGATAACTTTTTAGTGTTTTCTGTATTGAAAACAATAAATTAGTGATTTTGTAGCAACAACCATTTGTAGCTCTTGAAAAAAATTTAGGAGTGAAATAGACGTAAGGTTTGACATTATAGGATTGACTAGTTTTGTGATTTGTGGCAAAAGCGCGACACCCGAATTACTTTTTTCTACTCACTACTCTAAAATAAATATGTCATTTTAACAGATGTTCACCAAACACTGTCGTCGGGCACTGATGATATTTTAACGTTTGTCAGTTCTCATGATCACATCACACGTCATTCAATGAATGTACAGTCGTAAAAAAAGTATGGTATGCCAAACTCCGTCTCTGAGAGACTTATGACATACCCTGTATATCATAAGTCTCCTAAACTTAACCAAAACTAACTGGCCTTATTACATATAAACAACTCTTATGTGTGAATCCTGACTTTCATTTTTCTTTAAGCACTTAAACAAAACTTATAAGGTAAATGTGCCGCTGGTCCTGATGAATTCGTTCAACACGGACGAAGATACGGAAAAGGTTGTAAGGAAGTACAAAAATTTGCAAATTCAGATTCACACTTTCAATCAATCCTGTTATCCGCGTATTAACAGGGACACTCTAATGCCTGTGGCCAAAAATTGTGAAGTTCATAAGAATATAGAAGCGTGGTTTCCTCCCGGTCACGGCGATTTTTACAGGTAAGAGTAAGTATATCGATTAAGTCATTTTAAATTTCGACAATAATATAGCCGCTTACCATTCACCAAGTACTTTGCACCTTGGAAGCAACAAAGTTACGACATTTTAAGGAATTGATATCAAAAGTGTTACGGTATTCCTACGGTGGCTCAGAGTGTTTAGGGTATATGGGCGTTTAGGTCAAGTATCCTAACTGGGCTTGATTGTGATGGTTTATATTAAGAAATCTAAACCATATTTTCAGTTTTGTTAGAAAGGTCCTTGGTTTTGGTTAGTTTTAACATATTAACTACCTATAAAGTGTTCCGTTAAATGTGACTCTTGTATCTTGTTTCAATATTGGTAAGAATTTCCTAAACTCTGCTACATTTTGTTGATGTTTTAGATTTTGATTTAGATTTGAGAGTATGAAGCAATAAACAAAAAGGTGCAAAACTCCTCAAATCGATTTTACCTATCTTGAGAAAATAGTTGAATGAATACAAAAAATATCAAATAATTTTAATTATACTTTAATTTTATTTATTAATTTGCTTACTATTATTAGTGGTAGTCGTTGTGAATAAACAAACTTTTCACATAATTAACTACTTTATTGTATTTCCCGCGAAAAAGGAAACAACATTTTTAATCGCCTCATGTCATAACTTCTGACTATTTATTTATTGACACCTGCCTTCTTGATTACTTATTTGCATTTATTAAACTATATTGAGCAAGCCTACGCAATCTAAAAGGGTTACATCGAATGTTGATATTGTTAATGTTGTTCATTGTTCGCGCCTCGCTACAGGTGCTTAGTGCTTATATTAGTACATCGCAACACGAAACTCTTTGACAAATATGACACCAGCGTATCATTTCTTATAGTCTCGGTATATCCTTGATACACTAGAAGTTTAATCTAGGGTGTCTATTCGCGTAATCACGTAATTAATAACTGTCTAAGATCGAAGAATAATTCTTAATATTCATAAGAAAGAATCAGCTTCAGGCACTTCCATATAACCCGTCTCAGTGTTATCGTTGAGGCACCCATGTTATTATAGTTTTAGTTAACCACCTCTTGAAAAATAAAGAAAATACGGTAGAAAAAGTAATTGAAAAAAACATAGAACTTTTTTTCAATTATATTTTTCTTTAGTTAATTAGTTATTTTACGCTATTTGCAGACAACCCCGGATATATAGTATATTGCAATTATTATGCATTGTTTGAAGTTTGAAGTATATTTTAGGAGTTTCCAGAGTTCAGGGTTACTTACAAAGTTTATTCAAGAAGGACGGGATTATTGTTTTATATCCAACATCGATAACTTAGGAGCAACTGTAGATCTAAACATTTTGAATTTGTTGATGAACCCCACAGAAAAGGAACACGAATTTGTAATGGAAGTTACTGATAAAACAAGAGCGGACGTTAAAGTATGTACATTAATTAAGTAAACCGCGTTTTATGAGTAATGGTTAATTATTTCGTGTAGGGTGGTACTCTGATACAATATGAAGAGAAATTAAGGCTGCTAGAGTTAGCTCAAGTACCCAAAGAGCATGTGGACGATTTCAAATCGGTTAAGAAATTTAACTTTTTCAACACTAACAATCTGTGGATCAAATTACCCGGTAGGTAAAAATAAAAAATCAATACGAATAATATGTCTGGAAACTGGAACCTGTGTCTGGAGAAGATTCCAACCACCACATTAATTATAATACATAATTTTATATACAATCATTTTTATATGAACAATTAAAAATTAGAAATTTAAAATTAATAATTTAATCGAAAAAATAACTCCTTTGCAAGTTTCGTTAAATTTTAGATTTTGATTACATGTACAGGTGTTCAAATATATATATATATATATATATATATATATATATATATATATATATATATATATATATATATATATATATGCATTTCATTTCATTTCATGACTAACACTTTAAAAAGCTTCTCTTATCCTCTGTTTGATATTGTCTTTTGTTGTGGAAGCAGTTTTATACACCTGGTCTTTAACATATCCCTACAGAAAATAGTCCATCTTTGTTACATCAGGGGATCTAGGTGGTTATCTAATCGGACCACCTTTTCGTAGCCATTATTTACGAAATAAATTATTTAAGTAACTTGGAACTTGATTGGTATGGTGTGCAGGAGTTCTTTTGAAATGGCTCTTAACATATTTTGCAACCTCTGCTCGAAGAAAGTCTCAGTGTACTTGCGTATTCACTGTATTTTCAAAAAAATAAGGCGTTACAACGTTAACATTATGGAATGTCGATTCATTAAAAAAATCATCTCGCTCAAAACTTCTTTCTTGTGCCCCCATTCACAAAATATTGCTCTAATTTGATAATCATTTTCATTGGATTGTTGAGTTAGAAATTATTAAGTTTTGGGACATTTGTCGTACATTTGTGGATTTTCTCTGTAATACTTGAAATTAATTTTCCTCATTCACTACAAGAGTGGTCGCCAACCTCTTAAATGTGTTGAGCTACTTTGTTAATTTTCTAATAAACCGTGAGCTACCCCTATGACATTCCTATGACAATTAGATTTTTTTTGTGGAATTTTGAAGCTTCTCTGATTTTTGCAGTTTGTATTATTAAAATTAAATTCGTTGTGAGACCGACCAGAATTGCCTCCGCGAGCTACCGGTAGCTCGCAATCGACAGGTTGGCGACTCTTTTGTTCTTTCCATACGCAAAACTTCCAGTTCGAGTAAAACGATTCTTCAAATGTTCAAGAGTTGTTTTAGAGGGCTGCCTTCTATCGGCATACTGTTCCTCGTAAATTTTCGTAGCTTCTTTCTTCAAAAAATTCATGGTTGAGTTACAAGTTAAACAAGTAACAACAAATTAATTGAGAAAACTTATAGAAAATTGACAGGTTTGACGCGATCTAAAAAACATTATTTTATAGTTCAATAATATTTTGGGCTTTAAGATTAAGATAAAATTACGAATTTCTAAATTAATGGCAAGAAAGAATATATTTTTTTCTCAAAATTAAAAATTTACCTATTTATTTTTATTTTTGTTAACTTATTTCGATATTTTCTCATAATTTCTGAGCTTTATTCATAAAAATGTATCTCATAAGTTTAGGAGAATGCTTAATAAAATCGAAAGAGCATTAATAGGAGTAATTCATGGGAGAATGATATACAGGGTCTTCCATTTGTATAAACGGTTCGAATTAACTTTAAGACAAATATAGGATAAATGACTGTACTACTTTATAAAATTGTTGGCATAAAATTACAGCTCTCGGAAATCGCGTCAAAAATGTAAAGTGTAAACCCTGCATATTTGAAAACAATTTTAATTTTTTTCTTTTAGTCTTATCTATAATTTTTGTACTTAACATTTCATTTCTAAAACAAATAATAAATGAGATTTACACACTATTTAATTTCATATCTCGGTTTCAACCAATAAGTTCAGTTAAATCAACCAATAGTATCTACCAGTGTTCAACAACTAACGGCACTGCTGACATTTTGTCAATCTGACACATCAGTTGGGATGTACTCTTCTTATGGCATTATTTTTTCAAATTGGACGAACTGAGATGATTTTTTATATGTTTCTGGTTCAAGGATGCAAAATATGATAAATTATGCGCATCAGTTAAATATAGTAAAACCAAGTGTTTTTTTTATTTTCAAAGAAACTTTCACAAGTTACTGTGGCTATGAAAATGTACTTTTGTTTTTGGGCTCGTCAAATTGCGGTAGAAAAAAATATAAAAACGAAATCTTCAATTTTTGGTTTTCTCGAATATCTCCGGAAGTAGTCCTAAGTTTAAAAGTTTCTTGAATTATCCTGTATACAAATCTAATTGCTGCTAATAGCTATTTTCGTGGAGTCAATCCCGAACCTATTCTAAATGTAACCAGAATAAGTGATTGAATTTACCAACGCGCATGCTCATGGTGGAAACAATTTAGGCGTCCGCGAACGTACAGCAAAGTTGAATGTTTAGATACGAATTTGACAAGTAGAAAGCAAATAGCATTTTCTAATAAAATCAATTGAAGAAGAAAAAAAGTTTTACAAGACCATTGATTTTCAATGTAACCTAATGCATTCAAATAAAATATTTTGTAGTTATTTCAATTGTAGTATTTTCAAATGCTCCTTCAACTTCCCAGTTGAAGGAGCATTTAACGGAAACAGGTTGGGATCTGAATTTTCTGGATTGCATGCATAACGTAAAAATATCTAAAATTGAATATATTTTACATTTTCTGAACTATTTATTAGTCTTCTTGCCTTGCCTTAATTTTGGTCGAGTTAGAATGTGTTTTTCTACTGATTCGATTCGAAAAATCAATGCACAGATTTCAGAATCTGTTGAACTTGGTCCTTCATGGGCGAACACAGAATTTTTAATCCAGATACGTAATTTTCTGTGAACAGCCAACTTACTAATGTGCATGCATGCCTTTTGGATCCGCTCCGCGAAAATACCTATTATTATATTACTATTTACGAAACTTCTGGATTCCTCCTGAGAACTTAGTTTCATCGAAGCTCTGAAGAAGCCAACAGGATGATTGGCGAAACGTTAGCAAGTTCGACTCAACAGCAACAACTGACGCCGGAAGAATCCAGAAGTTTCGCAAATAGTATTACAGTAGCTTGTGGAAGTTTCTTTGAAAAATTACATATTATTATACTATTCAGTTGCGTTCCCAAAACTGCGCAGTGTAGCCAGCAGAGTAGGAGCTGTCGATAGAGGCTCGATTCCCATCGGTTAACAAAATATTTCTTGCGACACGACATATTTCTGTGAGATTTTACTGTTGCGCAGGCTCGTATTCCGAATGCGTTATCAATCCGCTCCGCGAAAATACCTAATATCAAATTGCCCGACACTAATACCTTATTTAAATGAGTTTTTATTACATAGCAAATAACATAAAAAATTTGCCGAAATAACTGAAGAATTAGACTAGTCCCTTATCTCAAAACAGTGGCACATGAGTCATCAATATTCTTTCCAGCCATTGAACGAGTTCTGAGAGAAGATAGCCTGAATCTCGAAATAATCGTAAACAACAAGACTCTGGTGAATGGATTGAACGTTATTCAGCTGGAGACTGCCGTCGGTGCAGCCATGAAATCGTTCAACGGAGGTATCGGTGTGAACGTTCCCAGGTCTCGTTTCTTGCCGGTAAAGAAAACGTCGGATCTGTTACTCGTCATGAGCAACCTGTACAACCTCAAGAACGGTTCGCTGGTGATGTCACCGCAGAGGATGTTTCCTACTACACCCCTAGTCAAGCTCGGAGATAATCACTTCGCCAAGGTTAAAGAATTTTTGTATAGATTCGAAAACATACCGGATATGATTGACTTGGATCATTTGACTGTGTCCGGAGATGTTACTTTCGGCAGAGGGATTACGCTTAGGGTATCTATATCGCCGCCTTTATTTTAGTTCTTGCTTGAATATTTTAATTTTAGGGTACTGTAATTATTATTGCCAATCACGGAGATAGAATAGATATTCCTTCGGGTGCGTGTTTAGAAAACAAAATCGTATCCGGAAACCTTCGCATATTAGACCACTAATTTTTTTGTTATATCGGTTCCAATTAAAATTGTAATCATTAAATTTTGTGAATTATTATTGTGCTGTTTTATTTAATTATATTTTCTTCCTTATACCTATAGAAATTGAAGCATCAATAAGTAATTTAAAGACCAAAATAATCTTCTTTTTCAAGAGATTAAAGTTATTTTTTAAATTTGAAAAAGTGGATGTTATCATGTCCGAGACTTAGAATAAGGGTTTAACTATAAAATTATTTCTATGTCTAGCACAAGGTCAACACACTGTATATTATTTTGTTCATTGCCCATATTAAGAAGATGTGTTCAAATAATCCACCCCTTGGCTGAAGACATAATTTGCACTATTTAGCTACACAACCCAACATCATTAAAGATTGCCTGCTTGCAATGCCTGCTGCTCCACGTAGTAAAGTCTACCATATACATTTTTATATCCCATTATCAGTTGTACAGTTTTCTAGTTGCTTGTCCAAATATATAAAGCAACCAAATAAAAAAGAGAACTAGTTGGCAAATTAATAAAATATTTTTTATTTCATAAAATGAGGATCCATATATTCAAAACAAAGACTTTGTCGCTATTTAACATAAATGACAAGACAATGGAATGACTCGGTGAGACTTGGGTTTACCTAACGGTCTTTATTAAAATTTGAGCATCTAGACTTCTTAAAATCTCATATTGATGGTTCACATGTTTATTGCACCCATATTCCTAGTTTAAAAAAGAAATAAGATTGGAAGCTTTTTATTGAGTCATTCCAGAGAAGCCTTCAAGCTGTTCCTTTGCACGACAGAAATATTCTTGCTTCTATACTGGCCGGGAAGTAGTGTTTCAGAAAATTAAATTCTAGGACTATAGATCAGTGATTTGATTGACTTAAAAATTGTAGAAACAGATAGTAATATTAATCCACAGAAAATTCTCTTACCACTGTTGCATATTAAATTAGGACTGATGAAACAGTATGTTAAGCAGAAGAATGTTTTAAGCACTTAAAATTTTATTTAATTATTCTTATCTCATTCTGACTGTGTAGACTTGTATATCATATTTTGTAATGTGATTTTACGAATGTGGATGCTGTAAACGCAATTTATATAGCTCAACCAAGACTTGAGGTCCCTCAAATAAAACCACCAACAAAATTAAACAGCTGTTATGTATTTTCATACTTAGGACAAAAATATATAAAAACAAAAGGCTTAAATTACATTTAATAACCGTTCATGGGGAGTCAAAAATGACTCAATATGAATTCTTTTCCCTTTAGTTTCTTAATTGCGAGATTATAAAATGTTTTCTAATGACACTTCCAACTGAATAAATTGATGCATTAAATATGTGCCTTCTTACCCAGAGAAGCTTGCAAGGAATTCAGTTACTAGTTTCTTAAGTTCGGCATCAGTGGCATCTGTAATTTTGCCTTCCTTCGAAATACTTTGCAAAAGGTTCTGGTGACGACTCCTAGTTTGAAAAAATAAAACAAAAACGTAAACGATTCAATACTACAACAAAAATAATTTTGAACTCACTTGATGTGTTCAGAGAACTGCTTCTCAAAAACAGTGATCTTAGAGGGATCAACTTTGTCTAAGTGCCCCCTGACACCGCAATAAATGATCGCTACCTGTTCTTCAATGGCCATAGGGACATACTGGCCCTGCTTCAAAAGTTCAGTTAAACGAACACCCCTGTTCAACAACTGCTGGGTGGCAGCGTCCAAGTCAGAACCAAACTGAGCGAACGCAGCCACTTCACGATATTGAGCCAATTCCAGTTTCATGGAACCTGCTACCTAAATTCCCGACATTTTACGATTAAAACTAGGTTTAAACACTGCATTCACTTTCATTCCTCACCTGCTTCATGGCTTTTGTCTGAGCGGCAGAACCAACTCTTGATACAGACAGACCCACGTTAATTGCAGGACGGATACCTTTGTAGAACAATTCAGTTTCCAAGAAGATCTGCCCGTCAGTAATGGAAATTACATTGGTTGGAATGTAGGCAGATACATCACCAGCTTGGGTCTCAATGACCGGCAAGGCAGTGAGGGAACCACCTCCGTGAGCCTCAGACATTTTCGCGGCACGTTCCAGCAGACGAGAATGAAGGTAAAATACATCACCGGGGTAAGCCTCACGACCTGGTGGACGACGCAACAGCAGAGACATCTAGTAACAGTGATTTTTGATTGAATATAATTATGACGCCTTATAAATCGGTATATATCCCCCAAATGCATTTAAGAGAGCTTAATCGAAGTTAAATTCTTTTCTTTCTGTTCCAGCGATAGACAGGGGGATTGGAAATGATGCTTGGTTTGCTCTACCACTTCAGTTAAATAGAAAATCACTTTGACAATCCAAAATCACATTCTGAATGGTTGCCTTTGAAATGCTTAAGTTAATATGACCTGTTTGCTAACATATTTTTGAACCTTATACCTTATATAGTCTGATGACTTTTGAATATCATTTCTTTTTAAAATGAGAATAGAGTGATAATGAAATTGATAGCTGTTATAGGACTGATATTACATTATATAACTTCAAAATATTTACTTTTGTGTAAATCAAGAAAAAATATATCTATACATTTGTATAATACATTGAACCATACTCAAATGTTTAAACTACAAAATTAGGAATTATCTCATTTTACTTCATTGCAAAAATAATTGATGATTGTCTTGACTCAAAAAAATATGACAACTACGGACTATAAAGAGCTCCTCACTAGTGGTTGTGGTATCAGATGGTCATTGTAATTAGCAGTTGCATATTTTTGCATAATTGCATAATTTCCTGTACTTTGTAAGTATATTACGAATTTTGAGTTCATTACTGTAATTGAGATAGGCATGTTCATCAATGAATATTGTGGGACTAACCTGGCGGTAAGCGACAGCCTGTTTGGAGAGATCGTCGTAGATAATTAATGCATGCTTTCCATTGTCCCTGAAATATTCGCCCATTGCGCATCCAGAATATGGAGCCAAGTATTGCAAGGGGGCGGCATCTGAAGCAGTAGCAGATACAATGATAGTGTAGTTGATGGCACCAGTATCGGTAAGACGCTTCAGAATTTGCGCCACGGTAGATCTCTTTTGGCCAATCGCGACGTAGATGCAGTACAGCTTTTTTTTCTCGTCGTCGCCATCATTGAATCGTTTCTGATTGATGATGGTATCAATAGCCAGAGCGGTTTTTCTATGTTAATGGTTCCTTAATACTCAAATATATGGATATCATTTAAAAATATTACCCAGTTTGACGATCGCCAATGATTAATTCTCGCTGTCCTCTACCAATCGGCACAAGGGAGTCTACAGCCTTAATACCAGTCTGCATAGGTTCTCTCACAGATATTCGTGGGATGATACCAGGAGCTTTAATACCGACTCGGAAACGCTGCTTGGTGTTTAACGGTCCCTTTCCATCAATGGGATTACCTATAAAAAGATAGGTAAACTGAAATCTGTAAATTGATTCAACAAATTTACCCAAAGCATCCACAACACGACCCAAAATAGCATCTCCTACAGGTACATCAACAATAGCTCCAGTTCTTTTCACAATATCACCTTCCTTGATTAGCTTGTCATTACCAAATACTACAACACCAACATTGTCAGGTTCCAAGTTAAGGGCCATCCCCTAAAAAAAAATTAAAGCTTAACATGTATATTTATATGTAAATATAATCCCAAATGTTAAGTTACTACTGTAATCAAACATAGATTCTAATTTAAAAAAAGACCAATTTTATCCTGTAAGAATTATGTTATAGGGCTAATTTGCAATTTCAGAATTTTTATCTTAATAACAAACCTTAAGTCCGGATGAAAATTCCACCATCTCATCAGCCTGAATGTTGTTAAGACCATAAACACGAGCGATACCATCACCAATGCTCAGTACTCGACCAGTTTCGTCCAAATCGGCTTTAGGGGCTGCGCCCAGGATGCGTTCTTCAAGGACCGATGAAATTTCCACACCACGATTAGATGCTGTAGCGTGAATCTTACGGGCTGCAACGGAAACGGCTGGAAACGCCGCTCCAGCGACCTAAAAACATCTCGATTTAAGATGAGCTTTAAAATGACAAGTGGATCACATTTTTCTCGATTACATAACCATTCTTAACTTAAATGTTCTTGCCCTTTAGGAATTATTACGTAATTTAAACTGCAGTTTTGGGTAAACAGCACAAAAAATCAGAACAATGTTGAAGTGTTATATGTCTCTAACAATAAAAAACATTTTTAGAGAATTATGGATGTTATGTCACTACTCCTCAAAACTAACTTGCTGATGGAACACAAATATTGTACTTGGGTAATTCCTACCTGCTGAACATTTTTGGGTAAATTTCTAGCCACGGAAGCGGCTACCCGCACTGAAAGTAAGGACATTTTCGACAAAATCTAATTTTCGTAGCACGGTCCCAACACAGCAAATGCCGAAAATGGACGATGTGGACGAGCGGTATCGCAACTTCTCTCGGATGACGTCTGAATGTGGTGCCATCTAACGATTTGAATATCAGTGTAGCCACATGTTTAAAATTTGTTTTTTCCAATGACAATTATTCATCGTTCATTGTCTTAATTTTTGACGCTGCGATTAAGGCAACGACAGCACATTATTTATATATTTGTGACAGATCGGACAATAACAACTACATTCGCAGCAAAAGTCCATGGCTCTGAGTAGTTTTCGAACCGATAATTATGATCATTACTGATTTTTATGCTGTCATGTGCATTAGTCACAGTGCACGTTGAGGATTAACCGCAAAACAGGAAGGTAGCCCCAAGGATCGCGTAGTTCCAATTAATGTAGCTTATGAAAATATTTGTTCTGACCAAACTATACGTGGTGGGTCAGTGCTCGTTGCAGTTAAAAATCGTCGACGTTTGTCGGCTGTGGGCCAATGAGTCTTGCAGTCTATCCAAAGGTTTAGTGCAAGTGCGTGCCTTTCCCGTGACGTCACCTTTCCTGCGGGAATAGTATATTATGCAACAAGTGCGGTAAACGGCATTTGACTCACGAGTTTTTAATAAACGAGCAAGTTAAAAAGTTTACCGAACGTGTTACATACTAAACTTTTTATACGACCGTTAGTTTTTAAGTACATTTTCGCAAAACAACACGAATACATTCACTGACATGACCGTCAGAATTGACAAACGTGAAAATTCAAAGCGTGGGAAATATCCCCGAAAACATCCGATTGCTCCCAAATCCGTGCGGTAAAATGCCGGAAATGTCCGAAGTGGCTTGGATTCATGGGAAACGAAACTGACGTGGTAAAGTGACGCTTCCCGCACGCTAGATCGGTGGGTAATTAGGTATTTTACAGATGGGAGTAGAAAAACAAGTTTTATGCTTTTTTTGGTACTATTATCAATAAATTTCGACAAATTACTATATACTATTTGATCAATATGCAATAGCCAAATTGCCTTAAGGTCTTACAGGAATTAATAGAATTTGAGACAGAAGTATTAAATCCCAAATTGTTTTTCATTTTAAAAAGTATAAAAGGTTGTAATGGTCATCCCGCATCATAATTTTAAACAAACTGTAGACTTCGGGACTCTACTCGATTGCAACCTTACCGACTTACCGACGTTTTGGTCGCTGCCAGATAAAAGTTTCCTTTAGCCCGAATACTGTCTATTTCTTTTAAAAATCTGATAAATTTGACACCGTAATGTAATAAAAATATCTTTCGACCGATAAGATAAAAATTTGATTGGCGGGCGGATAAACTAAAATCGGGTATTGTTATATCCACTAATATGCGAATTTATTAGGAAAATAATGAATCTATTTTTGTCGATATTTTTCATTTTCTTTGTTAATTTGAAAGTTTTTTCGCAAACGATTTTGGAGTTGAGCGACGCTAAAAGTTCAGTAACATGGAATCCTGCCACCGATGAGACGGTTACTGTTCAAGCTGAGGAAGGATATCAAATAGAACTGAACGTGACGAGATGCGATTTGGATGGCGAAAGTGGCGATTACGTCGTTCTCAAAAATGGTAATTCATCCAATTTTGAATAAGCTATTTTAACAGTAAGGAAAATAATTACACAGAGTTATTCACGCTATACGGTCCCGAAATATTGTGACTAATACAGGTGACTTCCAAAAAGTTGTATTTTTGAGATATGTGTGATCCTTATTAAAATTACTTTCATATTTTGAAAATTAAGTTACATTTATTTGCACCGGAACCCTTGTTCATTAAAAGAAAATTAAAAGTAAAAAGTTTTCTGAATCCTTATTTTATAAAAACATTACAATTTTCTCAGTTACGGCACAACTAGGATAAATTTAAGACCATTTTGGCGAACTTAAATAATTATTATAAACTTGTAACAAAGTGCCTTTTTCATGAAAAAGGACACGCATTTTTTAAAAATAAAGCCGCACTATTTTTTTTATCCATTTTTTTATTTATCCATTTAGCGCCTTAAAATGCATTTTAAATGCATGCTTACGAGAAAATTTTTAATGTTGTTAATTAAAATAACGAATCATGAATAAATTAGGTTTTAATGGCAATGGAAAACACAAAAAATTCGACAGCAGTTCAAAAAAATTGTCAAATAGTAAAGGTCGGGCGCAATTGTTGTTTCAATAAAATATTCAGACTTATTGGGCGATTCGGATGAGGACGACGACTATTCAGCGATGATGTTCACCTACAGCACTGGCGGAACAAATCTAAGTTACTTGTATGAAAGCAATAAGATTTCAGCCGAGTACGTTGCTAGAAATGCATCGAGCAGGTTCACAGCAGTATTTACAAGAAAAGGTAGGGTTAACGGTTAAGAAAAAATAATTACATCGTAATTTGTTGCGCTTTTCAGGTCAGGCACTGACAACCACAACGACCGAAGTACCTACCACAACTGTAATCTTACCAACACCAGAAGATGAGCAAAATGTGGGTATAACTGTCTACTTATACGGTGCAAGTGCAAATTCGTACAGAAACGAAAGTACCCACTTTAAAGAACTTAGAGCCTCTCTTGCTCAAATGGCCAGCGAATATGCAACTTTACAAAATTGCCCTGTCAATGGATCTATAACGTAAGTCAAACTAGAAGAGAACTTTATCTAGTACTGGGTGTTATTGACATTTCAAATGACGACAAAAATTCACGTTATTACGGTTGCAGTCTACTATTTCAGAAAAATAGATCCTAAAGTAGTGGAGGTACACTTTATAAATGTCTCTAAAAGAAATGGATCTGCAAATGGCTTTTTATTAATATTTCCGAAACAGGTTAAAAGTTTTGAAAGAGTAGCAGTTTAGTACTTTTGGCCTGCTAAATCGTCTCTAAAATTATAAATGTAAAATGTTGGTGAGTTGTGTAACTTTTGCTGCAGGCACAGCCATATAACTATTAAATAATATAGTGTCATAGTTAAAATTGATGCGCCGGCATTGATATTTTCGTAGCGCTATTTTCTTTCTAAACAATGATTTTCACACACTTTTCCATTTTTCCAGAATATTTTGACAAAATACTGCCATATCCAAACTAATTGACGATCTTCCAGTGGTCATGTTAATCATTGGCCTTAGGTCATTGGTTAAGAACGAGATTTTAAATCTCGTGCATGCGCATGTTAAATGGACGTTCTCAATTTTTTTTTCATAGTTGCTTCACGAGTCCCTGTAATATCAGCTATATAACTTGTGGGTTGACTTTTAGACATTTTTCATAAAATCGAAAACATTGTTTTCTGTTGCAAGAAAAAGGCGCAGATTGATACCGCTAGGATGCTCCATTTTCGAGGAAAATGGATTTTAAAAATACACTGTCCATCTTATTTGTTTATCAAAAATTAAAAAGTACTCATTTGTTAATTTTCATTTGATGGCTCGTTATGATAAATAAAAATAACATTAATCAGTAAGTTTAATTCATATTTCCTTATTCAATGGTTAGCAATAATAAAATCACTAATTTACGTTAAGTTCTCAGACGAAATTGACCTTAGTAAACAAGAGTACACAAAAATAATTCTAACTTTAAAAGGCAAAAAAGAATGTTGAAGCACAATCGAATCACTATTACTTTTACAGACTCTGCCTATTCTAATAATAGAAATTTTTGAAGCGACGATAAAAAAAATGTTGTTAAGCGTTTGAAATTTCCAGCTAAACTCACCAATAAGATCTAGCGGCGTTTAACAACCAATAAGGCTGCTGACAGTTCTTCAGTGCGACGGGTTTCAGTTTAGATATAACATTTTTAATTCTGCACCTTTTCTCAAATATGCCCCGATCTCATTAGATAGTTTCAGTGTGCGGACATTGATATTTAGTTGTGAAATTTGGAGTTATGCGCGGAAAATCAGTTTTTAACATGAAAATATTGAGTAATCGAAACAACTGCTGAGAATGAATATTGGGTCCCATTAAAAACAAAATGACTATCGTCGTTGCTCAGAAGCATATCAATTAAAATTTTGTCATTGTCTGTCAGGTGGTTGTTGAATTTTTGAAATCGGAAGGTTTTCGTGCAACCACGGTGAATTAAAAAACAGTGGGTAGTTAGTTTATGCTTATAACAATTTTTTCCATACAAAATATTAAAAAAGAACTAAAAACACTTTTTTTAATTTTTCAAAGACTTCCACAGGCTATTGTAATACTTTTTATAAAACTTCTGGATTCCTCCTGCGTCAGTTTTTGTTGAGTCGAACTAGCTAATGTTTCGCCAATTATCCTGTTGACTTCAGTTTCAGTCAAGCTCTGAAGAAGCCAACAGGATGATTGGCGAAACGTTAACTAGTCCGACTCATCAAAAACCGACGCAGGAGGAATCCAGAAATTTTACAAAAAGTGAACTAAAAACATCTTTTTGGTTTATAGAGACCAACAATGTATTGTATAGGTACCTAGTAATAATAATACTATTATTGCAGGTCAAGCAATGTTCTAATAAGCTTCTTAGAACAGTGTCACATTACGTGGAACGAATATGATAAATGTATCAGCTTAACATTCGCAATTCCAGTAAATTTAATCAACGATGGCGAAAATTCTTTATGGTCAGGTTATCAATTTAATGAAGAACATCTGAACCTGATGTGGAACACCCTCGCTTCAAAAAATGTCGCAGATTTGGGTTTAAAGCTGTACCCGGTGCCAAACGTCAGTGGCATAATGACTAAAAGAATGGTTGCCATATCTTTAATAATCGTAATACTTATAATTTTCTTACTATCTGCAAGATGTATAAGAAGGAAATACTCTCAAAGAAGGTATAGTTAGCCAGCAGTCGAATGTAATTATATGCAATAGATAATTTTTTTTAGGCGCAGGAAATTAAGCGATACTGTATCAATTGTTAACGATTCAAACAGAAACAGTCGGTTGTCCCTAACGCCGCACTACCTTCAAGAGACTCCTCCGTTGTTTGGAAGTGATTACCCTATATTTCCTGGTCAGGATCTTAATAGGGGATCGACTTTTACTAAACCTACGTTTAATCATGCCACCTGTGAGTAATCATCGCTGCTATTTATACATATAAACTAATTAATGTACGGACTAGATAGCTTTCCTGTTGATTGCTAACTAATAATCTTCAAATATGCTGGCGTGTTTTAGATAATGACGGTATGGATGAAAACAGCCTGGATATTGAAGAAAACAAAGTGGTGGTTGTAGCAGATATTATTAATACAGAAACACCTGCATAAATTCTGGGATAATTATACAAACAATGTATACTTGTGAATTTAAAAAAAAATGTTAATTTATAGTTAATTGCTTTGCTTAATTACGTCTATAGGTTTAATACATAAAATATTTTTTTCTACCCGCTAATCTATTATTCACTGACAGCAACCGTGTTCGAAATATTTTGGTTTGAAACATAGACATATAATATTGTGGACCTACTACGTTAAAAAGTGATGCCCCCATCTGGCTATGGTATTTTCGTTGAGGTGTGTTGCCACATATTTTTATAAGAACGTAAAATCAGTCTCTGAAATCTGAATCTGGCCATTGTTGTTTGTGATTATCTCCTTTTGGCGTTTGTTAGTGTTAAATGGATAAACTTGCAAAAATGTTATAGATAATATATAACAACTTGTGGGTGTATAAGAAGAATTCATAATCCCAATACTAGAAAAAAGAGAAATGAAGATTCTTGTTTAAAGTGCTGAATTAAATAATTATACTAGTTTATTAATTCTGTAAAATTAATTTGTGTTCAATTCTCTTATCTTTAGGGCTAATTGTTTATTGACTTGCTTTATACTAGTTTTTAATTTTCTTTTGCAATATCTAAGGTGTTTTAACCAAATTGTACATACGCATCTGTCATAATTATATATTTGGAAGGCGAAACTTTCTGCAATTCCTACACTTGCGATGAAAGAATGAGCGATCTGTCTATATGAGGTGCTTGTTGAACATTGTTTCCACTTATATATTTCAATGGAGGTTAAACCAATAACTTTATAAAAACAAACGGTATGTGTCGATTTACAGGCACAAATTCGGGAAAAAAGCTGGTATCGTATCGACGGGGCTTAAAGAACAAAAACGCCAAATTACTTACTCACTTAACCCTGCACTTGTCTCTTTTTTTAACAATGTTTTCCACACCTTAATTCCCTTTTTGCCTAAAAATTTAATGGGATTTCGACATATTTTGAGAAATTACTGCCGTAAAAACGAAGCGTCCGAACATTGACGACTTGCCAGCGGCCATGTTGGTTGTTGGAAGCCGCAAGACCTCATGGGTGGAACGTCAGAATTTACAATTAAAGCTGCCATTGGTTAAAAACGAAATTATAAATCTCGCGCGTGCACAAATTGAACGGACCTTCTCAAAATGTTAGTACATAGTTGCTTCACGAGTTCCTGCACTACTAGCATAGGCAGGACTTCTATATGTCTAGTAGCTATATGATTTGAACCACATAGCTGAAATGTGCCGAAACACCTTCACGTTCCATATTTCGTTCAATAAGAGGTATATTTTTCAGAAAAAAAGGAAACTCCTTAAAAAAACCGATTGACAATATTTTTCGCAATTTAATCTTTCCGGAAGGCCTTACGCTTTTTAAAAAATACCAAGATCGATTCTTCAAACCCACATAGCTATAAGATAATATAGTGGCCCTACTACGGTAAAAAGTGATGCGCCGCAAATGGCTCTGATATTCTCGTAGAGACTTTTGCGCGAGTGTCACCCGCAACTAACTGAGTTGTCACATTGCCTTAATTTTTCTGAAAAAATTACTAACAGTTTGTAACATTGTTGTTTACATTTTTGGTGTTTATGATTTTCTCCGTCCTTTTTTCGTGTTTTTGTGAAAAACTTGTTGTTTGTGGTCAAAACTAAGGAAAAGAATTTGCCTATATACGGGTAAGTATTGCCTTATCTACAAGTTCATTTAAAAGATTTGAAAGAAAAGTGGTTTCTATAGGACTCCTCACAATCTTGTATAATTTGCGCTTTCAATACTTGCTCCTTAACGAAATTACAAGTGTAGCAAATATGAGGACCTAATAGCATATCAGACAAAACCGAGTGATTTAACAAACTGCAAAGTACACTTAAATAGCTAGATAGAAAAGGTGTTTGGGAAATATGTTTTAGTGTAGAGCAAGTTTTACAAGAACAATCACAAGAAATACTTGATAATTACAAATCCTTGTAAACCTTAATGTGGGAAAGTTTCCGTTTGTCATCATCACGCTTAGGGAAAACGAAATTTGCTTTTCGGTTGGTCAAAAATTACAGAAATTGTTAGCGCAGAAAGTGAGGAATCACCAGAATATATGTGCAGGATATTTTTGGGAAGTCTGAAGGCATTACAGGAAATCTTTGAGAATTACCAGGAATTCTAGACAACTATTCAAAATTTGGGGTACTTCATTTGTAGGTCATCTACCTCCTTAGAGAGGTAAGTGAATACTGCAGTACGTACATACACAATTTGACACTGATTAAATAGAACCAGTTCTATCAATAAATACTGATTTTGTAAATCTGCTTTTTGGATTCGGGGCAACTTCAGTTGGAAAAATATTTTATGCACAACTTGGGAGCAAGAGATATTGATTAGTCTCCGACTATTTTCCCTACCCTTGCTTAACTCGAGAGTAAGTTATGTCCTTGACTCGTAAGTATCACCTACCTCCCTTGTGTGAGTAACTATTTAGTACAAGTTGTGGGACTGATCCATGTTCTCTATCCAATTTTTTTCTGTAGACTTGCACATATGTCTGTTCTTTAGTTTTGATATAACAATCACTTACTAGGTAGTGCCATTCAATTTACATTTTATTTTTGAATTTACTAAAAAATGACATTGTAAGGACCAACATATGTGGAGGTCACGTCATTTAACAATTGCTGTTAAATATTTGTTTCCACTCCCGTCTGTAAAATACCTAATTACCCACCGATCTAGCGTGCGGGAAGCGTCACTTTACCACGTCAGTTTCGTTTCCCATGACTCCGAGCTACTTCGGATATTTCCGGGATTTTACCTCACGGATTTGGGAGCAATCGGATATTTTCGGAGATATTTCCCACGCTTTGAATTTTGACGTTTGTCAATTGTGACGGTCATGTCAGTGAATTTATTCGTGTTGTTTTGCGAGAATGTACCCAAAAACTAACGGTCGTAGAAAAAGTATAGTATGCAACACGTTCGGTAAACTTTTTAACTCACTCGTTTATTAAAAACTCGCTCCGCTGCGCTCCACTCTTGTCAAATAAACTCGTGAGTCAAATGCCATTTACCGCATTTCTTGCATAATATACTATTAACGGCGAATTTTTTGCGGTAGCCGCCATGCAATTTTTGCTAGAAAAATGTTTTTTAAATTTTGAGACAATAAACTCACTTTTTAGGGTTTGGTAATGTTAATTCTGTTACAATTACGGCTAATTGTTTATTGACTTATTTTATACTAGTTTTTAATTTTCTTGGTTACATTTTCTAATACCTACAGTTTTTTAACGAAATTGTCCATTGGTACTCTTCGTAATTAGGCGAAACTTTCTACATCTACCAGATTTGTAATGAAAGAATGAGCGTTCTGTCTATATGGGGGGCTTGTTGAACATTTTTTCCACTTAGATGTTTCCAGTGCGATATCTAGTACCTCAAAGTTATATTTACATTTTTAAACTCACATTTCGTGAATTCGACTTTATTTACATTTTCAATGGAGGTTAAACCAATAAGTTTATAAAAACAAACTGTTTGCGCCGATTTACGAGCACAAATTCTGGAAAAAATAGCTGGTATCGTGTCTATACAGCTTAAAGAACCAAAACGCCAAACTACTTACAGAATTATATTAAAGACGCCGATTTCTGTGCTGTAATTCTGCATAATATTAACCCTGCTAATTTTGTTAACAACGTTTTTCACACCTAAGTTTCTTTTTTGCCTGCAAATTTAATAGGAATTCGACGTATTTTAAGAAAATACTGCCGTAAAAATGCAGCATCCAAACATTGACGACATGCCAGCGACCATGTTGGTTGTTGGAAACCGCAAGGCCTTATGGGTCAGAATTTGCAACTAGAGCTGCCATTGGTTAAAAACGAAATTCAAATCTCACGCATGCGCATATTGAACAGACCTCAAAATTTTGTTACATGTTGCTACATGAGTTCCTGGAATTATTAGCATCGGCAAGGCCTCTATATCTCTATATGTCTCGTAGCTATATGGTTTGAACATAAGGCCTTGCGACTTCCAACAACCAACGTGGCAGCTGCCAAGTCGGTAATGTTTGGATGTTGCATTTTTACGGCAGTATTTTCTCAAAATATGTCGAAATCCCATTAAATTTTCAGACACAAAAGGAATTAAAGTGTGGCAAGCGTTGCTAAAAAAATTAGCGACAAGTACAGAGTTAATATTATGCTGAATTACAGCACAAGGATCGACGTCCTTAGTACAATTTTTCCCAAATGTATGCCTGTAAATCGGCGCAGTTTGTTTTTATAAACTTATTAGATTAGCCTCTATTGAAAATGTAAATAAAGGTGAATTCACTAAATGTGACTCTAAAAATGTAAATATAACTTTATTAAGAAATATTTTTTTCCAGGTGCACACTCCAGACTGGTTTTGTAGATAAGATTTTGGTTTATGCCACAACTATGACTTGCCTTTGATTATAATAGCATTTTATATAGTGTTTTATTAACTCGTTTTGAAGTTCACAGAAGACATAGTGGCACGTTGGAGAATGAACACAATGTAAAAATATAAATGAATAAATACATGAATTATTTAATAAGGCTTTTATTGAAAAGAATAAAATACATTGTTGCTTATAAACAATAAGAAATTAAATAAAAAAATATGCTGCATTTTTTAATAGCATAATATTTATTTTCTATTTACACAATGGCGTCCAACATAAGATGTTACTCTTGTCCAGAAACTTTTACATTACTTGATTTGAGAGGATCACTACCTTTAAAAATTACAAAAAAGAAGATGAAACCAATAAACAAATGTTCATTTATAATACATTAAAATTGGTCAATCCTCAAAACTGCCCAGCAACGGCAACATCGCGAGCACCGTAAAAAAAGGTTGCCTGCAAAAAAGGGATCGGCGCTGCCGACCCTTAAGAGAGACCACGGGACGCTGGGTCTCGACATTACAACCCGTGCTAGCAAACGTTAAGCTTCGTTATTCATTTTCATATGTTTTTTCCTTTGTTTGTTAGTTGTAAAAGTTTGTTAAGTTGTAAAAGTTAAAAAATAAAGTTATCGAAAAATACAGTCCACTCAATCGAACAACAATCAGCGCAGCAAATAACGTGGACCTACGTTAAAACCCACCATTTTGGTCCTACGAACCGGATTGAAATTTCGTTTAGAAGTCTTCTAGTCCCAGCGAGTGGAGAAGACAACCATTAGAGGTTCCTGCGAAATTACGTCGAATAGAATTGAAGCGAGTACAGCGGTTGGCAACCAGCAGACGGCAGGTGTCGACAAAGAGCAAGTAGGTCCATTCCATTTTCCAAAAATTCCATTTCACTCTCGAATATTTTCAATTTATTAGTTAGTTTTTTCCTAGTTTGTCATTCGGATTTGTACGTGCGCAGTATTAAACTTCGAGAAAAATGACGGAAGCTAACGAATCATTAAACGCGAAATCTCTCATAAATAAAAGGGGTATTCTCAAAGCTAGGCTAACAAAATTCGAGTCGCGAATTTCCCAATTTGAGCAACAAGAAATATCTTTATCCGAATTAAAATTACGCCTAAAAAAGATAGAAGAAACATGGGAAGAGTTCGATAAAATTCAATCAGAATTAGAAATACTAGATGCTTCGCAAGTCAACGAACGCGATGTATTTGAAGACAACTATTTCAGGGTAGTTTCTAAAGCTTCTACAATGACAGAGTCACTAGAAAAGCTTGCGATGGCAAGCAGACAAACCGAAAGTCCAATTCAACAAGTAAGCAATTCTAATAATGTACTTTCAAATTTACCAACAATGAATGTTCCATTTTTTTCGGGTTCTTACGAGGGTTGGATACCATTTTTCAAAATATATGAGTCAGTCATACATAACAGAATCGACCTGTCAAATGTTCAAAAATTTTACTATTTGCAGTCATATTTGAAAGGTGAGGCAGCGCAACTCTTACACTCATTAGAGCTAAGCGAAACTAATTATGACGTCGCGATTGAACTTTTAAAAGAGCGTTTTGAAAACAAAAAAATGTTAATTCACAATCATATGAAAAACCTTTTTGATTTAGCTCCGGTGCCTAGGGAGTCGCACGTAGCAACACGTAAGCTAATCGATACGATTCAGCGAAATACTCGCGCGCTACAAAATTTAAATGAACCTGTAAATCATTGGGACACTCCAATAATATTCGTAACAATAAGCAAATTAGATAATCAAACTCGCAAAGAGTGGGAAGCTTCCACTACCAAGATAACAAGCCCAAAACTAGAAGATTTATTGAATTTTCTTAAAAATAAATGTCAATTATTAGAAACAATAGACAATAAATCTGCTAGCAAGGACAAAACGCATTCTCACGTTGTTACTAATAACGAAAAGCATTCAAACCAATCAAAATTTAAATTCAGATGCTCTTTTTGTAAACAGGACACGCATGTCACATATAGGTGTCGCAAATTGCTTGCCATGTCAATTAAAAAGAGATTAAGCGAATTAAAAAGGGCTCAAATATGCACAAACTGCTTGCAAATCGGCCACAAAGCGGATGATTGCAAGGGAAAAACATGTCAAATTTGCAATAAACGCCATAACACCATGTTGCATGATCCTGACTTTAAACTCGAAATCAAAATAAATGAAAATGTCAAAAACAACGAACCACAAATCGATAATATAAGCGAAGACAAAACGGTCGCCTTAACATCCAATTTTTATTTGCCAAATAAAAATCAGGTATTATTAGCCACCGCGGTTATTAAAGTTCTTGACAGCGACAATAAATTTATTTCCTGTCGGGCGCTATTAGATTCAGGGAGTCAATCTAACTTTTGCACTAAAGAATTTTTTGAGCGACTTAAGTTACCAGGGAAACGTTTGGACCTGTCAATTTCAGGTATAAACGGATCACCCTCCAACATCTGTTGTCAAGTGGATACGCAGTTAATTTCTACTGACAATAAATACCAGGCATCGTTGCCACTTCTAGTTGTCGACCAGATAACATCTGAATTGCCACAATATTCTTTCGATGTTACTAGACTAAGTATTCCAAGCCATTTACATTTAGCTGATGATTGCTTTAACATTTCTCAAAGCATTGATGTTTTACTCGGCGCAACTATATTTTTTGACATTTTAAATTATGGTCAAATGAAACTGGGAAAGAAAAATCCCATATTGCAAAATACAAAACTTGGATGGGTGTTAGCTGGTCCAATGCAATGTAACGGCTTTGACAATAAATCGGATAGTAAATGTTTTCTTAATGTTGACAAGTTAAGTCGACAAATTGAAAAGTTTTGGCAACTCGAAAACGTCGATAATCCACATTCAAAATTGTCTAACGAGGAACTCGATTGTGAAATCCATTTCCGTGAAAATACGCGAGTCAATTCGAATGGACAATACGAGGTAAAATTACCGCTGAAAGATTCTTATGTCGAATTAGGTCAATCACTGCCGACGGCGATTAAACGTTTACATTTTCTTGAAAAGCGGCTAGCCAGGGCACCCGACACAGAGGCTCAGTATATTTCCTTTTTACGGGAGTATGAAAAAATGGGTCACATGACTCGCTTAACTGAAAGGGAAATAAATGAAGCCGCCTTATCATATTATATTCCACATCATGTAGTTTTTAAGGATCAAAGTTGCACCACCCGCGCTCGCGTAGTTTTCGATGCCTCGTGCGTTACCTCAACAGGCTTAAGTTTAAACGAAGTAATGAAATTAGGGCCGAAGGTGCAGAGTGATTTATTTGATATTATTGTCCGAATGCGTACTCACAAGATAGTTCTTACGGCGGACATCGAGAAAATGTATCGGATGGTTTCAGTAAACAAAATTCATAGACCTTTGCAAAGAATTATTTGGCGCGAGGATCACTCGCACGAAATAGCTCATTTTAATTTAAATACGGTTACATATGGACTAAAAAGTTCAAGTTTTTTAGCAACGCGTACACTTAATGAAATCGGGAGAAATTCAACAGATCCAAAAATCCGAAAAATCATAATGGAAGATTTTTATATTGACGATCTTATTTCGGGCGCAGAAAATGTTTCTGACGCGATAAAACTTAAGCAAAATGTTTCGGCTACCTTGTTAAAATCAGGTTTTAATTTACGTAAGTGGAGATCGAATGATCTAAGTGTTCTAGAAAATGATAATTTTAACACAAATTCAGAATTTTGCATAAGGAGCAGCGAGGAGACCAAAACTCTAGGGGTTATTTGGGATCCGATTAGTGATACGCTTTGTTATGCTTTTAATTTATCTATTAAAGCCGATCTAATTACAAAGCGAAGTATACTTTCCGGTGTTGCACAATTATTCGATCCTTTAGGCCTCATTAACCCGTGTGTGGTGAAGGCAAAATTAATTCTACAACAACTTTGGCAAATCCAAGCAGATTGGGATTCCGAAGTACCGCAAGGCATAAAAGAAAATTGGTCAAATTTTTTGGAAAACTTGCACTCGTTGAATGACATAAAGATTGATCGCAAAATTTTTAGCCCGGACTACACTAAAATTGCTTTACACGGTTTCTGCGATTCATCCATGCACGCGTACGGCGCATGCATCTATGCATTGTCCGAAAATTCCTATGGGGAAAGAAAATCAAATTTAATTTGTGCAAAATCGAAACTTGCACCTTTAAAAACACAAACACTACCTAGACTAGAATTATCAAGCGCATTACTTTTATCCCAGTTAATGTCGAAAGTAGTACGAATTTTACGAGTCCCAATTTCCTCAGTTACCTGTTGGACAGATTCTATGATAACACTTTCATGGATTAATTCGGAACCGAACAAGTGGAAAACATTTGTTTCGAATCGGGTTTCGGAAATACAAATATTAAGTGAAAATTCATCGTGGAAACACATTGAATCGGAAAATAACCCAGCTGATATTATTTCACGTGGTTTAAACCTATCGGAGTTAAAGAATTGCCAAAAATGGTTTCAAGGTCCTACCTTTCCTATCGAGGAAGAAAGCTCCTGGCCTAAAACGCATATTGTTAATATGCCCGACTTACTTGAGGCGCGAAAAGAAAACATCATTTTATCTTTTACTTTATTAAATAATCTTGGCTTAATAGAACGTTTTTCAACTTATCGAAAATTGATTCGTATCACCGCATATGTATTGCGATTTGGCTACAATTTAAGGCACAAAAAGGCAAGGCGATTTGATACACTGCTTCAATGTGAGCTTGACAATGCAATTACCAAATTATGTATCAATATTCAACATCAAGTTTTTCAGACGGAAATTAAATGTTTAAATTCAAATCAAAACATTCCAAAAGGCAGCAAGTTGCTTGCTTTAAGTCCATTTATCGACGAAATTGGTTTACTGCGCGTAGGAGGACGTTTGAAAAATTCTCATCTTGCTTTTAATCATAAGCATCCAATTGTTTTGCCCAGCAAACATCATTTCACTAGGCTTTTAATTGAACATTATCACAGAAAATATTTACACGCTGGTACCCAATTTATTCTCGAGAGGATAAGAGAGGATTTCTGGCCGCTGAACGCAAAAAACCAGATCCGCAGCGTTTTGAGAAAATGCATGGTATGCTTTCGTGTAAAACCTTTTAATATAAGTCAACAAATGGGTTCATTGCCTCAACCTCGCGTTACTCCCTCTAGACCTTTTACATTCACCGGAATTGATCTAGCTGGACCTTATTTTACTAAGGCATCCAAAACTCGAACAAAAATTTTGATCAAAACTTACTTGACGGTGTTTGTTTGTTTGTCATCAAAAGCGGTTCACATAGAGATAATTACAGATCTTACTTCTGAAGCCTTTATGGACGCGTTTAAGCGTTTCGTATCCCGTCGAGGACTTCCAAAGCATCTTTACAGCGATAACGCTAAAAACTTTGTGGGTACGAATAACATTTTTCACAAATTCTACGAAAGCGTTGCTCAAACTGCTAGCAATGAAACTCAAAGTAATTATTTCTTGGAAAATCGCATTACTTGGCATTTTATACCCGCGAGATCTCCGCATCACGGTGGAATTTGGGAATCCGCTATAAAGTCATTTAAGAATCATTTACAAAAGGTAATGGGTGAAACAAAGTTAAATTACGAACAACTATATACAGTCGTTGTACAAATTGAAGCTATCTTAAATTCGAGACCTCTCCTTCCCTTATCAAGTGATCCCACGGACCTACAATCTCTGACGCCAGGACACCTATTAATAGGTGGAAATTTATTAGCCACACCTCAACATGACGTAACCGAAATTCCCAGCAATCGTTTGAAAAATTTCCATCAGTTGCAGCAATTGGTTCAAAATTTTTGGAAGCTTTGGAGTCATTCCTACCTCCATACTTTGCAGCAGCGTGGAAAATGGCACGTAAAATGCGAAAACATCAAAGTGGATGCGTTAGTTCTACTCAAGGACGAAAATTTGCCGCCGTTACAATGGTCAATGGGTCGCGTTGTAGCAGTCCATCCTGGAACCGACAACTTGGTGCGGTTGGTTTCCATACGCACAAGGAACGGGATAGCCAAGCGGTCAATCAACAAGATATGCCCGTTACCCGTGGACGAGATCAATATTTCTGCGCTTTGAAGTCCGCTGGACATTTCAAGGCCGGCGGGATGGTCAATCCTCAAAACTGCCCAGCAACGGCAACATCGCGAGCACCGTAAAAAAAGGTTGCCTGCAAAAAAGGGATCGGCGCTGCCGACCCTTAAGAGAGACCACGGGACGCTGGGTCTCGACATTACAACCCGTGCTAGCAAACGTTAAGCTTCGTTATTCATTTTCATATGTTTTTTCCTTTGTTTGTTAGTTGTAAAAGTTTGTTAAGTTGTAAAAGTTAAAAAATAAACAATCAGCGCAGCAAATAACGTGGACCTACGTTAAAACCCACCAAAAATATTGTTAATTATTAATAGAATAACTAAAGCAAAAAATTTAAATCAGAAGCACTTTACTTGTTGAGAAATTTTCTATATAACTTGTAATGTTTTGACTACCACTGAAGATTCAAGATCTGCTGGTGTCTGCTCTAGTTTTACTTAGGAAATAAATTATTATTTTGACTTGTTGGAAATAAAGCCCAAAAACGCCCCCCTATCAACAAAAATTTCTCTTCTCTTCAAGATAAATTTTATCAGGTACCATGTGAAATAGAATGAACAGAAAACAAGTAACCCACTTTACAACTGATCACAATATCTACATAAAAGACATTGCACTGCCTACTTTATCAAGAGTTTACCACCTTTTCTATAGCTTAAAGGAGTGATGTGACCTCCACATATGGATGCTCTTCTGAAGCCTCAGCCTCCCTGACAGTTCCATTTTTGACAAGGAATGTTATTATTGTTTCCTTACAATTTCATCTTTTGGTAAACTAAAAATAAAAATAAAATGTAAATTGAATGGCATTACCTGGATAGGTGATTATTATTAGGATGGGATAGGAAACAAACATATATGCATGTCGACAAAAAAAATGGGATAAAGAACATGGATCAGTCCAAAAACTTGTACTAAATAGTTATTCACACAAGGGAGGTAGGTGACACTTACGAGTCAAGGACATAGCTTACTCTCGAGCCAAGCAAGGGTTGGGAAAGTAGTTGGAGACTACTCAAGATCTTTTCTTCCCAAGTTGTGGATATAATATTTTTTCCTCCTCGAGTTGTCCGAATCCAACAAGCAGATTTACAAAATCCGTATTTATTCATAGTACTGTTTCTATTTAATTGGTGTCAAATTATGTGTGTAAGTACTTCAGTAGTCACTTACCTCCCTAAGGAGGTACGTGACCTACAAGTGAAGTAGCTCAAAATTTTGAATAGTCGCCTAGAATTCCTGGTAATTCTCAAAAATTTCCTGTAATGCCTTTAAATTCTTCCTGTTGCAGCAGATTCTGGTAATTTCACACTTTCTGCGGTTATAATTTATGTAATTTTTGACCAACTGAATGGGAATTTTGTTTTCACTAAGCATGACGACAAACGAAAACTTTCCCACATTGAGGTTTCCAAGGATTTGTAATTGTCAAGGAGCATTTCTTGTGATTGTTCTAGTAAAACTTGCAGCTTAATAGTTTCCTTATATTTCCTGCCATTCTAGTACACTAAAACATATTCCCCAAACTGTCCTATGTAGCTATTTAAGTCTACCTTGCAGTTTGTTAAATGATTCGGGTTTGTCTAAGGTCCTATTAGGTCCTCATATTTGCAACACTTGTATTTTCGTGAAGGAGCAAGTATTAAAAAAAAAAAAGTTTGTGAAACCACTTTTAAATCAACTTGTACATAAGGCAACACTTACTCGTACATAGGCACATCCTTTTCCTTACAGTTTTGAACGCAAACACAAGTTTTCTACAAAAACACGAAAAAGGTACAGCAAGAATCATAACCACCAAAAATTTCGTTCTTATGAAATTTTTTTCAGAAAAATTCCGGCAATGTGGCAATTCACTTAGTTGGGGGTGACGCAAGCGCAAGAGATCCACACCTTCTCTACAAAAATATAGTCACCTGCGGCGCATCACCTTTTACCGTTGTAGGACCAGTATATTATCTTATAGCTATGTGGGTTTGAAGTAATCGATCCTTGTATTTTTTTAAAAGCGTAATGCCTTCCGGAAAGATTAAATTGCGAAAAATATTGTCAATCGTTTTTTTTGTAAAGAGGAGTTTCCTATTTTACTGAAAAATATACCTCTTATGGAACGAAATATAACGAAATATATATATATATATATATATATATATATATATATATATATATATATATATATATATACTTTTTATAAAACTTAGTCCTCTTCGATTTTTGTTGAGTTGAACTAACCAAAACTAACGTCTCGCTAATCATCCTGTTGGCTTCTTCAGAGCTCGATTCAACAAAAACCGACGCAGGAGGAATCTAGAAATTTTATAAAAAGTATTACAGTAGCCTGTGGAAGTTTCTTCGAAAAACAAAATGTTAGAAGTGACTTTCGGCCTTTGATATGATAAAGCTGATGACTAAAAGTGACATTTCCCTCACATTTGATGGATGTATAATTAGGTTTTTTACCAGTAGGAAGTGGGAAAAACGAAATAAGCACTTAGAAAAAAGTGAAATACATTATGGTATTGCATTTCTTTTAATATAATTAATTATCTTTATCTATATTATCTATATCTAGTACACAAACAGTATTAGGTAACAAAACAATCCAAAAAAATAACGAGTTTGTTGCTTAAGTATAGCCCAAAAGATAATAAAAATCAATAATAATAAAGAATCCAATAATTACATCTATTTTATACTTTGTTTCTTTTATTTTTTGTGTATTTTGAATTTTTATAATATCTTAGTTGATCAGTTAATAATTTAATTTGTTTCTTTCTGTTTTCTAACTTTTTTTTAATTAATGTATTACTAATATTAAGTGTTTTATGTTTTTTTAATAGTTCTTTATATAGTTGTTCACATGTGGAAGCGTTTGAAAGAGTATCAAGAGTGTGAGAGGTGTTTGCATCTACATTTTCTAATAAATTATCAGTGATTTGATTTACTTCAACCACATGTTCAATTGGAGTTTGTATGTCCACAGAAGTATCTTTAAATTGTGATAAAATTACATGTTTCTCACTTAATAAATTTGAAACAATCACTACTTTCTTCTTATTAAAAATTTGATGCTCACTATTTACTGATAATTTAGAATTTTTTGGTTCTGAAGGTTCCAACTCAAAAAGTTTTTGTGAAGGTACTGCATCTTGTTTTAATCGTTTCTTTATTGGCAACCCTGAAACAGAAATATGTAGATAAAGGTCTTCCATATTTTAAGGCTATACTTTTATAGCTATTTTTAATGTGAATTATATTGATCTAAAAAGCACAAATAGTGTAAATTTATTCTAAAGTAAAAATGTGAAAAATATGATAAAATTTACTGAATACATACCAAGTAATTCATTTCTCAAATCCCGTTTAAAATCCACATCCAGGAAGTGTTCTGAACAAATTCTGCTGTAGGCAATATTAAATTTGTCATTTCTATTGCACAACTGTACCCATTTTTTGCATGTAACAACTGATTTTGGAAAGCTATGGAATGTTACACCTGGCAAACGATTTTTGTAACTATTATTGCAGTTATACATAGCACACATATTTCCAGACATAGTTTTTGGTTATGTAGACTACTGCGAAAGTAAATTTATTAGTTTTAACAGAAGTTTTTATTTGCTCGTTTGCGAATTATGCACCAACACCACAAGTTTGACCCTGGAAAAACTAAAGATATTACAGAGTACTCGTACATTACATATTAATCAAATTACGTGTTTAGATTGAGTGGGCTGTAGTACGTGTACGCAGTTAGTCATACACACTGAGGTCATTATTCTTTGAATATATCTTTTCTTTTTCTACCTTTCTTGATTTTTATCACAGCGGCCAAACATACTTTTCTCAAAAAATACAATCATTGACAAAATTGATCAAAATTCAAATAAAAATCGTAAGCAAAGTGAATAAAGTAAATAAATACTTAAGTTTTTTACATGTGAGGCAAGTACAAGTGTGTAATTGGTTGCCTACTCCTAGGACAATGTTTCCACAGGAATTATAGGATCCAAATAGGTGGAAAAAGCTAAATCGTTTGGTTAAGTCACTTTACTAACAATACTTTGTTTTTCTTACTTGACGGGTTGGTACACATTTTGAGCATATGTACTGTACATCAATAGTAGAAGGCAGCGGAAGGAAATATTGTACCCGGAATGTGGGTTGTGTATTTTCATTACTTGCAAAGAAATTATTTATTTTCCTCAATTGTGAGTCAACAGGCCATTTTATTCACTATTTTTTACAAATGATTGTGGAAAAAGTTATTTTAAAAATTGTTTTTTTCACAGAACACCGATACATTTTTTTCGCCCAACTTGGCCTGTCAAACGTTGGGCTAGTAACATTTTGTTTTTGACGAAATTATATGGCGCCACTGATTAAATGCCAGCCTGTGTTTGATCTGTTGTCCCGGTTACGGTTTGTTGTCTAGTTGTTGTGGTTGTTTTGCAACCAAGTGACAGTTAAAGTGAAAACTAGGATTTTTAGGTCATAGGCGGAAGAAATTCCGATATGATGAACAACTGTTCATTCGATTATTGAAGTTTAAAACATTTGAAACATGCATCCGAGCAGAAGACGTAAAAAGCGGCCTAATTATGGTGTAAGAACTGTAGAAGTTGCCAGGGGCCCTAACGGATTCGGCTTCACCATTTCTGGGCAACAACCCTGTATTTTGTCATGTATAGTCAACAACTCACCAGCGGATCAAGCAGGACTGAGGGCTGGTGATTTCCTAATTTCGGTTAATGGAGTATCTGTTTCTAAAATAACACATGATGCAGTGGTCAGCCTTATTGGAAACTGTGTTGGTGCAATTAAAATGTCTATTGCAGAAAATTATTACTCAGACAGTAGCGATGAAGAGTTGGAGTGTGGTAGAATAGCAAGCAATAGAAAACCCAAATATATGCACAAACCTAAAGTTCATCATAGAGTTTGCAACAAAATATCTTCTGATCCGTGTGAAAAGAATATTGTAAAAATGCGTGATTGTTTGGAAAATCAAAATGGACCTCTAAATTCAAATATTTTCCATGAAGATACCTGTCCTAATGAATCCCAAGTTTTAAATGCAGTTGCTACAGAAAGTGGCCCAGTTGAATTTAAAGCTATTGTAGGATATTTAGGCACTATTGAAATGCCCAAACAGCTGATGCCCAATTCTCGTTTGCAAACGGTATGTAGTTGTATAAGGAAACTGAGACAAGAGAAACGATCTCCAACTCCGGTGCTAATGACAATCTTACCAACTTGCTTGACATTAAAAAACTCATCAAATAATATTCTTGCTATATACCCAACTAATAGGGTGGTTTATGTTGGGTCTAGTGTAGAAAAAGACTCTAGATATTTTGGCTTAGTAACAAGTGCCATAAATGATAATAGAAATGAGGATTGGCAGGAATCCAAAGATGTAGAAAGTGAAATCGACATATCAAATAGCTGCCATATATTTGTTGTTGATTCAAAAATTGTAAACCATCATCTTCATGCAAATATTGCTGAAAACTTTAAAATTGTTTGCACAAATGATGGTCTTACAGACACATGTCTAGAGTTTCCACAAAACGCTCTGTACATTATAAATGTCATTCAAAGTATGTATAAGTTACAAAGTGATTGCCTGATGCACAGAAATGACCCAAATTTGCCAGTAGTTGCCAATTCTCCACAGCCAAGTGCATCTAGTAATTCAGATTCGGGTATAGGATTTAGAGATGATTGTGGCAATGTGAGTGACCGTATTTTGGTTGTTGAATTTCCACAGCACCATCCATATCCTATTTTGAATACTAAGAATCGACCTCAAGGGATAAATGGGTCAGAGGGTTCATTAGATGCTCTCGAGTTGTCTACGGGAAGGGAGAATTTATACAATAGCATTCATAATAACACAACATGCAGCCCTATAAAAGGAAAAGTCAGCAAAAATGGAAATGTAGAAGTAGGGCAGTTGAATGATGTAAAAAATATACGAGCCTGTGAGAAACGAAATAGACCAGAAAAACCTGATTGTGTCCAGAAAGAAAGTCGTTTTTCGAGGCAATACAATTACCTTCATTGTAGGGCAATTATTGGTGCCATCAATGCAACAGTTATTTCAAATGACAATCAACAGGAACTGGCATTAATAGATACCACATCACACTGCAGTAAATATGAATCTGAATGCCATAATCCACAAGTGCAAAATTCAAAGATTTCTGAAGTTGAAGATTCTGATACTTTTCGATTGCCTTTACAAGTAAAAAAAGTAAAAAAAAAACTAAAATCTGCCAAAAGTTGTGAAAATATTATGGGTCTGGAGGGCGACAAACACAGTGGAATATTAACTTTTGATGGATCTAAAGTTAGTCTAGATGAACTAAATAATTTTGAGTCATTTGAGAAGTGTGGGTATGGAAGTTTGCAAAATTTGTGTAAATTTCAGGAAATGGAATGTCAAAAAAGGAATAATGCTCAAAGCGAACCTGATATAAGGATTGATAGGAACGGTTACTTGGTAAGTGAACAATAATTCAAGAAATCTATTTTATTTTTGAATTTCTTTTTTTTACTACCCAATGTGTTTTGAAAATTTTGATGAGTTGATGAGTTTGTTGCTATCAGAAAAAAAATCATCGGTTTATATCTATACAGGAGAGCATACATGTTTATTTTTGGTTTTATTGTAGGTTGACAAGTTGCTGGGTGGTGTTGAAATAAAACTGACAACATTTAAACAAACAATGCTAGAGGTTTTTTATTTTTTTTTGTCCAGAAATTATAAAAATTCTATTTACAAACAAGTACTAATTTACATTACTGTTTAAACTATACAACAATGTTCTTCCTGATGTTTATTTTATATAAATGAAACATTTAAACTTCCAGGTGCAAGAAACATTTATACCATTTCTCAATTCTCTTGCACCTGCCCCAAATTTCATTTCCGATTCGCGAGCTTGTGGAAAACTCGTTAAATTCCTGTGTGGTAGGCAAGGTCGGTGGTGGTGGAAAGGATCAATTTATTAAAAAATAGTACTGCTTCATAGTACGAAAGCGTTGAAAGGGCATCAAAAATGAAATAGGGACTTTAGTTTAATAGGACGAAATTTTGAGGATCAAGTCACAATTTCTGAGTTAAGTCATAATTTGTGGAATATAAATAAAAATTTCTGAAGAATAACTCAGAATTTTTAAAAAATAGGTAAAAATTTCCGACATGTCTATCGAAAGGGATAGTGTTCATCGAATTATCAGATATACAGGGTGATTTATAAAGAATGGACAATCTCTAAACTGCCGCACATGCCGCACATGCCGCATACAAATGTAGTTGGTTGGGTATCAGAGGTATAGGGAGTTAATAATTTAAATTTAAAAAATTAAATTTTGTTATTAATGGTGAAAGTTTTTTTGGTATTAGAATAAAAATTGGCAGTTCTAGGTTTTTTGACATGACAATTAGGTACGGATTTGAAACTTACTTGGACGTTGCTCCTAGGGGGCGCTAGTGTCACTGTATTATATAGATAAATTGAATCATATTTTTTACCTGTCGAGTTGAAACATGGCGAAAATCTGAAAAAATATTGAGTTTTTCATTATTTATGAATTACCCTATATATCTGACTATTTTTCAGAAATTCTCGTTTTCCAAAAATTCATTTTTTTTTCTCAGAAATTCCGACTTGGCTCAGAAATTTTGCCTTAAGTTAGAAATCCTGACTTACTCCTCAAAAATTTTGCTTATTAATATAATGCCTATTTTGTTTATTTTTATTGGCCTTTCAGCTAGCGAAAAGCATTGCTTATTTCTCTTAGGCCCCGTTAAACTATGCTGTTCTAACTTCTACTTTCACGCGCATAAAACTAGCTCTATATTCGTTACAAACTGTTGACAACAATAGAAGTCTGAAATCGAAAAAAACAATTTTGGCACGGGAAGCGAAATCAGTCTAACTTATTATCCTCGAATGCCTGAATACCTACTTCGTTAACTATGGTTCAACATTTACTCTAAAACGGTGTAACCCCATAAATAACAAAAAATAATATATTCCTTATATCGGCATAAATTAATGACATACAGAGAAGAGGTCAAGATTTCGTACCAAACTAAACATGAGTAGTAACGGCATTCAAAATATTTAATAAATAAATCTCGATACCTACTTAAAAACCAATACCCAGTAATGCTGTGAATTTCTTTATTTGTTAGAAAACAAATTATAGTAACTGGAATTTGTACTTACTTATCCACCCACAACTGGATATGAAAAGGTGACCTGGGTTCAGAAATATTAAATAATACGATTCTGATATATAAAAGTAGATTAAATTAAATAATCTTCGAACTCCCTGAATTTTGTCAATATGCTTTCAGTGCTTAGAATAAAATAAAAGACATATTTTTACAAAAATACGATATACTATTATGAGCCGCCTTAAGTGAATCACGCCACTTCAGCGTATTCTACTAATTAAAGTGAATTTTCCCCTACCCGGTCGTGTGCACTAACCGAGGAAACTCTACTAGTGGGCTTCCAAATGACTCTCATTACGAGTATTTTGCAAATTTATAAATTAGATTGAGGGATTTTTTATTTAATGTTATTTATGAGTACAAATATTGGATATGCTTCAGGAGATGTAAGAATTTAAAAACATTTTTATTAGAAAATAAATTTATAACATAATCATAACTATAACTGTAAAATTTTAAATATTGACTTAGGAATTATTACTAATGCTGATACTATTTCAGTTGCCACAACAGACTAGGGATATGTTTTATTAGACAAAACACAGAGTTTTTGATACAAACCCTTCAATATACAAATACGAAAATGACCTTATAAAGTTAATAATTTTAAACTTAGCGGTGATTTAACAGGAATTGAAGTCGTCTGTAATTTCAGGTAGAAAAGTTCATATACATGAACAATGTGCCCTGAAAGTCTTTAAGGTACAGGGTCTCATTTTTTTTAATGGGTCACGTTCTCGATATCGTCTTGGGTGACATCACTCCGGAACAGTTAAAGCATGGAATTACTATTTTATTTATCATTTTATATTTGTTCCTAAGATTCCAACCAATTTTCAGGTTTGGTTTGAGTGTTGCGTGAACCATGGGAATTGTTTTTTTTTTCATTTCTAAATTTAAAAATCTTTAAATAGTAACCTTATTAAAAGTTTTCTTCATTATGATAATTAATGTGATATCGTATTATGTAATAGGGGTTAGTATTATTTACACAATGTTTCGCAACAGTTTTCCCAATTTGAGTTTTATTAGTTGAAGAACACTAGTTTTAAATGCTAAAATTGCGCATTGCACATAGAAACGAAAATATGTAAGAAAAAGGATAAATAGAGGGGTAAATAAACATTTCCGACCAAAAAAGCTTGTGAAATGAAAAATTCTGCATAGCGAGTATCTTCAAATCTTTTACGGCCTGCGGAAAATATGAATTATAATAAATTAAATAGTGGTGGTATTATAACCATTAGCTTTTTGATTATCATCATAATATAAAGGGACTAGACTTTCCTTTGTTCGTCCCTTGACCCACTAAAAAATCGCAATGAACGCTTTGAATTCCGGAATCCGGTACATTTCAACTCGCACTATCGGATTGTTTATTAGAAGTTCCCGCGACTGAGCTGGCGTGTTGATACACCAATTGTTTTGAAACCGTCTGTGCCAACCGCGATCCGGAGTGCGCGTCCGTCCATTTAAATTATTGTTAATTGCAATTGTAAATTGAAAACAATTTATTTTAGGGTGTGTTGCGGCGTGAATATCGCTGCTTGGAACGGCGGTTGTCGATTCTGACGCGAACGAGAAGCGGTTTCCGCGATTATTTCCTAAAATTCGCGCGTGTTTTCGTTTGGTTTCCATATTTTGAAATAGCGGTGCCGTGACATTTATTACAATGTGCGACGATCGTGTGGAATGTTCCGCAACAATGCGGATAATAAATTAGTGAGGAAATCATGGAAACATGCTCGTAAGTTTCTCTGTATTGCTAAACATAAATTCGAGGCAACGTGTTGCCCTCAAATTCCTCAACGTTTCGTGGCCTAGATTTGCCGGTAAAAGCAAACATCCGCCAAAATCCCAACGCTGATTGCAAAACAAACAAAACATTAGAGAAAGAAGAAAAAAATAGCAAATAAAAAGTAAGTAAAAGTAAGTAAAATGATTTTAGTAGTTTTGAAAACGAATTTCATGGAATTATCGGTGATTGTAAATTTTACGAAGTTTTGCTTATTAATGTAATAATACAATTATTTATTGTTCTTGTTAATTATTAAGTATCGGCATTTTTTAATATTTGATTGGAAAGGTAAGCTAGGGGTAGCTAGGTTATTCTATTCTGTGATAACCTGGGGTGATAATTCTTAAAAATATAGTAAAATTGTAACTTTATTCTTCTGATAAGTATAGGTACAGAAGAGCTTGTTATACACGTAAATGTTGAATACAGAATACATATAAGAAAACGCATAACTAATTAATTATTATTAACTGAGATTAAGATATCACTTGTTAGCTTTATATAATTTACAAAAGAAAATGTAAAGCGATTGGTATTATAATAAAAATAATAATAATAATTATTATTATTTTCTAGGTTAAAAATGTTCTGTCTGATCTTTTTTTGTTTAAAATGCCTTGACAGGCTCTACCTACATCTTTTACTTTAATTGTTCAAAGAAACTTCCACAGGCTGTTGCAATACTTTTTATAAAACTTCTTGATTCCTCCTACTGTGGTTTTTATTGAGTCGAACTAGCTAACGTTTCGCCAATTATCCTGTTGGCTTGTTCAGAGCTTTACTGAAACTGTTTCGCAGTTTACTTTTATACTGTTTGAGGGGGACGGAGCTAAATGAGGGGCATAAACATGTGGTAAAGAATACATTGGAGGGACTGGACGAAAAATATCAACTAGGCTCAAAGAACATTAAAAAACATTGAGACTAAGACAAATAAACTCATCCGCAGGTGCAGGTCTCTACTACCTGTCACCAATATGGGAATTAGTCATCCGAGACAGTGTTTATGCCCTTCATTTAGCTCTCCCCCCCCTCACCCCCTCCAACAATATAAAAGCAGGTACAGTCAAGCTCTGAAGAAGCCAACAGGATAATTTTCGAAACGTTAGCTAGTTTGATTCAACAAAAACCGATGCAGGAGGAATCCAGAAGTTTTATAAAAAATATATTTTACTTTTATTGCTAAGTATTGAAAAATATGTGTGGCGAAGTGCTATATTTCCATTATTTATCATTACTTCGAAACGATGTTTTTAAATTTTTATATATTTTTGCATTTTACGATGGCTCCAATGTGTATATGGTACCGTGATTGTTTTTTTATCTTATATAGTCAAATGCATTTCTAAAAGCTTAGTAAAGCGCCTAAGTAGTTATTTCATTAGATACATAACTGTATCTAACCAAATTATCGTGTTTAGCTAAGGCTTTTCAAAATTTATAAAAAATCCTTAACTTATCACTATCTGTAGTGAACAGGGAATATAAAATCAAGTAGTACATTAGCATTTTAAATTTGCATTATCGATTTATCACTTTTCGTTACTACTAAATTGTTTTCCTAAACTAAAATCGTAAATTTGATTAATTATTGTTTTTATTTACCAAAAATGAGTCGTTAAAACGAACAAAATTGTAAATAAACTTAAAATGCTTACTTAAAAAATTTGCCAAATCAATTCCTAATTGATCAATAATCTTACTAATGCCTTACACAGTTCAACACCACACTCAAAATCATAATTGATATTTCAACACAGTTCCAGTAACAAATCTTGAGAAAGAGATAGAGAATGAAAACAGAAAATATCCCAATTTGTTATTCTACCATTTTATCTTTTTTGGGATTGCTTGATTTTGTATTTAGGAACTTCCGCAAAGATTACGTGCTTGGTGATTTCTTTTTTTGTTGCAACTTTTGATGTCTAATGACTGTTTTATTGTTGTCTGCATCGCTAACGACGCAGTTCTCTCAATGTCACCTTTGTTGCTTTGTGGCATTTGCAGTTTTGTAGAGGCATAGTGGACTTTAACACCTTGTATCTCATAATCTAGTAACATTTGCATAGGCAAGTTGGCTTAATCGTCATAATTACTTGTAGTATCTACAGTTTCTGAAATTTGCTTTCATTTTGAATTACCCTGTATTAGTTATAATAATAAAAACAAAATCGAATCGGTAAGCTTTAATTCAATGTTCATATTCTAGAAATCGACTACATGAATGTGGTGCAAGACAGTATTTCAAAATTCGAAGCAAATCTCAAAAATCTGAGTATTTTTTTATCTTTAAAAGTTGTTGAAAAACCTTTCAAGAGACCATTGATGAAAAGTATGTGACTAAATTCTAAACTTCCGATCTCCGTTTTTTATTTTGTTTACCAGTTGGTAGGTGGATATCAGAAACCGACGCAACTGCACAATATCATATTTTTGATTGCGGGGCGCCGCTTTCGCGTCACTTCGACGAATGGAATGGCGTTAAACGCCAATAAACATCATTGAATTAATTTAAATTGTATGTACTTAATGTAACGCGCGTCCAAAGTGCACCAAATTAAATAAACGATCGCAAGATATTTTAATATTCTAAGCCCTGAATTAGATGTACCAATGAAACCAGAAGTCCTGTGGTAATTAATCAAGTGTATACAAACGGCTCTTTATTTTAATTTTTGTTTGTTAGTATACACTGTGATTGCAGTGGTGATTATTTATATTTTGTTAACATACCTGGCCGTTGTGAACGAGTATGGGCTTATTATATAAAAAGCACTTAAACGCCAGTTTAGATTAACTGCTAGTAAAAAAATCCAATAACAAAAGTTTTTTCGTTAAACGTAGGTTATATCACCCATAAGTATATACAGGGTTACTCAAAAGTCGCGCAACGGCCACATATCTCGGGACTTATTAGACTTAGTGTACGGGGGTTTCTAATTAATCTGGTTTAAATGATGATATAGGCGACGTTTTATGTTTTTTTTCCTAAGCCGCGAGACTTATTTCAAATGGAAAGGGTATGTTTTTATTCCATTTTTGGATTGTTCTTTAAATTCTAAATATTTTTCATATAACAAAAAAACCAAAATAATTAATGATTTAATTTGAACGAATTGGTAAACTTAAATACCAATAAAAATATTGGGTTTGTAAAAGACCGCCCAGGAACAGGGCGACCAAAAACTAAAAGAACTATGAAGAATAGTTCACAAAGTAGTTCGACGATACATAATCAGTAAAAAAATGTTGACAAAAAATAAGTATAATAGAAGCTCCTTCAGGAATTGTCTGAAGCTGATAGAGATGATGAGGAAAATTTTTGTTTGAATAGTCTTGGTTAGTACCGAATTTCCTCAAAAGTTAAAAAATGTATGTTAGAACATTGTCAAGTAGCAGGAGGACGTCAATTTGAGCATTTATTAAAATAAGTACCTTCCTTTTGAAATAGTTTTTATTGTTATTTAAGTTTAAATCTATAATTATGTCGTTTATAAATTAAATTCTAGTTTATTTAAATAGTTTTTATTGTCATTTAAGTTTACCATTTTGTTAAAATCTATAATTATGTCGTTTATAAATTAAATTCTAATTTATTGATTAAATAATTAATTATTTTTGTTTTTTGTCATTCTTGCAAAAATGGTCTAATATTTCCTGAGATATATGGCCGTTGCGCTATTTTTGACTAACGCTGTATAGTTTTCGCATTTTGATGCTTTTTTGTATAAGATTTTTAACTTGTTTAGCCTAGCTGGTATAAAAATGACCGTTAATTTTTTGATTTAGTTTCAGTTTAGTCTACAAAGTCTGCTTTTTCTTGTGAAGTCTATTCATTGGGTTCCTGGATAGCTAAAACATTAAAGGACCTGTGATATTTAGACATTTTTTATTGGCTCGAGTTTACTTTCTCCCATTAATGGGATTGAAAATAAATTGGAGGAGCCAATATAACAATTTCAATTGCATTCAGCAGTAATTGGTAATAGTATAAAAAAAACGTCAAAGCAAAAATGAAGTCTACATATCTCGAGAACGGCTTTTACTCAAGATCATCAGAGAGACAAACGTATTTTTTTACTTATAAATTTTATACAAGAGATGCGCAATCTGGAAATCAATCAACATTAAAAGCAAAGTCAAATCTTATGTGCCTCAAAACTTCAAAAAATCTCAAAAATGAAGACCTAGCGGACCTATATGAACTTTTTGGATTAGAATTAACAAAGAAATAATTCCTTAATTAAAGTTAAGCTATCTGTTTAAGCAACACTGTGGTATCTCGTTAATATTAAAAAATTCAATTGTTTTTTAATATTTGTGTTAGTTTAATTTTTTTTTGTACATCCTTACACGTATAACCAAAACTAACGACTTTTGCTGACAACCCCAATTATTGTGCACTTACATATATATTATATACTTATAATAATAATTGTATACTTGCTAATTATTTCAGCCTTATTCAGTCATTGTTTATTTTCAAAATGCATCGAATAATTATTTTCTTATTGCTGAAGCGATGGTGATGGTGACATTAAATACTGGCAGAGTAAATAAGTTTCAAAATTAGTATAATGACAATAGCTTGAGCAGTGTAAGGAACGTATTTATGTCGTACACATGACATGGCTCTATACGTTATTTTTTCGTCCTGTTTTTTAATTAAATTTCTACACAACACATTCTTACGCTTCGTATCTCTTCTCTTTCCAATTGCACTGAGTGCATTTAGACCCTCCTTGGATAGCAAGCTTTGTTTGATTTTTGCCAATGCCTTAACAATACCTATCGCTTCCTCCAGCATCCCCTTTATAATTTCTTCTATTCATCCTGTCGAATCCCGTATTTTAAGAGTTTAAGAGAAACTCGAGGAGAAACTAGAAAATAGAGATTTTTTTAATTGCTTAGTTCACTTGTAATATATTCTGGTTTACGGTTTAAAACAAGTTCATGAAAGTTTAATAATCAATTCAATCGTATTTTTTGCAGGATAAGCTGGTGCAATAAATAAATGCTAACGAAACAAATTTCGTTGGATTACTGGCCTGTAACATTTCTTACGATCTCGCTGATTATAAATAATTAAAGTAATTTTAGTAAAAACACTTGGTCTGCTATCTAAATTATGCAATAACCTTGCGGTTGCGTCATTAAGTGCCATTATGTGTACTTGAGAAATTATTTCCGCAAAAAACGGATGCCTAATTTGCACAATACCAATTTGAACTATTAACGTATTTTTCTCTATACGGTCTTTGTATTTTTCTCGCAATTTTCATGCTTACTAATCGTTAGTGTCCATTTCATAAATTTGTGGTTTAGGCAGGTATGCTGAAAAAACAAATCTTTCGAGCCAAATGTATAAGTACCATAAAAACAGTATCTGTGCTCAAAGGATGGAAATGCTGTATAGCCTCGTAGTATTGTTACTTTTTTAAATCGACAAAAATGTTGGTTTGATTTGGTTGGTGAGTTGGTCAAACCGTGAAATTAAAGTTTAACGAAAATGAAAATGAAATAACAAAATAACAAAGTTACTGACTGGCAAGCGAACAGCGCTTCCCTTTTAGAGAGCGCACCGCCACCTTCGCACTATATTGGTGACAACTGCGACCTCAATCCGCTTCTCGTACCCGCAGCCGGCCTGTCTCAGCCCCTTCGGCTCGCTTGTTACAAATTTCATAAACGCCCTTCTAGTCACAAATAATAATATTCCCTGAAGATTTTAACAATTTTTGGCTGATAATGAACTCTAGTATGGAAAACTGGAATAAGATGAATGATACATTCGAAATTACATCAAAATCAATCCTGCAAAACTTTGTTTTTAAAACACGACGATATTATTGGTGCATAATTTAATTCTACGTCGATTGGCTGTACCTTGCTATATCCATTTTAGATGGTTTTGCAGTTATTACATATTTTTTCACTTTTTTTGTTTTTTTAAAATTAATTTCAAAAACCCACTGCTCAGAAATATTTGAAATTCGGGAATTTTCATCCCTTTTAGGGAAATAAAGCAATTTTTGTTTTGGTTGATGCTATATGAAATGACGCTAGTAAAATTATTGCATATAAGCATTTGTTTTTGCAGTGTGATAAAACCAACGAAGGAATCGTCTACAACAAAGGTGGCCCTGCGGGCGGGCCATCGTCGTGGGCGACATCCTTCGAAAAATTACTGGAAGATCCTGTAGGGTTGCATTCATTTGCTGTAAGTAAACAGAGTTGTAATTTTTAAATATGACTTAAATATATTTCTAAAATATTAGTGAGCAAACCTGTATATTTTTGAATCATTGAAGCACACTTGGTATTTTGCTAGAGTTTTATTCAAAATACAGAGTTTGTACCACGGACGGGGCGGCCGTAATACCGGAAACAAATGCACACTGGGAGTTGTCAAATTGTACATTTGGTAGTCATTAGGTGGAGTTTTGATTTTTAGTCTTTCATATAAATAGTTTGGGAACAATTTGGCAATTATTTAAAGATATTTGTTTTCTGTATTACAGGCCACCTTCCAAAGTCTATTTCTTCAAAGTTCAAAACTTCTATTTTTGCTGCTATGTTTTTCGAAAGGTGATTTTAAGTTCTTTTCAATGATCAAAAAATAGGATGTAGCATATAAAAATCGATTTTTCGGTTGATAACTTATAAAATATTAGTTTTAAAAATATTTCACACACATACACACACACACACATACACGCACACGCACACACGCACAATTTTACATAACAAGAAAGTTACAGCTATTTTTTAAACATACACATTTTTGAAAAAAAAAACTTATGAAACGGTGTTAGATATTCATGTGCGGTTTTTACCAGTATATTTTTTTGTGAAAATCGAGCTCTAAACACCGACAGCATTTATGGCCTATTCCTAAAAGTGTCCAATTTGGCGCACCCAGTAATCATAAAAATGAATTGAATGAAACTTTTTCTCGTGGTTTGAGATATACAATTTTGTTTGCCAAAAACTAATCAAAACTAACTAAATATAGTAGAATTTGATATAATGCTACAGAGTAATATCAAAAAATTATCCGCCTTTTAAAAGGCATTTGTTATGAAATTATTTTTTATTCGGCAAAATTAAATTAAATTAAAAAAAAATGAAAATGTCAAAAGGCAATCGAAATTTCAAGATTGCGAAGGCAAACTGTTTTAATACAGCAGTTTTTACATTATTTACTTAACTGTCACTAGAATATCATATCAGTAAACATGTTTTTTCCACTTTGTTAAGTTAATTAAACGCCGAGGTAATCGCTACTAGTTAAAAATATTCAATAACGACTATCTTTAAATGACGACAGTACAAAGTAATCTTTATTTTTTGTAAAAAATAGAAATCGCTATATAAGATGTTCTGTATAACTAAAATGATTATATATTATCTTTAAAATAAAACGGTCGTTTGGCAAAATATTACTTTTCTACTTTCTATGTTAGCAACCAAAATTATGAGATGGTTAATATGTTTAATATTACGAGACAGCTATAAGCTTTAGCTATAGGAGTGTCTTCATGTTATTTAATTTCAAAAATACAAAAAAATTCAAGAGTTACAACCTAATGAACTGGATAACCGCGTTTTCGAAATAAGCAGTACGTTTACAAGATAAAATATATTTGCTTGAAATTATGAATTAAAAAAATTACGGCCTTAACTGTTACTCAGTTTGTATTAATTCTGAACTTAACCGCAATTAAATATACAGGAAATTAGCAATTCACTAATGGAACATTGACGCAAATTGTCTCAATTCGGTCGATATGAGGCCATAAATTCGACATTGTTTACAGTTAAAATCGATTAGCCCTCTATATACAGTGTTCCCATAATGTTCGTCACATATGGGATTTTTTTTTAATCGTTACCGATGTTAATTTTTTGCGCTATCACTTTCTTCAAGTGACTTCGAGTTTACTTTACTGATGTCAAAATAGAATTTTAGGTTATCGGACATGCATGGGCAAATAAAAACAAAATCCCATATGTAGCAAACATTAGAGGGACACCGTCTGTTTGCCTAATAAAAGTATTGCATTTTATATATGTAGTTGATGTTTATTCTTGTATATTTATTAGTTTAGTTTAGTGACATTTTGATTTAAAAGACATATCTACAAATGATCACTACATTTAACACTAACTTTGAAATAATTGGGACCAAATCACGTCACATAAAATATTTTTTTCTGAAGCTCTAGGTCAAATTGCATACATAATTATTATATACATAAAATGAAATGTCCTCACAAAAATAAAGTTTTAAAATGCATTACATGTTTAAAATGTCTACAACACTATCAAGACCTCTTAAATTTTCTTCAGCTAGGTAGATCCTTGATTTAAAATGGAAATTTGTTTAATAGTTACACACACATATGGGTAACATGCTCCTAGTCCTAGTCTATGAATTGATTACGTTGGTCATATAAAAAATATTTGTCTTTTATTCAAAAATTTAAAAATTTATAATGCATAGTTTGTGATAATTTTTTTTCCAAATACATAAAAATTTTTAGTTTCATAATTACTTTTTTTTGCACTACAAAATGAACTTTTGTAGAGAAATGCCAAAAAATTATACCATACCTAAGCACCGCACATTATAGTATTCTAGTAACATTCAGGAAAGCCAATTTTTTCTTGATGCAGAGACTAGCATTATGTTGATACCAGGATAAGAATTCGTTAAGATTTTTAACTTTGTTTCATGTTTTTATTATTTAATCATTTCAGATCCAGTTTCTTATATTTTCATTTATTATTAATTAATGCCTTTTAAACTATTCTTTGGTTTTCTTCTTTTGCATACTTTCTTTCTCATTTTCAACATGAGCAAGATCATTAATATATATTAAAAATAGCAAAGGACCCATATGCTGCCCTGAGCAATACTAAGATTATTGGCTTCACTTAATTCTAAAAATACTTCCAAAGCTAAGTACCTGTATACCTCAAATATACATGTTGCCTAATTGAAATCAGCTGGCGGTTGTTGATAAATCCTGTAAGTCTAGAGCACATAACCATTTTAAATACAGTGAAACCTCTCAATGCGGCACCTCTATTAGGCGGACACTCTTGAAACGGACAGTTTTGCAACGAAATATTTGCCTACCCTTTTATCTGTAAAACAAACACCTTTAACCGGACACTCCATTAAACGGACGCGGACAACACTATCCTGACTTGAAAAAAAATACCTCTCTTAAACGGACGTGAACTTGTAATACCAGGACAACGCAATGCTACAATATGGGGGAATTACCTTTTTCATTTTTCATATCATATCGTATTATTCATTAGGCCGTGACTTCCAGTTTTATTTTGCAAGCAAATACCTGTAAGTGGCCACAATTTTTACAATGGCACCTACTAAAAAACTTCTTTCCCTGCGAGAAAAAAATGGAAATTGGTAACATTTCGGAAAAGGAAAATTTGTTGGGGCGGAAGCTCGCAGAAAAATTTAAAATCGGGAAAACTCAAGCGGCGGAAATTGTGAAAAATAAGGACAGCATTTGTGTACAGTGGGAGTCGGGAAGCAATATTGATCAAAAAAGAAATTTTGTAAAAACTGAGGGACTTCAAATTGACAAAGTGTGTCTTGATTGGTTTTCTCGGTTTGCGAGGTCAAAACATTCCAATATCGGGGCACTTGGTAAAGGCCAAGCCTCAAGAAATAGCGGAAAAACTTAATGTTCGAAATTTAAAAGCTTCCAATGGATGACTGAAAAAGTATCCACGGAGAATCAGAAGGTGCGAGTCAAGAAGATGTAAATGAGTTTAAAGATAAGTTGCCCACACTACTCCTGGGATATCAGCCACACGATGTTTACAGTCCCGATAAAACTGGCCTTTTCTTTCGAGTCTTACCTAACAAAACACTTGCTTTGAAATCCGAAAAATGTAATGGTGGAAAGCTTTCCAAGGAAGGACTTACAATTTTATTTTGTGCTAATATGGTAGCACAAGAAGATTTGCTCGTGATTGGAAAGGCTGCCCGACCTTTAAAAATGTAGCAATTAAAAATTTACCGGCAATATGGAAAGTTAACAAGAAAGCATGGATGACACGAGACATTATGAATGAATGGTTGTTTCAATTTGATAGAAAAATGGCCCTACAAAAGTGAAAAATTATAGTGCTCTTGGATAAAAGTAAAATTACAAAACATAAAAATCTTCTTGCTTTCAAATACGACATTAGTATGTCAACCTCTAGACTAGAGGGTATCATACAGAATGTTAAATTCTATTATCAAAGACGAATCAAGTAATATCCGCGTCAGATTTAGCAAAGTCTGTAAATATTTTAGAAGCATTTTATTTTAATAAGCCTGGCCTAAAGTTTCACGAGAAACTATACAAAATTGTTTCAACAAAGCTTGTTTTTAAAAAAAAAATGATGGAATGGGATGCAGAAGATAATATCCCACTAACTACGATACTTGAAATGGAACGATTTGGTATTGAAATGAACATAACGCAAGAAACTCTAGGAAACTATGTTGGAATCGACAATATTACAGCGACTGAACATTGAAGATGCAATTTAAAACATGAAACAACCTGAACCGGAAGAACACAGCGATCAAAAATATAATAGTGGGGAACCTAGCACAATTAACAGCTATAATGAAGCCTTAAAAATAATTAACAATCTGAAAGTTTATTATTATAATTTATTATCTAAAGAGAACTATATTGCATTTCAACACCTTAAAAATTTAGATCATTTTCGGTTCAGTTTGTTAAATCAAAAAACTATAAATATGCGTCAGACTAGTTTCTTAGAGTTTGTAAATAACTAGTTAAAGTTCGTTCACCTACATTTTTTTATAGTTATTTGTATGTTTTTGAAGAAATAAACATAATACATATTTACGATTTATGTTGTTTTTCTTTTTCATGCACCTCTAATAAGCGCACAAAACTAGAAGAAGCGTGGGTGTCCTGTTATGGGAGTTTTCACTGTATTTTTGAAAAGCTCGGTTAAAGACTTATGGCTCTATAATTACTGTCGTTAGCTTTATTTTTAAACAATGGTTTTGATATTTGCAATCTTTAATTTGTTATTGTTTAATTGTTCTGTTGATTTTTTCTTACATTTAAAATGCGTATTCCTAGGAATTCCTAAAGAAAGAGTTCAGCGCCGAAAACATCTATTTTTGGACGGCGTGCGAACGTTACGCGCGACTTCCCGCAGACTCCAGACGAACCGCCGAAGCTCAACGAATTTTTAAGCAGCACTTGGCGCTCGGCGCGCCGGAAGCGGTTAACGTCGACGCCCACGGACGCCAAGCGGCGGAACAGGATCTCGTGGACGCCGACACGAACTTGTTTGAAGTGGCACAAAAGCAAATATTTAACTTAATGAAGTTCGATAGCTATCCACGCTTCTTAAAGTCGCAACTCTACAAACAGTGTCTCGCCGGCGATACCGTGATCACCAAGTTTGATCCCAGGCAAGTCTCTCGCTTCTTTGCCATTTGCCTCTTAGGAGCGCGGACTGATAAGTCCCGGACCTTACAATGAAAACAACGTTTTTTATTTATTTTTTTGCTTTATTTTTCAACATAGCCCCATTTTTCATAATTTTGTTAAAACCTCTGAAAATATCCATTGACAGCAGTAATAACGCGTTCTCGTGGCTCTCAAATCTTAGTCCACAGGGCCTATTCTGGGCGCCAAGTCAGGAGCCGTGAGTGAGGAAGCAATTCGAACTTTAATTCGTAACTTTTAGCTGATGCAACGATCGAAGGGTGTGCTGGTGCTGGTCATGATAAAAGAAGATTTTTTTTTTCGCCAAATATCGTCTTTTTTCTTTATTTCTTTGCTCAATCGATGCGATAAATAGTAGGTAGTAATAAAAATAAACAATTCTCCCTGCATCCCAAAAAACGCTTGCTAAAATTTTGTTATCTGACAAAATTGCCTTTGCCCTCTTTGGAGCTGGTTCACTGGTTGCTCCCTACAGTTTTAACTGAGTTTTTATTTTCAGGAATGTACTAGCCCATACATGTCTCATCCGTAGTAAATCGAAGCAACAATTCAAAGGATTTGGTTTATAGGGTGTTAAATATTCATTTGAAACAGTTTTCATTTTCAACTTTTGCTCTGCGCCGCAACCATCTTGGGTGGACCTTCCTGATGTACAAAATGTTATTTAAAATTTTCCAGCGCGCTATTTTTATGTTTTGCCAGTCTTCGTTTACTCAGATAATTTTGATCTGCGGTCATCATCACTGTTGTGTAACATTCGATGCGTCTCTTTCGATTGGTCTGTAAGAATAATATCCGAAATTTGGATTTTCCGCCATTGCAGCTCAAATTATGACAATTCGCACTTCCTACAAGTTCTTGCTGTTCTTTTAAAACAGTGTTTTTTTCGGGGGGCTAGGCGGACTTTTCCAAATTTTTAAATTTTTCTTGAAAAGAGATTTCCCATTTATATTGTCACTTTTTCTGTTGCTAGTAAATTTTTTGCATGGATTTGTTTCCCATCCCAATTGTCGCATAAAGAAGTCAATGGCACCTAGAAAATTACTAGATTCATTTGAATTCTATTGGTTAAAGTCAGGAAAGATAACACTATTTTGGCTAGTTGATTTAAAAGTTCCTTTTGCTTTAATATTGCAATTGCTGGTTTTACATTGCTATATGGAGCAGAACATTTTTTCAGTTTTGCTCTTTGCGACTTTCATTCTATAACTGGTTAAAATATTTTATTTTCACTTAAATTAACCAGGCATTTATTAGGTTATATTGATTTTGAAATATGTTGATACAGTTTCGAATAACGTCGCTATATGTAATTAATATTAGGTTGGCTCTACACACCGGTATCAATTCGACCCCGACTAGCAAACTGAAAAAGTCATTAAGCAATGCGGAGGATCGTCGTCGTAAATCCTTATTGCCATGGCATCGTAAGAACAACAGTAGCCATCAGAGGTCGAAATCACGAGATCGGGAAGAATCGTCTTGCCTACAAAAATACAGCAATAGTTATGGCGCCGATTATGATCATCAGCGCACGGCCGACCTTGAGGGAGGCATACACTCGAGCCAATCGTCTTTGACGTCCCTAGATTTTGCTCTCTCCAATCAAGTAAGTGTTATAATAGAAAACTGACAACAAATTAAAAACATAGTGGAGCAAATGAGAAGATTGAACTTACTAAATTCGTTGTGACTATATTTTCGAATAAAGAATGCAGCAAATTAAAATTAGACTCAATTAAATTAAATTAAATTTGGGCATTCCTATAAGTTTAGGAAGTTGATTCCTAAACTATAAGTATTCAATTCAACTCCGAAGTCGATGTCTCAAAAATTATTATTTCTAAAATGTTGCACGTGTTTCGCCCACACGGCCATCATCAGACCTATAAAATCATTTTTTTTTAAAATATTAAAGTAACTTTCATAAATTAGGAATACGCATATACAAAAACGTCAAGTCAAACTGAAACGTGAAATAAGAAATGTTGCGTTTAAGAAGTAAAAAATATAAAAACATTTAAAAAAGAAAACATCATCAGACTTATAAAAGCAATTTTTTGAAATAATAAAATAACTTGCGTAAATTAGTATATATTATATAGTATATATAATATAGTATATAATTATTTATACGGACATACCAAGACGCTAATTGAAACGTACGTAGACACAAATTGGAATGAGAACGAATCCGTTTGATTTTACCGGGAATTGAAAAATGAAATTAGAAATGTTGCGATCAAAAATTAAAAAACATAAAAATATTAAAAAAAAACTAACAGGGTTACACTGGAGATGTAATCAAGGATAGGACTCTTCTTGGCTTTGCTGATTTACATCAATGATGTATTTAATTTTGAGCCTACATTAATTTTTAATAATATAAACTGCAGGTCTCCGGTGTAACCCTATTAATCGCAACATTTCTTATTTCACTGTTTAGTTTGAGTTGACGTTTTTGTATATGTTTATTCTTAATTTATGTAAGTTATTTTAATATTTCAAAAAAATTGCTTTTATGGGTCTGATAATGGCCGTGTGGCCGTAACACGTGTAACATTTTAGAAATAATAATTTTTGAGACATCGACTTCGGAGTTTAATTTAATCTTTATAGTTTTGTGAAACCAGGCGATGGGCTATTTGTTTTAAGTTGACTCCTATATCAAAGAATGATATATTCTACAGAGTTTATTACTATGAAGCGTTGTGTAATGTACTGGTCAATAATTTATAGAACGCCAATGTTCAATGATAAATAATGTAGTTCCTACCATGTTTATGTGTTTTTTTTCTATTTCATGGTTTTCTAATAACCAAGAAAGTTCTGTACTCCATTTAATTTGTAGTATCCCACAAGGCACTCGACCTAAACTGTAGCTCTTGCTTGCTGATTTATATAAATGGAAGAATGAGGTGTTCGCGTTTTAATCAGTTTATTTAAGGATATAATTCTTACTGACATCATTTAAGCCCGTTCTCACTTGGTGACTTTTCATAAAATTGCATTAATTTTTATTTCGGGCACTCGCAATTTGAAATGTTTATAATAAAGGTTTTACCGAATTTATTTGTGAAAAAAAGAAAACTTTTTCATTTTTATATGCAACCATATGCAACACAAGAACTTACCATTATTAAAAACGTTTATTAAAACTAACATGATATTATTAGCATGTAGCCTACATAAACAAATTTGTCACCACTGATTTCAGAGAAGGATAAACGATTGAAGTAATTTTACAAAGTACCCGTTAACAAATAATTTAACCTCAAAAAACCCAATCAGGTAGAAAAATTGAGACATATAAAACAATTTCTGACTACACTTATCTACCATTAGCATTAATGTATAAGTATATTATATATTCCCGCCAGGTTAACGCTGGTTATTTTGTTGACAATTGTTGAAGTTTTATATATAAGTGGAACGCTGCTCGGGCAGAACAGTGACCGAACTGCAAAAATTAGAACTATACTAATACTGCCTTTAAAATTTTGACTACTAAGTGAACGGCTGCTCTGTTTACAACAGACATAAAAAGAAAACAGAAACATTGTGTTTATTATTAATTCAGCAAAAAAAAATTCACCAAGCCCCAAGTTCTGGTTTCAAATGGGCCACCCTTGATAGTGTATTTCATCAAAAGCGTATGATCTCATAAATCGATATGAAAATTGAAGAGCTCAATTTATGTCTCGTTTTAATGGAAAAGAATATCAGAAGTGTGATGGTGTCCATTTTTGTCAATATATTTTTTGTTATTTGGTGAAGTTGTAATTTTAACATTAATAAACATTCCAAAAAAACTTTTTCTTATAAAGTTTTTACATTCTCTAGGTTTATTAGTGACATTAATAGATTATTTCATCCGTCATTGCAGTTTTCTGGAGAAGTGGTTATGGAAGCAAGGTAATTCCCCTGCATGTGATGTGGTGTGTCTGTCATATTTAATAATTTCCTTATACCATCAAACCGGAATTTCAATAAAGAATTTCTTGTAGGAGAATTGTAATCAAATGTTGACTTCATCTGCCTACATCAAAACAGCTCTGTGCCGCGTGAGACTCAGTAGCGGTAGCACCACTGTAGTACAAATTAAGGAGGACGAAACAGTACAACAACTAGTTCAAAGACTGTTGGATAAACGAGGACTAGTCTATTCATCTTTCGAAGTTTTTACAAATAAGCACCCGAAGGTAAGAAAGAATGGGTAGTCCGTTTTGGTATAGAATTTATTTTCGTTTAGGCATTAAACATATCGGAGTCCTCGTTAAAACTTGCGGGTTGCGAGGTGACAGTCGAGCAGAGGGTTGTTTTTAAGCTCGATCTCCCTAACCGCAAAATAATATCGGTCAAGTCGAGGTATTCGAAAATAATTGCGGACGTTTTGAGGCCTACCTTGCACAAGTACAAATTTAACCTAGAACAAACCAACGTAACTCGAGCTGGCTGTCCGATCGATATATCTTTACCTGTGACGTCAATCGATATGGACCGACTTAATATTTCTTTAAAAGAAGGTAAGTTTATCTACTTTGTTATTGTTTATGCTTAGCTGCATATGTAACGAATGGACAAGCTTTAAATCGAAAGCGCAGGTAATAGAGCAAAATTATTACATTTCCGGACCTTATTAAAAGACACTGTTAGCTTTTTAAATCGAAAAAAATTTGTTCGGGTTTGTCAAACACGATAATGAAACGAAAGTCAACATTTATTTCGTTCGAAATAAATGTTGAGTTCTGAATAAAGTCACTGACTGAGTCACTAGCGAGCGTGAGTATGGGAAGCTAATATTTTTTTTATTTGACGTTTTCTCGTATTGTACAGGGTTTTTCGAGATTTCATGTTATATTATAAAGTATAATAGTTGTATCAGCTTTGCATCTATAGACTTCAGATTTGGCTGGAAATACCCGGATTTAAACTTTAGAAGCTGGGAGTGATCAAGTCATGAAATACTTTTCTAAATTTTTTGAAAAATTTGTTTGAATTATTTTGGCGTCCAGAAAAAAATCTTGAACCAGGAACTGTTGAAGATTCGGGACTATAACTTTAATTTGAGGCATTTTTTTATGATATACAGGGTGTTTTAGATATGGACAAAAATCTACCACACACGCTGCTCGAGATATCCATATGAAAATTCTGATCGACTATTAGGGCGTACTGCATAGTTTCAAAAATATATATATTTTCTCGAAAACCATTTACTCTATTGGAAAAATCTTGGATAAGGAAACGTGGGAATTCCAGTACTATAACTCCTATTTCCGAATTTTTTTCAATTATATACAGGGTTTGATTATGGGATAATTTGGTTTAAGTAAACCAGAGAAGGATGTGGTTTATCCCCTTATAAACATGTTAACCCGTATTGTTATTTAATGCAAAAAAATATTTATAAGTTCACATTAATCTATTTGCTCCGCTTTGTCATACATGAATCCAATATTTGTTTAAATCTGGTTATGGATTTCACTCATATTTATCTCCTTGCTATGAGATTTACAAATTATTGGAAACCAAATTAATGGAATAACTATTACAAAATTTGAAAATTTGATATTATACTAGAGTAGATAGGGGCTATCTTAATAATTATTATTTGAGGTGGCAGCACTTCCGGTTATACCAGAAAGAAATGCCTGTAATGGCAAATGCAAAACTGACGTTGCAGACCAAAGAATATCTAAAATTTTGAAATTTTAATTAAAGAATTAACTAAGTAAATTTGGTTAATAATTTGAATAATTATTAATAGACGTTGGTGAAGAAAATAACAATTTAAGTCAAAAAATGTAAACAAACTATTTTTATAATCTTACCTTTTGAATTAAACATTAATGGTAACTGTGCATAAAGTGGTAAAAAATTTACGATATTATCTGATAAACATAACACAACGTTTTTTTTAAAAATATGTTTTATTATTGATTTTCGATATGCATTATAATTTTTAAAAAATTACTTTGACATATTTTTGGTTAAATTTTGGTTAAACACATAAAAACATAAAAAAAACTGATACTAGTAATCAGTATTATATATAGAAATAAACAACAAAAACTCAACAAAATTTAGCTGCCTATGATAGTTACAATTTGCAAATGCAATCTTCAATTTTCAGGCGTAAACGATACCACTAACGACGGTACCGATGTTCCAATTCTCAAAATTAATAATGTTCGAGTAAAAAAGTTGGAGGAGATAACCAACAAAGTCTTCGAGAGTATCTTACAAGAAAAGTCGGATATCGAAGCGTTCAAGCCGTCCAAATCTGACAAGGGTTCCGTCAAAGTAACACGGGAGAGTTTATTTTAATATTTGTGCTTTTATTGACCAACAAATTTCTAGAGTGAGGATTGGGGTTCGGAACATTCTTCTGGAATCTTTGGAAAATTTCTTCGCAGAGACTCGGCGATGCACGAAAGGAAAAAGAAACTTGGTAGTCACAGGGCAAAGGCATGCACCCACGGTAATAGAGAGGAATCGTCGAACGATCAGCTTATTAAAAAACCTTTGATTGCCAAACTTAAGGTTGGACCCAGTAAACAAGTCGCGTATAGCGAAAGTGATGGTAAGATTATATCAACTCTCAGACGATTTGCTTTATTTGTAAAGTACAGGTTGATCGGGAGCTTTGAAAATGTTAAAAATGCAATACCGATTTTGAAAGAATGATTCATGTGTTTTCTTTTTTATTATAAGGCGATAATGATGTCTTAAAAATTGTTGACAGGCGCATTGTTACAAACAAAAACCCTTGTTAAAACAATCAATTAAGTATAGGGGAGTAGTAGTTAGGAGTTAAGTATAGGGAGTAATTTCATGAAGCAATGTCACACAACTTCTGTATTTAAAATTTTTTGACCCGAAAGTGAGCTACCCTGAATATGTCAATATTTTAGAATTGGTGGAAGGGTTGACAAGAGCGCAAAGGCGATTGGAGGACCAACGTGGAACGGAAATCAATTTTGAACTTCCAGACTTCCTAAAAGATAAAGAGGAAGATGGCCAGTATCAAACACCTCGGCAAAGCATATCCGAAAGTAACAGTCGATTCTATACATCCGGTTCTAGTCCAAAAGTATCCTCTGTGAAAGCGACCTACGAAAATGTTTCTGTTAATAGAACTACGAGTTCACAAAGCAGTATTAATAAGGTCGAATCTATGTCGTCTAGAGTTCAAGTAGAAAAACGGACACTTGCTTCAGAGCCGCCTCCCCTGCCTCCCAAACCAAAAGTTATACCAATCAAGCCTCCAAATTGGGGACAGAGCGATGCTTTCAAATCACGAGAGGGTCCAGGGGATGTAAAGCAGGATGTGTTTCTTGATCAACCCACGAGCAGCTTTGTTTAATTATTTTTATATATTTATTGTATTCTGTACTATAGCTTATAAATTTGTAGATAGTTTTAGGTTTGACAGATGACATTTATAAACTGTTTTTTATTATTTAGAGACTTTGAATTTGAAGTCTTGACCATTTATTAGATACCTCATTTCTGAATTGTATTTAGGAATTTTTCCAAACCCGATAGGCCACCGTTTCATTTGAAAAGTCTCTTAATGGTTAAGAGATGGTTAAGGGATCTCTTTGCTGGTAGATTCACAAGTGCTGTTGTGAATATATGTTACTTTATAGCAAAAAAAGTAGTATGCCCTCTAAAGCACAGTGAATAAGAAAAACATAGCTTTGAACCAAACAAATGCTTTTGCTAACTGTTGCCTTGGCGGAATCAGACCTGTTTTAAATGGTTATTTTATTTTAGGACACCTTTTAACCATACCTAGGTAGTCATTCGTTCTATTGATCTTCGCTTTTCAAATTTTCTACAATCTTACAACCGCTCTCTGGGGATCCAGTCCACCCTTAAGTATGAAGGCTCCAGGTCTTCAAGCGACCGGGTATAAGTTTCGTTTTGGTTTCATTTTAGAATGGTTCGCGCATGCGCCTTGGGAATTTTATTGCTACGAAATTTATACTGCGCACATGTAAAAGATAATTAGACCGATGTATTCTAGTTCGAATTGCCTTCGTACTGTTTATTTTTACTTGCACACAAAGAAAAGTAGGTCTAAAGAAGGTGCCACGGCAGCGTGGCCTCCCCGCTCTTCACTAATATCATTCTCAGTCTAAAGCCTACCTTACATGGCCAATATTATTGAAATAATAATATTGAAAAAAATAAAATCCGTTCGATTTTTATTCAGAGCGATGTCCCTTCAATATATTGAGGTGTCATCAATATGATTGAGGGATATATTGCCATATTGACGGAAGTTCCCACGACGATAGATGATGTTGATGAAAAAATTCAATTCCGTCCGAACCAAGTTCAGGAAGGAATTGAACATAATTAAAGATTCGAAAAAATCAGAGGCAGAAACTGAGAAGATATACTAAACTATGTTGCGGTACTTCGACGTTATGGATTTCTTTGTCAACCAGGAAGCACAATAATTGATGATGAACATGAAGTAGGTTGAAGTTTCATTAAAATATTTATAGCGTAAAATGTTTATTTTATATTTATAAAATTAGTTTTGTACACTGCCATGCTACCAATCCCGTTCTGTTAAAATATTTGGAGTAGCTATCTCTGATAGATATAGCACCGATAGAGTGATGATGTGCATTTCTGCTAACATTTAGTGGGTGTACTACAAAACCCTCGTTTCTGCAAGAGCCAACTACTTTTCTCTAGTATTTGCAAGTTCTATATCCACGGATCCTTATAGCATGTAGCTATTGGAACACATTTTTTTTATGTTGGTGTGTAGAAAACAACAAGCGAGTACGATTTTCCGAACTTTTTTCGGTAATAAGCGAATGACTCTGTGAAAGATCCTGAATCAGGCAGCAAGAATTGGAAATAAATTTTTCCGAAACTCTTCAAGCTCTACTGTAACGGTAGTTGAATATACGTTGTTCATTGTTGAGTTTGCTTCCCTTAAATTTTGACCTAGTGCCATCATCGCCAGCAAATACATATGGAAGTTTCAGCAAAATTAGGTAACTCTTCTCTATTGGAAAGAGTAGGAGTGCTTCACCATATTTTGTGTGGCCAAGGACACCTCCCCCCAAAACACGTCCATTTACCCCGCGATCGATTTACTACAACCCTCAATACTATACTGAAAGCTCCTTAATAATTGTAGTAAAATGAACCTGAATTGGCAGGCTTAACAATTGACACGTGTTTCTCACACAATGTGGGAAGTACAAGCGCGTAGCGAAGTATTGGGTTAAAGCCTTCCACTCTTCTGGACTTCTGGGCATTTGAAACAAACTTATTTAGTTTCATAATGGATAACAGATTACATACTTATTATTCTTATTGTATAGAGCCGGGATTTATATGCAGTAAAAACCCATTAAATATATCATATAATATGCAGACACTAGTATTAAAATATCGAACTCAAATTTGTAAATAACTTTTAAATAAATCGGTGTTTGCTCACGATATAAAACAATCATGCGTTACTTTTTTGAGGAAATAAAAAAATATTCAGAATGTTGAATGTTATTTGGATGAATAATTAATTTTTCGGGGCCTGTTAGCAAAAAGATTATGCAACTGCATAAGAATCCAAGCTCTCTTTCATTTTGAGAAATTCAAACAGGATGCGGAATCAAGCCCTACTATATCAACTGTTGATGTTGTAAATACCAACAGGAAACGGAAATGTAAGCCAAAAGATAAAAGTGATCCCGCCAAATAATTTATTAAGTTAGCTTGCACTCGATTCCAAGAACCACAATGCGAGAGTCCCAAATAGCTTAAAATTATGGATCCTGAACAGAAAAAAATATTAATGACATTTTATATTTCACTTCTTTATATTACAAACTTCCTTTATATTAGTTTTAAGATACTGGTTTAATTAGTGTATAATGGTAATACTAAGTTGCATAATAATTACTAAAATTTTATAATTCAAATAAATTTTGTTTCAACTAAAGTTTATTGTTTCCTTGCCTTGGTATAATCTTTGAGACTCAGAGTGCATAACAGCTCTCTCCAACTTATGGTTATTGCAGCTATTTAAGAAGAAAATTTCAAAACCGTTGCCAGTTGCAAGAAATCTTAATGTGTTAATCCTGCCTTATTATATATGTAAAACGAGTGCAACTAGGTGTTAAAACAGTTGTTCATCCATTCTTAAGAAATTTTTGTAATCATCTGGCTCGTTTTGGGTGCTCGAAGCAACAACAGCATAAACGCTGACCTCTATGTTTAAGCGACTTCACATTTAAAACAAAAAAAAGCAGCACAAAGCTATTAAATAATTTGTAACTATTTATAGGCGCTGATACCAGTTCAAGTTATTTAAGGGTCCAAAATAAAATTAAACAGTAAATATGTTTAGGCTTTTCTGATTACATTGCTCTATTTATAATTTATTGTTCATTTTGTTCCACCATTTTTAATGTGGTAATAGATGGCTGCTTGGGCGGTAGCCATTCTGGTATAATTTTGGAATGCACTCTCCATTTGCCATACTCATTTACTATATGTTTTTCAAACACTACATATTCTAAAACATCTTTGGCAAGAATTTCACTTCCATGCATTAATCTGCCAAAACGATCATAGATTGCAAGTATCTGAAACACCACAGCATTAATGTGAACATTATATCCAATTAATCAAAAGATAGCATTACTTGTTGTGTGTGAAACCTAATAGTAACCTGAGCAAAAATATTTTCTTTGGTTACCACATCGGTACACCTAGCATGAACAATTCTTGGGGACTCAATATCCTTGATATATTTCCAATGTATTGTTTTGTTATGGATATTGTGTGTTACTTCTGGATATGCTTTTTCTGTCACATAAGAAATAATATTTTCTGTGTCCCGGGCCGCCATAAGCTCATGCATTTTGATATATATGTTCGTTGCTTCTTTGCAAAAGGTTGGAGAATCAAAATCTTCCTCAAACTGCCTGATTTTTCGAATTGCCATCATGGTTTTGGTTTTTTTCTCTAAATGTTGAAGACTTTGTTTTGCACCCTAAAACCAAACCGCATGAGTTGAAAAACTAACTCTTTTTACAAAATTTGTGGATTCCTCATGCGTCGGTTTTTGCTAAGTCGAACTTGGTAACGTTTCGCCAATCACCCTGTTGGCTTCTTCAGAGCTTGACTGAAAATGGCAAAAACCGACGTAGGAGGAATCTAGAAGTTTTGTAAAAATTATTACAGTAGCCTATGGAAGTTTCTTTGAAAAAGTAACTATAATCTGTTTCTTAATGTGAGAAAGTTATGTCATTATTGAACTGTAAAACTTAGTGGGCTTAGCAGTATTCCATAAGCTTAGTGTACCTATAATAAGGGTCATGAGAATGGCAGGTAGACAGATCTCCTTGTACTTTACTGTTTAAAATTAGAATTATAGTCACTTTCCTCCAGTTAGCAGAGTTCTTATTAAAAATGACTAGTGTTTTTGAACTTGTTGCTGAGAAACAGATTCACCACCAAAACTCAAGATTCAGAATTGCAAAAATAGAAATGTGTTCAAATATGACTTAGAAGAACTCTTATTTAAAAAAGAAAAACCCAGATTTTATCTTGGACAAAATAATGTTTGAAATGAAAAAGGATGATTTGCTTGCATGGGTAAAAAGAAATTGTGGAAAACTTTGAAAGAAATGATTTTTCATTACAAAAAAAATTGGAAACAGAAAATTGCTTTCAACAGACAGAATAGAAACACTACTGAGGGATGAAATAAAGGCAGTAGATTGTGAAAAATGAACTAAAAGAACTAGGAGAAAGGATGCGGGAAGCTGATCTCATATGTTAGAAAACACTGAACAGGCCCTTATTATTTCGGTGGAACCAATAATAACACTTCATCTGACCACTTGAAACATTTTCACTAAAATTTACAAATGAAGTTTGACTGTAAATAGTAGATTCTTAAATTTAATTAGGAACCAGCTATATAGGTATTAAAAACCAAAATGAAGAATTTATTGGAAACTATCATTGCATAACCCTGACATTGCAAATTTGCATTTTATTACTCTCTCGCATTAAGAAATGAAATATAATAAATACTAAATTCAGCATAAGTAAATATGAGACTGTGAAAGAAAAAGATATATTGGAAATATTATATATACTTGTGTGGACACTGGTGAAACTTTCCCATCTCCCTCAGGAGGAACATAAGCTTCAAACACTCCACCTGTGGAGCTAATAAAAAATTGTCTTTCTAACCATGGTCTTGCTGGTAATAATCCATGTTCCTTTAGTCTGGATCTAATTTCTTCTTCAGTCAAATCACTGCGTTTTTCATTAAATTTGGGCAAATCAACTTTTATAACCTTAAGCCGTCTGAAAAGTTTCCATTTAGGATTCCAATGTTTTGTACGTCGATGCCGAACAAATTGCATGCTAACATTGTGGGAAATGGGGAGAAATTGCTGGAAGACACCCTAAAAATATATTAAGAGTACATAAGCAACATAATTTGTAAATTAGCAGGCGGTACCTGTAAAGCCCTTATATCTAAGTTTAAAATTGTACGCAATGCCATACTTAAAAGTTTAAAACAGCTTATTAAAATAATTCGAACATTTGTGTTTTTACAAGAGGAATTACCAGAGACACGGAACACCGAACAACATCAATGCATAGAATATCAACTTCAAGAAAATCACAACCTAGCTTTTAGCACGAACCCTGGATCTGGATTTTAACTATAAAATTAAATTAATATTTAATTTATATTTACTTATTAAATTAAAGTATCCATTTTTTGTAAAAAGTACAAATTCATGTTGAAATGCAAAATACACACAAATAATAGTATATTATGCAACAAATTCGATAACGCGGCATTTTAGTCAACATTGCCGTTTCTTTAGATACGGGTTGTAAAGCTATCGGACGTTTCGTTAGATTTTAGCTAAGGATAGTATTTTGACTTTTATCGAAGCTCAAGGTCACGTCATACGTCACTTAGTGTAGTGTTTTTGGTAGTATTTTTAAAATAATAATTATTAGCCTAAGTTTTATATATAGTATTTCTTCGTAAATGAATCAAAAATTTTTGCGGTAATGGACGAATAACCCAGCTGACATGCCTAGCAGCACGCCAAGGAAATTTTCTTTATGTATGTCTGTGTATGCCACTGCTAACCTTGCAAATCAGCCAGGGTTTTTTTTTTATATTTGTAATTGTAACGAAATTTAATTTTCATCTTAATTTCAGACAAAATTTAAGGTCAGTAGTGGAAAAATAATCTAAATTTTTAAAAAAATTAAAGGTCGACAAAATGAACAGCAAAAATCGCGAAAACATTGTCGAAATTTGTTCATTACTTGCTCAGCAAGAAAATCTTAGAGTTACTTTAATCGAATCCGGAAAAGGCGCCCTTATAGCTGGGTTTGGTGCATTTTTTGGGGGTTTATTGGCTGGACCCCCAGGATTAGCCATCGGTAAATTATTAGATCATATAATTATAAAATGAAGTAACTTTGACTTTAATAGGAGGTGTAGTTTCATCAATTGGAGCTGCTTGGTATGGTCAAGGGACATATAAATCTGTAGCACAAGTTATCAGTGAAATGTCATCAAACCAAAGGCGAGCTCTAGCTGAAGCAGTTACAAAGGCTATTGAAAAGACAAAGCCCCAAGATTTTGTTGGTGCTTTATCACTGATTCTCACTAGCGCTTCCCTCAAAGATGTAGTAATTGCAGAACTAGGGTCTTTTTTAATGCGAGAAATGCAGTTGCAAATGGTTAAACAATGAGTCGGCGTATCGTATCCTATTAAATAGTGTTTATAGATCTATATTTTATTGTGATTATTAGTAATTTCTGTGATTATATTATTAAATTATGGCACTTGTTACAATGAAAATACTCAAATAAATTTAATTTTTATATTTTGCTTTTTTCCTGCTTTAAGTTTAAGTTCCAATACATAATTATACAGTCAGTTGGGTGTTTAGATCGATAGATATATACTCTCATTTTAAAAACTTGCAAATTTTTTGTACAAATATTTTTTTCGTAACACTTTTCTTTATTTAAAAAATGTTTAATTTTAAGGTAACCCCTGCAAGTTTTCTATTCTGCAAATTTCAGTCCGTCAGATGTTTTTAAACTGTTTTTAACCATAGTATGTATTTAATATTTTAAAAATCAAGGAAAATGCTGAATTTTTAGGCTATTTTTTAAATAATTTGAATTTTTGAAAAGCTTGAATTAATAATAATATATTTTATTCAGATTACAAGAAAATGTAAGAGTGTAGTACACAGACATATTTGTTTGCTGACTTCAATATTTATCCTTGCAAATCAGAAGACATGTCACACGTGGTTTAAATTAAGGTTTAAAAAATAAAAAGGGAATTTGCGTAATTTTGCATAAGTTACTAAAAGGCTTTGAAAATTTCGTTTTATTATCTTTCGTATCACAGAAAAACAGCATGAAAATGTATACAAAAAACATACGCACACTCGGCCCGAGATTCGCCAAAAAAAGAAAGCATGTAGGCTACATAAACGTTTCCAAAAAAGGGCCGTATAAAATACTAAAAAAAAAGAAGCAGCACTTTTGCAGCAGATTTCGAAAATCTTACGACAAAAGGTGAGCTCATGTTACTTACTTTTCGTCTCACCAATTACGGGGCGCTCTGAATTCGAGAGACTGCCCACTTAACCTTCCCAGCAGTCTTTTATTTGGACTCTCATCTACCACGGAACTTGCATATTAAATATCTCCCCAACTGTTTGTTGTTAGGAGACAGACAATTTGTTAATACTAACTTTCGTATTACTTTAAATTACGACTACTTTTTAAAACTCAGAAAAGCCCTCAGCAAAGACTGACCCGCTGGGCAAACAGTTCTTAACAAGTCAACTAGTGTCTATTGATTTAAGGAGAATATTTCTGAGCCTAACTGGGTAAATTCCTTGCTAAAGAGATATCAGAATGTTGCTGGTAAAAGATTGGCAAGTAATATTAAACAAAGTCCAGCAGAAGTCTCCTCTGCTCTGCTTAAAAAATATTTTGACAATTTAGAACAAACCATTGAAAACGTTGACGAGTGTCGGAGTGTCGGACGATGCCTGGAAAAAATTATGCATTTTCCCAAGGAGTACCAAATACTTCTATTATTCAGCTACACTTCTGCCGCCTTACGTCATATGTAAGGCAGAAAATGTATAGGACACTTGGACAGAAGATAGTGCCAAAGGAAGCCCATGTATAATCGAACCTCACTGGCTGGATCGACATGTGTGATTGGTTTGTCACTTGTTTCTTACCACACACTCGACGGCTGGGGGAAATAGTATATTATGCAACAAGTGCGGTAAACGGCATTTGACTCACAAGTATATTTGACACGAGCGGAGCGTAACGGAGAGAGTTTTTAATAAACGAGTGAGTTAAAAAGTTTACCGAACGTGTTGCATACTATACTTTTTCTACGACTGTTAGTTTTTGGGTATATTTTCGCAAAACATGAATACATTCACTGACGTGACTGTCAGAATTGACAAACGTTAAAGTTCAAAACGTGGGAAATATCTCCGAAAACATCCGATTACTCCCAAACCTGTCAGGTAAAATCCCGGAAATGTCCGAAGTGGCTCGGATTCGTGGGAAACGAAATTGACGTTTTAAAGCGACGCTTCTCGCACGCTAGATCGGTGCGTAATTAGGTACTTTAAAGACGGGAGTAGAAAAAAATATTTTAACCTGCCAAATTATAATGCTTTGCACCAATATAGGGACTCCTGGTGTGGTGTGTCTATTTGTTAAAGATAACCAATATAGGCATATACCTTGTTCAAGTTGACTACAATTATTATTATTATCCATAAGCCACATAAAAACCAAGCTACATAATATATATAATAATAATAATCTTTGTCTAACAGATTAACTACATACACTCCGGCATAGTAATAGTGAAATATACAATCCATTACAATATTTCAAATTTACGTTTAGTTAATGTGGTAAATTATGAACGAATAAGACACAAAACGTCAATATCATTGCAGAAGTCATTAAATAATTTCATCAACTGATAGAGAACACCTTTAATCAAAAAATTGTTTGTTGGAGTTACTAGGTGAAATACAGGTGACGCACTTATAGACCTTGAGGGAACATGGAAGTTCAGCTGGCTCAGCAACTCAGGGCAATCCACTAATGAATTGCAAAGTTTATATAAACACTGAAATGAAAGGGACCTCCTACGATTCAACAGTGAGGGAACCTTAAACATTAGTAATAAATCACTCTGTGGTAGTCTCCTGGCTAGGTAGAAACTATTTATATGAAAGTGAATAAATTTCAATAACTTTCTCTGTACATTTTCAATTTGAGTGATGTACTTGCCAAATATTGGTTGCCATACCGTTGAACCGTACTCTAGCTTCGAGCGCACATAACTATAGTATAACAGTTTTAAAGTATGTTCCCTTGCAAAATCTCTAGAGTTTCTCACTATGAATCCCAGCATTTTGAGTGCACTTCCACAGACTTTATCGACATGATTTCTGAAGGACAGTTTTGTGTCAAACGTTACACCCAGGTCTTTGAAATTGTCACATTTTCTCAGTAAAACGTGATCCAGATGGTAATTAAAAGTTGTAGTATCAGTTTTGTTTGAAAATGTTATTGCAAAACATTTTTCTGTATTCAGGGGTAGGTTATTAGAAGCAAACCAAGAACCAATAATCTCCAAATCATTCTGCAGAGACACACAGTCCACCACACTATCAATTATTCTAAACAATTTCACATCATCAAAGAGCAAAATTTGACTATCAATATTAGCTACTACATCATTAATGAAAAGCAAGAATATCAATGGCACTAAATTGCTATCCTGGGAACGCCGCTACTAGCGATGAACGTAAGCGACGGGTGACCGCGGAGCTCCACATATTGTATTTTGTTATGCGGATATGACTTTATGAATTCCACAAGGTCATCACAAAATCCAAGCATTCTCAGTTTAGAGAGCAGTATAGTGTGGTCCACCCGGTCAAAGGCTTTTGAAAAATCTGTGTATAGCACATCTACCCGCCTTCCATCGTCCAAAGCCTTAGCATTGAATTGTGTAAAACAAGCCCAATTACTGATGGTGCTCCGGTCTTTTAAAAAAACCATGTTGTTTGTGGGTTACCAAGTGTTTCATTTGGTTGAAAATACTATCATGCATCGACATCTCGAAAGTTCTCGCAAAAGGCGATATTATCGATACAGGCCTGTAGTTGGATATATCAGATGATTTTCCATTCTTTATGATGGGAGTTATTCTGGCCTCCTTCCAGACATCTGGGAAGGTGTTTGTTGCCTGGGAAGGTGTTTGTTGCTAGCGCTAAGTTAAAAATAAGAGGTTTAACCAAGGCATATGCACAACCTCGCACAATCAAACAAGGAACTTTATCAGGACTACACGATACTTTGTTCTTAACTCGTGCTAATTCTCTTAATATAGCGTCATCAGTTAGGTGAGCAATGGTAATAAATGCATTAGAGAATTGCTTTAATTATTTCGAATGTGAACCATAAAAATGATGAAATGATCTTTTGTGGTAATAGATACAGGAACGCAGTCGTTAAAAATAGTATACAATGTTTGGTAAAACTTGTCGCAAACTTCAATAACATTTTTAGTACTTAGTAAATATGACCAATCTGTATCAAGTATGTTGTTGTAGAGTTTGTGAAAATCTGCTCTCCTGAAATTGTATTTGCGGTGTTGTAAATTGGTATGACGGCTTCTATTTTGACAGTCGAGAGTCATCCTGATATCGATATCTACTATACTAATATTATTCCTAATCATATTTAAATCTACAGCAATTACCCTAAAACCAATCTTAACTGCTAACATGACGTCCCCACTACGCGAAAGACCAACACTTCGAAGGTCTGCATCATATCTAAAAACTGTGTATCTGTTGTCAAACACTTCGTTGTTCAGAGTCCCCTTCTGCAACCAACTGTCCGTGATCGCAATAATATCCAGATTCGTACTACACACTGATTTGAAGAAGTCCACTGTTTTCGTATTGAGACCCCACACATTTTGATAGACACATTGCACTTCTCTTCCATGAAGATCAATAGATCTGCTAGACAAGCTTGCTAAGGTTTGTCTCACCCTTGCGAAGTCTGTCACTTAGTTCCATCCGGGATGTTTTATATTCTTCAAGCTCCTTTGATGTTCCATAGAAATTTATTGTAATATTTTTATATAGGTCGACCTTTCTTAACTCTTTGGATTATCTGATTACAGATGCTACATCTACTGAGGAGTTCATAACAACCTTCAATAGCCTAGCATGTTGCGCATTCGCACGACCTACTCAATACACTTTTATATTATTAATGTTTACATCTGAGCAGACCTTAAGTAAAATATCCCTGGTTTGATCTTCTGAGGGAATGTATTCAGGGGAATTAAAGATCATAACGTTGTTCTGCATTCTCTGTCTATCAGTAAACTCACGAACCGAATCTCTAATAATCTCATTAGTGCAGGCCATAACACCATCAGCTTCCAGTGGAAGTCTGTTTTTAATTATTTCAATTTCATTCTGCAATTGAGTATTAATCTTAATTTGTTCCTCGTGATCATTCAGAGACACATCACTACCAGACGGTCCAGGGCCCGCACCGATCGAAAGACGGCCGGATGCGCTGTTAGACTGCCCAACTTTCCTCTTAAGTACCATATCTGAAGCTAAATTGTAACCATCTGTTAGGCTTTGCTGGTTGGCAAAAGTGGGAGCTTTATCAAAGGAATTGCATACTCAAGTGGTATCTCCCGATTTTTTCCATAGAGAGGTCTGCTTGTTGAATTCGTTGTTTGTCAGACCTGATGGAACCATGATAGACAAACACAGCATGATATAGAGGGTAACCTGTCACTAACTGATCGTTCACAAAGTGCACACCCAGTACTGGAACCGGCATTGGGAGCCACTGTATACAAAAGAAAATTTGTCACTGGTTGAGGAAATTTGTCAATAGAATTGCACTTACTCAAACGAATCCAACCCAATGGTGCGGACAGTCTGCGGTCAAGCACTCCACAAAAAAAAACCGCTGCAACCGTATCCGACAAAAACAGAAAACACGTTATACAATTAAGTGTTGCGATGTAAGAAAAGGCAATCCTTCCTACACACAAATTTCCCGAATTAATTCCACTTTAGAGTCATAAAATAAAAAAGTTATTACTGGAGCAAATTCGTTAGCGTGCTGCGGTTTCCGCGACGAAAAATAGATTTATACAAGATATTGATAAAATTATGGTTGCTCAAAAATCACAATGCATTATTGTAGGAGAAATACATTTGAATTTAATTGGTGAATCAGATCCAACTAAGGAATATATGAATGTCATCGAAATGAATACCTTTAAAATACAGAATATAATAAGCGCGGAGAAAGCACAAGAAAAACTGCTACAATATTAGACAACATCTTAAAAAATAAAAATATGAACTGTAATATTAGTCTTACAGATCATGTTATACCTGATCCCAGAATCAAGACTATTGAATTAAACAAAAATATCATAAAAAAAACATTAAATAATAAATAAAAAAACAACAGACAAATGGATAGAAACTTTAAAAATTACACTACAAACCCAAGAAGTAACAACATTTAGTAAATTAACAGAAATAAAAATAACATCAAAAACTGAATGCGCAGGAGTGTAAGATAAAAATACACAACAACAACAACTGAATAAATGCTAAATTTATAGACAAACTTAGAGAGAGAGACAACCTTTACAAAAGATGGAAGTTGCTGAAAAACATTCAAACTGAAATAGAAAAAAAAATCAACTAAACAACTAAAGGACAAAACTAAGAAAAGAGTATGTGGAAAAAAACTTAATGAAGCTGGGACAAACTCAAAAAAAATATGGGACGTTTTAAATGGATTGTATATAAAAACATCAAAATAGACAAAAATAAGAGAAATAAAAAGCATGACAGGACAATTAAAAATGAACAAAAAATGACACAAGAGTTCAACACATACTTCTCAGAAATTGCAAAAAACTTTGCTTCAAAAATTAATGCTAATATAAATCAACGGTTAAGATTCAATCTACCTTGAGCCGACAAACTTTCAGAGCACTCTAAATGACCTAAAGAAAAACAGCTCACCTGGAGAAGACACCATAACAAAAACAGATTTGACACTAGTTTTTGATGTCATTGGAGAAAAAATTGTGAACATTGGTAACAATATCCTAGAAACTGACCTGTTTTCTGAAGAACTAAAGACAGCAAGAATAACACCAGTATATAAAAAGGACTCACCAAAGGACCTTAGCAATTATAGGCCAAGTTCTATCCTAAATACATTTTCAAAAATAACAGAAAAAATAATTAAAAATAGGACAGCAAAGCTAAGTCTGTGTTAACAATATTCATCGATTTTCAAAAAGCATTTTGACACAGTCAACATTCATAAATTATAAAAAATGGGCTTCACAGGTGTTGCACTAACACTTCTACAAATATACTTCAAAGACCGCAAACACTACACACATAAACAAATAAAAAAGTAAAAAAGGGACGCTTGCTGTAGGTGTTGCCCAAGGGTCGATCCTTGAACCTCCGCAGCATATACTGTATATACAAAACCTTCAATACTTCGAACTAACAGCAACATATCTGTGATATAAACTTGTTTCTGAACAATGTTAAACTGAAAGAAGTACAAAATTATAAATATTTAGGACTAATCTTAACAAATAAACTTGATCGGGACATACATATGAACCAAATTGGCTCAATAAAATGGTGTACAGACAGTTTAAACAAAGAATCTAGATTTTTAATTTAAAATAGTTTCAATGCACCTTATATAAGGTAATTAATTCCATGCTGGGGAAAGTGAAACAACTAATAATACCCATAATACCCATAATAGTACCCGTAGTGCAAGCGACTTTAGAACTAACTTTTTAAAAACTCTTACAGTACCAAGATCACCATTATATAGCTGTATTCAGACTTATAACTCTATATCAAAAGTAATTGGTAAACCAAAAACAATAAAACAATTTTGTCAGAAATTGAAAGTATAATTGCAGTGACTATTTACACTATCTACTTAAACTTAAGAAGACTTACATAAAATACCAAGCTTTTTCATATAATTGTTTTATTTTGATTGTAAGCCTCCTGTACCAATTTTTCACACTGTTTTGGAGTTAGTTATAAATAAATAAAACAAATAGTATAGTAAAAACCATATCTCTATATCTTGTTCCTAGCCTAAATTACCAAAGAAAGAAACATTAGTTATGATAAAATTTTACAAAGATGCTATTGTACCTTTAGTTGCTTTCCAAGATTGTAAAATAAAATTTCATAATTTTATTTTTTCATATCATAAAAGTATTTTTCCTTCCTAGCTGGCCTGCTATTTATATTCTGCCTACCTTTGCACTTCTAACTTATTGATTCTTATGCCACTATACTTTTTTAAATCTAAGAATACTTTTATGATTTGACATTTAACACGTTGACTGCACAGTAATTTTCAGATTTCTGGCCAAAAATGAAATTTTGATTTTATTACATTATATTATTAAAAAGTCTAAATCTAGAGCATAGTTATAAAATAAAAGAGTAAAAACGTATTTTCCTAAAAAAAAAATGTACGAATTATCTCGTAGTTGGCGTCGGAAACAGTAATCTCTTCTCGGAAGTCAATTACGAGTTTATTCGTAGGCACACCTGCACTGACTTGTCGCTTCACTAATGCTGAATCATTCATTGCGTCATCATCCGCGTCAGTTATATCTCAGACATCTACCGACAGATTATACAAGGTAAGACCAATTCTAAATCATTTCAACAATATTATGCGGGAAAACTATGTACCAAATAAAAATATTTGTATTGATCTGTCTATGATGCTATGGCGGGGAAGATTGATTTTCCGCCAATACATAAAAAATAAGAAACACAAATATGGGATCAAACTGTATGAACTTTGTGAGTCCGATGGTCTCGTTATGAAAATAAAGATTTATAGTGGAAAATCTGAGAAAACTGACAATAACGTAGGCCACACTACTGATGTTGTTTTACATTTACTTGAGGACTATCTCGATAAAGGATACACGGTTTTCATGGATAATTTTTATAATTCTGTTACACTTACAAAACTGCTAAATACACGAAAAATGTATGTGTGTGGAACCCTACGAAATAACAGAAAAGCGAACCCTAGAGATTTGGTAAATCGTAAATTGAAAAAAGGGGAGTGTATTTGGCAGCGAAATGGTCCTGTTACTGTTTGCAAATGGAAAGACAAGCGAGATGTCCTTTGCATTTCATGCATGTTGTTGAAATGATAGAAGTGCCCAATCGCAATGGAAAAATTTCTATGAAACCGAATATAATTCGAGATTACAACAATGGAATGTCTGGCATTGACCAATCAGATCAAATGCTTTCGTATTATTCATCTCTAAGAAAGACTATTAGATGGCCCAAAAAGGTTGCATTGCACATTATAGAGATTTACATCCACAATGCTCACAAAATTTTTAAAAAAGTTACATCTTCTAACATAAAACTGATAAAGTTCAGAGAGGAATTCGTGCTCGCATTGATTGGACAAGAAATTCAACACGTTACGAAAAAGAGTAAATTGCAAAGTATCCATTATTTAGAGTTTCCCGCCTACCGAAAAAAAAACAGCGTCCAACGAAACCATGTCGCATATGTAACCAAGGAAAAAAACGCCGAGAAACGCGTTATTACTGTCCAGTATGTAGTGAAAAACCAGCTCTGTGTGTGGAAGATTGTTTTAAAAAGTTCCACAAACAGTAAATATTATTATACTTCTGTAATTTGACTTAATTCTTACACTTACATTTTTTATGTCCGTTTTCAAATAAATTGTCTTTTCATGCAAGCCAACATTGATTTTTTGTTCTTTCCCAATAAGCCATCTATCGATATTAGCACTGATATATTACGAGTTTAATCGTAGCAACACAAGAATGGCAAGTGAATACAGTACGAGATAACTCGTAGTTGGCGTCCTTGAAAAGATCGCTACCAACCAGTTATCTCGTAGTCGGCAGTCAACGTGTTAAATAACAATACAGCAATATCCCTTGAAAGAGGATAAATAAATAAATAAAATTACCATTAAAAAAGTGGTCTGTTCAATTGTTTCACAAAAGATTTATTAAAATTGGTGACCTTATAATAATCTAAGATAATTAAAAAATCAGTCAAAGTTTATAATGAAATTTATGGCCTTCCCAGACCAATGGCCACTGCCAAAGCAGAAGTACTCTGTGGATTTGAGGCAATATTTTCTGGTAGGTTACCTTGAGTCCACTGCACCAGACTGTGTTCAGGCATTTGTGAAGCTTGATAGTGGTCATTTAACAAAATTTGAGAAAAACTCAAGTGTCTCTGGTAGGCCTCATTTTCACGTTGTATATCTCCGCAGATTCTATGCAGGTCTACAAGAATAAGAGAGAATGGAGAGACAACTAAATAATATATAATAAATAATAAAAAGTACCTTTCAAAATAGCAGAGGCCCATAACTGTACATGAACATCAGGTATTTTGCTGGCTAGTTGCATAGCAGGTGTCACCATATTCATACTCTCCCTGCTATTACCCAAGGATAAAAAGATGTGACCGAGAAGGACCAGAGAACCTGAGGTAAGTCTGTTCAAGTCCTCCGCGTTTGCCATTTTCAGTGTTTCCCTGAGAAATCTCCTAAAAATAACCAATATTACTAATGCAAACAAGTGAAAAATTCATTGCAGATTAGATACTTGGCTTCATTATAACGTCCTTGAAAAAATGATTGCAATCCCTGAACATAGTAAGCTGCTGCTTTGAGACTGTGTGAATGAGAAGGAAGATTATCAGGGTTGATTCGGTCAAAAAGTGTTGTGAAATCGGCTTCTCGTTTACCTCTAAGATATACAATAGCCAAGTTTAAATTTGAAAACGTCCACAATTCCCTTTCTTGAGATGTCTAAAACAGTAAATCACAAAAATTTCACAAAAAGAGTTTAAATCTTACATTTAGTGCAGCTATAAATTGGGCTTCAGCTTCTTCCATGCAATTCATACTCATTGCATAGAGCCCAAGTAAGGTGTGAAGCTGAGGTCCATGTGCTTCAAGCAAACGGGGACATTGTCTACAAAGTGAAGCCGCAGAGGATATTTCCTGCAATGCTTGGGATTTATTACCCATAACGAGGCGACACATTATGATGTGTTCAAGTAACATTAGTTGGAATACTGACAGAATAGGTTTGTTATCCAAGACTAAAAAAGATGTAAACCAAGTTATACTACCACGACAATGATAATAATATAGACTTACTTTTTAATTTTTCAATGTGTATTAAAGCTTTATCTGTATATTTTTGTGCCTTTTCCATATAACCTGCTTGCATACTATGCATGACAGTTAATAAGTAAACAAGAACATATAAGTGTTCTTTAGGCATCCAAAGAAACATGTCTCCTTGACTTGGACCAGTAAATACTAAAATCACAAAACTTAAAGTTTACCACAAGCTCATATTAGAATTTATTTAAGCCGGATAGCAAAATATTGAAAAAAAATATTTTTTATGAAGACTTACCATCATCTGTAGCCATAATGGCTTGGATTGTCTGCTGCAATTGTTTCAAACACGGTTTTACACCTTTCACTTGCCCAGCCATCAAATAATGACATACCTATAAGTAAATATCAAACATTTAAAAGAAAATGCTGTCTAAGAACCTTACTTGTAAAACTAAAAAGTATACTTTCAAATATTCCCTTTGATACACTGCTCCTGTCCAGGTTTCTATCAAATGACCTGCTTGACTTAAAACTGGTTGCACCTCCTGGTGTTTTTTGTCAATTAGTAGGAGCTAGAAGTAATATTTTTCTCAAAAAAATTATTATATAGTTAATAGATTTCATACCATGCCTTTACTTAATAAAAATAATATTCGTGTATAGTATGCATTTGAAATATGTGCATAATCTACACCAACTCCTAACAGACTACTAGCTAATGTGTAGTCTTTTTCAGTGGCGTGTATTTGCTGAAAGGTTAAAAAAGTTATCTAAAATTTGAATTAAATTAGATCACCTTACTGCTAGCTGAAAAATTAAGCGACAATGCCAGTACACATTATGTTGCGACAACTCAATAGCTTTCCGAAGAATAGGTTTGGAAACCGCTATTTGGTCTTGCTGCTCCAGCAACTCAGCCAATACACTGGCAGCTTCAAATTTGACGTCATCGAATGAAGTAATTGATTGAGAAAGCATCCACTAAAAGCAAACTTTAATCTCAATCACATGACTCTTTGCTTGTTTACCGCTTGTTCCAAATGGTTCTTAGCAAGGTCAATGTTTTTTGTGTGACTCAACAAAATATTTCCCAGCTGAAGGTGGGTTCTTGCTTCAACTCTTTGAGGAGGTTTAAAGTGAAATACTGCTTGCAAACACTGAATACATAATTTAATCATGGGGGGACTGGATGTCCGGAAATATTCCGCTAAACCCAATAAAGAGAGATACCAAGCATCTTGTGAGGATGCCATTCCAATTTAAATCTTATTATTAATTCACAAACAAAATAATATTTACATTTCAGGAACAACTTACTACATCTTCAAGATAACCATATTTCTACTTCCTTTCGCAGACTTGGCTAGACATACTTCCACCACAGTAACACATTAAGTACTAGAGGGTATATGCGGATTTCTGTCCCTGGACATTACTGGTCGATTCTTAAGTAATGTTTTAGGTTTAAATGTTATTGTGATTAGTTAGTGTGTAGTTTCATTTGTTTACGGTATATTCCGGCATATTGTCTTAGTCATAAATAGGTTGGTCGGTGATCAACAGTATTCGTTAACCTTATTCGTTTAAAGGTTCGCACACTTGGCCGAATAGTTTTTATATACTGGCCAAATAAAGCGTAAAGAAGAATGGAGAGTAGGTGCAATTTGGAGGAAACATTATTTTGTATATTTGAATTTATTTTCTGTGCCATAGATATATTTTTAAAATGCAAAGTAACAAATTCAAATTATTAATACCTAATTTTAAAATAATTTTTTAATTGACTTCTCTCAAATCAATCTTATACTGATGTGAAATAATTTCTAAATTAATTAAAGCACAATAACTGTGACATGGTGGACCTGCAAGATAACATCGATTTTCAAAGAGACAGATTTCCTTTCTGTATAGTGTGGACACCAATACCAGTTTTAACTTGGTTTTTTCCAATAATTGGCCATATGGGAATAGCCCTATCTTCGGGGGTAATTAGAGATTTTGCTGGACCATATTATGTTTCAGAAGATAACATGGCTTTTGGACGACCCACCAAATATTGGCAATTATCACCATCTTTAGCAATGGGAGGAGGATCAGGCTGGGATGAAGCAGTTACAAAAGCTTCTGAGATATATAAAAGCAGAATGCATAATTTATTGTGTGACAATTGTCATTCTCATGTTGCTACTGCTTTAAATTTAATGCATTATGATGGATCCAGGAAGTGGAATATGGTCAAACTAGCAATGCTGATAACATATCATGGAAAATATATTTCACTTGTTGGATATTTAAGAACATGGGCCCCAATGTATGCTTTAATTTTACTTATTGTTTTAGTTATTACATTATGTTAAAATACTGAAACAAATTAAACACTTAATTCACTTAAAAATATTTGTAATGATAGAGCACCGGGCTCTTCTAAAAACAACTTTACCATTTTTCTGTGAATTATACTGCATGTAGCTCTGCAATTTGTTAGTTGCATTCCTGTGAGGAACATTAAAAATTTCTTCAGGTCTATAGTTGAAACTACTGATCCTTCTTGTGCACCACTTTCCTCTAGGTTATTAGAAATGTGATCTACTAAAGTGAAATAATACTAAAATGCTAATGAAAAGAATTTGTTATTAAATATTTTACCTGCAAAACTTTCCACATTTAAATTTGGAAAGTGAGCTGAGAGATCTACAATGTTGGTTTTAATTTGTAGAGTCAATTTACCAGTTCGATTAGCATTAACAATTAAACTATGACTCATGTTCCTCATTCTTTCCACAATATTTTTTATCGATTTTAAGTTAGGCATTTCAATTGATACCTAAAATTGCGCTGATATGAGAGTTTCATAGAAAAATATTTCAACATATTTACATGAAAATCACTGAAATTAGGTTCCTCATAATCAGCCCAATGTTTTCTAGATATAATTTCAACAGGAATGTCATGTACATACTGACGGCTTAGTGTTTCTCCGGCAACCTGAAAAAAAGTGCTATAATCCAAATATTTTTCATAATTTCAAATACCATTTCCATTTCCAGTGTGAGACATGGAGACTCTTTATTGGTCAACTTTATTTTGAAAGATTTAATTTCTTGCTTTAAAAGGGAACATGATCTAGAAAGCAGAACTGAAGACAGCTATAATATATTAATCACTAATCAAGCATTTAAAGTGTCTCACCAGTAGATAACTCTAAATAAATCTCATTATGTACTTCACTAACTCCCACTATGTTGTACTCTTTGAAATAAAAACTCACAGGAAGTTCGCACCAAACCAGAGGCCTTCTTGGACCTCTTTCTTCTTCGGATATAATAAAAAACAATTTTGTTGATGTTAATCTGAGAATACAGCTTTTGGCAAATCTGGTCAAACTTAGGGAGATATCTAAAATTTCCCCAAATTAAATTTGTAACTTTACAATCAAAATCTTACTTATATACTTAAAAATTCTCGCATTGCAGGATTTTCAGTCATCAAAGCTCTGAATTTCATTTTCCAACTTGTATTAGTATTAATCTTGTTCACATTTTAAAATAAATTCGTTGGTGGCGCGCTGTCATTTATTAATTTTCTCTAAGGGTTTCTTCTTCCCTTTTACTTCTGTTAGCCAAGATTGCTAGGATCATTGGGCCAATTCACTATGGGTTTGAAGCTGGAATAAGAGGTGAGTTTTTTTACAGCCATTGGCCAAACTACTAAGATCATTCGGCCAGTCTTCACGGAGAATGGTGACTTTAAAATTGGGAGGTTAATCACTACCTTTGGTTAATTATTTAATCTATGGTTAAACTTTTTCGCTAGTGTATTCACTACTGGCAATTTCAACTCAAAAACAAAGAGTAAACTCAGCTGGTTCCTTTCTCCAAATCTGTAAGCTGACTATGTCATGTTATTTATCTATGACTGGACCTGCTAAGTTAAGCTTGGAATTGGCGGTTTTCTTTACTTCCGGTATTGCAGGTAAAATAATATTAAAAGGCAGCATGGAAAGTATTGCCACGAAATTTTCATTTTAAATTATTGTAGATCGAGTGGAGGTTCAGGTTAGATAATAACTTTATATTATAAAAAAAGCCGGCTTTTAAGGTTACTTAGTAGAAACACTAGTTCTAACAGGTAGGTATGAATTTTTGGAATTTCTTGGGGCTCGTTTATAACATACATGAAAATTGTTAGTGTAGAAGACATGGATGAAGATTGGGACGATGAACCAACTTCTATAAGGGCATCTTCTTCAGTAATGGTAAGTTGATGAAAAGCATTTTGTAATTTTTGTATCTTTGATTTTTTTATAGACTGGGGTGACATCAGATGGTGGAACTATGTTCGGTGCCGGGCGGGGGTTTAAAACTTTAGAATCATGTACAAACGATAGGGATTGGGGCTCTGTTGGAGATAACTTTGGCGATTCAAATGGAAGTGGAGGTAGATGGGGAAGTGATAATCGAATGGGGAGTCGCGGAAGTAGAGGAACTAGAGGTGGTCGTGGTGGAAGGGGAGGGGGTAATTTTCTTCAAATGAAGTTGTATTGGGAGAATATATCTTTGATTTTATAGGTCATGGTGGTCAACGAAATAATAATGGGTTCAGTAATGATTTCCATGATGGGGGCAGTGGTGCTGGAGGTTGGGGTCATAGTGGAGATGATGTTGCTGGGTTTGCTAATGATCGTGGCCGGGGCAGGGGTAAGTTTGGGCAAGCTGTGTCTGATATTTGTAAAAAATTAGCCTAACTTTTACTTAATAGAACTTGAGCTTCTAGTTTCAACGGCCTCAAATTGGAGTTGCCGCGAATTTTTAACAGCATTAATCAAACAACCAAACTTGTTTTTAATTGGTGTTGTAATTTGATACTATTCTTTTTTTTTTTTGTTTACAAATTGTGAAACCTAATTTACATTCATAAAGTGTTACTTTTTTGTGTATAAATAATGTATCACAACTTGTAATATGGAATTATATATGGTCACAGAAAGTAGGAGATTCTTTATTAAAAAAATTGTATTTCGATTAATAGATTGATACTTAAAAAAAAAAAGACTCGATCATCAAAAGATGGGTATCTGAAATGGTGTTGTCAACAATGTGACCATTATCCTTAACTTAGTTACAATTTGGCTAGATCTGATTAGAGAAAGTTTTTAAATTAAGCAAACAGTGATTTGTGCAACATATAATTATATATATTTTAATATCACAGCCTATTTAAATAATAACGTAATAAGTATTCAAAATGCTCAAAAAAGTGGTTAAATATAAAGAAATTGTTTTCATTCTAAGTGCAATTTGTCTTTATCTTCTAAGTTTAAAGGAATGGATGGAGGTGGTTCATAAAACTTGCTTTAGGTTCGAAAATATACCTGCCACCAGAGTAGACACTAATCTGCTAAAATTGGTTGATGCAACTCTGAAATTTTCACATACTTTTCTCTTCTCCCTCTATAATTTACAGTATTTATATATATTACTCCTGAGATACAGTTTGTTATATTTGAGATTTCTTCTGGACAGATAATATTTTTCTGCATTATCAACCTTAAATTTAACAGCTTTTGCTGACAAATATTCCTCCCCATGCCACCTTAGTATGCTCATTATTGAATAAGTTCTCAATCTAGATACCTTTGAATTTTGTTTGGTTTTGAACATTAATAATTATAATAAAAAAATTAACAAAATTTGCTGTTATATCTTATGAATTCTTTAGGTCGTGGTGGCGGTCGAGGGGGCCGAGGAGGTAGAGGACGAGGTGGTTTCGGAGGGGATGAAGACCGAGGAGGGTGGGGTGAGCAGAAAAGTCAATACGATGAAGGCGACGATGGGGGAGAGCCTCCCAAACCGCGTGAAATTTATGTTCCTGTCGAAAGAGTTGGGGATGACGATTTGTTTACCGCAACTATTTCATCTGGTGTGAATTTTATCAAGCTGGATGAAATCGAAGTGAAAGTCAGTGGTGAAAATGTTCCGCGTCCTATTAGATCGTTTGAAGAGTCTGGACTAAGATCTCATTTACTTGAAAATATTAAAAAGTCAGGATATGGTAAACCGACCCCCATTCAAAAGTACGCTATACCGATTATACTTGCCGGTCGCGATGTGATGGGATGTGCCCAGACTGGCTCCGGAAAGACGGTGAGTTTTACGCATGGTATCAATTAACAGATAAGTAGGTTAGTAAGTTAAAATTTAAAAAAACTCTGGGTTCCTTGGGTATGAAAATTAAGGGTAATAAATTTAATCATTCAGTTTTCAGCTTTTAAGACCTGTAATGTCACAGCGGTGTTACTACAGGTAGTTTATTAGAATAAATATAATAATAATTAGACTATTATTATAAGGGATTTGCAGATATTTCAGATATCAATTATTGCAAGATCAAGTAAATAAAAGCTTATATAGGAGTAAGAATAGTATGAAAATATATAAATTGTAATCATTAATATGATTTTTTGTGTAGTTATGAAATTATGCACAGTGGATCGGTAACAAATATTAGGAAAGAAAGAGTAACCCAAGTCGAGTGCAAGGCACATAATTTTTCATAGTAACAAAACTTCCTCTTTTTCTTAAACTCAAGGGGATTTTAGCACATATTTAACTCTTTGTTAAAATCCTTCAAGCTTACAGCCTCTCTAAATTTTAAAAATGTTGGTTTTGATAAAAATGTCTACCACTTGATAGACCTTTCTATGTAAAGAATTTCTATAACACCTTCCTTTAAGTATTCACAAACAAATTAAAATTTTAGGTCAATATGTTTAACTCTCTTATTATTAATTGGATTTCTTATTAAAGAAATACAAGCCCGGTTCAAATCAATAACCAATTTCTTTAACCACATTCCATCACAATTGATTTTGTCTCTGTTGTGAATAATAATACATATCCTTGCTTTAGTGCATTTCCCAAAACTGTACATAAATATCCAGTAACGGATTTCCGATCTATTGTGTCATTAGCCAATCGGCACCAACATAACACAAAGAAAAATCATTATATCTACAATATTCTAAACCTATATTAATTGAATGTTTTAGATATCTAAGAACTTTTTTCAGGTAGCACAACAATTCATCTGTACCTTTATCTTGAAATCGGTTGAAAAAATAACTGAAAAACAAATATCAGGTTTACTGCCACTTTTAGATCTACAAAATCCTAGTTTTAATAAAAATTCATGGATCTTATCATTCCAATACTTTGACTACTGTTTCAGTATGTACAATGCCTTTTTTAATTTTAAGACAAAATCTTTTTACAGACAACTCCCTGAGGAGGAAAAATATAAATTTTTTCATTTAAAAACCCATTTCAAAACGCAGTCTTTACATCTAACTGCTGATAAATGAGAGCTTAACTGATTTTCAATAATTAATAAAGCCCTGATAGCAGTTAATTTTGCGATATCTTGTGCAAACCCAGGAACAACCAATCTAGCTTTGCATCTGTCCATTTCTCTTTCTTCTAATGATTTACATAAAAAACCCACATTGTATCTAAAATTTTATATTTTGGAGGTTTACTAACTATTGAACATATCTCATTCATCTCTATAGAGTTTAACTTTTAACCAATATTGTTCATCTGATCTTGTTTTTAATTCATAAAAGTTATTCGGTACATTTTCCACAAAACTACAAGCATCAAATGCTATGTATATTTCAAAATCGTTACTTATATGGAAACTTTACATCCTTTCGAAGTTCGAAGTTCTTATATTTATATTACCATTCAAAATCTCATTCTCATCATCCGATTTTTGTTCAACCTTTTCATACTCATTAAATCTCTGCAGTATCACTTTCACCACTCTCACTCATTCTCGTCTCATTATTTTTAAAACCATAGGTCTTTTCATTAAATTTGATGTCCCTTGCAATAATGATTTTTTCTTTATCAAAACTGCAAAGCCTTTGTACCAGCATAGCCTACCATAACACATCTTTCTACCTTAGACACAAATTTGTCTCGAAATTCTTTTTGTATATTAGAATATGCCATACAACCAAATATTTTAAAGTTACATACATCATCTGGGAAGACTTCAATTTACCTAAACTATCATGGTCCAACAGTAAAACTGGTGCTACGCCTTGCGGGAATTTCTCAAGTGAGGCAATTGTTGTTTCCGATTGTGTGGCCTATTTGGCGTTATTTGAAAACATACAGATCCCAAATAAGTATGGCAATAATTTGTTGTTCTCGAGTCAGCCTGATATCTGTGTTACGATCAGTGATAAATTGTTATTAAGGCTGGATCCACCTCATCCACCTTTTGTTTGCAACTACAACTTGGCCATTACCTCACCCAGGAACATCGCATGTGACTATTTTTATTATATTTTTGAATTAAAAAATTAAATTGCATTATTTAAATTAAAAAAAAGCAAAAGGTAAGACAATTATAAGCACAAAATTTAAAATGAATTTAGTGTAGTTCTTGAAGTGAAGTATTATCACTTTATTTTCTTTTATCATTACTGGTTGAAATTTTTATCATAGTCTAATTTCATTTGCGAAGCAGAAATTCTTAAAACTGATGAAAGGTGCTCATCTGAAATTCTGTTTCTTAAAGAACTTTTCCTAAGCTTCATTGTTGAAAAGATTTGTTCACATATATAATATGAACGGAACATTGTCATTATCTTCATTGCATGAGTAATTAGATTTGGGAAACTATCTAGACTTGATATTTTGCCTCAACTTCTTCGTAATTAACATTGAATGGGGTCGCAAAAATACTGGTTCCATTTTTCTATAGTCCTGAAATCTTTCAAATTCTGAAGATAGTTTTCTCAAATTAATTTCGTATTTTTTAATCTTATTGTTTGATATAGTGAATTTTAAAGATTGTATTCTTGGAAAATGAGAAAAATCAATTCAGATTTAGAGATCTGCCTAATTGGTAAATAATAATAATTGTAATTTAAAACTCTTCAGGTATTGCCAAATATCGTGAAGAAACTGATTTTCCCTTGCAATTTGTGCAAAACTAAATCAAAAAGCCATGTTTCGTTTTCTAAGACGTCAAATTGATTATAATTGTCTATCAAGAAGAAAATTCACAATATCGTGTTTTAAATCCCAAATTCTTTCAAATACTTTTCCAGCACTTAACCAACGAACTTTGAATAATACAGGATATCGGAATGCTCAGCATGTAGGGACTCCAAAAACTGTTGAAACTGGCGATGAAATAATCCTCTGGACCGAATCATATTTATTAGTTTTACAACATTATTAAGTATATGGTCAATATCTAAAGCCGATTTATAGAGAGCATCCTGATGTATAAGGCAATGCAAATGCATCATTTTCCGGATACTTAGAATTAAATTTCCCAACAAATCCTTGATTGATTCAATCAATAGGTAAACGAAGTTTATCGATGAGATTTTCAAATTCACAAAATATATCGGTTGTTCCTTTCATTGACTGCAACTTCTTCTGTAATTGAATGTTTTTGTAGTCAGTAGTGAAATTAAATATTTTCAGTTCTCTCGGTGATTGTTCTTCTTAGGAGAGACAGTGACTGAAAATCATCTGAAAATGCTTTATTAGATTTTGCAATATTATAAGCCAACACATAACTGGTTTTCGTAGCGCGTCTTTGAGAATGATGAGCTCTCTCAAGTAATTGTTGTTGACTTGATAAATTTTATATTAAATCTTTTAATTAATTTTTTTCACCTTAAACGGGCCGGATTAAACCTTTCCGCAGGCCGGACTTGACCCCCCATCACTGTTCTATAGCATAAAACTTTTCTGGTTACGCCATTCTTTCGAACTTTTGTTTGGAAAATGGAATTAAATTTTTAGGATACCAAATTTTATTTTTCAAGACGTCGTCCTATCTTTCTTTTTTTGGTCGCGCTTTGCCACCAAGTGTAACCGCACGCCGACTCCATGCAATTTTCAATTCCTGGGTATATGTTCTAGGCTCATCACCTTTTGTCATTATGAAATTATGTACAGTGGATCCATAACAAACATATATTAGAAAAGAAAGAGTAATTCGAGAACATCATACAACGTGCTTTTCATTCCCAACCTTAAACCTAAGTTGAGAGAATGGAACATAATTTTTCATAGAAACAAAACTTCCTCTTCTTAAACTCAAGGGGATTTTAGCGCATACTTAACAGTTATTTTTATAAGAAAATCTACGATTTTATAAGAAATTTACGATTTTAGTCATCATGTTCCCAGATGAACTATAGTCGTTGGAATCCAGAGAGATAATAAGAGGTTGTACAGTGCTTTCTAGCATGTTATCAGCTTCTCATTTTCTCTCTTCTATTTTAATCGCATGTTGGACGCACATACCCCATTTTTCACAATGCACTGGTTTTATTCCCCTTGCATGAGGTTTTCAACATCCTTCATTTTAAAAGTGGTGTTATGCTTTGCTACAAATCCTTTTACTTGCCCCCAAACAACTTTTATGAGGTTTAGTTCACCGTGAGATTTATTCAAATTTGCAATCTCCAGTACCTCCTTTTTCAGCATATCTTTCTGAAATTGCTTTTTATTTAAAGTGAGTCAATGAATGATGTCATTTTTTTTGCCAGGTCGTTACAAAAATGGATAATGTGAAAAAAAGAACGTATAACTTTTCGCAACGAGAAAAAGAAATTTTAATATTTTTAGTGAACAAATATTTTCATGTGTGGGAAAATAAAAAACGAATGCAGTTTCGACAAACAGAAAAATGATACTTGGGAAGTTCAGCAAGGTCATAAAAATTTAGCACTGCTTTTTCTTTATTTCTTCATTTCGAGCAATTGCTTAAATGGATTTTTATCAAGTAAAAGCCACCTAGGTTCAACAATTGCAATGATGTACATGCACTTGTAAGAGCAATAAAAATTTCATTTATTTTGGACAATGGCTGGATCCAATTATCACTCTAAATTAAAATTCGGTGTCATTAAGTGCATAAAACAAACCATTGAATTCCGTTATATGTCTTTTTGCGACCTTTTTATCACTGCTCAAATCAGAACTGAAGCAGTTCAACAAGTTGAGAAATCTAGCTCTCCCATTATTGGAAAAACGAATCCCCAAATTTTATAAGAAAAACGCATAAAAGCAAACCTGACAAAATTGCAAGTAATAAAAGCAATGTTCAAACAAAACAATTTAACTGGATTAGAACCAATGAAGGAACTTATTCATTGAGTAGAACTTGTAAACTTGTGATTTTAGTGTATTTTTGATCGCTGAATCCGAATCTGAAATCTGAAGCTTAACAATTTATAACAATTTCCTCGACCATTTTTGGAAAACGGGTTTTAGATTGGGATTCAGCGGGTAAAAATACACCGAAATCACTTACTTATTCTTGTGGAAGTAAATTGATCCCGAAAACCCTCTAAGCTGTGTATTTCGCGCTAATTTTAATTTTACAAAGTTCAATTTTGCTACTTTCTAGAAATTTTATTGAATTAATTATTAATAAATTTAACATTTGGGTCATAATATGCACGCTTATAGAAATCATAAAATGCTGTCAAAATATACTTTGGGTTTTCAGGTCCAATCTAAACACACTGGCACAGGCTGATTTACGGTGTATTGTTTGCAAATTTTAGTTACTAGAACTTTGATGTTTTGCGATAAATATTTGGTAAAATATTTCCATTTCCATTAAAATGAAATAAATTAATTATTTATTGTTGTAAAATTTGTCCTATGTTATACTTGCGATTATACTGCGACAATCGCAAGTATAACATAGGACAAATTTATGCGTACTTGAAAAACTACGCCAAACGTTGCAGCTTGGTGTGAATTCATACATGATAGGTTCACATACAATGATATTTGATCAATATATGGGACATACAACAAGTAATTTGGTGAATGTTAACATTAGCTGGTGTATATCGATAATAACCAGATTTCGTACTTTCACTTGAACATATACATTATATTTCATTTGTTAATTCACACATTATAGGCGGCCTTTCTGTTGCCGATGATCAACAAAATTCTTGCGAGCCAGGATCCTCCTGTTCGGGATGGAGATACTGCACAGCCTAAAGTAGTAATTGTGAGTCCAACTAGGGAGCTAGCAATTCAAATACATGAGCAAGCCAAGAAATTTGCACATAATTCTATTGTTAAAACTGTTGTCGCTTATGGTGGTACATCGGTCACACATCAGAAGAATCAAGTCTTGGTAATACTTGTTGTTTTCTTCTCTATCGACTCCCAAGTCTTCATTGATTATTCTTTAAATTCAGAATGGGTGTCATATTTTGGTGGCGACGCCGGGTCGTTTAAACGATTTTGTCAATCGAGGTCATATTTCGTTTGCATCGTTGGAGTTTTTCGTCCTTGATGAAGCTGATAGGATGCTGGATATGGGTTTCTTGCCAACCGTAGAACAGATGTTGGGACACGCGTCTATGACTGCCACGGTAAGTTAGAAGGTTACTCGTGCATTTCATGTATCCAAGATAAAAATGCATAGCAAAGGCCTCTGTAACATGGTGAGAGCTATAGGGTCGCTTAAATTATAAAGAAGTTGCACATAATCAAGTTTTCCAATTGGTAGAATTCCATGTTCCCAATTTGTCCAATAAATTTTTGGCAATTTCAAATTTACGCAAAGAAAAATTGTGTGCATTGTTTACTATTGTAATTATAAAGCTGGGGTTTTTTTGGATTATTCATTGTCCAAACATGTGTGGCAATTTCCTAGCTTTACTGATTTCCAACCAGATGGATGTTAATATGGATTAATCCGCCTCTGTGACAAGGCAATGCTAATCAAATAAAAAAAACTAATATGATAAAATACATACAAAACCATCAAGCAACTTAAAATGCATTATTAAAATATACAATTAATCGAGAAAAATGAAAGACTCAGAGCACTCCAACAAATGTTTTATGAGTAGGGTTGTGGAATTGACCGGGAATTTTTTTTTGTGTCAGCTTATTCATTTTTATTTTTTTATATTGTGCGTTATGGCGCCATCGCGCCGTTCTGAGAACTAAATGGAGTGGATATTTTTATTGTGATTCCCCGAATTGCAAAGTATCTTATTCAGGTATTCCTTGAAGAGGGTTATAGCTCAAATTTATTTAAAAATACATATTATTATTAAAAAATGATAGATAACCCTCTGCAATTGTTATTTAAAACACTTTGATAGAATTTGACTAGTCAATTAAGACGTGGTCAATTGACCGGTCAATAAAGAAGTAGTCAATTGACCAGTCCCAACATTATTTATAAGCATTGATGAACGAGGTGGTTCTTGTGAACAACATCTCGAGATAGCGGTGTCAAAACACCCAAGGAAAAAAATACAGGATGAAGATGACAGTTACATTGCATAACAACAAGGTACACTCGACTGGGCAACCAAAATAGTCTAAGAACCAGCGAGCCATTTGGAGGTGTTTTAGGCACTATCAAATCGTAAATGTGACAATTCTGATGAATGCGGAATGAGGATATGTTTAGGCCGTTTCTGGTCATTTTACGGATGCGCAAACTGTTGCTAAAAGAATATATTTATTTTTATTATAAAATTTAGCATTTTTTGAATGCAAAAGTAAAGTCCTTATAGAGGGTCTTAAAGTGTGCGTTTTATCGTAAAATATCTGGCTTTAGGTATTCTGGTATTTTTTTAGTACATTTATTAATTAATACCGACATTTGCACTAAAGCCCGATAAGTTTGACGGCCTTAAATATTTATGCGATGGTGGTAGCTGTCACTGCAGCTGCGCGGTAAAAATATTTTTAAATTTTATTTTTAAGACTCAAATATCTCACAAATGAATAAAAATGTCAAAGAATTTAACAGACTTGTATACCGGCAAAAGAGTTTAGTGATTAAAAAAATTAACTAACATTAACAGTAAAATTTCAAGTTTAAATTTGTAATGTAAAATGTCTTTTAGATCATGGTAATTTTTTACGTATTAATTTGGTTTATTTAATTCCAGATATTTTTTGTAGTTAATTAAATTCTCTGCAAAAATGTTATGGTAATTTTTCATATTTTTCATAGTTTTGATAGATTCATAGATACCTAAGACAGTCAAAAAAATAACTGCTAAAAAAATTTAATTTTAATTCACTTACACTAGTTATTGTTTAAGTATCATTTAGTCCAATTGTTCATAATAAAAGCATTTATTTATAAATCGAGATCCACTTCTAATAGAATCATTATTTTGTCTACTAACAGTATGTAGAGTTACATATGAGGTTCCTACGGCTAATCTCATCAATTCAAACTAACCAAAAAATAATTTATTCGAATGCTGGTGTTGAGAAAAAATTTAATTTTAATTCACTTACACTAGTTATTGTTTAAGTACCATTTAGTCCAATTCTTCATAATAAAAGCAATGTAAATAAAATTGATAAGATATGATAAAAAAAATCACGAAATATTGAAAATAATTTTGAACGTCCCGTCGTTTTCACTAGTTTACATTCCAAAAATACTAATTCGTAAACAATTTAATATACCAAGCGCAGCTGTAGTGACGTAATCTACCAACAACTAATCACAGTTTAGACTTGCTCGACTACGAGTGCGTCTGATAAATTCTCTTTCGGACTTATGTCTACTTATGATACTTTTCTCTTATGTAAAATCTTTATTTTTCCCAAGTAAATATTATACACCTTTAAATCAGGCTTGATAGCAAATATTATCCGTATTAATTAATAAATGTACTAAAAAATGCACATTTTTACATATAGAGTAGTCGGGTTGCACATTAAAAATACTAAATTTTGAAATAAAGAATTAAAATCCATTAAAAAAATTTTTTTTGCAAAACTACACTCGGTTGCAAAATTGCCAGAAACGGCTCAATCGACTCCTCATTCATGAGCATTGAAATTGTATGATTTTTATAATTTCATACTGTCTTTAACACCTCCAAATCGTTCTTCAACTAAAAGAAAAAGACGCACGCTATTCTCGCACAGTCACACACAGGAACCATCAGAACTGACTGACAAACATCAAAACCTCATCAAGTTTTAACTCTACCGAAAACATCCTATAGCTTCCAATCTGTTAGTAAAGTACCCGAAACGCGTGAAGTGGCTCGTGACAGTGTATGATAGAGCTAACCCTAAAATTTTTGGAAATCAAGGCATATAGAATATTTCTGTGTACATTAAAGCATTAAAAAATGTTACTAATTTTACTAACACTATGAAGAGTTACATGTGATGTTTCCATGGCTAATCTTATAAATTCAAACCCCAAAAAATAATTTATTCGAGTATTAGTGAACGGGTATATAGAATGTTGCTGTGTACATTAAAGCTTTAAAAAATGTTAATAATTTTAATGGAATTGTTTATCAATGGCTGCACACCAAAGGTTTATGTACTTTAAGTTTTATTTTATAATTTAGATTTCTTCTGGTTTATTGGATTTCATTGGAACAGATTGCGCAATATACTACTGTTCCCACATGGATTAATATAATCTAAAATTAAGTTCACGGGAATCATTCACAGACGAAATGTCGGATTACAAAGAATCGCTCTTTTCCAGTCTTTTTTAAAATCTTAAATGTTTTCCAATTTAACCGGCCTTATGACTCTTACTTTTGAGATCTCCATGGCACGCATTTTATTTAGTCTTAAAAATAAAAATAAGTAAATAGAAAAACTTTTTGTCGATATTCGCCTTTGAGTATATCGTAATAATGTGATTATGATTTTTTTATTGCTCTGGATAGTTATTTGGAGTAAGTAAAATATAATATGTAAAATCTGCCTTGGTTTGTAGAACTAGTTGTTACTCTTTAGTAGAAATTTAGTTTGCCAAAGCGCACTTGGACGAATTGTTATGAATTAATTTATTTACGTATTTAAATATCAATTAATTAAAAATCCATCCATTAGCAGAATAATTTCAAAATATTGATATGCTTTGATTTGTGGTTTTTATATATTATTATTATATGTAGTAATAACTATTCAGTACCGCTGGCGATCGATTTTAAATTAGCGCAACCGTTTAAAAAAAACTAAATTAAAATCTTTTACCTTTTAGCACTTTTCAAGGAAACAAGCTTTTCCCAGCTTTTATTCATTCGTTTGACAAATGTTTTTACTTAAAATTGATGAATGTGCTGGTATTGTAAGGAGCCACAACTTGTGTCAAAAACAGCAAGTTCTCTAAATCTGATCGGCCCAAATATCTACTTTTATTATCCGTTTTCCTAGGGCGAAAGGCAGACCCTGATGTTTTCGGCTACATTTCCCGAGGAAATACAACATTTGGCTGGCAAATTTTTACACAACTACGCTTTCATCGTGGTGGGAATAGTGGGCAGCGCGTCGACCGATGTTGAGCAGGTGTTCCATCAAGTAAGCCGCTTCGACAAAAGGAACAAACTAATAGAAATGTTGAAACATGGTAAAATTAATTCGTCTGTTAATTATTCAAGTGTGTATCGATTATTTGATATTTTAGCGAAAGGAGAAAGAACTCTGGTATTTGTCGAAACGAAAAGAAATGCCGACTTTCTCGCCACACTTCTAAGCGAAAACGATATTCAATCCACCAGCATTCACGGCGATCGCCTCCAACGCGAACGAGAACAAGCCCTTTGGGACTTTAAGAAGGGCATACGCAGCATTCTGCTGGCTACAGGCGTGGCTGCCCGCGGCCTTGACATTGAGGGAGTTCAGCACGTAATTAATTACGATTTGCCGAAAAGTATCGACGAGTATGTACACAGAATTGGACGTACTGGGAGAGTCGGTAAGAAAACTGAGAAATTTAGTTAATTAATTTAATTTTGTCTACATGAATTTTGGGTGCTTGATTTTTATTTATTTATTTATGAATCGAGATCCACTTTTACATTAAAAGAATCATTATTTTGTCTATTAACACTATGAAGAGTTACATGTGAGGTTCCCATGGCTAATCTCATAAATTCAAACTAAATTCGAACTAACCAAAAAATAATTTATTCCAATACTGGTGTTGAGAAAATTTCTCCAAAATTAGTTTAGTCCAAGTAGGAAAAACAGATTACGCGGTGTTATTACTTTCTCTGCTAATTGGACAAAGGGTTCCCGATTAATTTTGAGAAAGTACCAGCTTTTTTTTAACCAAAATTTGGAATGGATATTCTTTGTTAAAATAATTAATTGAAGTCGATGCAGTTTCTAAACAAAACAAGTTAGTATTGTTGGTCACAGTCATATACCAGATAATTAGACTAAATATGTTTTAACGTGCAATACACTGGCGAGCAAAAAAATTATTCGACAAATTTTTTGAGAAAAAAAGTTTATCGCCGTTAACTGGTTAACTGAATTTAACGTATTATTATGTTGATTTTCGTGATTTTGTCTTAAAACAAAAAAATTCTATCATAAACAAAACCCAATTAATTTTTATTTAACTATTAACAATATTGAGAAAACCTGAAAATTAATAACTTGTATTTCCTCCTCTTGTGTTAATGTAATTAAATTACGGACTACGTTTTGGCGATGTTGTTCCATTTCTGCATTAGCAACTCTCTCAGCTCTTGGGCACTTCTTGGAGCTGGTTTATGTCATCTCATCCAACATATAGTCTAAGAGCCAGTAGGCGGCTACCTGCATGTATTTGACCAGACCTGGGTTTTTGTACATTAAGGCCCCTATACATGATGTGGGGACCCACTAAGCCCAAAGCGGTGGACCCAGGTACTGCGCAGATGAGACAGGTATTGATTTTTGGCGAATTTTAAATATATTTGACCAGGGCTGCCGTTTTGAAATCTTAAAATATATTGTTATTATTATCGAAAAATAATAATGGCAGACCATTAGCATGCGGTTAACATTATGGCAGACAGTTTTGAAAATGCTCAAAAAATTAAAATTCTGAAAGTATTTGACCAGATCTGCCATTGAGATATATTATTCATTATAGTCTTAAAAACTTATATTAATAACGGCAGACGTTTTTATTGAGTACACTCCTCAGTAGATAACAAAATTTTTGCTACTACCCGGTCAGATGTATGTATACATACACTGCATAGAGCTTTTTCTTTCTCCTATGTATTACTATTCTACTCATTCCAGCTTATAGTATTTTCTTTTATAGCTACTACCACTTAAATAATTTGGGTTTGTACCTGAGATGGCTCTATTATAATCCCAACCTAACGGTTTTTGTCAGATGTTTTCAGTATGTTTGTGAATCTCGAAACAGATGCCTCCTGTTTAGTGAATTTAATAAAATACACAGTGTTGCTTTATGTTATTTTCTTTTAATTAAACTGTTATTCGTTAAATGTCTCTGACATTATGTCGAGTGAAAAAGAACTAGTGAAGTGTGTTTTTTGTGCCACAGCAAAGACTGAGAAATTATTGACATTTTCAAGAGAGACGATGGAAAAATGTCGACAAATTTTGAGCTTAAGCAAACATTATAAATTAAAATACAATGAAATAATTCTACCGGACGAAATTTTTGATTCTGTATATCACAGTAGTTGTTACAAAGCGTTTACGGCTTAAAAAAAAAATTGCAACCGATCTCAACAAAGAACGTGTATTACAACCCACTACGTCGTCGTCTGCAACTAAGCAACCATCAACATTAGCTGATAGCTCAATAACTGATCATACAATAGTACTTGATAATCTTGTAAAAGACGTAAATGTTTCTAAGACAGATGAAGTAGTAGAAAAAGATGGTTGATGGTTTTTTCATTCTCCATTCTATGAAAGAGGTTCCCAAAACATTCTGGAGTATTTCAAAGAAATTTCTGCACATGGTGTCCAAATACTCTACCCGAAGAATTAATGTAATCTTTGACCAACATTTTTATCCATCAATAAAAGATAGTGAAGGATGTCTACGACATGAAGCATCGTTAATTGCGTTAAGGTGCGACCGTCGGATTTTGTGAAATAATTAAAAAATACAAATTTTAAGGAGGCTCTTGTAGATTTTTTACAAGACATTGGTGTAGTGAGGAAATGAAATCATTTTTAGGTAACGGACAGATTTATTTAAATTTTAGAAATTGCCATTCATATCAAGTTGTTGAGAACAGTATACAATCAAGAGTTGTTGAAGATCTTTGATGTATTTCACATGAAGAAGCAGATACTAAAATAATATATCATGCTTGTAATATCGCTGAAGAAGCAAATATTGCTATTCGAGCATCTGCTACCGACATTTTAATTATAATGATTGGTAATATGGTTCAATTAAAGAATTCTCATTCTAATATTTGGATGCTCAATGGAACAGGAAATAACGAAAGATATATTAACATCACAAAAATTTATAATGAGCTTGGTGAGTTGTTAGCAAAACGCTTCGGATAAGAATAAAAATTTTAGTAAATAAATACAAAATTTTGACGCAACCGCAATACCACCATGTACGAGTGGACTCTACCAACAACTTTTGAGAGCCCATTACATTTCAACTATTTGGAAAAACGCTTATAAAAAGCAACCTTCAACCTTGGACCCATTGAAGTATGGTTGGATTGAGCAGGACAACACATTTGTCTTTAAATGGTTCGATGGAGATCAACTTCCATCTTTTGTTAGCGACTTAATTACCAATGTCCCTGGTAAGTGGATAAAAATTAATTCTTTATCAAATATGTTCGGATCAATTTAGTAATTATTTATATTTTACAATTTACAGTTTATTTTTACAGAGTCCAATTCAATGGATGATGAAGAAGAGTTAACCTACGACAAACATGACTCCGACACCTTTTAAATTTTGTCTTAAATAAATAGAAAAAATTAAAATACAGGTTTGAATTGTTTTTTGTTACTTGCATTATACCCCAAGATTTCAGATTATTTCGTAATATATCTACTTCATTTGTCATCAATCATAAAGTTTAGTTTATAAAGTACAAAAAAATATTAATTTTTATACATATAGTGACAAAATTAATTATAAGTAAGTTAAATTTATGTAAAACAGCGATCGTAATACATATACATCTGACCGGGTAATAGTAAAGATTTTGTTATCTGCTGAGGAATGTACTCAATAAAAACGTCTGCCGTTATTAATATAAGTTTTTAAGACTATAATGAATAATATATCTCAATGGCAGATCTGGTCAAATACTTTCAGAATTTTAATTTTTTGAGCATTTTCAAAACTGTCTGAGATAATGTTAACCGCATTCTAATGGTCTGCCATTATTATTTTTCGATAGTAATAACAATATATTTTAAGATTTCAAAACAGCAGCCCTGGTCAAATATATTTCAAATTCGCCAAAAATCAATACCTGTCTCACCTGCGCAGTACCTGGGTCCACCGCTTTGGGCTTGGTGGGTCCCCATATCATGTATAGTAGGTATAGGGGCCTCAATGTACAAAAACCTAGATCTGGTCAAATGCGGGTAGCCGCCCACTGGCTCTTAGAGTAATATGTTTGATTCGATCCATGTCTGGACTGAGTGCTAGCCAATCAACCCGCCTAATTCCCACCTCATCCAAATATTGACTGACAGTTCTTGGTGGTGTGTGGTCTAGCATTATCGTGCATAAAAATGTCATCTTCGTCTATAGTGAATATTAAAGTCTTAGGATTATCCAGGATTTCCGTAATGTACCTGTAAGCTGTCAGAGAGCCATTCTGTATAAAGACCGCATGCTTTCGAACTGATGTGAAAGTCTTTCAGCAATATAACCTGGGGCATAACTCTCTTTGGGTCTTCTTCATAAAACCGGGATTCATCGGAATACAGTACCTTGTTCCATTCATAACCGTTCCAGTCTAAGTGATTTCGGGCAAAACCTAACCTTCCTATTCGATGCCGTTGGTGCAATGGCCTTCATACTGCGATGGGGAAGGCAACGGGAAACCACCCCATTATTTTCCCGCGTATATCACAATGGCAAGAAACTCACAAAGAATGGCCCTCAGTCCCCGGCAGACCTTCGATGGTCAGAGGGTGCGAAGAATCCCCGGGTTAAAAACTATGAACCACACTTACAAAATAGCGACATGGAATGTGCGAACACTGTTTGAGGGAGGTAAGCTGGCAAATGCCTGCCATGAGATGGACAGGCTTGGTATACATATCCTTGGAATTAGTGAAACGCGATGGCCCGGCTCAGGATCGATCACGACCTCAAACAAAACCTTTTATTATTCGGGAAACAATGATCCCAGCCATCGACATGGAGTGGGCATCTTGCTGAATTCCAATATAGCGGCCTCGGTTGTAGGTTTCGTACCATTATCTGACCGATGCATGCTCATACAACTAACTGGAAAGCCTGTAAATATTAATTTGATTCAGGTATACGCTCCGACTGGCGACAAACCACTGGATGAGCTTGAGAAATGGTATAGTGACCTCAAGGAATTACTTAGTTACACGCGAAAGGAAGAAGTTACCTTTGTTATGGGGGACCTAAATGCGAAGGTCGGAAAGGGAAGCTCGTCGGAGATGGTTGGGAGCTTTGGATTGGGGCAAAGAAATGACAGAGGGGACAGGCTAATAGAGTTCTGTCAGGAAAACAAGTTTGTAATCTTAAATACCTTGTTCAAGCAACCCCCGCGAAGACTATACACGTGGACATCTCCCCAACACAATAATGACAACATAGTGCGAAACCAGATTGACTACATCATGGTGAACCAGAGATTCCGCAGCTCAGTCAAAAATGCAAAGACGTACCCCGGCGCTGACATAGGATCTGATCATAATCCTGTGTTAATTGATTTCTCTATGACACTCAAGCTCACGAAGAAAAGAAAACCAACACCACAAGTTGATGTGCAACAATTAAAACAAGAGGCAAAAAAAAGCTCCTTACAGATCGAGCTTAACGCCAACCTCCAACGAATTAACCGAGGCCAGCGGACAGCAGATAACATTGACGCGACCTGGACTGAAATATCTTATATACTAAAGGAGGTCACAACTGAACACCTTAAGTCAGAGACTAAGAAAAAGAAAGAATGGATGACCAGAGAAATTCTAGATCTAATGGACAAGCGTCGGGAATGCAAAAACAAAAACCCAACAGAATATAGACGCATCCATTCAATTATTCAGCGGAAAATCAGAGAAGCAAAAGAGAACTGGATGAGGGAAAGGTGTGAGGAACTAGAAGACCTACAGCGTAGATGGTTTCAACCTGCACAAAAAAATTAAAGAATTATCTGGAGCAAATAAGCGACAAGCACCATATAGACTGTTTGATAATAACCACCAGCAAGCAAAAGACATCTCTGAGGAAATAGTCATATGGAAAAATTATATCCGAGACTTATTTGCCGACTTAAGAGAAGAGCCATCCACTGGCAATAATAATGAAGGTCCTACCATAATTAAATGTGAACTTGAACGCGCTATCAACCAACTAAAGAACAATAAAAGCCCAGGACCTGACAATATTTACTCAGAAGTTATTAAGTTAATTGATGAAGAAAACTTGGATCTCTTCTTAAAACTACTTAATCAAATATATAAATGTGGTAAAATTCCGACAGAATGGCTGGAATCTACATTCATTCCCATTCCCAAAAAGCCGAATCCTCGTCAATGCAATGACTTTAGGTTGATTAGTCTGATGAGCAACGCCCTGAAGATCCTTCTCAGAATTATCCACAATCGAATCCAGGAGAAATGCGAGCAGGTAATCTCAAGAGAACAGTTTGGATTCAGGAGAGGCATGGGCACTCGTGAAGCACTGTTTAGCCTGCAAGTTTTGGCTCAGAAATGCATGGACCAGCAGAAGAGCCTATACATATGCTTTGTTGACTTCGAAAAGGCATTCGATAGAGTTCCACATACAGGCCTTCTAAACTCCCTTGTCAACGTGGGAATCGATGGAAAGGACATTCAATTAATAAAGAATCTCTATTGGCATCAAATAGCAAAACTAAGAACAAAAAATACTACATCTGCGGAAATAGAGATTTGTAAAGGAGTAATGTTTTCTCGGAGGAGCTGTTTAAATTCGCATTAGAGAATATCTCAGATGGAATCAAAGTAAATGGGGAAACTGTCAACAACATAAGATATGCTGATGACACGGTTCTGATGGCCGACACAGACATCGGGCTTCGGAATATTATTGATAGCGTTCAAAGAGCATGCTCACAATATGGGATGAAGATCAACATTAAGAAAACAAAAACAATGGTAATTAGCAAAAATCAGAATATCCCGATTCCATTGCAAATCGACGGCGAAGTCCTAGAAATGGTAAATCATTTTAAATATTTGGGTTCCTGGATTGAAAGAGACACAAACCCCGATTACGAAATAAGGACTAGAATTGAGCAAGCGCGCCAGGGATTTATGCGATATAGGCGGCTCCTCTCTGATTCATATTTGGACCTGGGCCTACGTCTGAGACTGGTACGATGTTACGTCTGGCCTATCCTGTTGTACGGCGTTGAATCATGGACGCTGAAGGCGGCCATGATGAATAGATTGGAGGCGTTTGAACTCTGGTGCTACAGACGAATGTTGAGGATCCCTTGGACAGACAGAATTACGAACGATGAAGTACTTCAAAGAGTGGGTGGTGAGCGAGAGCTACTACATATCATAAAAGTAAAGAAAACATCATACTTAGGCCACCTACTCAGGCACGAAGAGTATGAGTTGCCACGACTGATAGTTGAGGGAAAGCTGGAAGGAAGGAGGGGTTTAGGAAGAAAGCGACTGTCCTGGATGCGAAACATCAGAAACTGGACCGGCCTGAACTTTGAACAAGTAATAAGAACGGCACAGGATAGACAAGCATTTGCCAATGTGATCGCCAACCTTCACTGAAGACGGCACGCGATGATGATGATGGTGCAATGGCGGCCCTCTACCCATCCTTCGACAAGGCAATCCATTCTTCTGACAGTACATTTGCTAACATTAACATTTTTAACTTCTTGCAGTTGATTTCGAAGCCAAACAGCAGAGGTTATCCTATTCTGCAAACTCATGGACACCAAAATCGATCATCTCTTTGGTTGGTGATACTTGTTTGTTTGGATCATCTTCTATTGATCTCCCGCTTTACTCGACCATCTTGTATTAATGCTATAATTCTAGCAACAACAATAGGATCTAAATTATGACCAGTTAAATATACACCTTAGATCTAAAATACACCAAAACAATCATAAGTTTTATGAAGATAAATGAACATTATTCTGGAAAGTATCTAACGTTTGAATTTTTAATTAGGCCGAACTTACGTTATTTCAGAAAAAGTCGAATCTACGCTGACAATAACTGACAGATAGCAAATATCTCCTACTAGACCGACGATTCGGTACTAAACTTTTTCTTCCAAAGTTTTGATCATTTGGCAATATTGGGTGGTTTGACAGTTTGTTAGTCCGACAGGGAGGTGCGATTTGGTAAGTTCAGAAGAAAATATCGATTAGGCATCAGGGTGGGATTAACATTCATTTGTTATAAGATTAGACGTCATTTCAATAACAGTGTGTATATTTGATAAAATGAGTTGAAACCGACATTCAACATAGTCTGGGATTTCCATGACTTGGTTTAGCCATTCACATTCTACACTTGGCACCATAGGTTTAGTTTACCTATGAAAACTGGAGTTGGGATGATTTCACACATTCCACAGCGCAGATCGATTTTATGTCGGGTCGTTAAGTCTTAAATGGTAAGGTTAAAACTTAAAGGCTTAAGGCTAATGTTGTTCTAAAATAGATTATTAGCGGATCTGTATTGTACCTGTGATATTATCGTGGCTATCAAGCTATAAGCTATCTCCAGGGCCGTACTCAACAGGTTAAGGTTAGCTCGTTTCTCTCCCCCAACGTAATATCTGGCGTGCCTCAGGGGTCCCATCTGTGGACAAAATTGTTTCTTCTTATCATTACGTTTCGAGCTGCACTTTGAGGATGTCATTAGCTGGGCTAAATGTATGTTGGGTCTGGTTGGAATATCTGGAATTTTTGAAAATTTCGGATGTATTGTCAAGGACTTCATATGTCCGTTCTATCTTGGAGTATGGATCAACAATCTGGTCTCTTTTTGACGAAATTCATAAACACCGAATTGAGGTTGTGCAGAACTAGTTTTTAGGATATCTTAGATATAGGATGGTCCAGAGTGGTTTACAAATGAATATCATTGAATTGGGGGCTTCATGGCCTGGCTATTCTTGAGGACCGTAGAAAATTTCTGTCTGTCTTTTTGTCTCCTGTACTATGTAATACAGGACATGCTCAGAATATGCCTTTAAATAGGCTGGTCTCCTTTGTAAATCAATACAATGCCATTGATTACCTCGGTGTTCCTTTAAACACCTTTAATTTTTTTTTTGTTAAATTGATTTGAAGTACTGTCATCTGAATGATACGTATTTTTTTACTGTCCATAGTTTGTTACTTTCTTTTTGTTGTTATATCCCAGGTTGCTTATAAGCTTATTAATATTTAAGAGATTTGTAAAATGGTGTAACCGTTGAGAGAATAAATAAATTAATATTATCTCAACTACTATTATTTTATTTTCTTCAAGTTCAGAAAATTGAATGCAGCATTCTGAATTTTGGAATGAAAATTCTGATTGAAAAAGAATACAGATCTTTGTCAGACACATTAAATCACTCAATTGCTTGACAGAAGTTTGAGAAATTGATCAATCATAAATTTGAGAGGTTTGTTCACTTGCGATGTTTTTAGGTAACCGGGGTAAGGCGACAAGTTTCTACGATTCGTCGTCTGACGGAGCATTGGCGGGCAGTCTTGCCAACATTTTGAAACAGGCGGGACAGGAGGTACCTGATTTCCTGAGTAGTGGCGGCTACGGATACGGTGATTCTAATGACAATTTCGGCGGTCGTGATATTCGTGGGGTAAGATACTGTTTTGTTAATTAAAATTTAATCATTATAAGCACTATAATATCTAGTAAAATTTTCAAATTAAATTGAACAATTTGCAATTACTGAAAAATGGATAAACTAAATAATATTAGTTAAAGAATAAATGTTTGTTTCTTTTATTGTCCTTATTCAGAAAAAAAATGAATTAAAAAATCTTAAGAAATGTTACGTTTGATTTAAATTTCTATGAAAAAGTATGTATACAAATACATTATTTGGTGGTAGCATTTACGAACATTTTTTTAACAACGCGCACATTTAGTGTCACCATATTTTTGCCTCTATAAAGAATAATTAGATTGGTCAAAATTGGTTTGTAGAATAAACAGCCAGAGTAAAACAATTTTTGGGTTTTTAAAAAGTATTCAGTTCAAGTACAAGGTACACTTCCAATGTCAAAATGGAATCTTAAAAATTATTTTTTTTTTAAATGAATTTCAAATTTATTTTTGCTTTCAACTAAAGTCTACACCTATTTGTTTGGGTAAAGTTTTTTAAGATCTCAGTTACTGTTAGTTACTATTTTAAAAAATTTCAGCCATTCATGGGAAGGTAGCGTTTGATGTTAATAGTCAATTTTTTGCGTTAAATATGTACCGAATGTAGTGTATATCCAAATACAAAATTTCTCTATTCATAAGAAATAAACTAGTGTAGGTTTAACGAATTGATTTAAAAAGTTGATATTATTATTTCCAGGATGACTTTGGCCGTGCTCAAAACATGGCCACTCAACCCGCTGAAGTCGTTGAAGAGGATTGGTAATCATCTCGATCCCTTTTTCATTTTTTTGTTTAGTTGTTCATTGCTTTATATGCTGGCGCAAGACATTTCTATTTATGTTGCTCGTTTTATGATCTGTTGTTTGTTTGGGAGTACTTGTATTAATTATATTATGAATACTTGTATTAATTATCCTACCAACAATTTACAACTTGAATTTTCTTTTTCTTTTTTTATTGATGTTTGAGTTTTTCATGTTTATTTTGATTTTCTATATATTTAATACTTAATTACCATATAACCAATCTGTGATACTCACCGGCAAGCAGAGGGGAGCTAATAGTTAAGTGTTATATGGTTTTCATAAAATATGTTAAGGCATTCCTGATGAAAAACACAATTAAAAGGTAGTTTAGGTTGTTTATGAAATTGAATAAATGTTGGTTTCTTAAACTGTGTGCTGATTTTGCTTTTATTTTGGGTATCAAAAACTCATTGTTTTAATTTGGTTTGACAAACTTGTTAGAGATATAAAGTCTAGACGTCAATTTCAATGTTGAAAAAATTCTTGGGAAAATGTGATTTATTATTAACTGAAAATTTCAAATGAGTATTCCTGCGGTAAATTGTTGCTTATCTCATTTACTTTTTTTCAAGAAATTGTTTAAAACAAAAATACTAAAAAGTAAAACCCGGTAGCCCTTTAGAATCTAAGTATATAACCAGAATTTTAATCATGTTAAAAACAATGGTAGGTGATAAAATAAACAAGACATAAATGTGAGTCCATCTTTAGCTTTATTATACTTAAAAGTTCTTTCAATGATTATTCAAGTAAATAAAGGGACCAAAAACTGGCAGACCACAAAATTTATAAACAAAATGAATAACCAATGGAATTTACTTAATATTTATATTTCAAAATCAAAATTTGACTCAAACAACTACTTTCTCTTTTCTGGCAGCTTCTGAACTGGCTTCACTTTTCTCATATTCACTAATGAGAGCTTCTACTTCATTTGCTGCAAGAATATGAATGATGGTCTTGTTATTGACTCGTGTCAATGTTGCCATCTCCACTAAAAAATTAAGTTTTATATTTTTACTAAGAAGTACTATGATGGGTGTTACCTTTTTCAGATGTTAATTTTGTCATATCCAAAGTTTTTATCAACACTTTTATTGCCAGCGCTTTTGCATCTTTTAAAGTCATTTCTCCCTCTTTATATTCCTGTTTTAAACTTGAAATTGCTGCCTAAAAACAAAGAGGGATTTGAGTTACTAGAAAAAAAAAACATTATTAACTGTACAAATACCGAGCTATTATTTCCTATGCATGTAGCCTTCCAGCCACTGTAGTTTCCACTGGGATCAGATTGATACAGCTGATACCCATAATGCTTATCCCACCCCATATACAGAATTGAAACTCCAAATGGCCTTTTCCCACCATACTGGGTATATGCTTGCTTTACATCACAAAGCCATGATACTAATTGTTCACAAGGAATAGATTCACCATATTGGAACAAATACCTCTGGCCGATAAGTCGCAGTTCATTAGTGAGCACATTTGCGTCGGACGTAATGCCAGCTACACTACACACCATATCACTAAAATGAATTTTTGGTATGTAGTTGCAAAACACACTATAAGACCACTTGCATTTAACACACTTTGGTAAAAAAACTATAAAAAATTCTTACTCATTAAGTTTATAAATTTTTTCAGAGACAAATACTTCATCCAAAAGTTTATTTGTGTTTCGTCGCTCTGCTGCTAGTAATATACCATCATTTGCCAAAATACCTAAACTAGTGCCGGCTAATGAAATAGCTTCCATAGCATATTCAACTTGATATAGTCTACCTTCGGGCGAAAAGATAGTAGTCCTGGTATCATACCGGCGGGCCTAAAAGATTAAAATTAAAAAAATTTGTAAGCAATGTTTTCTTATGACAAAAAGTTTTAAGTGGTCAGCAAAATAGTAATTTTATTTGGGATTCTTACCATTTTTAATTTCTTTTTAGCAGGGTAATTATTTTTCTAGGATTATACAAACTCCAACAACTTTTTTCTACTTTTCGAACAACTTAGGATGATTTGCAATAACAAAAATCACACAACCACAAAACCCTTAGGTTATATGCATAGCATAAATTTTGGTATTTTCAGTTTTTGGATTTTAACGGCAGCAGAACCATTAGCATTGGTTCAGGGTTCTGAATTTCGGCTCCATGGTATATATTGAAGTGAAATTTTTTGCCTGTGGCTACATTTTTAATTTCCTTATTCTCTGGTATGATCAGAGCAGTCGTGCCCACTTGGTATGAAACGAAAAAAAATTCTCTGGTAGTTCTCCCTTTGTAAATAGACAGCTGTCAAACTGTCAACCTTGGGTCGCCATTAAATATTTTGGAGAAGTTAGTTATTTTCCTTAACATACAATAGAATTTTGGTATATTTTCCATCATAATCTCAAAAGGTTTAATGACGTTATAGCGACATATTATTATTGATTCTTCGGATTTAAAACCAAAGTAATAATATAAAGTACGTTTGTAGCAACCTACTCTGTTGATCATTTGCATTTTACCTGTTTATTAGTAATGACACTCTTATTTAATAGTTTTATTGTCGTTTTTAGCTCACGATGAATGCCGATCCGCGAAGACCAGATAAAGTCCAACGTTATGTGGCAAAAAATAACTCCAACGCAGAAGATCTGACTCCTGATTACATGAATATTATGGGTAAGATATTTTTAAGGAAATTCAAAAGGAGATGCTAAGTAACTTACCATTTGGTATGTTAAAGTCTTTGCCGCAAATATAGTAAGAAAAATAAATTAAATTTCTGGTTTAAGGAAATTTAGTGAAATTGTGATAAAAGTAGATAGTTCCACTTTCAGTGACTGGAAAATTTGAGCTTATACGTGGGTGCAAACAATTAAGCAACTGTGTCCTGATAATCATTGTTTTTGAAAATGATTATGCTATCTAACAAAACTGTTAAAAAGAAATTAAATTTCTGGGTTTGAAACAGCAAGTTTTAGTAGAAGGTGAATATAATTTTACAATTTTTATTTAGTGACCTGAAAATCTGAGGTTATGTCTGGAAGAAAGCAAATAAGCAATTGTAACCTGGTAATCATTGTTTCTCAAAATGTTTGTGCAACTATTTTATTTAGGGTTTTGCGTTCCCTTCTACTATGTAGAATACCTTGTAGTGTATTGCCTGCGTTTTTAAAAAATTCGAAAAGGAATATGTGCACAGGTTAAATGTTGGCTAGCAGAATAAAATTCCAAAGGTTTATGCTTTTTGAAAAATTATAATTTAAGAACAAAATATTGATATAACAGGGGCAATGATTTGTAAATCTAATCTTTCATTAATGGTGTTAATGCATGCTTGACTAAGACCATATTGGGATGTGTGGGTACCACAAGGATGTAAGTAATTTTAATATTTGCATTCCGTAGGTCAGCAACCGACCACGGCAAATGCAGCTGGCGAGGTGATTGAAAAACAGCCAGATCCACCTACAACTGGTGAGCCGAACCTTCAAGTACGCCCTACAGCCCTTGAAGAGGTTCAGTCTCTAAATAATGAACTTGTTGCAAGCAATGCCGCTAATGTGATACCCACCAGCCCTCAATATGGTGTTGCCATTATCTCCAGTAATGTAACAGTTCCAGCGGTGCACGATTTTCCCGCAGAAACTGTCTCTTTGCCTATTGAAACCAGTGTGGACACAACTGCAAAGGCAGACGATACTAAAGATATTCATCCGGCTCCCAGTCGAAATGATAGATTTAAAGTGGTTAAAATTGCTAGTCTAGAACCTTTCAAAAGAGGTAGATGGAAATGCATGGATTATGTGGACGAAGCGCCTCCACCAAGCGTTGTTAATAATACTACCAATAAAACACCCCAATCTACAGGTAATGCTGGAGTTAGTGGAGGTGTTTATTTACATTCACAAAGTCTACCGCCTCAGCAAATTCAGCAGATGCTTATACAAGGTGGATTTACCAATGGTACTCAATTTTTTCCTACCGTACCAGCCCAGCTCCTGCCCCAAGCTCAGTACTTTTACCCCCAAGTCGGCAATATGCAAAATCAAACGATTCCGCAGCCTGTAGCATCAACTATGCCTGCCCAATTTATTAATAATCAAACTTATTTCCCTACTGGAGTTGTGACTAACCCGGCGGGTTTTGCATTACCTCAAAGTTATCCCAATATCCAATATGTTCCAATACCAACTCAGGGAGGAGCATTTGTGCCCACTTCACAAACTGTGCAGTTGCCAACAAATTTTCCACAAAGTCAGACTTTTGGAGGTCAGGCAAGTGTGTCTCAAGCAAATATTGTTCAGCCCATTGTAAATGGCCACAATTATACTCAACAATCTGATCAACAAATGACAAGTCAGGCTGTGAAAAATGTGGTAGTCAATTCAATACCCAGTAGTCAGTCCCAACAACAGCCCGCAGTGCAAAATCAACCATCACAGTCCCTCATACAGGGGCAGCAATATCAATCACAAAGTGGTACATACCAACAGGGGGCCTCTTTACCCAATCCCCTGACTCAGACTCAGCCAACAAGCCAAACTCTAGTTACCAGTGTAACAACCACCCCTACAGTCATAGCCGCTCCGGTAATAGCAGTTCCTCAACAAATACAACCAAATAATGATGCAAATAATGTTTATACAAATCCTCAGTTTGCTATGAGTGTGAATAGTTTAACAGTGTTAGGAAATAGTGAGAACCCTTTGGACGCTAATGAACCAAACAGTGTGGCCGAAACAGTGGGTGATGGTACAGAAGATCCATCAAAAAGCAATCCTGTTGTCAATGCGATAGACAACAAAATCGAACAAGCAATGGACTTAGTCAAGAGTCACCTTATGTACACTGTAAGTATTAGCTTTTATTTTACAGTAGTAATTATTAAGTAAAAGGTTCTATAAATTGCTGGATTTTTTAATTTTTATATTTTAAAAGCAATCTCAAAACAGAAACATTCTATCTGTGGGTGATCAAGTTTTAATGTTTGCGAAATAGAAATTATATCACAAAAATGCTCATTATAATGATGGGGCAAAAAGAGGTTTGCCATGGTGTTAGGTGCCAAATTTCATCATCATTTACTTCATAAGTGGAAATATGAAAAGGATTTATATTTTTTACAATTTTAAACCCCAACGAAAACAAACACACTATTTAGTCATTCTAATTACAAAAGAGATTCACCAGTGCACTGCACCGCACCTTATCCAACAAATCACACTTTTATTATTTAGGCAATTACCATTATACGCGAGCCAAAAATTAGGCAGATTGTTGGGGCTTGTATCATTTATATTATTGTTCCATTATTAAACCGACTAATCGCATTTGAGTTCATCAAATCCGAAATGAAATTAAAATTTATTTCGCCCGAAATAACAAAGTCACTACTGCTCACAATATGGGCCGAGAAGCGGTGTGTATGATCTCGCTCCGATTGTTGATTACGGTCGAGTTCTTGCAACGCCTGCAGACAGGGCGGAGCCCACCCATTCCGCCTGCTGGTCGGAGTTTCTGTCACTCTTTAAAATATAACTTAATTGTAATTTTTCCACATTTCTAGTTGTCTAATAGTGCGCCGGTGGTTCATATATAGGGTCAATATTTCTACATTCATCCTTGATTCCAATTTTCATGTCTGTTTTTGTGGTAGATGGTAAATTTTCTTTTGAACAAAACCCCATAAAAAGATGTCCAATTTTGTTAGATCCGCCATAGTTTTTACAGAAAATTGATAAAAGAATCGCCATTAACTTTGTTTAAAAAAAAAGGCCCAATAATGCAGTTTCCGATTATATCAGCCCACACAATAAATGAACTAGAAATAGAACGATCTAATCTGGGATCTAATGAATCTTGGGTTTCAAAATATAGTTGATGTACTATTTTTATGAAATCTTGCTTGGTCCGTGAATAAAATATAATTTAGAAAGCTACACCCTACTTTTTTCTAACGCCAAGCACACAAATTGGTCATTTTGATTTAGTTCTTGTACCAGCTGAATATAGTACGGTCGGATTTTATGTTTTTCGAGTTAATCTGTTTGACGTGAATTAAGCGACACCTAACACGTTTTCAATTTGTCTAAATGAAATAATGCAGGACCAACTATTCTTATAAGTGGATGTCAACTTCTTTATTTTAAATTGAACAACCAATATAGTAATGTTTTTTTAATTCCCGGAAAATTCTAGACATGTTTTATGTATAATGTCCTATACATAAATTTTACCGTTCCCACCATCACCATATGCAGTTAAGATTATGGAAACTCTCATATCTTTGATACTTTTTGTTTTTGTTAGTCTGCGTCGGTCCGTTAAGAGCAGACCAAATAAAAAAAAAGTAAAAAAAAATAATAAATTCATCCAGTATATCCGGATATGTCTTGAAAATATTTTAGCTGGATTGCCCCCACCATCAATAGTTTCATTCCAAATTTTTGCTAATTATAATGTCTACACACACTAGGATGTATATACTGCGGCAGTTTCATCTGTAATCCGTTGAACTAATGGACCAAATATTGATTCTTCATCAGGTTAGGGGTCCAGATTCACTCATCAAGTGATACGATGTGATTTCAGTAACACCCTGTATATTGTTCTTAGTAGACTCAAGTTGGAATTATTTGCAACTTATTCTTTTTGGGAAACGAGAAAAATAAGTATCCTACAAGACAGTCAATGGTGTTGAGTTTAAGCCCCATCGCCCTGAGATCGCACTTATCTGCACCTACTGCTCTGCGGACTCTCTTTTGGCAAAAATGAACCGAACCGAACTTCCAATCTACAGTTGAGAGTCGCACGTACTATATTTGTCAGCGTCTAAAGCTAAAACTGACCAAAATCCTTTGGTTCATAATCAATTTTAACAAATCCAAATAACCAAGTATAAATTAATAACAAAATAGTGTATTCGAAGTATTTTACCTAGCCTTATATTTGGGAGATCGAAAATATTATTTTCCCTTTTTTGTTTGCACACAGCAAATTGGGGTTGTTTAACTTTGATGAGTAAACAAAAATCATACTTTTACGGGGATTAGCCGCCCATAAATGAACACATTTTCATAGTTTGTATTAACCAAAGTGTTTTCCACTTTTCGTTTTGGTAAATAAAAGTCGATTTTAGCACTAGACAGTAAAACAATTTTAATATACAAACATTCAATTGTGGGAAAGCTCTCTTTTCACATCGGTTCGTGGGTAATGGTACAATAATACAAAGATTGTGCGGGGTTGAAATTGAAACAGCGTAGTTTTGGTCTGTGGTAATTAGAATAAATCATAATGTTGGAAGAAGTTTTGAACCTTTATCGGTAAGTGCGACAAACTTTCAGTAATTCTTTACAAAAGTTTGTTGTTTTATTGTTTAAATTTACTAATGAATAGTAAAAAACTTATGGGTCTCCGCCTTCCAATATTATGCCGTATTCTTAAACTTATAAATTCATCTTCTAATATTCAGGATTAAAGTGAATTTAGTTTCGCCTAATCAGTTAGTTAATTAGTTAGTAATGCAGTTAAAAATATATTTTTAGTGAACTTATAAACAATCGCTAATCTCGTTAAATTTTTATGTTCAAATGAGGTAGCCTACCTTCAGAGTGTTGTTAATGTCGGGTTAGTGTCTGGGCATAATTTTTTGAAGTTTTCTCTGGCATATTTTTTAATCTTCAAGTAATGTGTTTTTTTAATGTTTTAATTTAATGTTTTAATTTAATTTGTTTTGTGATGTGTATTTCACAGTAAAGCTATATTTCGCAATATAATAATTTTTAAATACTTTTTCAATTGTGTTTAGTACATGAAATTGTCTTTTTTTTTAAACAAATATATTATTACAGGATGCCTTGTTTCTTATATCCTTACATGCAACCTGTTAAACTTGATTTAGTTATTTGTTGTTTGTAAATATCCTATAAAATTAGGTATTAAGCGAGACAACTAGTCAGCACTGTAGTACTTTGAGTTGCGAGTTAACTGTAAAAATGTATCCATTATCTAACTAAACTGAAAGGAAAATAAAGCCAATTTACGATCTTATATTATTTTCATAATAAACGCTGCGCATCAGCTCTTTTTTAGTAAATTATAGATACCTAAATAAGATTTGTATTTAAAGTAGAATAATTGTACAGCAAAATGTACAGTGGTTCGATTGTCTTTCTCGATTAACTGTATTTTATCATTTTAGGTAAGGGAAGAAGTCGAGGTATTAAAAGAAAAAATCGCAGAACTCATGGAAAAAATACAACAACTAGAAACAGAAAACAATTATTTGAGGTCTCTGATACCGAAAAACCAAAGCATAACCTCCACTACGACAACAACCACCACCTATACAAATCCCGTGACGCAACCCCAACCATCTAACGTTTCTGCTGTACCATCTAATCCGAACGTAATTACGCAGAACTCGAACCCGGTCGCGGGCAATACCAACCCCAGCCCCGGCGTATCGATAACGTCGCTTCCCCCTAGTCAAACGGCAAGCATTCCTAATAACTCGACAATTCCGCCCACGCAAAAGGAGACATCAGGCAACGAATGATCCGATTCAATCGTTCGGCCAGTTTAAGCCTATTTTTTTTTGTATTGTTTCGTTTATTTAGCATCCATTAGTTGTATGTTTTATCGTATGTTTTCGACTGCCTTTTTTAGTATAGACTTATCAAATAGCTAAAAGGTAACTGTGATGGACGACTTCAAGCGGAGATTTGCCGGACAGACATTTTTGCTGTTGTTTTTGACTTCCTCGGTAAATTGTCGGGATATTTGAACCATACGAAAATTGAAAATAATGGTTTATATTAACCCGTTTCCTTTCTTTTGTTTTACTCGGAACCTTCAGTGGAAAAAATTGGAAAATCTCGCCCCACTTATGTTTACCGTTTACATTTGGCTAAGAAGAGGAGGTTTATGACGCAGGTCGTCGATTTATGAACTAACTAATTATTCTAGGCGGTGGGGATTAGTGTTTTCATATATCCGCTTACACCCCAATGGCGAGTTTTGTATGGAGAAAAATAATTTTCCAATTATAATTTAATAAATTAGACAAAAATATTGTTGAAGTCGTATACCATTTCGGTGTTTCAATGAATTTCCGGAAGAGCCTAGATTTGCCTATATTGATAGCTGTATGTATATCCTACACTAAGTTTGACCTTAGCGGATTTATAGATAGCAAGAGAAATGTATTGAAATGTAATGGGTAGGGAATTGTCAATAATTGAAAAGAAAAACTAGCAAATCGGTAGATAGGTCAATGCACGCCAAAGGTCAAACCCGCAGTAATATACTACAAAATGTTAGCACTGAAAATTTGTCAAACGTAGTATTGTTTTTCTCAATATCGTAGCACCTATGGAAATCTGGTATATGTATTTTAATCATATAACGTGTAATCATACTAGTATAGAAACAGCAACAAATTATTAGCCTTTTTCTATCGTTGTATTACTTTTGTATCTGATTGTTGCAATTTTGTGTTTAAAAGTAGATAATGTCTATTGAGTGATGTTGAAGAAATATGGATGTTTGAGGTGAGCTTCGCGTCGATGGTCTTTGTTTTGGTTATGTGTTTTGTCTCCTTTTCCAAAGTAGTTTTTTGCTCGGTTGTGCCAAATAATAAATAAATTAATCGCCTGATAAATATTCGAAATGAAGCTCATCCCATCCAGAGATTATATTTTTATGATCGGAATGGCGTTTATTGGCCGATAATAAACAAATTGTAAATTGTGTAAAATTTTGTAAAGTATGTAGATTATGGAAAATGAAAAACTTTATTTGAATTTGGTTCTGAATGAATCTGTGATTTATTTTGTATGAGTCTTTGTCGCTTTTTTGAAAAAAAAAATGTCAAACTATATATACATATATTAATTATATCTGCGATGCGTTTTATTATATTCCTCTACCACGATTCGGAGTAAATATGTAATGCTTATTCTTGACAAAGTGCTTTAGTATTCAATAATTTAAAAGAAATCAATTTTAGGTATGGTTTTCAGCATGTGCGGGCTTATGATGAGAATGAAGTGGTGTGCTTGGGTGGCCCTGTATTGTTCCTGTATAAGTTTTGCAAACTCTCAGATTACTGACGATACAAAGCAGGTATGTCTTATGTCTTCATTATGGCCGCGTTATAAGCGTGATGTTCCCTATGCAGATTTTTATTGAAAGTTGTGTAATAACAAAGTGTGACTGCTTTTGGTGTTGTTTTAGGTATTGAGCTCCTTTATGCTGTCAATCTCAGCAATAGTAATGTCATATTTGCAAAATCCTTCACCCATGACTCCTCCATGGGCTTCAGCAACAGATTGATTTATGAAACAAACTATGTAGTAACTAAATATATATGAAGTTTAAATTTTGATGGATTTTTGTTTGCTTAGAATTTTTTTTGCCCGATAAGGTGTTGTTAATATGTTATTTAAAGGAATGTTTCAAGACATGTTCGATCCTTCTTCACATCAAATAGCAACTAAAATATGACGTTGAGTTGGTTTATGTTTTAACGTTACATTCATCATGGTATCGTTATTTAAACAAACCAGTTGTCAAACACAATCGAATTGGTAGTTTTTCACTATAAGGGCGGTTTTTTCAGGATGGCGAAAAATAGGCAAAACAAGGGAAATTAGTTGAACTAATCTCATCTCCGACTTGAGATGCTTACTGCATTTCCTTCTAATCAATCTTTTATCAGGTATCTTGTTTATATCCTCTCATCTTTGTCGGTCAGTTATGACTGCCGAGTTTAGTTTTGGTTTTCAGTCAAATTCAAAGTTTTTACAACCGAAAATCGTGGGGCACACTGGCAGTCCTAGTCGCTACAAAACGATCGAATGAAAGACGAAATTTTCAATCAACTCCCGATAAAAATACTTTGGCACTGAAATCCAAATAAAGGTCCGAACAGTTCCCATCCCGCTGGAAGCTTCATCCGCTTCCTTTGAAAAAAAAAAACCAAAGATGACCTCAACACCCTTTTCGACGTTTGGCTCGTAAACTTCGACGGGACATTATTTATTTATTGGGGAATAAACATAGTTCTTAGCGGGAAAAGCTCGTTTCAACGCCACTATTGAGATAGATTTGAGTCGGTTTTGTTACGTTTTTGTAGGTCTATTCCTCTAAATGAAATATGACTATTCAATCTGCCTCTGCACAATTATTAATCTCGACGGCATTTAAATAACTCCGTCCATGGCAAAAGTGGCAAAATATGATATTGGCGGAGATGGATCTTTAAATCACTATCGGTTAATTTTATTTAATAAGTTAGTTGGTTCAATCGAGCGACGCAGTCATTCTGTTTAGACTAACACCCACATCTATTGCATTAACACAACATTCATGTCGAGTTTTTCACCAGATTAATTTGTGACGAGGAAGAACTTTAAACACAACCAAATGGGGCTGCAGGAAAACTAACAAAATTCTAATGCCAGTGATTACGATTTTTGCGCCAGTTCCAGCTTCAGTTCTTCAACTCATATTCCGCGGTGTGACTGTTTTGCGCTGCACTACTGTTCTAATTGTTTAAATGCCATCAACTTGAACAATTTTGCAGAGGCAGATGATTACATTTACATTTACATTAGTGGAATAGACCTACTGGGGAAACCACATAAAAAAAGACTGACCCAGAACTCGCATCTGCCTTAAAGGTGGTGTGGAAACAAGCGCAAAGTACAGAATCATACGTATAAAAAAATATATTACTAGCACTTGTTCATAAATATTTTATTTTAAGTGGCCCTCGAAGAGGTCGAGTTATGAATGTTGGGTAGAAGATATGCAGTTTTATGTAGAATTTAAGGTGTTTTTTTGAGCGAAAGGGGATTAAGTTCCCTCTGTGGAGAGGGGAACTCTTCGGATCTATAGTTCCTAGTAAGAGTTTTGGTACAGTACCAAAAAGTCTTATTTTACTACACCGCGAAGTAAAAGTTTTGGTTGGTTAGTTAGTTTAGGATTTGGTTCGTGTATGAACTTAAAAATAATGTTTAAATCTTATCAATTTTATTAGGATTCAAGAATTGAATTAAAAACCGCAAAAACTAGAAGGAAGACCACAATTTGTGCTTCGAAACGGACTGAAATATTTTAGTTTTTTTTTTCAAATTCTTAAAAAAAAACAAGAAAAATGAAATTTCTCTATAATTTACCAATAGCGAGTTTAAGTATCTACCGATAATGCAGTAAGACGCTAGCACTGAAAATTTTGTTTGTGGCTTCTGTCGATTCCGAGCTGTGGCCATACAGGTAAAGTTCGCTGAACGATATACCGTTTTTACAACCTGTTATGGTTTTGACTTCGGGATGAGTTTAATACCCGCCTGTTGTAAAGCGGTACGTGTACGGCAAGCTAGGGCCGTATTTAAGACGTTAGCCGACCAAGAACTGTGCCGTGCGGACTGTTTGTATTTTAAAAGTAGGGAAATTTTCTTTGATTAAACTGTTATATTAATTCATAAATCTTTCTAAAACATTGAGGTAGCTCGATTTCAAGTTGAATTTGCCCATTAGATAGGTTGATCTCCTATTTTAAAACCACATTAGAAAACTTAAACTGATTTCAAATTTAAGGGTTTTACATAATGACATTAAAATATTTTCCTAAGAAAGCAATACAAAATCTTATATAGATAATTGATTTATTATGGATGTTTTCGCAGTTTTTCTATTGGTTGATTGTGGTGAAATTGGAGTATGCTGTCACTTTTATGAAACAGTATTAGTATTAGTATCAGTATTAGCAGTCGAAGTTTTGAAGTTATTTCTATTTTTTGCTTGAAAATGATATGTATTTTGAAAATTCTTTGTTAAAGCGGTTATTGGAAGTTCTTAAAACGGAAACGGAAGTATAATGTGGACAAGTTCGATATGGAGCAGCGATTAAAAATTTTTATTTTAAGAAAAAACAACAAATCGCCAGAAATTTAGTTCTGGGGAAATACGATTAATTAGAAGCGAAGTAGAAAAAATAACTGGTTTTAGTTGGAAAAAATGTGCGAAGAAGAAAATGTTTACAGAAGGTGACTAGAATTAATTATTAATGTGGGGGACGAACGCAGTGACTAGTGATTATTTTAATTGATATTCTAACATTGTTTTATAACTACATTTACTCCCTCATCTATATTTATAATTAACATTAAAGTAAGAATGGATTTTTTACTGCATGGAGGAATGTCGCCGATGAAACTACACAAACCCGCCAGCCAGTCATTGTGGAATTGCGAATCTATTCATTGAAGATTACAAAGAGAAACCCAAGCGAGGTAGGCCTGGGGTTAGACCTTCATACAAATTTACCAAAGTTAAATACCGGATTATGTGGTAAAAACGGTATATCTTTAGAGAACAATATAAAGGAAGTGAAAATTACTTATTAGGATTACGAATCCTCAAACTCAAACTAACCCCTATAAACACGACCCAACGCATCACTTGGAAGATTTATAATTAAAACCTCACAACAAACATAATCTATGTCGCAACAAATATGATTTTCAAGATTTAAAATTAAAAGTTTCCCTTGGAGTTTAAGTGAAATAAAACGAATATCAATTTATTATTCATAATTTTGTTAATAAACAGGTATATTGCCCTCTCGACAAATTGCAAATGAAAATGGTAACAAAAAATGTCATTAATCAACAATCAACTATAAACAATTAACGTTTCTCACATTCTTACTGTCTACAAACACAGCACTTACTCTGTTAGAGTGCAACGTCCCTATATTTTTGTACATCTTCCGCTGAATTATTACTCAAAGAGTTTTTACTATTCATTTTATCGACTTGCTTCTTGTAAATTAAAAAATCAGGTCCGTCCAAAGGACCGTAATAGATAGGCACGCCGTAACTCGCAACAGGTTGCGCATAAAACCCCGCACTATTTCTGATCACACGACTACCCCTGTTGATATCATGCAACGCATCCATCGATTTGCTTTTTGTTAGTTTGTTATTGTTGTGGATTGGGTAGCTGATTTCAGACATTGTGCCCAAATTGGGCATTATTTCTTTGTCTTGATCTGCATCAGTTTGGGAACCCCAATATTGGGCATTTTTCATTGCCGGTTGATCGATGTAGCGTAGATCCATTAAAGAGTAAGCTTTCTTTTCTGAAAATTTCGAATATCATTAATATTACTATATTATTTACTACGAAACTCACCAAAGCCATCATTACTTCCGTAGTGTGTCATAAAAACGCTGGCATTGAACTCGCTCTGGGCTGCATAAATTGGGTAACCATCAATGGGGGTAAAGTTATTTGCAAATTGATAACTCCACATTTGTTGCATAGATCCAGACCTAAAGTATACATTAAATTTTTTTTTTGCATATTGCATATGCATATATTATTCTAGACGATACCTTGTTAACAATTCATTGAAATTATTAACGGATTGTTCGTACCCAGCATTTTGGTAAAATGGTGCCGTGAACGGAGTTGTATTTGCTACCGTTCCAGGTACCGTTAAGTCTCTTAATCTCTTATCATCTAGTTCCTCGTCTTTCCACGTCGTGTAGAGAGACTGGACTAGTATTATTTCTATAACGTTTACTATTATCCTCAGGAGCCAACATGACAGCTCCGTTATTCCATATATGTGTGCTGTGCCCTGAAAATAGGCAAAGGTGAAAACATGATTTAGCGATTATACTTATATATAACAAAAACTTTAAAGAAATCAATTAATACAGAAATGGAACGTAGTAAAGTATCATATTATCAAATAAGAGGTTATTTATGCAAAACTATTATTGCATACAAACCCTTTAAAAATGCGTTTACTAAAGATGTAAACTTGTCCAGGCACATCTAGAAATTTTGATAAATTCAATACCTGCACCTGACTTATGGTCATTTTCAATGAGTTATAATAAGATGCCAATTTACTAAACCTGATTTCTTTATAAACTTGAATAATCGTTTCAAGGTCTTCTAGTGCTTCAACCACTGCCGCTCCTTTCACAAGGGAAAGCTGATTCCCTCACAAAAAGGTGTTAGTGTATCGGATTGGAGAGGTTGCCTGACATGTGAGTGAGAGAGGAACAATCCTTTCACGGTGTTGTACCTCCAGCCTTTTTACCGTACGTGCTTATATCGTTCATTATGGTGTGGTAAATGGAGTGGGTGCTATTAAGTTTAAAAATATACTCATTTTTTTTTGTATCAGAAAATTTTTTATGCGGTTATGGAAAGGAGGTTGGAATCTCGGAAACAGTAGAAGCTATAATGTCGGGGAGGTTACAGGACCTCCCTCAAAAATGAGGAGGTTTTGCGGTTAGAGAGTGAGTGAGATGTGCAGAAGTACGCGGGATTATCCTGTACCTCTAAAAACTTTGAAAAATCTTTTTGCTAATGTTTTCTAACCGATGATGGCGAAATACGCATTTACATAAGGTGCCTCGACAAGCTCAAAACGAAGATGCGCCATTTAAAATTTGTTGATATACCTATTAGAAGCCAGAATTGAGACTTGTAATTTGTAATAAAAATACATTGAGTGCATTTATTTAAAATATGAATAGTAATGAGAAGACACAAACAATATTTGCACATCCAATCGTTAGTTTAAAACACAGACGACCAACTATATATACATATGGTTTATAACAATTTACATAATTTTGGACGTACAACTCTGGCCTGAACTGACATTTAATTTGCTGCGATATACTTATGCTTTATTTTTTAAAATTGAAAAATATATTCACTACTTCTACAACTTTTACAACAGCTGGTACGGTTTCTCTTCATTTTTGGTCATGGCAGCAAAAAAATGATACGAAGAATTTCTATTCAGAATTAATCGGCATATCGACGTGTCTCGAGGGTTCTCTTATATTACTTCGGTAATACTAGACTTATGCACAGGGTGTTTCGAAATTAAATTAAAAGTTAATATAAACTATGGTCCACGACTTCTTCGATTTTAAGATACATAGTGTTAAAAGAGACCTAAATACGAATATGCATTTTCGAAAAAAATATGATAAAAAAATAAAATGAAAAAAATAAAATTTGGAAATTACTGAATGGACATTAACCTGTATTTTCTATATGGGCGTGGGGACATAAAAAAAATTAATTTAATTTTTCAGTTGTTAGATTTTGGTATTTTTCAAAATGTATAATGAAAATTATTAAAAATTAGCGATTATAATATTGGAGTGTAAAAACTTTGGTAACTGTCCAAGTTCAATTTAATTACTTTTTACTTTACCAAGTAAAAGAGGAAATTTGATAGAAAGTTATCCTGCATCAATTTCCAATGATTGCAAAAAATTTGTTATCTTGTAAAAATAAATTTAAGCCTTATATACAACCTAATAATTATTCCAAACACATACTTTATTCTTCGATTTTAAGAAACTAGAAGCAGATGTTGAGAGGGTTCAGTGATCATTTTTAGATGAAAGGGTTGGTCGCTCAGATCGGAGTTTTTCTTGTAATGTTAAAAACTGAAAATTGGAAGTTCTTTTCTAACTTTTTTAATTTCAATGAAGCTGCATTTGCATTTTAAACGACATCTGACATCAAAATTTTTACATAAATCAATAAAAAAGACATACAATGACAAATCTCAGTCCCATTGCCAATGTTTGTGATAATCTTACATTTCTTCAAATTCGTAAAAGAGAGAAGAAGTAAAGTTGTGCTGTGAAAAGACCTACCCAGTAGTCGACACTCATATAAATGACAAGTCCAGCTTCCGGAAACGTCAGGATTGTGGTTGAAAACATCCAAGTTATGAGGCACAGCGTGTTTTTCTAAAAAAAGATTTTGCTATTAAAAAATGAATGATGTACATTAAAATTTTCTCTCAAAAATGACATTTTGAGGCCAGGCTGCGTAACGCGAGACAGAGGTTTAATAAGTTATGGTTTGTATGGATACAAATAAAAAATTTTCTCATACCTACATAGCGAAAATTACGAGAGGCACTGTATATTCTTCGGTATGCATATAATATTTAGGGCGGAAAATATAAATGATCTCATAAATAGCAACAGAAATTTAAAACAGCAATATACCGGGTGTTTCAAAGTTTCAAATGTTTTGATAGCTTGTGAATCCTTATGTTGGTTAAAAATGTAATTGACTAATAGAGAAGAATGATAAAATGACGTCGAAAAAGTATGGGAACCAGTGTTGCGCAAGACAACAACCTCATCAAACCTCGTTTAAATTATTCGATAGAAATCTCGTAGAGTTTGGTTCGTTTAAGAAATTTAAACTAAACTCGTTTCGTCACTAGCAGGGACTCGCAAGCTACCAAAATATTTGAAAAATGATTGAAAATGAAAAAACATATTGTTTCATTTCGATTGTTTGAAACTATAAAGGTAACTTTTAATACATAGTTAAAAGGGTAAAAAATCCAATATGGCGTCCATAAGAAAAATTAAAGTCGATGGTGGTTTAAGAAAAACGAAACGTAGTACGAGATTTTTCACTTCGACAAAAGATGAAACTCAAATAGTTCCAATGGGAATGTATTTGCAGCCTTTTTTCTAAATTTTAAAATAAGCTGTTACAAAAAAAATAAATTGGAAACCGGAAATTACATTTTTAATGAAATTTTTATCAGTCTAGCGCCGGTCTAACATTGCCCAAATTTGAGCTACCCTGTATTTTTTACCACTTCCGAGATTTCACTGGGAAAAGTCGACAACATGTATAATCGGGCTGTCCGCCGTCATAAAAATATAGTCGGATGGCCCTCATAGACTTTAGTATAATTCGGAATTTTTAGTCGTCATAGTTTCCTTATAAAAAGATAGATGAAATTCTACGTGGAACACCCTGTATAATTGCTAACAATGAATATCTTGGTAGGTAATAAGTAGTACGATAATTTGGTATTTATAATAATAAGTTACGCCGGTAAGTAGGTAAGTGATTGAAAATCTAAGGAAATAATTTTCAATTTTTTTTCGTAATCGAATAGATCGTTTAATAATAATATTGCCGGTCTAGTTTTTCATCGCGGTCGACATTTCCTGTGCATATTACTTACGTGCGATATTCGCTATATCGCCATTATAATATTCAAATTGTAGAAAATAGAATAATACCCCCTCCTATGATACATCTGGTTATTACAGTAATGCCATTTTAAATATGCATTTATTTATAAAGAAAGTATGTATAATAATTCCTAATTGTTATCCAAACAACCGTAAGGAAATGAAACGCAAGTATTACATTATTGTAGCTATTGTTAATTAAAAAGCCAAACATTTACTTTTTCAAGGATACACAGGGTGTGTAGCAACTTGTATCTGATAAATTAAGGCGTTTGAGACATACATTCATATCTTTTTTATCTTTATCTTTAAAAAAATTATCGCTTTTAATAATAAGACGCCATCAAGTAACACCCTGTATATCATACGGTCAATGAAACCCAATGTCAGTTAAGTCCTACTGGACTTTGTTATCTTTGTTCAAGCTAATAGTTTATGTATTCAAAACTTCCGCTTTCGTTTGTACTGTGTTGTGGTCACTTTGAGGGTTCTACAAGGTGACGCCAACCAACCAGGGTGTGTAGCAACTTGTATCTGATAAATTAAGGCGTTTGAGACATACATTCATATCTTTTTTATCTTTATCTTTAAAAAAATTATCGCTTTTAATAATAAGACGCCATCAAGTAACACCCTGTATATCATACGGTCAATGAAACCCAATGTCAGTTAAGTCCTACTGGACTTTGTTATCTTTGTTCAAGCTAATAGTTTATGTATTCAAAACTTCCGCTTTCGTTTGTACTGTGTTGTGGTCACTTTGAGGGTTCTACAAGGTGACGCCAACCAATTTTCAGTGAAAAATTTCGTTTCGAAGATACCGTCATGGAATTTCGTTTTTCTATTAACATCTAAAAAAGTCCAGCAGCTATTGCAGCTATTTAAAAAAAAGCAAGTTTAATTTCCCAAATGAACTTCCACTACTGTAATACTTATACTTTTTACAAAACCTCTGAATTTCTTCTGCGTCGGTCTTTGTTGAGTCGAATGTTTCGTCAATCATCCTGTTGGCTTCTTTAGAGTTCGACTGAAACTGTTTCAGTCAGTCAAGTCCAAAGGGATGATTGGGGAAACGTTACCCAGTTCGACTCAATAAAAACGGACGCAGGGGGAATCCAGAAGTTTTTTAAAAAGTATTTAAGTATCTACATTCGCATTTCGAAACAATATTGCGTTTTCAAATATCAGTTGCATCGGATTTTTCTGTTAATTTGTCAAAAAGGTAAAAAAGAACTCTATTAGAACTTAGCGTAATGAGTTGTTCTACATTTTTGAAACATGTATTGGAACACTCTATATATTCACGAAATTAATTTGCCTTTTTAAGGTCTCAATAAACAACAAAAACAATCCCATTTTCCATATTTCGTATTCAAAATTTTGCTGCTTTCAATAGTTTATTTTGCGAGCAAATTAAAATGATAAATTTTGGTCACTGCAATTCATTCATATTTATATAAATTTTGTATTTTATTTTTGGTACCTATAAATGTAAGTAGTTGGCTAGAACTTTATTGTGCAAATATATCAATACATATATTTATACATAGTTGTTATATGATGTATTATCAAAAAAGTTTAATAAACACTGTTTTAGTCAGTAGTTTGATTTGGAACAGTGAGGGTAAATAATGAAGCTAACGCTTTATAATATAGCTATTAGATAATATAGTGGCCCTACTATAGTAGCAATATTTTGAGGAAATACTGCCGTAAAAATGCTGCATCCAAACTTATTGACGATTCGTAAGCGGCCATGTTGTTTGTTAAATGCCGCAAGGTCACTGGTTAAAAGCAAGACTTTAAATTTCGCGTATACGCATGTTGAATGTCAACATTTTTTCATAGCTTCATAAGCTTCTGTGTTATCAGAATAGACAGGACCTCTATATCTCTAGGAGCTACATGCTTTATGGCGACACGCACGCTTGAACACTGTATATTGGGTATTTTATTAATAACAAATGCTGCAAATGTAATATATTTTTTATTTGCGTACCATGGAAAAGAAAATAAAAATAAAAACATTGAAATTGCTTCATCTTAGATAATTTGGCGGCATATAATCGAATACACTAACTTGTGATAATTCATTATTTCCGCTTTCAAATGGAAACAATACCTCTCTATATCTATATACTTACTGTCGCTATTCCATGTAATAACAGTGCGCCAAAAAGGCTTAAAGCAAAATATCCGGCTGCTAACAGAACGGCGGCAGCCGGCAAGATATGCTTCGCTTCCAGAATCAGCCAAAGCAGTTCAAAAGCAAACGCTATTAAGTAAGCTATCTGAAACAATAGGTACGTTTTTTTACCGCTATCAGTATTACATGTATAATAACTCTTCACAAATATATTATGGTACAAACAATTTATTCTTGAAATGGAAATTTTGAATTTTTGGTAGAAAGACTTGTACCCAAAAATTTTGTATGAAAATTGGGAAAATGGAGAAAAATAAAGACAAAATAAAAAGGTATGATCGATGCCAGTGTTGATGTTCTATGATATCTGATCTGAAATTGTTCGTTTTTTTTTGTTTTCTTTATTAGGCAGCATTTTAAAAGGGCTTAAAAAATTGAGTTATTCGCATTTGAAATAGTAATTAAGATGCATAGTTTTGACTACACTTTTATGACGGTTTCCGTCCCTGTTTCGCTGATGGCGCGAATCTTTTTACTGCTCATATCGATTTTTCCTTTGAGTCATATTTGATATAAAAACAATTAAACATAGAACCAAAATTTTAGCAACCAGCCAAATATTTCCTCGAGAAAAGGTGTGCTCTATATGGTATCGCTAAACCTAATAAGCTGTTCCTGTTAAACGTTGATTATTTAGTCACGGTTTTATCCTTAAATGAAACTGATATGGTAACAAATACCACAAGTAAATATGTATAGACAAAAATAAATATCGTTAGAAATGTCTAGATTGTATCGTAAAGAAACCACGATTCTCAACGTGATTGTGCCTCTCATAGCACCTTTCCGACACTTTGGTAACAAAGTTATTATCAATTATATTATGGTTATTATCGCTAACTTTTAAACTTTTAAAATGATCAAAAACCATTATTTTATAAATTTTTTAATGACAATCAATAGTTTAATGTCAACATTTTTGTTAGTTTTGGAGATACTTATTTATAAAAATCGTCGAAATTTACTGTGTCAAATATCCAGAAATACCTAGATTTTAGGTAATACCTGTAACATTTGTTTCCAAAAGTAAAAGCTAAAAAGTTATAAAAATTTTTTCTAAAATTAACTGATTTCTAGATATTGACCAGAACTAAAAAAAACAGCTAACCTAACAATTTTTAACAGGTCTCAAAATTGACATTATTAATGAAATTCCTACAAGCGAACCCTTCAAATATCCAAAATCTCAAAATGTTGAAAAAAATCCGTGCCGTATGTTCACAAATATTGGCCCAGTAGATAAAAATAAATAAAATCCACAAATCTTAGAAAAGGTAAATCGGACGGACGAAAACTGGGTTAATGGACTACGAACAGGAACGTATAAAGCAAACAGACGAAATATTGAAACGAGCGGCATTTTCCCAAGAAAACAATAACAATTTTATTATTCTTCTCAGCCTTTCCACTACAATATCTGCGAGGCTTGTGTGTTGGTCAATCGTTTATAAGTAGCAGAATGTCTTTACATTATTTTTAGATTTGAATACGTTATTATTTCAAAGGTAGCCTTTTATATCGAGAATTGCGAGTCGAATTTGTAGACCATGTCCTTATCGAACGCCTTGAATTTACTAGAAAACCTTGTTTTTAGTGCTTGCAAATTACGGTAAACCCACAACACTTAACCAACGCGTCATCCGCCTTATCGGCACTGTATTACAAAATTTCGAATTTCGCAATATCACAATTTTGGTCGTCCTGTAACACGAATTGCTTAATTTGTGAATTGTTTCTTTCTTAACTTTCCAACATATATTTACTTACAGGCGGTCCAATTATATTTGTGACGAAATTTTCTTTTAAATAGTTTCAGAATCAAATGATTCTTTTTGCTTGTTTTAAAGACCATCGACGGAGATTTATCTCTTAAAAGCCCATTTTATCCACTTTTATTTTTTAAGTTTGGTCCTTTTAAATCGACATGTTGCTAAATTTCTATCCTTTTTAACATTTCACTATCGACAGGTATCTAATAGCTAGTATTTACTATCAATTCTAATAAAATGAATTCAAGAAAGTCAGTGCAAACAAAAAGTTCTGATTATTTCGCACTAACTAACAGTTATATGTTAGTTCAAATAGCTGAATTGCCTCCAATCTCATGCTTCTCCTGAGCCTCCTCAAAATCAGAATAATATCACGCGACTATCCATGATATTATTATTGTAACTTTTGGTTACATATACCAATATAATAAATTTCTAACTGGATGCAAAAATTTTTCTGCTTTCTTAATACGTGTCTGTGTATTTTTAAATAAAAATTTTACGTACACAAATAAAATTACTCCGTAGATTTACTGTTTGAAATGAAATAATTTGCCTATCGTTTTTGTACATAGTGAAAATGTAAGAATGCTAATGTATTTTCAAATTGTTGTTAGCTTTGCAAACAATTAATCTATGAAAATTGAAAAATCTGCGTGTGACCATACTCATTGCACTCATGGAGAACATACTGGCTACTTAACGATTTAAATGGCGAAACAAAGATAATTATCGAAATAAACAATGCTATTAAGGAATAATAAAATAAAAATAACTATAAACTACAAACGATCATTAAAAATTATTCCACTTTTGCTAATATAGCGGGTCTATCAGTAAGGGTAACGAGGGGGAATTGCAAGGTCCTAGAAATTTGAAAAAAATATAATTGCCATTTGGATTCCTAAAACCCGAATTCTGTAAATGTTTCTTATTTTGCCACGATTAGAGTGCAAAAAAAGTTGAGTTTGGCAAACAGGATTTCCACTGGTTAATGTCCGATTCCATAATTGATTAAATAAAACCCTATTTTTTTAATTAATTACGTGCCAAACCATATTTGAAATCGATATAAAATTTATTGATTGGACCGTTTCGCAAACATTTTTAATATCTAGGACCACCCGTTTCCCTAACACTGTACCTCGTTGCCTTTATAGAGACACCTATTACATTTCAAAGTGCCTAAGAAATTTGAGCGCTCTATGGTACCTCCTCATAAACTACAAGTTTTATTTAATACAAACTGTTCAGAGTTAAAAAAAAATTAAATCAAATGTAATATAAATAATACAATACAAAAACTTCCTACGAAGGAATAATATTTTGGGACAACAGCCTCATCCACAATTTGCCTTAAAAAAATTAAGTTGTGCTCCCAACCAAGCATAAAACACACTCTGCAAACATTTTTTGAAATGCGACATCGTCGCTTATTATAAATTGGTGGTTTTTAGATAGATAGGATAAAGTCACCTCAGTTTCCGAACTTTTTTTGGTTCCGTATGTTATTTCATTTATTAATTGTTACAGTGATTTCTTATAAATCAGCAATATTAATAGCAACCAGATGCGTCTGCAATATGAATGTCAATGAAAATTAATATTATTTCCCATATAAAGTCATTTGCGAGCTATATATATGTTTATACACGTAATTTTGTAAGAAATTACGACAGGCTTACTATACCATGAAACTATTAGGAATGATGTCGACTTTGAGCAGAAAAAGACACTTTTTGATTATTGCATGTTCAGCAACAATTGCATATACTGACTGATAAAAAGGCAAGAAATCCCTTTTGACCAGAAATGTGAAAAATCCAAATAAAATGTACATGTGAAATATCATGTTATTGACTTTTGATGTTGAACTTTCATAGTTATATGTAACGTATTTTAAATATATATAAATTAGATTTAAATCAATAAATGTGCACCGACGAGCTATTGTTGGCAGTGGCGTAGCATGGGTTCTTCGTTCTCCTTCGTTTATGACATAACCTATCTAAATCCAATATATACAATTCAAATTTAAATCAATAAATGTGCACCGACGAGCTATTATTGGCAGTGGCGTAGCATGGGTTCTTCGTTCTCCTTGGTTTATGACGTAACCTATCTAAATCGAATATACTATTAACAGCTGCTAAAACCACTATTTCTTGTAGTTCATATGGAGTTCATGTAAAACTTTTTGGCTACTTTCAAACCGGTTAATTAAATTGTGTCGCAATATTCTTAAAATGTCTTTAAGAGGTTGTTTCCGTTCAGACTATTGGTCATAATACAAATTGCTTGTGCTGCTCAATTATTTGAAAATGTACAAGATGTTCCACATAAAAAATCAATTTTTCGCTTAATAACTAATTAACTATTAGTTTTGAAAAGATTACATTGAAACTATTAAATTCTGCTGCTTTTAAAATGGTTTCATAAAAACGCAAAATTTTCCAAAATAACAAAGCTTTTTGAAAATGTACATTTTCCAAAAATACCCAATAATCTGAAACGGTACTAGGGACCCAGATACCTTTTTTTTACGATTGAGTGTTTCATGAAAACTGAGCTCCAGACACCGATATTAACTTTCGGCTTCTCCTATAGAAAGGGAAGTTTCCATTTAAAAATATCGAATTTGGCCAACCTTGTATATAAGCCTTGGAGAAAAAAGATAATGTCTTATTTAAGATTAAAAAAAAACATATTGTATTTTCATGGTTTATGCTTTTTATGTATATCGTACATAAGATTTAATGATCAATTTCACTATGTCAAAAACGAGTTGGTAAGAATTGTCAAGAGATTTTTTTCTTTCTATATAAACTTGTAACACTTTAACACAATCCGTACATAAAAAAAATGGAAAATAATTGTAGCGTACCATTTTCGTTTTTAATTTTAATATCTACTCTATTAAATAATGTGAAGATAAGTTATAATTTAAAATTATTTTGTTACTTTCAACTGTTAAAATCCTGCTATAATAAACAAAAACACACTGTAAATTAATAATATTAGAAGTTTTTATTAGGTTATGTAATATTCTACATTAAATATTATAAAATTATCGTAGGAAAAATACAGCACTGTAGGTAGTTAATAAATTATCATTACTACGGTTGAAAACTGGTCTACATGACCCTGGCGGTAAAGGACTTCATAAATTTCGTAGTTTGACGAAATAGATAGAAAAAATAGTTGCGGTTTAGACAAAGTAAAGCATCAGTTATATTACAGTTGGAGAAATTATGCTGTTTAATTAAAATTTCACTTTTATAGCAAACAAAGTTATTGTAGTATGACTGGCACTGTGCGTATAAAATTTGGCTAACTTGTCAATAATAAGTATTGAAAGATATTTGTTTATCCAGAAATGTTCGTTTTTAAAAAAATATTCTAATAAAATTCTATTACTATTTATTTTTAATCATGTTATGAAATATTTTTGGAAATATTATTTTTTCGAACTTGTCAGAGAAAGCAACTTTGCTAAAAATTGTTTCTTTTATTTCAACTCGATCAGTAAAAATAACCATGAAAAAAGATTTACCTCTAATGTTAAATTAAAAATGATAGCTAATTACATATGTCATATTAAAAATAGGGAATGGAGAAACTAGTTGTAGACATTTTAGTTCTCCTAGGCTTGACTTAAGTTGCACATTTAGAAATATTAACAATAAAACGTTTTTCCATTATAATCGTGCTATACGCATATTAATTGGTCAAGAGGATGAATATCGAACATGACAGAAAAAAAAACAATTGTGTACTACAGGCAGACCTGGCACACCTGACATTGTTTTATAAATATTATAAATCATTCCCGGTATTTACATTATAAAAAGTAGACCAAATTTGACCAAAAATATTTTGCGATTTGCTAAAAGATGTCCAGATGAACAAAAATCGATAATAAACTGCCTTGATAATTTCTTTTATTTACTATTTCAATTTTTAACATTATTTAGTTTTTTTAGAAATACGCTTTATGAGACCATTTTATTGTATTAAAATTACAATAACAATAAATAATGACTAAAGTTAAATAAAACTGTTAAATAATGATTTGCAAACTCACAGCAAGCCGAAATATTGACGTTTCTGTATTGTTCGATTGTTTTTTTATCCTGTTTCGTCATCATTTTGACAATTGAAAAATATTTTATTGCCAATATTTCGACATCTAAAACTTTTACCTTTTATTAAATACAACAAAATTATTTTAAAAAAATAGTTATTTTTTAGTCACCCTGTATTTATTTATTTTTAAAATATCAACACGGACCATTGAAGCATATACCATTCTTAAAGAAAATCAATCACTTTTGACAAAAGTGCAAAATATGTCGGAAACGGTAAGACCGTATAGGATATTCTATATGAAAAATATGTCGAGAAAGTTCCGAGGAATAAAAATATGCTTTGATCTACAGAGTGGTATTTTAAATAACAAAACATGTCTTATTAAACTTGCTATCGCTGTTCCCGAATGATTACAAAATAGTCATTTTCTTTTTTCTTTAAAGTAAATCAATTGATCATTTTATTTAAAATTGAAAATAAGTATTATAATATTGTTTTTATTCATTCAAAAACTGCCTTATCACTCAATTTCAAAAACCATTTTTAATTAGATCGGTAGAATATGCATATGAATATATGAATATATATCGAAAAAAATAATTCTTACTTTATTTGTATTAAAGTATCAAAGTCCACAAGAAGCAATATTGATAAGAAGAAAGTGTCAAAGTTTAAAGCTACTTTTTTAATGTCGTTACCAAGTGAACTCGTATTCCTTGCCGCTTCCGCAATTTCCATGCCTGTTTCTTTAATTAACATTCAAGATATAGTTCCGTAACAGTTTCAAGATTTGCTTAAAGTAAAGATTCGTGTCGCGCATGCAAACGCACTTAATTGACACCCAACTTTAAACGAATCCGCTAGAGTTATTTCCGGTTCCGCGGCTCATGAATTGTGGCAGAAAAAGTGTAATAATCCCTTTAATTCGAAATTCAGGAAGCCATTTTTCATTAAAATTCAATTAAGAAACTAATCACGCAGTAGAGCAAATTCAAAATGTTCAATACGTCCAGGACAATGCGTTTAATCGAGTACAGTAGATGCAAAGCCTCCGATAACTTATTCGCCCTAGTGTAACAGGTGATACTATAAATACATCTTGGTCCTTAAAAAGATTGAGATTGTTGAAAGTGATTATAATATTCCAAGGCGAATATCCCGCAATTTGACCATAATAGGAGTAAGTGTTTTCAGTAGTAAGAATTCCCTTGAATAAAGGAAAAAAATTACTCCTCCGGTAGATTTTAAGATTTATATTTCCCAAAAATATCTGTAAAAACCAAAAATCCGTATTCTTGAAATCGGGGAAAAGAAATTTAACAGGCAGAAAAATTTTATTCTGTCAAATTTCTGAATTGCATTTCCACAAATGCGCGTCGATAATACTGTGATTTTCATAATCAACCGACCAAAAAAACTTGCATAATAATGGTCCAATAACACGTGCCACTATTACATTTTATTATCAAAGAGACCAAGATAGTTTTACTGTCAACAACTTGTACCTTCTTAACGATTAATATTTACCACCACATTATTGAACAAATCTTATTTTGATTTATACTGTCAGGTGTTGCTCTATGGCGGATAAGTTATAAGATATTCTGGATACTTATAGTATTTGTATTGTTTTTTTTTTAACGTTGATATAGAAATAAATAAATAAATATTTAAAAAATAATAAATAAATTAATGTTTAGCAATATGTAACAATTTGTTTATTTTTCAGGGTTTTTTTTGCTTCATTTGTTTCCCTACATAGTTTTCATGAAATCCAATTGAATAAACAAAAAATTAAAGCCGATAAAAAAGATCCAGTATTTAGGTTTACTTTATTTCTTGGTTTATAAGCAGCGTAGACGTTTGGTGCGTTATTATGTTAAGTATTAACGATAAAAGATTACCAATTAATTAAAATCAAAGGTCCGTTAAAATTTAACACATTTCGTTTTAATTATATGATCGAAATTGATTTGATATTTGACAAAAATAAATTTTGTGCAATAATACTATCAACTCACCAAAAGATACGTTCCGAAAAATCCACATCCGATAGGTAGACTACAGCACAAACATTTTTGTATAAAGGCCATGTTTCCAAAGGGTATAGATATTTTTCGCGTTTATTTTCATTTTCGTTTAAACACGAAATATCTTATCTTATACACAGATTTCAAACGTAACGTCTCTCGAAACACTATCTACCCCGCGCTAATGGTTTTCACATTTTTCCCGTTTTTGCGTATAAAAATCATTTTCTCATCGTTTAAGCAGGTCTAACTGTACGTAGATAAATTTTTGTCTAGTCTATAACTCTACACATGCATGTGGGTGAGGCAAGACCGCATGAGTAAGAATAACGTGAGTTATTTGCGACTATTTGAATATTTTATTCACGTGCGTATTACTTTCTCTTCACCTTCCTCCAGCACATTGTTAAAGTAACAATACGGAAAACTTAAAATTGCGATAAAGCGCGGGCAAAGTGCGGCAATCAGTTTTTTACTAATGTGTTTTCTTGGTTGCATATAGAATTTTGAACGTAAAAGCCACATATACTCTGATTTCAGGTAAATATTAATGTTTTATGTTAAATATGCTTTTAATTTATGCATCAGTAGAATTGTATCTGCAAAAGGATGAGAAATTTCAGCAATTCGCTTATTAATAGCAGACAAAAAATGCAACGTTATTTCAATTAACTTGAAGTCTGATAACATTAAATTGAAAAGTTCAAAAATGTTGCCTTACGTTTAATATGAGCGTTTATCTTTTATTTGTCGTTTGGTTTGGACGACTAGGTTAACAAAACTCAAATTCACTTTGTCCAGCGGAGAGTTCTTCGAAGCAACTTTGCTCATGGATTAATATACCGTGCCATCAATTGGTCAAATCGAATGGATATGTGTCAAGGTTTATGATCTGTGACTCGTGGTCACTATTCTTGGAATCGTAGAAATAGAGATTCAGAAGAAAGAACAAATTATTAAACGTTTTGTATTTTGTAAATTTAACTTTCGTGTATTAGTAAGTCGGTAAGTGTGTATTAAAATACTATCTAAATGTTTCCATGTTTGTTCTGTCGGCCGTGTCGACCATTAGAGGTTTGATTAATTGGTTTGGATTGTGTAAAATTATTTAGTAAGCGAATTCACGCTTTTAATATAATTAACTTATTTGCAATTTTTTTCAGTTTAACCCTTCAACATGTCTGATAAGCCAGGACCAATAAGCAGACCCATGAAATATCCTTACACTTTTTCAGCTAAAATTGCTCAATTTCCATGGAAATTTTTTGCTAAACACAACTGGATTGTCAGATACTACGTTTTTGGGTTCCTTTCCGCTTTTCCAGTTTTTGTCGCTGTTGGTAGATTAGGTAAGTAGAGATACAAGTTAGGTTAGGAGTATTATATAACAGCAGGTACTGCAGCTTTCCATGGAAAAACCAATTTTTGGGCGCAATACTATATTTTATTATGAACAATTATTATATACTTATTTTGGGGTTTGAGTTTAAAACAATTTTTTTTACAGCGAATTCTCCCGAAAATGTAGCAAAATGGGCAGAAATTCGTAGGAAGGAAGCAGAAGGGCACCATCACTAAGAAAAATCGGTTTTCTTTATTAGTCTCTTTGTATGTAACTGTAAACTAAAAAATATATTAATTTAAAAGCTGGAGTTTTTGGTTTGCCAGTTGAAAAACTATAAACATGATTTAATACTGAAAAACAAGTATATCACATGACTGAAAATTTCAATAATTGAAAAAAAAACCTACTGATTGAAAAGTTTCAAAATATTTTTCCGATAGTTTCCTTTTTGTCTCACAGAGCTCATAACGAAAATATTTTCATTTTAAACTAAATAATTTATTTTTTCATTTCAAATTCTATAAACAACAGAAGATACCTTATTTAGAAGTAATTGGAATAATTCCTATATGCAGAATCGGTATTTTGTACATCGCATGACAAGAGAAAAATGCTAATTATGCAAAATTGCTACCGAGTAAAATTGTCTATGTATTATAGGGTTTATTAATAGATCAATTTTATGTGGCTATTACCTGAGATTATTCCTTCATTTAGTTACGTATATTTGTAAGTACAATGCTGTGAAAATTAATTAGTAGTTGTAAGTAAAATATTCTAGTTAAAACAATTTCTTAAAGCAAAAATTGTGCTTAAATTTTCGTGAAATTTTGGTTTAATTTTTCAATACATTTTAACATTCCTTTCATAAGTCATTGTAGAAAGGGAAGACAAGCGGTACATATACCCATACCTAATTACTAGATATATTAGTTTTTCAATTATCTACTCATTAAAAGGGAAACCTGTTTCACTTAAAGAAATAAGCACAATTAAGTTGTAATTTGAAATATCCTAGAATAATTACGTTGAGTTTAACGGCATGTTGTAGTGTTAATTTACGCGGGAAACACTAAATGTTACAGGTAAGTGGGTTAGGGGTTGAAAATATGTAAAAATATAAATTTTTAATATTATAGATATCCGATGATCTGTTGGATAACACTCATATTTGTCTCTTTTAGATTTCCTTAAACAATTTAGGTTATTTTTATGAAGGTTAAGAAATTCATAGAAAAAAAAACGGTGGGTTCAGTTTCGACGTATACATATAGGAATTTCGCATTTTTGCGTCACATTCTTGACACTGATTCAGATTTTATTTTGATTTTATAATATAGATTTTAAATTCAACTAACCAAAAGAAAAATGCACTGTTCAACACTCAACTGTCAGAATACGTTCATTTAAAGCAAGATGAATCTTAGGACAGGAACGTTGACGTCAATTGTTGTTAATATCGCAAAAATTTGAAATTTTTAAAAAAGGTGAACTTTATTTTCTAGAATTAGGAAAAATTCATTCAAGCAATTTTTTACATGTTAATATTTAGCTTTGATTATTTATATACCGGATGTTTCAATGAGGACGATTCCTGCCTACGTTCATGATTTTAACAAAAAAGGCCTAATTAAAGACCCAGGCAATCGAAAGACGTTTATTATACGTTACTTCACCGCGACGTGCGTCTCATGTGATTATTACTTGGATTTGAACCATCTTCCACGTTTTTTAAACTTCTGATTGCAAACGTTTTTTTTGTTTTGGTAGTCTCTTTCAAAAAATAGAGATTTTCTGCACTTGTTAGGCAAATAACTACTCACATTGTCATAATTCAAAAAGGTATTAGAATCAGAACTAGTCATTGGTATCATATCTACAAGAAAATGTGAAATCTTAAATAAGAGCAAAAAAAACATGTTTTTCCTGGGCGAAGCCTAACAATACAAAAATAAAGGACATGACAACAATAGAAAGGAAAAGTGGACTTATTCATACTAGCCATTCTATAGCATAACTAACAAGGCAATGTATGAAATGTTTTTATATAGTTTATCTAATAGGCAATCATGCAATCTCTCTCTTTAGTCCATTACCCTAAGAAGGGCTTAGTGACTATGATGCTCTTGAAGCAGTGCTTAAGGTATTGTGCCATTCCGTTCTATTCTGAGCCATGATTACGATTTCATGAAAGCCATGGCCGATAAGATCCTTGGTTTGATCTATCCATCTTTTGGGTGATCTTCCGCGCGACCGTCTTCCTTCTACCTTTCCTTCGACTATTAGTAGTTGCAGCGAGTCCGTTCTTCTTGCAATATGGCCAATGAATATTAGAAAGCTTCGATTTATCATCTTTGATAGATTTAGTTCAGTATTTAGTTCTTGAAGAACGGACTCATTTGTACGGTGGGCCGTCCAGGGTATCCGTAATAGCCGTCTGTACGCCCATATTTCAAAGGCATCTATCCGCCTTGCATCGCTCTTCTTGATCGTCCAGGTTTCAGCTCCATAAGTGGCAATCGGGAACACAAGTCTTCAACAATCTTAGTTTGCTGTTTTTAGTGTTCGCTGTATCTCTCCAGATCTTAGTTACGGCTGTTCGAGCTAGTGCAATTCCTCGCTTTATTTCACCTTCACATGCACCGCTATTGTCAATTAAGGATCCCAAGTACGGGTACTTATTCACCACATTGAACCCAGCTTTGTTTTTTACGTGGGGTTGGTTCTAGTTTTGCCGATCTACAATCATGACATTTTGGATTTAATTTCAATCCAAATTCTGCACTAGTTTCCTGGAGACGGGGCATAATAAATTCCATTTCTTCTACACTAGATGTTATAATTAGTGCGTCGTCAGCATATCACAGATTGTTGACCTTTCTTCCCCCTACAGATATGCCACCCTGCCAGTTATCCAGAATGAAACCTGTTTGATGTGACATCGTTGATTCTTATCAGACCGTAATTATGTTCATAGAGCTGTCTGATAAGTATTATTAAGTGGTCAGGGTCCCCCATTTCTTTGAGTATTTGCCACAGTTTTGTCCATTTTACCAAGTCGAAGGTCTTGGAGTAATCGACAAAACAGAGGTACATTGTTATGTTAAATTCTCTAGCTTTCTCAATTAGTTGTCGTACGTTTCCTATTTGTTCTCTCGTACCCTTACCCGGCATAAAGCCGGTCTGTTCTTCTGCAATCTGGGGTAGTAGATATGGTCTAAGTCTGTTATTAATGATCTGTAGGAGAATTTTGCATGCATGGGGTATTATTGCAGTCTGCTGGGTTACCCTTTTTATACAGTGGCATATAAAGTGAGCCGCACCATTCGCCTGGCCAAACTCCTGTCTTCCAAACTCGATTACATATAAAATGCAAAACATCAACTACAGGCTGACCTATTGACTTTAGTATCTCTGCAGCTATGCCATCTATGCCTGGACTTTTATTGTTTTTGAGGCTCTTTAAGGCGCGTTCAACCTCCGATTTAAGAATCCCGGGTTCGTGTTCAGTAAGTGTAGAAAAGTTTACGGTGTTAAAGGGTCCGTCATCGCTGTAAAGTTTATTGCAGTATTTCCGCCAGACCTCAGCAATGCCTTCCGGATCGGTAGTCATTCTACCATTTTCGTCCAGTATAATTTGTGTGCGAAGTTTAAACTCACGAGAGAGGTATTTTACTTTATTGAACAGTTCCCTGGATTCGTTGGTTGCGGAGTGCTTCTCTATTTCCATGTAGATTTTGTGAATGTGTGCGTTTTTATCCAGCCTACAGCTGATTTTTATTTCTTTATTGATGTTTTTCAATTTTAATTCTTTATCAGATATTGTTGCTGGTAAGGCTTTTAGGTGTTTTCGTGATTCCAGCAAACTGACAGTATTATCAGATAACCAAGGTTTGGGTTTTATCTCCGACTTTCCAGGTGTACAGCATTTTTTGACCATTTCATTTATCCAAGCTCTAGTATCATTCCACATTTCTTGTGCATCATCTTTCTGTCTAGGCATTTCGACAGAACTCAGTGCTATCATTATTTTCTCAGTAGAGGGTATTGGACACCTTGTCTTCTTGTTTAATTTCACTACCCTTAGTTTGCGATGAAAGCTTGCCACTTAGAGTTTATGATCTGATCCACATTCCATGCCAGGTCTTGTTTTAACATTGGTAATAGAGGACCGCCATCTACAGCTTATGAAAATATAATCAATTTGATTTTTCGTTTTTTGGTCGGGCGATGTCCAAGTTGAGAGTCGTCTAGGGTGGTGTTTAAACATGGTGTTTGCGATAGTGAGATTGTTGTCTATTGCAAATTGAATTAGTCTCTCCCCTCGAGCATTTCTGTATCCAAGCCCATACCTACCCAGGACATTCTTTAAGTTCTTCTTAAGTCTTTCCAACCTTTGCATTGAAATCGCCTAGGATGATTAATGGTTCTCTTTTTGGTGTGGCTGAAACTAATTGCTCTATTTCCTGGTAATCATCCTCCACTAGTTGGTCGTCTGCGTCAGTTGTTGGCATATACACCTGGATGAGATGCATGTTAGTAGGCTTTGTACGGACAGTAACTTTAACAATGCGGTCGTTGATTGTTTGGTCATTCGTTTATTGATCACTATGGCCACTCCATTTTGACTTACATTGTCTGAGCCTGACACGAAAATCTGATGGTCATTAGTTGTGAAATGTCCCTTACCTCTCCAGTGGGTTTCTGTCAAACCACATATATCTATTTCAGTCGCCATTAACTCGCGCTCTAATATTTGGAGGTTGCCTACGTTCAGAAGCCCTCTCACATTCCACGTAGCAATATTCAATTTGGATTTTTGGGGAAGCTTAATATTTTTTCCAGGAGCTCTAGCTGCAGACAGAGCCTGGTCACCCACATCTGTCTGCTCGGTCACTAATTTCACACTTGTTGGCCCGAACCCAATCAAGCGCCGGTCGCTACTCGGATCGCATGACACACGCATACTATTACCTTTTAAAATCATAAGTGTTCATGGGATATCCCGGCGGGATCTTTAATGTGGTAGTCTTCCCGTGGCTTTCCACATCCGTATGCCGTTGATTACTTACTTGTAATTCCTCCGCCTTTGAGGTCGATTTCTCAACCCCAGGACAATAGGGTGCCCTTAGCTGCCTCCCGTAGCTGCTTGCTGACAGAGGGAGATTACTTATACCGGTAATCCTTCGGTCGACAGAACCTCGTTGGTTATCTAGCAGGGTGCACCACGTGCAGGGGAGGTTGTCAGTTGGTTCGACTTTCTCAATCACATTGTCAATTCCCCCTTACACCCCTTTCATGCAATGCATGTACTAAATAAAAAAAACGGAATCCAGAACTAAGCAAACGTAGAATTTAAAAACTACCTGTAACCCTATAGCTTCGGGCGCATTAAAAATTATGAAAATTACTTCTCTTGTTTCTCCTATAAAGACGTTACTATAACAAAAACAAATTACTTTTACAGTTATCCTAAGAGGTACTATATTATGTTATCGCCTTGGTGATGCAAAACTGTCGCGGTGGAGATCCAGCTTGTTGTTTTTCAATTTTGGTTAGTTTTGGTTAGTCTCTGTTATTGCCTTGGCGATGCCAAAGCGTCGTAGAGGATGTCCATGTGATGAATTCATATGGGTGTGCCACAAGGAGCGACACCGCAGAACACTTTCGGTAGAAAGATAACAACTGTGTTGGAAAAGTACATCCAAATATTTATGAACTGCTTAAAATCCTTCAAGAGTAAATACGGTACTACGATATTATCGTAAAACAAACTGAGCTGAATATGAACACTCTATACATCTAAGGAGTACGCCCGAAACAAGCACAAACCTCCTTTTAATGGTGGATATGTTACTGGCTCGTCTATTTGGAGGACAGAAGATAAACTAACCAAACCTGACATACAAAAAACCCTTTGAATTAAAAAAAATATCTAAAGAAATTAACTCGATTTTCCGTTTAACTGCGGGCCCGAGCTAGGAAATGTAGAGATATATATAATATAATTTATTCCACAAAATACCTTCAGCCATTCTATATAATACTTAGCAATTCTATACAATTCCTGACGATTATTCTTAGTTTAGTGGGTAGATCGGGATTTATATAAACGAGAATCACTGTTCTCCAAAAAAAAATCATCAAAAAACACATTTTATTAAAAATAAAAATTGCTAGAACTAGTTTTTAAACCCAAGGTAAAAGATAAAAGGCATGCAAGGAATTTATTTCCATTATAAAGAGAATCAATCGCATATATTGTCGGTACGAATTACGATGGCATAGTCCGTCCACCAAGAGAGAAGGTTCGTCAGTATTTTATCCAATCGTATACTGAGAATGGCAAAACCCACTCATTTACCTGCCAGTATTTGAATATCCAATTATGCGCGAATGTCGTACACTCGACAGAGATATCACCATTTGCCGGAAAATTACCAACTAGCCAAAACTGCTGGCGAAACTCGGAAACTTCGAAGGCCGCCTTTAATTAATTATTATGCACGATACCAGTATATTATTGAAATTTTGTATTTGACGGAAAAAATTAACTCAAGAACATTTGATTAACGTATAGGTACTGAAAATTGAACCTTTTTGATTTAAAAATTATTTTATTTATATAGTATACCAAAACGGTGTTTTTGTTTAATGACAAAGTCTGTATATTATTAATTCAATTAATTCTACATTCAATAGGATTTTAAACAACATAACCTTCTTATATTACATAATTACTCGTCGTTGTTATATTCTGGAAGAACATCAATGAGTTAGGTGTAAAACTGGAATAGTATATTATGCAATAAGTGCGGTAAACGGCATTTGACTCACGAGTTTATTTGACATGAGCGGGGCGCAGCGGAGCAGGTGTTTAATAAACGAGTGTTAACTGAAACGAGTGTAACTGACCTAAAGTGACGCTTCCCGCACGTTAGATCGGTGTGTAATTAGGCATTTTATAGACGGGAGTAGAAAAAAGTATTTATTCAAATCTCGTGACTGTATTCCACAAGCAACTCGAAAAATAAGGGCTTACTTTTAATTAATTTTAAAATAATATTTTTGGGTTATAATAAGTATTTGCATTCGTATATAATAATTCTAATAACTTTAATAACGAGATATTTTGATTCACTTTTTTAAAATGTGCCCTATTAGTTTAAGTATAGGAAATTCACTATTAATATAGCCTGATTTCCGGTGGAAAAGGCAAGTGTTTATGGTGACTGAGGCGTACGACGTTGCTTCTTCGAAACAATATCATCAGCTTTAATATTTTTAATCTACATCCTGTATATTTTGGGATTTTCCTTTCGGGCCTCAATTTCCGGTTATGTTTGTTTAATACCCCTTATACCTCTTTAAACATTTTCAAAATTCAGGTATTCGTAATAACCCATTAACTGTCAAAATTTCTAAATGTTCACTGGAATTGTTAGTCAAATTTATAGCTATTTAAATATGCTAGTTTTTACAGAAACTTGCTTTTATTGGAGAAGCCTTACATATGTATAAGTGCAGGAATCTAATATATCATTTTATTAGACCTTCCTATGATCAAAATTTCAGCTCTCTAAGAATTCAAATATGGTTATAGTTATACAGGTTTAGTTCCTTTGCAGTAAAATATTCAACTCTGTTTCCCATAGCATTAAGATCCTCACAAGCGTTGGTATATTCAAGAAAAAGTTAAAGGATCGCTTGATCTGCTTTATAAAACTTTATACCTGTATATTTTTTTGTATTTTGGATAAAATATCAAAGTTGATGTTATTTTCTTAAGAAGCGGCAAGCATAGCTAAAAATACATAAGATCGTCGTCGCTTGGATTAATAATTAATTAATTATTAAAAGTTAATTTAATTAAAAGACAACTTCCTTACATAAGCTACTTGCAATACACGTAAACAGTAGCCCTAAAGAGATATTGCGGAAAGTGTATTTTCGGGTTAAGTACCCGAAAATTTTGAATTGTACTCAGAATTAAGGAAAGTACATTGATTTTGCATATATTTTATAAAAATTTATATAGACTATTTAAGATATAGAATTTAACGGATGCAAATAAATCAGGAGTAGAGAAAAATTTGAAAGGAGAAGAGCCCTACATGGAAATTAATAATAACAATAATGGTAATAAATAAGTAGCCTTTATTAATAATAAAACGAAACAGCATAAAGTAAAAATAACACAGGTGGCAAGGTCTAGAAGCCCCGTTCTAGGTCGCTACCACTGCAACGTAATATTATCATGTAAAGCAAACAAAGGGAAATGCAAAAATAAAAACACTTTAGTTTCTCATCAGTTCCATGAATTCCTTAACTTTTTTACTAAATATGGAACTTAATGGGGAAGGAATAATAATTTCTACTCCCTTCTGTAAAATACCTAATTTTACTCTTATCTAGCGTGAGGGAAGCGTAATTTTACCATGTGAGCTTCTTTTCCCACGGATCCGATCCACTTCGGACATTTCCGGGATATTACCGCATGGGTTTGGGAGCAATTGGATGTTTTCGGAGATTTTACCGCACAGCTTGAATTTTGACGTTTGTCAATTCTGACGGAACTGCTTAAAGCATGACGGAGAATAGTCTGGCAGGTGAAATTGTTACAAATTTTGATTAATATGTAATAATTTTGTTACTAACAACCCAACATTTTTATCGTTTTGCAATTTTTTTCAATTGAACTAAAACAAATGAGCTACAGTAACTTGAACAAGTCAATTTGAAAACATGCAAAATAAAGGGTAGCAAGTACAAATGGACGCGATTCTTCAGAAGATAAACTTTTATATCATTCCATTTTTTTAAATAAATAAAACCTATCATACGAGTAGAATTAATTTGATGGGGAACTACCGTAAAAATAAAATTTGTTAGTGTTTAGAAACAAGTATTTCTACTTATTCCTACAAACAACTTGGAGCATTTCGAAATATTTATCACATTATACGTGCTTGCGTAAATCTCTATGACATTTAACCCTCTAATGGGATGAAGATAAAGCGTGTTTTTAAAGTGTAGCATATTGGATCAGTTTAGATCTGGTTCCTAAGATGGCCGCCAATATCAGAGGACAAATCCTTTCAGGTACACAGATTGCAAAGTAAGTGTCATTTTTTCCTAACGAAAACTTCAACTCTAATTGTTGGCTGGTTTTTCGCAGTGGGATTAAAAACCAACTCAAAAATGAAGTTCAGCGTCTCAAACAGCAATTGCCTAGTCTGCAACCCCGCCTTGCGATCGTCCAAGTTGGAAGCAGGGAAGATTCCAACGTGTACATCAGAATGAAAGTACAGGCGGCGGCTGAAGTTGGGGTTCAAGTCGATCATCTGCAACTTCCGCCCAGTACAACTCAGGCAGAGGTTTGATTGAATCTTTTTTGTATTTGCAATTTTCGTGTAGTAACTATACTAGTGTTAGGTAATTTTTTTAATTTTATTTATTGTATATTCGGGAAAATATTTCTAATAATAGTCATGTTGCTTTATAGCTATAATAATAAGCTACTTACATTACTACAAGAGGAACTCAGGAATCGTTTAAAATTTCTTTTTAGATAAAATGATATGAAATAAATATTAATTTGGTAGTAAAGAAAATTGGTGGTATGATAAACTTTAGAAAACTTAAAGCCTTTTTGATATTGCATTAGAGTGATTTTTGTGTCTGCTTTGATGTTGATGAATTGAAATTTAATCTGCTGACACTGAAATGGGGTCAGTAAAAGTGGTAAACTTTTTTTAGATACTGCAGATGATATACTTTAGTGTTTTCCAGGGATACGGCCTATGAGAAAAAAAGTCTGGGAACTACGGCTCCACTTCAATGTAAATTTAAAGGTCTCCTTTAGGATAACAATATAACAACTTATCATTATTCTATTCTTCTAGAAAGATAATTAAACCTCCCTGTGAATTCCATGAAAAAAAAACTAGAACTAACCAAAGTTGGGTCTCCTTTGTCGGTATTTGCAGGACTGTCCATAGAATACCGTTCATCATTTTTTCACCTGGCTCAGTTAAGCATTTCTGGAAGCTCAATAAAAATCATTAATATCTAAAATTTTTAGGCCACTTTTAATAGCCACGTCCACAATTTTTATTGATTATTCAGTACCTTATTGCGCAGAATTTAGTTGTGCAATAAGGCATATATTCGAACAATGTGTTTATTAATCTCCAACGAATTGATTGCATGATAAAGAGGAAGCAAAGCTTTTCTGTGAAACTCCAAAAGCGAACTGTGTAAATTTAGAACGTTAAATTTATGATATAATTTTTTAAGCGCAGGAAAATTAATATTAAAAGAAAATTAAATCATCTGTAGTTTGCTTGGAATACACTAGAAATACTAAGAAATTGAACTATCATATTATATTTTAAATTACACAGCCTTCCTGGAACATTGCTGGGTTAAAAATACTCTAGAGCTGTAGAGCCCCTTACCTTAACATCGGCATTCAAAATATTTATACTTCTAAACCTTTAGTAGGCTGATTTAACACATAGTTTTACTTCGGTTCAAGAAGCAAACATATGGCGTGCTTCAGGTTCAAGCACTAATTTTTTAAATGTTGCGGTTGCTTTTAGTCCTAAGCATTTAACCTGACATGGTGGTTTTCTTTTTAGCTTCTCCACAAACTGGATAAACTGAATCAAGACCTTAAAGTTCATGGAATCATAGTTCAACTACCCCTGGATTCAATAAACAAAATCGACAGCAATTTGGTAACGAATTCGGTAGCTCCAGAAAAGGATATCGATGGGTAGACATTTCGAGATTACCTGGCATTTGGCTTTCGAAAAATATATTTTTTAGACTTAACACTGTAAATGAAGGCCAATTGGCAGTGGGAGATTTGTCAGGTTTCATTCCATGCACTCCGGCCGGTGTACTGGAGTTAATAAAATCGACGGGAGTGACAATAGCTGGCACCGAAACGGTTGTTTTGGGAAGAAGCAAAATAGTTGGTACGCCTGTAGCAGAATTGCTAAAATGGAATCACGCAACCGTCACCGTCTGCCACTCAAAAACCAAAGATTTAAAGCAAAAGGTACACTAAGCCTTAAATGAAGATCCAAGATTTGATTTGAATGTTGGTTTACATTTGTAGTGCCAAAAGGCAGATATACTCGTGGTAGCCATTGGACAACCTCAAATGGTAAAAGGTGATTGGATTAAACCGGGTGCTGTGGTCATCGACTGTGGCATCAGCGCTGTTCCAGGTACATTGGCATAGTTTTTATTATTTCTACTACGTTGGAAACGTATACTTTTAATGTGGAAATATGGTAATGGAATTTCTGTAGCCCTTTTCGTTGTTTCGGATATAGCCTTTCAATAAGATAAATAAAATTCAATACGAATCTACAGCCATTCAGCTCCAAACTGGATACCTACTTCATACAGTTTTGAAGTACTGAATAAAATATTTCCATTAGATAAAATTAAACAGAACGAATAATTTTTTGAATGCAGCTGCACATTCTGCTTGCACGATTTTTAAATTTTATTTAAAATAATTGGACCCTTTTAGTTCACCTTATGATACCATTTCGAAAAACTTTTGTTAATGTAGTTGAAAAGATTGGGAGGATATCAAGCCACATGCCACAAATATATTTCAATTACTCTAATATTGAAATCTGCAATTGTCTGAAATACGCTTTAATGTTTTAAATATGTTAACCATAGTCAACAAATTTAAAAATATAAATTGATGAAAATGCAAAATTTTTAGGTTGGTTGTTAAAATAATACAATTACATATTTTTCAAAGGCTCACTTTTTACTTTTCCTGAACTAGTTATTACTAAGTGTACCTGTTAGCTTGCCTGTCTGAGCCCGGACATAATTGCAAAAAAAGTCATATGAACTAGTATATGGCTAGTTTCCCAAACAAAAAACTGTTGGACACGATCCACGGAAAAAATAAATTTGTTAAGTGAAATAAATTTTGTTTGTTTGTTTATTTAATTTAATAAAAACTCAGGATGCGTTTCATTTAATTTAAATCCAAAGTTTTAAGATATTGAAAGCACACATAATATCCGCGACTGAACTAACTTTCAAATTTATTCCAGTCAAAAATTGACTTAAAGCAAATATTCAATTGTTAGCTCAAATACCAGACATTATTATATTGTAATATTTAAGAGGAATGTGCCATTAATTTTCATATTTTGTTGGAACAAATATACCATTCTTTTATTTTAGTTAGGAAAAAACTTTAACGGTAAAACGTAATTTATATCCTTTTTTTCTCAAAAGCAACATTATTTCACTTAAATTAAACCAAAACAAACTTATTACTAAATGTATCTTTATCCCTCTTTAAAATTGGACTTCTTCCGTCATCTTTTTCGTCTATAACCAACGTCGAGTAGTTTGTTCCAAAGACAAATTCTAGAATAAAACTTTAGTGAAATATCTTTGAATATTGCGCTATTATACCGTAGTTGCGTTGTAATATTTTACAATCTTGGTAATGGAGGAATTCAAGGTTGAGTTGAAAAAAAAATAAAACATGGATTTCTAATTTCTGGAATTATTAACCTTTGTTTAATAGTTCGATTAACCTCTTGTATAATTAATTGTAATAATTAAAATTGCACTGGAATATCTACCGAATTTGTGGTACGTTATTATTGAATGTTTGATGCTGACAGATCAAATATGCAAATATGTTCGATGAAGGTGTGCCTCTTGTTAAAAATTGTGATTTTTTTTATAGTACTTTTGTATATCTGAAAGTTTGCCATATCGAAATTGGGATGAAATCGCTTTTCATTGCCATTTTATAGTTTCAAACCGATTTCGAAAGTCCAGTAACATGTATGCCATTTTTGGAACGCTGACGAGCTTTTTAATAATTTTAATAACATTTCTCGAAAAAGCTGCGCAAAAAAATTATCTTTGTTTATCTATCTATCAGCTTGAGATCCAACAAACCTTATAACATAGTGATTTTGGTGAGGAAGAGGATCGATTTAATCATGTTTCATTTAAAAGAATATACATTTAGCTATGAACCACATAAAAAAAGTTTTTCGAATTTACACTACCCTGCAGATGGGTAATTCTTTTACCCTTAGGTACCCCGTATATAAATTTAGTTTTTTATTATTAGCAGGAAAACAAGTTTCGTTGAACATTCATCCGTTCTCTCAAATACTAAGGTTAAATGTAGGTGAAACCAACGAAATCTACAGGTGACATGTTTCGCTTACAATGGAATCATCAATCAATACAAATTAAAAACAAACAACAACATACAAATGAATGATAGTGTGTTTCCTTGGTCTTTTCTCAAAATATTTCGTAATGGTTTAGATTGGATTCTATTTTGTTCTAATTGACGAGAGATCGTTTTAGAATTTTAAGGCCATTCAAACTTTGGACTACCTGTCATAGATTTGGCCGTCTTTGATATGCAATAAAATAATGGGCCTTAGATTGTTCTCTCAACTGTTGTTATACCGGCACTCAACCAGTTTCATTTTTAAAATGATCTTCTCTATTTGTATTTTATTTCGTATTGTTTTTTTCATTCATTTCATTTAATTTTTAATCAAATCTATGTGTTTAAAGTTTAAATGGATTTGTTCAAAGAGACTTATTTACGTCCGTACATATTTATTCATCATAGATAAACGAAATTAATATCACTAGTAAATATTTTTCTACGGCATGCGGTTTTATCAAAAGACCCCAAGTGGACTTGCCTTGACCAATTAGTTTCTGATAAGTCTATTTATGAGAAGCTTAGACATTTCCAAAAATACAATGTGATAATAAAAATCTAAAATGGGTACAAAATTTAAAATCGACCAATGCCAGTAAGTTATATATTCATATTATTATAATGAAAAATAGGATCATTGAAAACGACAAAGAGGTACGGTTTAAATAAAATGTAGATTAAAATTAACATGACAATTATTTTAAAGACTTATTGGTGGTGTCAGTTGACAACCAAACTTCGAAATATATCTAAACTTTATAAAATAATATATCGCAGTCAAGTTACAAGTCGAAACATCAACAAAAAAACAAAAATAATCCTTAGACGCTATTTTAAACATCAACTGTACCTAAATGTACCTAAATAGAATAACAAATTAAAAGTATATTTCAGATTTATGCTTTTAGTTTGATATTATCCATACCCAGATGCTGAGATTTCTCTCTTTATTATCCATCAGGTTTTTGTTATTTCATTCCTAGCTTTCTAACATATTTATAACAAATATAATTATATTTTCGAAAATTCATATTAATATAGTTACAACATTATTCATCAAATTATTAATAGTTATAATAAAGATGATAGATACGTGCGATAAGTTGATGTCTAGTTATTTTAGATCTTGAAAATGTAATATTGGACATAAAGTTTGAAAATATTTGAATGGTATACCAACACGAAACGTGTCTAGGACAATGTGTTTTTTAAGCACGCGGCCAAACTTTAAGGAGGCGATTCTTTTTTCAAATTAGATTACTAAAAATAGTTCTCTTGTCAGTGTCATATCTTTTTGAGGTAAAATATCAATCAGGATTTCCGCCGGGGCGCTACTATTTTTATTCTTATTTATCGTATTTACGAAAGGGTTTTTTTAGTTGGACACCCTGTATCCAGAAAACTAAGAAGTTTTTTACCTCCAAAATTTGATCACTTAGTTAGAAAAGACTGGAGCGTGCCCAGTTAGTTAATTTTTTATACTCATTTATATTGAATGAAAAAGTTCTTCATTTTAGTTTCCTTTGTTTCGACAACTTTTTAACAAAGCTTTTTTTCACCTTAACTAAATCGGTGGGTCGCATTACTATTAGATTCGGGGTGCACTAAGATTATTTAGGTGAAATAACACATTCTTAGCAATACAGATTTCTGAAGTTGATAGTTCAAGCAAAATGAAAAATAAATATTTAAAAGTGAGTCTTGAATAACTAAATTAACAGTGCTATGTTGACTAGTGTTATTATTTTGATTAATTGATACATTAAAAGTTTGTTTAAGAACAATGCAGATATTTTTTACAGTTTCTAACAAAAAATCGATAAAAGTTGGTAAATATAAAATTCTAATTGTAGATCCTTCAGCGAGGTCAGGTCAAAAACTAGTGGGTGACGTTGCCTTTGAGGAAGCCAAAATCGTTGCTTCCTACATCACGCCTGTACCAGGAGGTGTGGGTCCCATGACTGTCGCTATGTTAATCAAAAACACAGTCAAAAGTGCCGAAAGGGTGGTGAACCAGTGGACTAAAACTTCTTGGAACTTAGCTCCCAATCCGTTGCACTTGAACACGCCAGTCCCGAGGTAAACTTGTGTTTTGCACAATATTGTCGCCACTATTATTTAACTTTTATCTTTTAGCGACATTGAGATTGCAAGAGCACAGGAGCCCAAAAATATTGTCGATTTAGCACATGAAATTGGTTTGTTCCCAACCGAGATATCACAGTATGGAAGCAAGAAAGCCAAAGTATCCCTATCAGTGCTTGACCGACTGAAAAACCATTCGAATGGAAAATATGTCGTGGTTACTGGGTAAGTATAAAGAACAACGAAATTTCGAAAATGTTAAAATTAAAATAAAATTAAAATTAAAAATTAATAAAAAACACACTTTTTAAAGTGTGACACTCCCCAGGTAGCAGAGGTCCGTCAAAGTGACGCCATTTTCGTGTCATAAGTGGTCGCTACTCGTCAGTGGTCCGAAAAACACGTCAAAGTGACGTCAAAAAAAAGATGTCTTATTAACATAATAAAAATGACCTCTGAACCATGATGTAGGAGAACATATCTAGAGGGTGTTCAAATAGTGTGTTATTATTTGTTTTAGAGAAAAATGCTAAATACAAAACGAGACTAAAAGAAACAATTTAAAATTATTTTTAAGTATACAAGGTGATTCATAAATGCATGGGACATCAGACTTATATTTTTTAATGGAACACCCCGTATATTAATAGATACTCAGTGTCAAAATGCCCTGTGTTTAATGCCGTTTCGGAAAGCTGTAATTTTATCATGCCAACAATTTTATAAAATGGTACAGTCATTTATCCTAGACTTGTCTTGAACTTAGTTCAAATCGTTTAGGGTGAGAAAATATTAATTTTCGTGAAAAAATCAAATGGAAGACGTTGTATATTATACTTTTATTATTAATTTTTATTCCTTATTCATTACCTATAATTCTCCATTTTCCGCAATCGCAAAAGACATTCTATGTAATTTAGAGCGGCAGTTTCTGTGTGATTTACCTTTGATTTTCCTCCCTGCAAAAAGAAAAAAAATAAAAAAACGTCATATTTTGGGCAATAAAGACCAAAATCTGACTTAAAGTTGATGTACAAAAAATTTCACTTAAAAAAGACGTCACTTAAATGACATCGTTCGTCTGAGACAATAGTAAGTTATATATAATGTCATTTTCGTCATTTAATTACGTCCTTTTGACGACCCTCTGCTACCTTGGTCTGTATGTATTTTATTTGACAGATTATTAATAAGAATAATAGAATAAATCCAAATTTGGGTTATAAATCGATTTCCAAGGAGTTTTTTTTTCATGAATAGTTAGTGGCACACTTCCAACATATTTTCAAAATATTAGAGTAGTACTAAAGATATTATAAGAAAATGATTTATTTTCAAATTTTATAGTCTAGTACCTCAAACCTTAGGTAACATATCTATCTAAGGTTTTTCAGTTCTGTTTCTAAGTCTCTATATAGCTTAAGCAGAGAGATTTGACAAATTCGACAGTCGAACAATGTACAATTGAAAAAAATCATCAAAATCAAAAAATGAAAAATCCTATCGATTCATTTTGTACCTGACCGTTTTATAGCAAGTGATTTTAAAAATTGTCTTTCTGGTACTGTAATTTATTAATGACGGAGATAACCCGCCAAAGCGTTTGTCCCATATTATAGCATAACACCAACCCCATTCGGCGAAGGCAAAAGTACGACCATGATGGGTCTAGCACAAGCACTTTCCACACAATTAAAAAAAAACGTTTTTGCGACAATGAGACAACCGTCGCAAGGACCGACTTTTGGAATTAAAGGTGCGTTGGCAAAACGTCTATTTCGAAAGTGTCATAAATGTTCCGCACAGGTGGTGCAGCTGGAGGTGGATACTCGCAAGTAATTCCCATGGAAGACATGAACCTCCACTTAACTGGTGACATTCATGCCATCACTGCTGCTAATAACCTTTTGGCTGCTCAGCTTGACGCTAGAATCTTTCATGAAGCCACCCAAAAAGACCAGGCCCTATACGACCGTTTGGTGCCTACCATTAAAGGAGTTAGGAAATTCTCCAAGATCCAATTGAGGAGATTGGCTAGAATGGGAATTAATAAAACTGATCCGAATAGTCTCACGCCTGAGGAAAGGAGCAATTTTGCAAGGCTTGATATTGATCCAAATAATGTTATCTGGCACAGAGGTGAATTTAGGTTTAAAATTAATTTCATCCATTCAGTTGATAAAATGAAAGATAATCATTTAGAAAAATCATTTATTTCTAATGCCTGAATTGTGGGGGGTTGGGGGCTTGAGGTAAATCGGTTAGCTATAATACGTACGATTTCGCAAAAGAAAGGCTATGAGATATTTCCTCCCCTAAGAATATGTCAGGTAAATTGAGAAAAAAAGAAAACAATTTTGCAAAAATTGCACATATTCAATTTCATTTTTTTCATCCATTTTAACATAAAAAGTCAAAAATATAAAATAAACAAAAAATTATCATCAGTCATGGACGAAACACATTACAAAAAGTTTGACATCATTGGATAGAAAGGAAAAAGTATTTTAATATATTGAATTTTTATTAATCTAACGGGACTCATAGTTCGCATCCTTATTTTGCACACAGTCCATAATATACAGGGATATTCATTCAAACGGTTCATTAAAGACTAGAATATGGGTTAGGAATTCGACGTTTTTGATTTCTGCGTTTAATGTCAATTAATTTCCAATAGGTTTGTTAATATCCATCACTTTTAGTTTTTAAAATATTTGACTTCGAAATAAAAATGCACAACCAGTATGGTAAATTCTATTGCTACAAAATTAGAAGTTAATATTTAAAAGAAATATTCATAACTTTGTTATTGAAAAAGCGCTGCCTAATGATATTTGTATTCGTTGCAGTTATTTTTCTTGAAGCCTCGCGCTAAAAAAAATAAATAATGCTAGTTTTTTACTTGAATCTTACGAGTGTTTCACTCGAGTTTGAACCACCCTTTATAAGCTTCAGCATTAAAAATGCTACTTTACCTAGCAAAAACCTAAAATTTTGTAACATCTTGAAATTGTGGGATGGCAAAATTCCTTATTATACTGGTAGGAATTACTTTGGTTTTCAAGGTCACCATTCAAAACCAAAAGCGAGCAGCCCATTGAAACCTAGCAATAAAACATAGGAAATCAAATTGATATAATATAATTGATATGTTCGTTTAAAATTTGCGGATTCAGTTAGGTGCATGACACTTTCGATTATTGGAAAGTAACAACCAAATTTTAATGACAAATTTGCGTGAATAACGCTGAATCGCTGCGCCGTTTGATCATTTGAAGATAATATGAACATGGCACACATGAAACCTTCTATTGTAGTTTTGGACATCAACGATAGGTACTTGCGTGAAATCACAGTCGGAGAATCTCCAACAGAAAAGGGTCTGACTAGAAAAACCGGCTTCATGATAACGGTGGCTAGCGAAATTATGGCTATACTGGCCCTAGCAAAGGACCTTGCGGATTTTAAAGATCGACTTTCGCGAATGGTTGTGGCGTTTGACAGAAAAGGCAATCCCGTAATCGCCGACGACTTAGGGATTACCGGAGCTTTGGTGGTGCTGCTTAAAGATACGGTGGAGCCGACATTGTTGCAGACGTTAGAAGGATCACCGGTATTCGTGCATGCCGGGCCATTCGCCAACATTGCCCACGGAGCCAATTCCGTTTTGGCCGACAAAATCGCTCTAAAGCTAGTGGGTCCTCAGGGCATTGTACTGACCGAGGCAGGATTTGCCTCTGATATAGGTAAATCGTCCATTATTATACTCTTAATATAATTCTTCTATCGATGTGCGATTTTTCGACTGTTCCTTTTTTCAAAAATCTCGCCCACTACGTATAAACAAAATCAGTAAATATAAAAATTATAGCCTACGCCACAACTAAAGGAACCATTTGTAACAGTATTTCATTTACGGTTAATAGTTTACTTCTAAAATGAACCCTTGTGGTCGGCGCATTGCTCGCACAGCGTGTGCAATACGAAAACGTAACTCTCGATACGGCCTATTATGATTTTGTTAATTTACTCGTAAAATAGTTTTAAATTTATGCCCACAACCGGCACAACAAGTACATTTTTCATAAAATCGCACAAACCACAGGTATAGAGTCAGATCTTGCCTGTCGAGATTTTTTTCTAGGCGATAAATACACTCTGAGTGGAGCATGTTATTCTAGTCACCAAAAAATTATTTAAAATAAGTGTGTATTGCACCATAAATAATAGGTGTTTAATATTTTTGCAAAAATCTGTTCAATAACATCAAACACACATCAGCCTCCCTTTATTCATTCAACATTTTAGTAATTAATATGTTTTTAGGAAATTGTTGGATATCCCAAATATTAAAACTATTTTTTGTGTTGTGTTGTGTTAAAATTCAATTTGACTGATTGAACTGACATATTCAATTCATAATATATTACGCAACAGCAATAACAATGACAGGTGTTATTGGTTGAAAACAATTTCAAAAGCATTCGCCTGCGTATATTGAATGGCCCTTCTGAACATTTTCTTTTAAATCGTAATTTTAAGAGTTGCAGTATTATCACCATGGACAGACTCCATATATCTAGTAGTTATATATGATTAAAATGGGGAATAAAAAAGTGATTGTTTATGCAAAAATTTAAAATTTTAGCCTCCAAGAGCATGTGTCGTAATTTGCAAATTGTGAAATTTACTTCCACCGCCACCATCGGTGAGCAGAGGATTTTAAATTTATCGCATTTGGAAGTATTGAAGTAGACCAAAAATCTTAAAAAAAAAAACATACGCAATTTTCGCATCTATATCGGCACTGGGTGTCTGGAAATTAGTAGTGTATATATTTTTGGTTAGTGAAACATTCTTTAAACAATATACAACAATGTATGATCTGTTCATACATATAAGAAAGTGACCAATTGCTCTTAAACGGATTATCCAAGGGTGGTCAGTAACATATAATGCAACAAGATTATTATTATTAATTAAGGTAATTAATAATTAAGGTAATAATCTTATGCATTGTATGTTAATGACCACCCTTGGATAATCCGTTCAAAAGCAATTGGTCACTTTCTTATATCTATGAACTTGTCCGGAGTTTTATGAGGCCTAAGGGATGTGCGTTACAATAAGTGTAATTGGCATTTCATGAGGTGTGTATGTTATAGACTAGGATTCTGTTTCGAATATTGTTGCTGAATTGCATGGCAGTAGTTTGTAGTCCTGGCGGTCTATGGTTTCTTCGGAAAAACAAAAAGCACTATGATTTTAACAAGAATCTTTACAAACTTGATCTTGATATGATTAGTATGATTACGTCAGTTGAGTGGTTGTTGCGTCCTATAGACGGTTTATTGTTATTTATTTGTATCTTATTGTCTTATATATTTATTTTTGTGACAATGTTTAACATTAATAGAATAATTCCAATTAATTACACTTCGTACTTTATTTCTCATATGACACGTTAAGATAAAATTAAATAGTTAATTTTTTTTTATTCATCACGTTTTAGGTATGGAAAAATTTCTCAACATTAAATCTAGAACATCGGGAGATATCCCGAATGCAGTCGTCCTGGTGGCAACCATAAGAGCTTTAAAAATGCACGGTGGAGGGCCAGCAGTCACCCCTGGAGCCCCATTAGCTGCGGAATATACTCACGAAAATCTCGATTTGTTGAGGAAAGGAATTCCCAACTTAGTGAAACATATTAACAATGGCAAAAGACACGGTCTGCCTGTAGTAGTGGCCCTAAATCATCATACGTAAGTTGTGTGTAACAGTGCAAGAAACATTTTTTAAATTTAAAAATAACTGTATTGATTTTGTACAAAAACTTTTTCTTCTAAAACTAGGGACGGCTGGAAATATTCGTTATTACTCTTTTGCATGCCACTGTCGGCAAGGGAGAAACATCAGCGAATGAGCAAAGATTTGCGATAGTGCCGAGTTGCCAAATCTTGCTACCGTGGACCTAATAACTCCAAATATGAAGAAAAAAAACTAATTCAGAGGTTTTATTGCTTCGTCTACTAACACTATAACATTTTTTATTTCTTAAATTTTCATTTCATTACTGAGAACCAAATTTCGAAGAAGAAAGTGACTCACCAGTACTCTCTAAGCTTTTCAAAATGTTTTTCCTTTTAACAAAATCACTAATTCACTATTGTCTAAATATGAACGCTTAAAAATTGTATTCCCTTAACAAATCGTGCACAGAGTACATTATCAAACACATCACAATTAAAAACTTTTACTAGTTATTATTTGTAAATTCCAGAGAACTAACAAACACATATTCAAGTCCAAAGTTTGTTTAGGTCTTTATATGTGTATTCCGCCAGTCCTTCAATCTCACTGGCGAGTTCATTCTTCTATTTTCGTTTAACATAAGTGAAGGATGGTTAAAAGACACCATGTTAAAAATAATGTTACATCTAAACTACCAAACTAACCAAAGTTTTCAAAATAACCACAATATCTTAAAAACTATTAAAATTAGATATATAGAAACCTGGCAGAACGATTTAAAATAAGAAAGTTTATGCCGACTTCCTGTAGGACTTTAAACACACTTTTAAATAACAGAATCTTTCATCCAAATAAGCGTTGATACTATGTAAAATCTGATAATAGTTCGTTTTTAAAAAATAAATAAAGGAATTTCATTTTTTTTACTTTGTTGCGGGAATGCCAATATTGATTATATGTAAATTTTGCTTTGGTTTTCTTTGTCAATAGTGATGGCAGACAAGTGTAATAAGAGATTGTTTTATATTATTTATCATTTTTTCTACCTCTATGAGTTGAGTATAATTCGTTTACTAGAGTACTTTGAAGTGATGTATTTAACCGTTTACTCTTTTTCCACTAAGTGGTTGCGATATATATTGGCTATTTTTACATACAATCTTGTATGTAAAATATTTTAAAATGGTAATTAGTTGCAATAAAAATAGCCATGTAAAGATTGGGTTGCGGCCATTTTTTAAAATATTTTGCATGTTGTATATTGTATGTACTCGAACCATACACTGGTTTTGGAAACAAAATTTCTTTTTGGAAAAATATCTATCATAAAAATAATTAACTAACTTTCAACCACTTTGATGTAACAATCTGAAATATTGTTTACGGCTTTCCATTACTTTTGTGTGGTGCGAAGTACCTATACCTATCGTTTTCGAAAAAATAAAAATCATAGATTCCTTAATGCTAATGGTAATAATTTTCAGGAACGACTCGGAAGCAGAAATTAAACTAGTAATTGACGAATGCAAAAAAGCGGGTGCGTTTGACGCGGTTTTGACTAAGCATTGGGCGTTGGGTGGCAAAGGGGCAGAGGATTTGGCGAAAGCTCTGGTTCAAGCGGTCAGCCAACCTAACAAATTTGAATTTCTTTACGATTTGAATCTAGCCCTCAAAGCAAAAATTGAAATCATTGCGAAAGAAATGTACGGTGCGGGACAAGTTACCTACACTTCTCTTGCTGAAGAAAAACTAAGGAAATATGAGGAACAGGTAAATAAACTGTCACCTAATTCAAAATATTGACGAAATTGTATATTGGAATATTTTAGGGCTTCGGGTCATTGCCAATCTGTATGGCCAAAACTCAATTGTCTTTGAGTGGCGATCCATCGATTAAGGGAGCACCCACAGGCTTCACTTTGAATGTTAAAGACGTCGCAGCATCAGTCGGTGCTGGTTTCATCATTCCATTGACAGGAGAAGTAAAAAATATATTCTTTTGATCGCTTAATTCATAATTAAAAACAAGGACGGTTAAACGGAAGGAGATACACGCAATAGCTGCCTTGTTATTGAGCTTTTTAAAACTGCCAATAGAGGCGCATTTGTTCTAAGGGACAACAAATTAAACGATATCTATATGCTGCGGCATCAAATGACGCATGTCTGTCTTAATTTATATCAAATAAATACAGGGTGTCCCACCGGAAACGTCGCCGATCTGTTATGGGAAACTATAGTAGCAAAAATGTTAATTAATGTTGGTGAAGGCAATCCAGATATACCAGAAGTGAGAGTTGACTTTCTTATTCTAAACAGAACACTCTATATATTATTGCTTATTTTTCGATTTCGGTAAATTTTTTGCATACGGAATCTTTTTAGTATATTATGCAACAAGTGCGGTAAACGGCATATCACTGACGAGTTTATTTGACACGAGCGGAGCGAGCGGCCATGTGAGTGAATGTATTCGTGTTGTTTTACGAAAATGTACCCAAAAACTGACGGTCGTAGAAAAAGTATAATATGCAACACGTTCGGTAAACTTTTTGAGTCACTCGTTTATTAAACACCCGCTCCGCTCGTGTCAAATTAACTCGTGAGTCAAATGCGGTTTACCGTACTTGTTGATATAATATACTATTACCGAACGTGTTGCGCACTATGCTTTTTCTACGTTAGTTTTTAGGTACATTTTCGCAAAACAACAATACATTCATTGACATAACCGTCAGAATTAACAAACGTCAACTTTCAAAGCGTGGGAAATATCTCCGAAAACATTTGTTTGCTCCCAAAACCCGTGCGGTAAAACCTGGGAAATGTCCGAAGTGGCTTGGATCCCTGGGAAACGAAACGGACACGGTAAAGTGACGCTTTCCGCATGCTAAATCGATATTTTACAGACGTGAGTAGAAAAAAAAATTACTCTATTAACTTACTCTGTAAAAAAATGGTCTGTTGACCAAATTTAGTTAGTAATTTATAAAATAATCTGGTCTAAACACTTCAATTACAAGCAAAGAAGAGAGTACACGAAAAATGTCTTGCAGCTCAAGAATGTCAATTTGACTGTTTCTTGAAAAATTAAGTTTTTCTTAAATTCTGCTATTTTTAAAATTTTATCGTTTTTTTTTAATAAGTATTTTTAATTTACAATGTTTTACATTGCTTCGCTTCCGCTTTAACGTTAAAATTTTTCCATTTATAGTTTTCCCATAACAAATCGACGAAGTTCCCTTTGAGATACCCTGTATAGTATTTGAAAATTGGTATTACATGTATTATCAGTTTCTTGGAATTTTTGTCACAGGAATAATGTGTTTTATACCGCAGAACAAATATTGGCGTAAAATTTATATGAAATGTAATTGTATGAAAATATAAAATAATCTCCCACAAGTGGCGCTCCGCCGACATCGAAAACATGTCTTTATTGATATCATTCCTTCTTTTAGCCCTCCATAATTAAAATTTAGGAGAGAAATGTAAAAACGTTTCTTTCTAGATAACCAAAATCCCGGGGTTGCCTACGAGACCAGCCATATATGACATTGACCTGGATACCGAAACTGGGGAAATTGAAGGATTGTTTTAGAAGATTTTTTTAAAAATTTTTGTGAGACACAAACGTGGCAATTGTTTTTATTTCATTGTGACGGTTAAACTAATGCAAATATCCAAAATATACCAATAATGAAATTTATATCATTTTTAGTTGCAATTGACAGAAATATTTTTTAAAAATAAATACGTTTGAAATAAAACCACTGTTCTATTTTTTCATTTTAAACTGGATCTTCTAGTTAATTCACAACTTTAAAACAGCTAAATAATAGAATGAAAAGATAAGGAGGAAAACAAATGCCGAATGTATTTTATTTTTCGTACTTGTCTCAGCATAAATAAAAGAAAATAAAAACACTCACTACTTTATTTTTATAGCAGCTCTAAGTTTAGAAGAACGACTACGACTGTTAGAATCAATTTCATCAAAACTAGGCACTATTACATTTTTGTGTAACATATTCCAATTCAATTCTAACACTTGGTTAATTATATTGGAATCCATAAACAAATTATAGCTAGAGAATTTTAACGGTATGGGATTAGCAGAGTTTGCTATTAAGTTACCTGATAAATGTCTCTTTACAATCATATCTTCCAATGAATGGAAAGTTATAGTGACCACTCGGCCTCCTATTTTCAGATAATGGTGGGCCAAAAGCATACCATAGTTGATTTCATTCAATTCATTATTGACAAAAATTCGTAAGGCTTGAAATGTTTTAGTGGCAACATGAATCTTCTTGTCCACAACTGGGTTAAACTTGGAAACACCATCCACAACTGTTTCTACCAAATCTGCTAGTTCTTCAGTGCTGGTTAATGCTTTAAACAAATACCGAGCTTCAACTATGGACCTGGCTATTTTTCTTGCCTGTTTCTCTTCTCCATAGTATTTTATAATTCGATAAATATCAATTTCTGTGGCTTTTGACAGAACATCTGCAGCAGTTGGAGCATCTGAAAAAAAAATGGTGACAACCAGGCGGTACAACTTTAGACAAAGTGAACCTTCTTTCTAATGAAGGAAATGAATGAATAAAAAAATAAATAACAGAAAAACTATTTTAATGATAAATTGTATCATGTATATACCTACCTGGAATTCTATTTCCATCCATTCTCATATCTAAAGGGCCATTTTTGCTAATTGAAAACCCTCTTTGTGGTAAATCAAATTGCATAGAAGAACAACCAAAGTCAAATAAAATACCATCTAAAGAACACTTTCCAAAACTCTGCTCTGCCAATAATTCTGGCAAGTCAGAAAATTTACCTAATAATGGGACAATCTGTCCAGGAAATTGCGTAGCTAACTTTAAAGCATACTCATATGCATGGGGATCTCTATCAAGAGCCAAAATTTTAACATTGGGGGCATGTTCTAAAATCTTTTTTGAATGACCTCCACTTCCGAAAGTCATATCCAGAATAATTTGATCCGTCTCTGGTTTAAGGTAGTGTAACACTTCATTTACCATTACAGGTATATGAGCAGGTTTTATCATAATGTTTTGAGCTGCTGTACTAAAATTTTGAAATACATTGAAAACAATCTTGGACAACTTCATTTTAATTCTTTTCCTCCGAAGTGCCGGAAAATAATTGCCTAATAGAGAACTTTTCCTTTATGTTAACCTGATTTAAAAATTCATTCGATAAGGCAATGCTACACTGTTCTTTGGTGAGTCCAGTTGCTGTAGAAGATAAAGATCGCTTGTATTTATGTTTGTTTGTATTGTTGACAATTTTTTGAGCCGCCAGGTATTGTTGATCCCAGTACTTATGATTCGCTTCAAAATGGTTTTCCCTGTAGGCTTTGTCAATGTGAGACCGTAGGTATTCAGCAAGATCTCTAAAAATAGAGTAAAAACAATAACGGCTTCTCAATGGAAAAAAAGAGGTTAGGAACTATTTCAATTACCTTCCACCGGCTTTACTTTTATCTAATGGCCACTTCTCCAGTAACTGCAACATACGTTTATAGGATCCCGCAGCACTTGCCATCGGTATAATTTTTCGTAATATGGTTTTAGTAATTAAACATTTTGTTGGTTATGTTCTGCGCAAAGATCTACAAAGCATTTGCTAAATTGTCCTTGGTCACAGCATACGAAATAAAAAGTTTGATAACTGCGGGTTAACTTGCACCCGATTTTTTACGAACGCTACCATTTCGTGCCTTTGTAGGTATTGAAATGTTCCTTAATGTATTGATTTAAAATTTATATTCGCAATTTTTTTTGGTTGGTGTTGGTGAATTTTGGTTATTTTTGGTTACTACAATATTACTTACAAATATGCAGCCGACAATGTTGCTAATCTCTAAAAAGAAAAAATATGTTTGGATTGAAGGTAAAATTAAAGATTTGTTCATACGCTCGGGGGGAAACAATCGCAGGTGTAACTAACGTTGTAGTGTCAAATGTCAATATGCAGCCCAACTTACCAATCTGATTTAAAAATCAGATGGTGACATCTTAAGTGTGACATTTGACATCACCTCCAATTTATAATTTTCGGATTTGGTATGATTTTGGGAAGGAATGTGTGCTAATAGTTTGAGTGCTTTTTAAGATTTATTTTTTTTTAAGTGCCAATATTTGTTTTAAGTTCTTAGGGAATATTTATCCAATCACTCTGGAAGGGTATTAGATAACTATCAGCGATGTCCAGTCTAATATCTTTAATCAGGTGTGGATTTTCTCGCCTTGTAGCTCGCAACTTACATAAATATGTAGACAAAAATAATGAGGTGAGAGCATAAAGCTAACTAGAGTTTAATAAGTTCCTTATGTAAGAGGTTAATTTAAGTTGCTATTTAAAGTTCTATCAAAGATGGAGTTTCCATGATTGAAAATGTTATATAATTTTAAATCTTAGGTGTCTACACAAATATTACGCCTTGGAGCAAGCACAATTTGTAAATACAGTACCAAACCTCAAAGGGAACTGATTTTAAAGTAAACAGCACATAAATGTGGATGTCACAGTCATCTAAAAATGTATCTTTTTTTTAGACCTGTTAAATCAGTATGTTGCCGCAGTGATCGATATTTTCGGATATCAGCTTTGGTATTGCAGTCAGAGACCGTTACCTGCCCACCCTTCCCAGAATCAGTAACTGAAGGAGATGTAAGGTATGAACTGCAATTAAATTTCCTCACCTATTATATTTTTTGATATATTATGTTTATTTTAAGACTTGAAAAGAAAGTTGGAGATGCAGTAGCTCAGGATGAAGTGGTAATGGAAATTGAAACTGATAAAACGTCTATGCCAGTGCACTCACCCAACCATGGTATTATAGAGGAGATTTTGGTCAAGGATGGTGACACTGTTAAGGCTGGGACACCATTATTTAAACTAAAAGTGACTGGTGAAGCACCAAAAAAAACTGAAGCTGCACCTGCCAAAGAGGTACCAAAAGCAGCGCCTGCTCCACAACCCTCAGCACCCATTCCTCCACCAGGTAAAAATGACAGTAATTGCAAATACATTTTTTATGGTGGTAGAAAATGGAAATTCAGTTTTATATTGTCATGAAAATGTATGTAAATGAAGAGAATGCAAGAATTTTAGTAACCTTTAAAATGGCCAAAAACTATTTTTACATTATTAAGAATCAAAACCAATAATAAAGCTGATTATGAGTCTATTTCAATTCAGCCTTTGTTTGCTTTGAAATTTAAGATAAAAACAAAATAAGGTAAATTATGGCCACATACTCATCGATTGCTCTAATAGGTTGGGAAAACACAATTGTAACAGAACTTAATTAAAAAAATGGTCTTCTGTTATTCCATTCATGGATAAAATATTGGCCACTACTTACTGGAAATTTTAATGAACAACTAAAACAATTAAATAAACTAAATCCAAGACAAAGATAAATATCCTATTTTACCTATCTCCCATTTTGCTCAATAACCAACATTTTTCTTTAAACATATCTACATTGTGAAAAATAAAAGAAATCATCAATATCTCCCAACCTCTCGTCCTATGGGATTTTCCAGCTTGGCAAAGCAGTATATCACTCACCAAAGACAGGAAAAATATTAAATTATTTAATCAAATGGAAAATAAGTTAGGTACATTAATAATAAGTAAATAATATTTAATCAAAATACACAATTAAAAGGTATAAAAAATAAATAGAACACATCCCGAAAAACAAATAACAAGTCGTTGAACTTTTGTGATTGGTCTTGATCCTTTATCAGATGTGTGTCCACTATGAATGTATGTTTCATCAGTGTAGACAATATACCTTCCATCCTTCCAAAACTTTGTTATTTATTTAAGGAATTTGACCCTTTTTAATCGAATGTTATGTGATTCCATTAGTGCTTTTCCATTGTCATCAGTCTTCTTCTACAAAAAAATTGAATACCATTTTTTGTGAATAATCGTCAATCGCTCAAAAATAACTTTTTTTACATATAATGAATACTAATAAAATATTTTGTTGTCTGATTAAAACTAAAAAATAAAAGTATTTCAATTATCCAAAATCTAATGTTAGTTTGGTTGCCGTTGTTAATCAGGCTATCTTTATTCTTCAATATATACACTATTGCCGTTTGTTTTATTCTGAATAACTGGAATATTCAATAGGACAACCAGAAAACAGGCACAAGTAAATAAAAAATAAGGCGCTAAAAATAAACGTCCTTTTCCTGTATCTGTAGACCCTTTACATATGAACGACTCGTGGACTGTAACCTTAATAATTTCGAGCAATTTGACAGTTCTTCAGCCTTAACTATGCTGTAAAGCTTGGTCACGCATTATGTGCCCTGGCCAAGACTATGTCTTTTCTGACGTCATTGGTTCACATCCGAATAGTTGGATTGTATATTTGTTGGGTAGTATATTTAAGAGGCAGCAGACCATAAACTAAATAATCTCCAACACTTTGACAGTTTTTTATTTTAACCATGCTGAAAAGGTTGGTCATGATTGGTGTGCCATGGTCAAGACTACATCATTTTTGACGTTTTTGTTCTTACCTGAATAAGTTATATTCATATATATTTAAGACAAAAATCACTGATTGAAAATAGTAAATGCAAGTTACATTCAAATATTGCAATTTTTCGAATGAATAAATGTTCAAAATATGAAAGCAAATCATTCCTTGTTTATCAAATGTAATGCCATTGTCATTGTGACATTTTTTTAAAGTTTTTAGTTACTCTGAACGCGTTTGTAGTTGAAGCTTACAAAAGATGCCCTCTCATAAAGTATTTGCGCCGTATGTAGTTTTGAGACAGTGCTTTCGTTCCTTTAGAGTTTGTACTCAGAAGCGTAAAGATGAAAGTGGTAAAGAATTTATAACATAGTTATTAGTATTTCTTATATATTAACAGAGATTCTCTTATATGAAGTGGCATTTTCTATTGTAAGATTGGTCTGGTAATGCAGTTAATAATGACGTAATAAATGCTTTGTTGTGAAAATTCTAGTTGCATCAACATAGTTTTTTAATCAATTGGATTGTTGAAAAATAAAGTAAAAAGAACATGCCACTACTTTAATTATGTTCTTTCGTTGTTTGTGTATGCTTGTCATTGTTGATGTTTAACTGAAGTTGCCACAGCTCCACCCCCAGCAGCTCCAAAACCGGCGGCGGCGGCGCCCGCCCCGCCTCCTAAACCGGCATCCCCGATGACTTCAATTCCGGTTGCTGCTATTCGACATGCTCAGTCTTTGGAGGCGACGGCGACCGTTAAATTACCGCCCTCTGATCCCACCAAAGAAATCACCGGCACGAGAACCGAACAAAGAGTGAAAATGAACAGAATGAGGCTGAAAATCGCGCAGAGGCTGAAAGAGGCTCAAAACGTTAACGCCATGCTGACAACGTTTAATGAAATTGATATGACGTAAGTCTAGATGTTTTCCAAATCAACAACAAAAGCTTTATTGGTGTTTACAAATATAGAGTAATTTTATTACAAGTCACAATTTTTAATTAAGTTAAAGTTATCCTAACATATATCCACATATATATTTTACAGTATACAAAGGTTTTTAATTAAGAATATTTTTATTTTTTATTTGAAAGTCTTTGATTCTATGTGTTTAATATTTTTCTGACAAAATCTTGTTAGAACTCCAGCTTATGAAAGTGTTCTTTTACTGAATCTTTATAGGTTATCCCCACTATTATTCTTACAAGTCTTTTCTGTAATGTAAAGATTCTATTTGCATATGGACCCATTGCTATATCCAAAGCTTCAGGATTCATTCTGTTTAGTTCATATCATATCCAAAATAAAGTCTTTCAGTAAAATCTATCCAAAAAAAGAATTATCAACAAATATTCTACAGGAGTAATCCTTCAGCAAGGCGCCCGCGATATTTCGAGCACCCTGTATTCGAACTTTATGGAAATTAGTATAGTTAGGTTTTATGTAGTCCTGAATAAGAATTCGTTGACACTTTATTCATAAAGAAGCCCCTAATAGCACCTCAGACTTTAAGTTGAAGCAATAAGCAAAACAAGGTTTTAGTGCATTTTTCAGAGACCTATCCAACAAATTTTTTTTATCAAAATCGAATCATAAACAAAGACTTTAAAAGGGTGTACAGTTCTTAAGTGGGACACACTGTATATTGGATGATGTTTCCAATCTTTACAAATTCTTTATTGTCGCATTTTTTTTCGTCATTCTTCTAGAAATATAATTGAGTTCAGAAAGCAACACCAGGAAGCGTTTCAGAAAAAGTATGGAATAAAGTTGGGTTTTATGTCTGCATTCTTGAAAGCTTCAGCGTACGCGCTGCAGGACCAACCAGTCGTTAATGCAGTTATAGATGGCAACGAGATTGTGTATAGAGATTATGTTGATATTTCGGTCGCCGTCGCGACACCCAAAGGTCTAGTCGTGCCTGTCGTTAGAAACGTGGAAAATATGAATTTTGCAGATATCGAATTAGCTTTAGCCGCATTAGGTGAAAAAGCAAGAAAAGGTAACTAGAATTGACCCCTACACGTTAATTTGGGATTGTTTTTGTTTCATTTATCGTTGCAATAAGAACTCTAAAAAGTGTTTGTGATTCAGGTCAAATAGCTATCGAAGATATGGATGGTGGTACTTTCACAGTGAGCAATGGTGGAGTATTTGGTTCCCTTATGGGTACGCCCATAATCAACCCTCCTCAATCAGCTATTTTGGGTATGCATGCAACTTTTGAAAGACCCGTTGCATTAAAGGGACAGGTAATGATGCGTGTTTTTTAAAAATAATTTGTCATTTGATGTATTTTAAAACCGCAATATTTTGATTTTCGAAAAATGTTTTGGGCGTACCATTCTATTTTTGATTTTTGGCTCAAAAAGCATTGAGGCTTTTTTTGTTCTACTACCAAAACGAACTAAATTTGACCCGAATCTTATTGGACTGAATCGGGTAATGCAAAGTAAAGCTGTAATCCAATTCTTGTGTTATATGTGAAATAAAACAAAAAATGCCATGAACAACAAAGTTCTTCATAGATGTATCGAAAAGATAAAATAATATTGGTATAGATTTTACGGAGAGTGCAGTGGTGAAGAGAATGTTTGTTTCATTTGACTGTTTTTGGGTTATAAATCAAATTTATGTTTTTATATTTATATATTTATAGGCTGTAAAATATGTCTTTTACCTTTTCAAAAATATTTAATAGTATGTACTTTTTCTCAGAAACTTATTAGTAAGTCATGAATAACAATAATATACTATGGTTGCACATTACAAGGAAGAATTTGGATAACATACATATAGGTAGACTTCTGAAAAACATTTTAGACAATGCTGAGAATCAATTTTACAGAAAAACTACAGGCGCTTTTAATTTTTTATTGCTATCTATTTTGCCTCCAATAACATGTTTGATCATTTTCACACACGCAACAGATTCGCTTATTTCGGGAGAAAATATTTTTTAAAGAGATTTCTGAAAAATATTTTAATCAATGCTGAGAATCAATTTTACACAAAAATTACAGGCGCTTTAAATTTTTTATTCCTATGTATTTTTCCTCCAATAACATTTTTGATCAGTTTCACACATGTAATATAATTCACTTATTTCGGAAATAAATATCTTTTTATAGATTTATGAAAAATATTTTAAACAAGCTGGGAAACAGTTTTACAGAAAGACTACAGTCGCTTTTAATTTTTTATCCCTATCTATTTTGCCTCCAATAACAAATATTTGTTTAACAGATTTCTGAAAAATATTTTACTGATATGTATAATGTTATAGGTTGTGATAAGACCAATGATGTACATTGCTCTAACGTATGATCATAGGCTGATTGATGGACGCGAGGCTGTGTTATTCTTAAGAAAAATCAAACAGGGAGTTGAAGATCCACGCACCATGATCGCCGGGCTATAAATGCATGTAAACTTAGGACAAATATAATTTGGTAACACCTTAGTATTTGAAAACAGCGACACAGTTTTGAATGTTTTTCAATCTTATGTTAAAATTTTCCCGTATTTACGTCCAAATTTTTCGAATTTATTTATGTGTTTTTCTTTGTTGAAAAGACTTTTTAAACTCATAATTTGCATCATGTTTTTATTTATTTGTTAAATAAAAAGTTTTACTGATTTTTGCTTATTAATTATTTCTTACGCCGACCTTTTTGGCAGCTGAGCAACTGACCACACAATTTACGAAATTCGCAAGGACCACGATCCCAAGGTATTAGTATAGTATTAAAGAAGGTAATATAATAGTCATTTGAAGTATTGAAGAAACTCCAAAACTCTACAGACTTGACTTCTAGAAATTTTGCCATTAAGAAAACAAAAAACACTCCCAGTTAACATTAAACATTTATAAAAGGCTGAAGGGATATCAAAAAAATGTTGTGCATTGTAAGTTGTCCAAAAGTCTTGTAAAATGAAGTTCTTGAAAACAGCAGTTCCGAAAATAAGCCAATTTCCTATAAAATCAGAAAGGCTTTGTTTTGATAGTTTTTATATGAAGTTTAAAGATAAAAGTTTTTGTATGCAGTGCATCGTGAATTATCTGACTAAAATGACGTTTATCCCCAAAACCTGTATAATATATATATTAATTGCATATCTTAGTTTTATTGCCATGGAAAATCTACTTTGAAAAATACCAACACGGTAAATTTTTAGACCAACTATATCTACCGGTACCTACGAAATGTCTTTTTTTTTTCATTGAGATTTTTGGACAATTGTTGTGTCCTCAATTTTTATAATGTGTGCTGTAACTGAATTTTTCAGATTCTGAATTGTGTTTAAAATTACATACTTTATTAAATTTATAAAAATGTGACCTACAGTGCCCTTTGGTTCTATTTTTACTGTTACTACTTGTTTTCACAAGTGTTCTCTGCAGTTAAAGATACAGTGATACGGAGCAAGCTAAATTAGCCAAATTATCACATGTGTATTATTTTGTAATGGCATATATGAATTTAGTGATTCCAAAAATTGCGCTCTTTTGTAGCTGAATTCAAAATAAATATCATTTGGAGCTTGGAGTTTTCTGTAGGTAGCAGGCCGTCAAATATATGAATAAATTATGTTTTTTTACTCCCGTCTGTAAAATACCTAATTACACACCGATCTAGCGTGCGGGAAGCGTCACTTTACCACGTCAGTGTCGTTTCCCACGAATCCGAGTCACTTCGGACATTTACCGCACTTGCTGCATAATATACCATTTCTACTGCCGTCTGTAATAGTATATTATGCAACCGGTGCTGTAAATGTCATTTGACTCACGAGTTTATTTGACACGAGCGGAGCGCAGCGGATGTGATGCGAGTGATTTAAAAGTTTACCGAACGTGTTGCATACTATACTTTTTCTACAACCTTCAGTTTTTGGGTACATTTCCGCAAAACAACACGAATGCATTCACTTACATGACTGTCAGATTTGACAAACGTCAAAATTCAATGCGTGAAAAATATTTCCGAAATCATCCGATTGCTCCCAAACCCGTGCCGTAAAATCCTGGAAATATATGAAGTGGCTGAGATCCGTGGGAAACGAAACTGACATGGTAAAGTGATGCTTCCCGCACGCTAGATCGGTGTTTAATTAGTAATTTTACATACGGCAGTAGAAAATAGTATATTATATGCAACAAGTGCGGTAAACGGCATTTGACTAACGAGTTTATTTGACACGAGCGGAGCGAGTGTTTAATAAACAAGCGACTTAAAAAGTTTACCGAACGTGTTGCATACTACAGTTTTTCTACGAGCGTTAGTTTTTGGGTCCATTTTCGCAAAACAACACGAATACATTCACTGACATGCCCGTCAGAATTGACAAACGTCAAAATTCAAAGCGTGGGAAATGTCTTCAAAAACCCGGAAATGTCCGAAGTGGCTCGGGTTCGCGGGAAACGAAACTGACGTTTTAAAGTGACCGTTCCCGCACGCTAAATCGATGTGTAATTAGGTACTTTACAGACGGGAGTAGAAAAAATACCTTATACCCCAATCTAGGTGGCTGTCAGTGTCATTTTACCACGTTAGTTTCGTTTCGCGCGAATCCGAGCCACTTCTGACATTTTCGGGATATTACCGTACGGTTTGGGAGCAATCGGATTCTTTCGGAAATTTTACTGTACGGCTTGAAATTTAATTTGTCAAATCTGACGGTCATGTCAGTGAATGTATTCTTGTTGCTTTGCAAAAATGTAACCAAAAACGTAGAAAAACGATAGTATGCAACACGTTTCGTAATTTTTTAAAGTCATTCGTGACTCTAATGCCGTTTACCGTACTTGTTGCATAATGTACTATATTGATTTGTTTACCAAATAACAATAGGTAATAAAATCGTTTGCAAATTTGATAAACAACATCGACACAAATTAGATTGGGAACGAGCGAAGCGAACGACAGTCAGAATTGAAAAACATCAAAATAACATCCGTAGTTAAATTTTAGCGAAAACATCCGATCGCCTGCCTCTGTGAAGTGGTTACAATTGGGTATTTTAGAGTAAGGAGTGGAACAGTATATTATGCAACAAGTGGCGGTAAATGGCATTTTAGCCACGAGTTGATTTGGTGCTAGCGGAGCGAGTGTTTGATAAATGAGTGACTCAAAAAGTTTACCGAACGTGTTGCATACTATACTTTTTCTACGACCGTTGGTTTTTGAGTACATTTTTGCAAAATAACAGGAATAGATCCATTGACATGACCGTCAGAATTGACAAACGTACAAATGATATGCGTGGGAAATATCTCCGAAAACATTCGATTGCGCCCAAGTGACTTGGATCCGTGGGACAAGAAACTCACGCTTCCCGCACTTTTAAAATGTATTAATTTTAGTAATTTTGTTTTTGGTTTGTTCTCCTTTCAAGGAAATCGAATACTTAGTTTTGGTTAGTTTGCAAAATTTGTAAGATTTATAAAAAATGTTTTAGACAAAATGTATTGATTTTTAACTATTCCTTGATTTATATTTATTTAACTATATGCTTCCATTAAAAAAAATTAACATGTAGGCAAAAGTGTATTTATAGTGTTTTGTAGATATTAATAATGCGAACACTGAGAAGCTGTGAAATAACAGCTAGGAAGCCGGAATTTTTCAAGATGCTCTTTTCTATCACACAACGTTGTTAAAATCACAGCGTCGCAATTATGTTTTTTTTAAGAATAGCAAATGTCCAAAGTTCAAGACGAGAGTTCTTAATGCTGATATTTAAATAATTTAATTTCGACTAAGTGATTTGAGAGATTAATAATTCGCGCAGCTGCCTTATCGGGCTCCGAAAACACAATATTTCTCTTCATTACTGTAAACGAACCCATGATTTATTGCAAGCGTCCAAAGTTCCACTGTAACAATAATTAATATTAATAAAACTATCACTAATTGTTCTCCACACGGAGCAGTGTAGGGAATAGACAAGGCATTTTTTGTTTACATGTGGGATGTGAATTTTTAAAACTTGCTTATTCAGAATCATTGCAAAAAAATTGATTAATCTGAGTGAATTCTAAAATTAAACCTTTGCTAAACTATTGTCATTCATATTAAATATTAAATTTTAATTCCAAATATGCTCATTGTAATGTCAGATAAGCGTAAGCGCAGTAGTATTTGTTTTTTCACAAAATTAAAAATATTACATGCTTAATAATTTATTAACGGACAACTCAACTAAAATTTGGCTAAAAATCACGATCCTGACTTCGACGATACCTGTATGACAAAGCAAAATTAACGTCATTGCAAATGGCTGCAATAAATTGGATAACATCTGAATGTTCCATAAGTCTGATTCATTTTAAGCGCAATAAGCAGTAAGTTTAAAAATGAGGATCTGTGAATTTTTGAGGAAAAAACCTATTTTAATAATATTATGCAAAGACAGACATATTATTTTACTCACTTTTTAAATTTTCCAGAATTATGAAGGAATAAAATTAAAAATTAGTTAAATAATTATTTAAAATAATTAGTTAAAAGCAATTCAAATGTATTCCCTATACAATTAATGTAATTAGTTATTAATATTAATTGCTCTATATTTGTACCAACTTCTATATTACCAATCTGGTCTCTAGAAAATATTATATTTCTGTAGGTAACACCTCTAGGTTTTAATTTTTACTTTCGTAGCCTCCAGAAAACTTAAAATTAATAGACTAGAGCACCCATAGCTCTATTAAATACCTTGCAGTTAATTGCGATAGCTTAAGATTACTAAGGGATAGTTAAATAGCTAAATAACTATCTATAGAAGTGCTACTTGAATGAGATACTAAAATTTTAGATTACTAATTTTTTAAAAAAAATCGAAAATTGGTTATTTCTGAATCGATTTAGACCAATCTCAGTTACTTTCATATACTGTTGCATGTACATGTTTGTCGCCATAATTTAGCAGTTGTTGACGGGAAAAATTCTTAAAGTATATTTAAATCTCAAACCTCTAGAATATATCCACAGAACTTTTATAATGTGTCCTTTTGCTATCCCCGTAAGCGGAATTTTGTGGCATACTTGCCATACGTGGTAGGAATGTGTACACATCCTGCATACATCTTATTTAGGCAACCAAAACTAACCAAAACTTACAAAACTTATTTATATGTTATTTATATATTTGTTATATTTAAGCATCCTGAAATTAGGCCCGTGATGAATGAATCCGCGATTTTAGTAATATAGCCACGCAGTTTTATTATTGTAGTTAAGTTACGTTACAATAAATAGTAACAATCCTGCCAGTGTCGAATTCCACTTACCTAATATGAAATGTATTTGGGCAATTTAAAAAATCCCTTCAACAGACTCGTATTAAAAAAATGTTTCCTATACAATTAATATAATTATATGATAAATGTAACTAATTACTTTATCTGTACCATTCCCATGTTATCCAACTGTAAATCATCATATAAATTGCACTTTTGTAGGTAACATATCTAGTTTTAATTCCCAGTTTTGCAGTTTCACAAATAAAATAAAAATCAATGGATCAGTTACAATAAATTTACTATATATAGTAAAACTCCTGTGAGTGTCAAGTTCTTTACTGAATATAAAATGTATTTTCTCTCTGTAAATATTCGCATGTATAGCGCACCTTCCGAATGTCATCGTTACATATCTTTCCGTCTATGTTCCGTCGAATCTTATCTTAGCACCCCTTAAAGTGTATAAACACTCTTAGTTGACGGAAACCGCAGAGCGAAGGAAGTGGCATATCTAGACAAAGAGACTGGTTGCTCCTTTCATTATGATATCCTTGCAGATTGCCATTGCCGTAGGTGACAAAACGTTAATGAAACACAGGGTTATTTGGTTTTCCAACCTGGCAGGTCATTTTCAAAGCTCACTGTCAATTTACGAAATAGAGAATTTGAATTATACTATATATATTTTTTAATAAAAATTAGATTGTATTTGGTTTGTAGATTTTAGCAGCCGAAATCTTTTGAGCGTGGAAAACTGTGGGGTTTCGTAACGACAGGACAGGATATGCCGTGTTTAGAAAAGCAAGAAGCTGAATCCTCTCATTTCTAAAGCTTTTCTGCTTTTCTAGGGGTGGAAGGGTAATGAACTGGCAAGTCTGATGCCTCCCTGTCTACCATAGAATAGGGAGGCATCAACATCAGGAATAATTACTAAAACTGGATAAAGGACACTTGTTATTACACAACAAGCAAAAGAAGAAGAAGAAGATTAGAAATGGCTTGACCCATAAAAGTTCACTCAAACAAAAGTTTTTTTAAAAACATTATAAGGTCGAACCAAAAACAATAATTTAATTTTTTTTAGTTTTTAAACTCCCCGTTTTAGCGTTCCCACCTTTGTCACTTCCAAGAAGAACCACAACATAACAATTTTTGTGGTGAGTATATAGACGGTTCTTATCTGCATCCTATATAAATGCACTTACATAAATTATTGAGATGCTGTTGATTTTAGTCATAATCATTAAATACTTTTATAACTTAGATTATTGTACCAACTAACCAAAACTAAGTAAAAATTTATATATATTTATATATATATATATATATATATATATATATATATATATATATATATATATATATATATATATATATATATATATATATATATATATATATATATATATATATATATATATATATATATATATATATATATATATACGATTCTAGCAGTTTACTTTATTATGTTGCTGTTTAAGGCTGAACCAATTTTGCAAATTGGGTCTTGCTTATTATTAATTCAGTTAATTATATTAATATATTACATGTAGGTTAGTGGTTACCAGACGTTTATTTCTCATCGACCACTTTCAAAATTTAGCTGGTTTCGGTGAACTCCCTGCCGCTACATTTCTATCATATTCTACATCCCCGTCAAGTCTCCCGTAGAGGATTGGGGTTTCACCTGGACCACTTTGGGAATCAGCAAAGGTCAAAGTTAGGTAAACACTATACAAATGAGGCAGAAAACATTAAAAATTTATATAATAAAAATATATGACAGAGCACAACAATGCAGTGATAGCAAACATTAATAAGTAAAATATTCCTTTAAATTATAAATCAGTTCTGTAGGAGGAGAAAAAAAATTAGTTTGGATATAAAAATGTTTATATTACTACTGTTTTTTAGTTCTGGGGAAAATTTACTGTAGACTTTAATACCGATGTACATAAAATATTTTTTTGAAAATTCTAGTCAACTTTTTTTATAGAGAAACAGCCTTTGTTATGTGTATTATAGTCGTGAAAATCTCCGTTTTTTTAAGTTATTTTTGTTTATATACACCCATAAACAAACTTCTAATATGAATATACAAGCTAAAAGCAGTATTTTAAAGTCACTGAAGAGGGCCTGCACGAACCACGAACTATACGGCGACACTCCAGTGATACGTCCTGGAACTTTCTTTTGGGATTTGAAAACAGATATCGCATAACTTAAATTTCCCCTAAAGGAAATACCTTAGAGTAATCGGATATGAGCATAGTAGAAATTTATCATGCATTTCACACTCACACCAGTTTTTAAATTTTTTATTAGGAAAAAATAAGCAGCTTTGAAGAAAGTAATTGGCATTCAGTTTCCCAAGATAGGGTTTCGTCGAGTTCTAGTCCCAAAAATTTAGCACGCTTTTTGCAAGGGCCTCCCCGGCCGAGTGGAGATTCACAGAAAGGTTTTCTTTGTTTTGTGAGCATTTGAATATCGGTACACTTGTTTCTTGGACATTCAAAAAAAGTTAGTTGGTGCTATACCAGCTATTTAGCAGTACAAGGCTGAATTAATTCTGTCTTAAAGAGTTTGATAACAGTGTGAAGAGATTAAACTTGAACAGTGGTCAGCAAACTGATAAACCCAAACCAAGCCGGTGAGCAGAAATTTTATTGATAAAAAGGATAAATAAAACAGGGCCAAGCACGGTACGCCTTTATGGACCGAGTGGACTTGAGATTTTTTAATTTGAGACAAATTGCCCTTTTCCTGCCTTATTTCAACATACTGCCTACGATTTGTTAAAAACAATCTAAACCATTCCAGATATACCAGTGGACCTTACTTAATTATTAGATTATTTCCAACAGCCTATGAGAAATACTGGAAAGGTAATGTCCAGTAGTCCAATTGGTTGTACGACTACAAAAATTTTATCCCAGTATTTGGTACTCGCGTGTGATGGATGGGTCATCACTGGAGTAGCAGGCGATATTTGAAATGCACAAATTTTTTTCTATTAGGTAATATTTAATCTTTAATTTTGCTTTCGATGATAAAAGTGAAGGACTGCCGATGCATACCATTAACAAAACGCATTTTATACACACCTGATTTTTTTCTATTGTAGTCATGAAAAATTGTAGGTATATAATGTAGCAAAAATATAGAATAACCCAACCTAACCTAAAATATCTTGAACTAAATTCAGAATAATTAATATTTGACAGGTTCTCTCTGATGAAAGTAGCATTTTTCAACAACATTCTTTTGATGTTTGTGTTGTATTTGCCTTCTTATCCGCATCTGAAATTATTTTAGTTTTGAGAAAGATAGGTTTTATATATCGGTACTTTCTAAAAAAACTACGAGGCTGGCAGATTTAAAAAATCCCTACATCGGCCTTTTAAGTAAAGGCTTGATTTGACGCTGATAGTACTTTCATGAAAGTGATCTTAGATGCTAATCTCCAAGACGAAGTAGGTATATATTTATGTATTTCATTTCATTAAATACTAACCTCATTAAACTCGCATCGGTACGATCTCTTTCATGAGAGTAGGTACTATCGCGTGCAAAAAAAAAACTAGAACAAATATGACTTTTCAGTTTGACAGTTTGATAGACCTATTTTCATGCCAACCAACAATTGTCAACCTAAAAATGTTCCTAGTTTTTTTTGCTCGTGATGGTACCTACTATTACCATGAAAACAAGCATTTAAAAAAATAGGGAAAACGTTTTCATGAATTAACCCAAAAACCATTTTAATGTGAAAATTGTACTTTACGTCGCCTGATCTTGCTATCTTATTGACTTAGCAAAATAATAAAAAACAAGGCATGATGTTGGTAGATTACATGACAATGGTTCGTTCAGCTTAGAATTTATCAAATCTTATGTTGTATATTACCATACAGCTTCACTTACATGAATTATTAATTATTCAGTAATAATAATAGCACAAAAAAATAACTGAAAAAATAAAAACAAGGTTAAAAAGATGGCAGACGACGAGACTGAGGAGAAGCAGAGCGAGTCCGGCACGGCACGACCGCGAGTAGTTGCGTCATTGGTTGCAGCCGAACGGTGTTGTCAAGTGGGATCTTATAAACAAATATATTATTGTACGTTTTTGTATTTTTATTAAAATAACGTTCCTTGTCTCGTTCGGGCCCAAAAATAATAAAAAACAAGTTGATTTTCACGGTTTGATTCCGTTTTTTAGGGTTTACCAAAACTGACGTCGATGTAGGTGTACACAAAAACTTTGCCAATAAAATGTACCACAAATCTTAAAGTATTTTCGTTCTCAGTTGTTCAAAATTTAACTTTTCAGGTTTCTTTTCTAATGTTCCGATTATGGCGGAAGGTGATATCCTCAGGCCATCTGTTTAGAGGATATCTGTGGTATATCGTGTACAGTAAATCGGCAAGCTATCCATCATCCCTGGGATGTAGTTTACAGTATATTCTAAGTATATATGCTAACGTATATGCTAAGAATATCTTCGACATGTCCCGGGACATGAAAACTAAAACAAATCTACTTCTATAAATCGGCTATAGCTCAAAACGGGTGAGATAGCCAATCGTGGCAGATGACCAACACCTAGAAAAGAAAATTGGTTAGAAATTATTACGTCTTACGATTATAAAAAAATCTCGTAAGTTTTCTGAAATTGTACGAACTGTCGAAAATAGTGGCCGCCTTATTCTACTTTCCCTACAGTAAATTCGGCATGTCCCGTGACATGAAAACTAAAAGAAATCTACTTCTATAAATCGGCTATAGCTCAAAACTGGTGAGGTAGCCAATCGTGGCAGATGACCAACACCTAGAAAAGGAGATTGGTTAGAAATTATTACGTCTTACGATTATAAAAAAATCTCGTAAGTTTTCTAAAATTGCACGAACTGTCGAAAATAGTGGCCGTCTTATTCTACTTTCCCTATAGTAAATTCGATGCGTCATTTTTTAACGGAAAAAAGTATCGGTTATAATCTCGGGTGTTTCTCGCATAGTTAAATCCCTGAATAATAACATTGGCACGCCAATGAAGTGACGTCGTTCCTTTTGTGAATTGCTTCTTCGGATCCAACGCGGCGTCATTTAAGTGAAAGCTCCGTCTAATTCCGAACTGGGTAAGTTTTGCCAACTTTGGAAACGACTGCTATTCAGGTCTTCATGGGCATCTTCCTAACGAGAAAATTATGATGACATTTAATGTTCTGTGCAAAACTAAAATGCATTTATTACCTTCCTTCTTTTTTTAGACAGCATTGTTTGCTAGTTTCAGTTATTTATGTTCTATATGTTTTATATCGTTGAGATACAATATATAAGATTTATTATTATACAAAGATCCTAGTGTATTATGCAACTACGACCGTTAGCTTTTGAGTACATTGGGTACAATATGTCAATATTCAAGCCGTGCGGTAGAATCTCCGAAAACATCCGCTCTCAAACCCGGGCGGTAATATCCTGGAAATGTCCGAATCCGTGGGACAAGAAGCTCACGTGGTCATAACTAATAATAATTGGATATTTTACAGAAAGGAGTAGAGGAGTAGTTCAGAATCAGGATTGTGAGTTTTAGATAATGTGCATCAAAAACTTTAAATTTTTGCAACGTCAAATTTTTCCTAGACCAATTCTACTAATAAATAACAATATCGATATCTTGATTATTTTTAAAATTTTGGAAGATGTAACATTATTAACCATTTTGGACTGGTGGTAAACGCCCGCCTGGTAAATGACATTGACCATTTAATTAACACTAATAGGATGATCAAAATTTATGAACCAATTACATAATTTTCCAGGCTGCAAGACTTCGTCTGTCCTTTCTACATTGTTACGTTTTTGAATCGACTAAAATCGTTGGGCTTCGTCAAACGCGTAGATGTTAATGGAACTGAACATTTATTTCGTCCCAAAATAACAAAGTCATTAACTATTTAGGTACTATTTAGGCGTTCTCGGTTACACTTTCCTAACTGACTCCCCCCCATGGAGCGGTGCTCGCTTTTATAGATCGCAGTGACTTCTCGCGATGGGTGTCCAATATTAGAGCAGACCTTTCGACAAAGGCGGCTTTTGTGATCATCCTATATTGTCCTCGTGTTCCTAACTTTCGTGCAGCGCATACAGAGCAGGGCCTAACCCATTCGGCTTACTCTTCATAATATTAACGATGTAGAAAATTGAATAATTATATATATTCTTATTTTCAACGGTTTTTTTGTTATTTTACATATTTTTTTATAAAAATTTGAACCGGTTGTTGATTGATGGCCAGATTTCAGGCCCTTTTTCTCATTTTGCTGTTACGTTGACTGATGTAATGGTTCATAAATTAGTTAAGACATTTTTTGTATATATTAGCCATGGGATTGAAGTTTTTATTTATGTCGGAATTAGAAAAGGCTGCTGTTGCGTTGCAATCTACCGCTTGGCTATCAAATCCGGGACTACAATATTGGAAATGTCCGTAGCTGGCGTCTTACAATGACACTTTGTGCACGCTTGATAATTGCGTATTTTTGGGATATGAGAAGTAGAAAAAATTCCTTTGTATTTAAAAAGCGGCGTGGGATGGGTAAAGAGGCATGTTGTACGAATTCTATGATATATGCTAATATAATAACAACATGTGATATGCCAGGAGTTTACAGGATTTCATGCATATGCGGCAAAGTATACATTGGAGAGACCGGACGAAAAATATCAACTAGGCCCAAAGAAGAGCCTTAAGACTAAGACAAATAAACTAATCAGCAGTTGCACAATCACTAAACCGGACATAAAATTTTATTCGATAAAACTAAAATTCTTACATGTAATTCTATCAACGAAAAATCCGAGACTATATAGAAATCTATAAGCAACCTAACAATCTTAACCGCGACTCAGGTCTCTACCTGTCACCAATATAGGAATCAGTCATCCGAAACGGTGTTTACGCTCCTCATTTAGTTCCGCCGCCTCAAACAATATAAAAACAGGCACAGAGTAAAATACTAGCCAGTTTCAGTTAAGCTCTGAACAAGCCAACAGAATGATTGGCGAAACGTTAGCTAGTTCGAGTCAACAAAAACCGGGGCAGGAGGAATCCAGAAGTTTTATAAAAAGTATTACCGTAGCCTGTGAAAGTTTCTTGGCAAAATTAACAATTATATTATTTAATTTTAGTTTTAATTTAAACACTGTAATTTATACAATAAAATGAATTTTTTGATTGACTAACTTCTCTTTTCATATATGCAGTTAGTGATTGTTTCTATCGTTTACGTTTTTATTGTGTTCTGTTCCCAATTTCCACTGCAATGTGAGCAGCTGTAGAGCTAGATCCCGCTTAAATCTCCTTTATTTCACAAAAATCTGTTTGGTTTGATATAATAGAGTAAAAACGACTTATTCTTTGTCATATAGGTGAAGCCCGAACAAAGCGAATAATCCCAGTTTCTTCAAGACAACGGTAAATCAGTAAATCAGATCCGCCCAAGCGCGCCCAAGCGATAAATGAAACGGCACTTGGCGTTATTACTGGTTTTAAAAATTGCGTTGTTCTGTTAAAATATTTGTTTTAAGGTAAGTTAAACATATTTCTTGATATTAGAAAAGTATAAGGGCCTCTTTTTTATTGCTGCTGTTTGTACGTTTCAGAGTATGGTATTTCACACGCTACGCTCTATAGACATTAGAAAAGTAAGTTTAGCTAAAGTAAGTTGGGCAGGTTTCTGAGCGTTTTCATTAGTTCACAAGAGATTGAATAGAAGAAATGTAAATGTAATTGGTTTAACGCGATCCGACTTTTTAAAATTGGCGTATGATTTCGCGGAAGCTAATCAAATTAAGCATCCGTTTAGAAATGGAAAAGCTGGCGAAGACTGGCGAGCGAATTTTAGAATTCTGGAGAATCATAAGTTTTGAGTGACTTTTATTTACAACATGCACGAAACCGCCATAATGTCGAATTCAAATAAACCCCCCAACATGTTTACTATACCAGGAAAAAAGCAAGTCGGAATGTAGCAAGCTGTGAACTAGGACAATTAACGACAGTAATATCTTGCTGCAGTACTGAGGCGACATTTATTCCACCTTCTTTTATTTTTGCGCTAAAAAGAATGCAGGAAAGGTTGACGGATTGAGCTCCTCCAGGTTTTCAAGGATCCTGCATCAATAATGGTGGTGCAAACGGTCCAACATTCTTGCTTTGGCTTAAACATTTTGTGGAGATTGTTAGACCAACGGAAGAAAGAAAGTGTTTTCTGAGTCGCATAAGTTTTATCCAGCTTTGGAATTTGCCTCTCCCAATAACTTAATTTTATTGTCGTTTGCACCTCACACAACGAATAAAATGCAAACTCTGGTCACTGGTGGGTTCAGCAAAATCGGGATCAATCCTTACATTCCTAACGTCTTTGGAGAAGAAAATTTCGTACCAACTTTTTTAAAAGGTTCCAGTAAATAGAAATGAAAATGAATCCCTGACCTATAGTTCAGATGAAGATATCCCTTCAATCAATTTTGTTAAAAAAGATTCAGGTTTTTCGAATTCGTCTTTTCTATCTGATATTGCTGTCATTAAAATCTTCATGCATCTTCTAATCATCATCTTCTGTACTCTGAAAAGCACGTGTTACGTCATCACCCATTCCTGTTGCATTAACTAACAGAAATCTTAATATTTTTTTGCCTGTCACTATACTAAAATTACCAGTTAGAAGAAAAAAAAATCTACAAGAGGCAATTTAATTTTGAAGTTCGGACAGTTGTCTGGCCTTAACATATTCTTTCATTCGAAGACTATCAAAGAATAATATATTTTCTCTCTTAACATGTTCGCTTTGCCCCGGCTTCCCCTAACTAAATAGGTTAGTAAAGACTTTTGGAACGAAATATTAATTTTCCGAAGAAATAAAGGAGTACCGTTATCAAGCAATTAGTACAAAAAACAACGTAAATCCCGTTTCAGTCTGTCCTGCATATTAAACCCTACTCTTAGCTGACGGGATACGTGTTCTCACATTTTATGATTAAATATAAAATGTTTGCATGAGTTTCGAATTGTCTGTGGCCTGCCTCTGTAGTGAACTATTTTTGAAATTTCGCTCTTAAATCTAAGCTTAATATTAAAATTTTTTTTGAAGGTGTAGCCCACCCAGGTCCAAAAAACAACTGATGTATTTTTTACACCTCATTAACTATTGCTATAAAGTATCTAAGCCCCCATTTTTAAGGAAACTTTTTCTTAGTTGTAATAATCATCACATGCCCCACTGATGCTATTCACATCAAAGGTATGGATGAAAAATAGCAATGGTCCCAAAGTCGACCTTTTGACGCTTTTGATTAATCCTGACCGGCTGAGGCATTGTCGTCAGTGCTGCACATATGTTTTTTACCGATACACCATACACAGAATAATACGTTTCTGAATTCAAATAATAAATAATAAAACAAAACGTCTTCCTAATATTTCGTTAAACATTAAATGCATTGTTGAATGTGACAACATTGCAACCAATAAACGCATTTTTGGGGGGGTATTGGTATTGGTATTGGTATTAAAGGGGGGCGCCCTCGCGGGCGTCCAAGCACTTAGGCCACCAGATGGGCCCGTTGTGCCCCCAGGCCGCTCTAGAGGGCGTCCAGAATGCCGCCCCTCCTATAGAAGGTCAGCAACTCCTTTACCCCTCTAAAATGTCGTACGGACCCCGATTGAAGGTTCCCTCCCTCCAGAGCCCGCAGCTCGCCAGCCTCACAGCTGTCCTGGCCGCCTCCATCTGCACCCGATCCGCCAGAGAGGGCAGCCACACCAGAGCCTCCAGGGCCCTCGTGGGCGCCGTTCTCATGGCGCCCGTTATGCAGAGGCAAGCCAATCTCTGCAGTCTGTCAAGAACTAGCCTTGCTCCCGCTCTTTGGGTCCCCCGGGGGGTGGGGGGGTGGCGATTTAAAATTTGCCTATTGTACTACTTCTGCCTGCTTTTGTTAATTTTTTGTGAGGAAAGCAACTTTTTGAAAATGAAAAAGTGTTTTTGAATATTGCTACTATTCTTGTGCATTTGTGATTATTATTGCAGACTAGCGTACCCAGCAGACTTCGTACTACCTCAATCGATAAATAAAATACCTAAACTTTTGTATAAAATAATCTTAAAACAAACAAAACGACCTCGTTGCATTCTAAGCCTATCTACTTCATTGTCAGTGAGTGATTATAATTTAATATGAACTTTTACTACATTTTATTTAGAAAAAAACGTTTATATGGGAAAAAGAAAAGGTCTGTTTTTAGGGTTTTCCCGGCAATTATTATAATTTTTCGCATCTTTTAAACCTTCCCTAGACCTCCACGAACATTTCAAGACGAGGATAAGATAAATACGTTCTGACGTTCTCGAGTTTTAGCGAGACTGACGAACAGCAATTGATTTTTGTTTATATAGAGAGATTTCTAACAAACGCCCATGTGGTTGGCATCATCTTCAAAAGTGAGCAATATTTGTTTAATTTAATTGTTTATAATGTGATTATGAAATTTTTAATATTGTTAGTGATTTATTGCTCCTCTCGGGAATTATTTTCTCCCTCCTACGTGGTCATCATAGCAACCATTTATATTTAAATAACACTCCGCACCCCACACGCCCTTTGCCCAAATGCCCACAGTAGCATCAGTACAATAGTAATTTTATGAATGAATTATGCGGTTTCTTTTACTTAGACCTCTGTGTCAACATTAATGAAATGGTTAAGAACTCCAAGTAATCGGCACAGGTCATCGTCGATAACTTTCTCGGAATGTTCTTATTGGCGGTCCTGGTAAACGTCGTGGGTCCTCGTCGAATCCCCTGCAACGTTGCAAACTTGTAAGCCCACGTAACGAAAAAGCTCATAAGACGAGACCCTAAAGTTGGTCGTAAGAAGGCGCCTCCGGGAGCTTTGTTTGCTTTATGTTCAAATTAGTAACTAAACGAGAAGCTTACGTGAGCTTTGTAGTTTGGGCAAGTTGCAAGTCAGAACGGCTATAAAGTATAGGGCGAGTTTCGGTCAGCCGCGCTTTATTATGCTCTAGGTATAAACACTTGTCGAACTAATTTAACTTATTATCTATAGTCCTACACGACTGTATAGTTCAAGAGGTTTATAGTTGAACGAAGTAAAAATTTCAATGCTTGATGTCGAGACACGGAAAATTTTGATGGGCGAAGCCCCGGACGTGCTTCAACGTTGCTAAGTGAGAGTTTGTCAAGTCGCTGAGAGTTATGGACAAACCTATTTCCTACCATTTTTTTTTGACACAGGTCGTCAATTTATTAAACTTGATTGTACATTTTTAATCTGTTCAGGACGAGTTACAAAGAAAAGTATGCTAACACACAAACAGAAACTTGTACACAGTGAAAACTTCCATTACCGGACACTCACGCTTCCTATAGTTTCGTCCGCTTATTAGAGGTGCATGAAAAAAAATCAACATAAGTCGTAAATATGTATTACTTTTATTTCTTTAAAAACATGTAGGTCAATGAACTTTAATTATTTATTTACAAACTCCAAGATACTAGTCTGACGCATATTTATTGTTTTTTGATTTAACAAACTTGACTGAAAATGATCAAAATTTTTAAGATGTTAAGCAAAAACTTTTAGATCGGTAATTATTTTTAAGGCGTCATTATAGCTGTTAACTGTGCTAGGTTCCCTACTATGAGAAAGAATTATTGAGTTATGTTCATTTCTCTAACACATGGTTCCAGTTCCAAGTATCGTAGATAGTGGGATATTCTCTTCTGGATCCCATTCCATTGATGTAGAGAAATCATTATTTTTTGAAAACCAGCTTTGTTTGAAACAATTTTCTATGGATTTTTTTTTATGGTTTCTGACGAAACTTTATTCTATTCCGGGCTGACTTAATAAAATAAAATATTTACAGACTTAGCTAAATCTGACGCGGATATTACTTGATCCATCTTTGATAAAATGTGCTTCAATATGAATCCACGATAATAGAATTTAACATCCTGTATGATACCCGGATCCAGAGGTTGACATACTGATGTCGTATTTGGTGTCGTAATTTTACCTCATGGGGGTGCGATGCTGCGTTATCCAAGAGTAATAAAAATTTTCGCTTTTGTAGGGCCAATTTTCTATCAAATTGTAACAACCATTCATTCATAATGTCTCGCGTCATCCATGCTTTCTTGTAAAATTTCCATATTGTCGCTAAATTTTTAATTGCTACATTTTTAAATGCCCTAGGTCGGACAGCCTTTCCAATCCCGAGCAAATCTTTTTGTTCTGTCATATTGGCACAAAATAAAATTGTAAGCCTCTCCTTGGAAAGCTTTCTACCACTACATTTTTCGGATTTCAAAGCAAGTGTTTTGTTAGGTAAGACTCGAAAGAAAAGGCCAGTCTCATCGGCATTGTAAACATCGTGTGGCTGATATCCGAGGAGTAGTGTGGACAACTTATCTTTAACCTGATTTACATCTTCTTGAATCACGTCTGCTGATTCTCCGGAGATACACTTAAAACTTGTCGCATGTCTCTTGCGCCACTTTTCCAGCCATCCATTGGAAGCTTTAACATTTCGAACATTAAGTTTTTCGGCTATTTCTTGAGCCTTGGCCTTTACTAAGTGCCCCGATATTGGAATGTTTTGACCTCGCAAACGAGAAAACCAATCAAAACACACTTTGTCAATTTGAAGTCTCTCAGTTTTTACAAAATTTCCTTTTTGATCAATATTGCTTCCCGACTCCCATTGTACACGAATGCTGTCCTTATTTTTCACAATTTCCGGCGTTTGAGTTTTCCCAATTTTAAATTTTTCTGAAAAATTTTCCTTTCGAAACGTTAACAATTTCCATTTTTTCTCGCAAAGTAAGAAGTTTTTTAGTAGGTGCCATTTTAAAAATTGTGGAATCCACTTACGGCATTTGCTTGCAAAATAAAAGTGCAAGTCACGGAATAATGAATAATATATGACATGAAAAATGAAAAAAAAAATTTAAATCAGGAGAATGTTGTCCGCGTCTGTTTAATGGAGTCGGTTAAAGGAGTTCGTTTTACAGGTAAAAGGGTAGGCAAATATTTCGTTCCAAAAAATATGTCCGTTTAAAGAGTGTCCGTCTAATAGAGGTGATCGTATTGAGAGGTTTCATTGTATAACTACAACATATGTCACTAATATCTATACAATAAGTTGAAAAAAGGGGTAAAACAGGTTATTCCATTCGAGAAAAAACTGATTGGGGAAATCTATATCAGTCTCTTTAAGGGACCTATTACAAAAATTGATACAAATTTTTAAATAATCTCAATTTATTATTAATATTTATCGGTATTGTATCGGTATCAATTTATTATTAATATTTATCGGTATTGTGTTATCTTCTCAAGTGCCAGACCCCCTACGTTATTATTAAGTCATTTTCGCCACATATGCCCTGTTTTTCCAAATCGCTCATTTTTTGTAATAAATCGAGCTGGGCATAGAGCGTTAAGTTTTTACACAGAGCTGGTACTAATAGTTCAACATTGCGGCAGTAAAATTTGATACTGTTTTTTGATCCTCATTTTGTTATTTTTTTATTGGCTATGATAACGGACTGTCCTCTGAATAAATTAATAAGCGAGTGACGGAATTCATAGTGCTTATTTTTTTTCAAATATTTTTTTTACATAAATGTGATTGTAACAATTCCTCTTCTCTTATTTGCTTGTCTTTAGTTTATTTATTATAAATTTACCATATTAAAAAACTCTAACAAAGAACATAATTTCCTTCTCGTTTTTGACTGCTTTCATTATAAATAAAATTCAAATATAGGTAAAGAAAGATTAATAATATTTCCAAGAATAGCGGACATATGCAGTACGTCTCACCCAGAACTTTGTCAGTCTATTAATATATTATTATGAATGAATTTAATCATAAAAACTTCTTTTATACCCATTTTAATTCTAAATAATATCAAGATATATGGTTTTTGACGATTTTTTCTAAATTTGATTTTGATTATTTTTTCATCAATAATTAATTTAACTGGAATTATAAGGGGTTTCGTATAGGATAAATTTTCAGACATTCTTCGATATGCAAACATCATTTTTTAGAGAAAATATTAAATACTTCAAAAATATATAGTTTAGCTACGAAGATATAAATTCCAGAAAAATTAAAAAATACAATTACATATAGTCGACACCTATTTTGGATACTTAAAAATATCGAAATAACGTTTTGAAAACATATTCAAGGTATAAGAAAATATAAATTAATTTATTTAATGCTTTGTCGGCTATTTAAATATTCCCGAGATTTGTTGTTTGATGATGCCGTTAAATTCCAGTCTTTTAAATAATTTTTAAAAAATGGTTAGTTGAATATTCGCAATTAATTGGCCCATGTTCGTCCAATTATGAGAATAACTGACGTTCCGATACCCCTAAAGTTTCTTCAATCTGTTTTCCACTTTGTTACTGCCTACATAACGGAAATATTCCATTCATATTAATCATAGTCGGAGTGCCCCTCGCAGCTCGCCACGGCCTCCACTTATAACTATTGCAGATAGTTGAGAAACCGACTGAACATCTTATAATTAAAGGGTCGTATCGATCCGAGGGGGTAATTTTTATTTACAATGGCCAGACTTGGAAGCCCCTCGAAACAATCTTTCAAGTAACTGCTTCGGTCTGCTGCGACGTATACAGGGTTTCTCACGGCAACCTCTCGTTAACGGTATTCGTGATCAGAAAAAAAAATAGAATTCTGAATTTTTGCATTTCATATTCGCATTCATTTTAAACTATTTTTAAGGTTATAACACTTCCGGTTGTGGCGAAACTCATCATTGACTTTCTAATTCGTAATACCTAATTTCAGTAGTTTTTAAGATAGTATTGATTATTTTGAAAATGTTCATTGTTTTCAACATCCTACCATTTTTATGGCGATCGGGCGTTTGGTCAACGGAAATACAAGGACGCTGTTTTCGAAATTGATACTTAGAATTGATATATCGCTTGCAGAAATTACATAATACTTAATGTTTTGCAAATACGACAAACATATTTTCGATGGTTTTCTGGTTTTTATTGCAAGTTTAATCACAAAGATTACATGATTTGTCGCCTTTGGATTTTCACCTTTTAGCCGTAAAAAGTTTTGCGGGGTATTTCCCTTATTAATAAAGTCAGCGTATTGCGGCTTTCATGACCCGCTGCTACCTTTTCGCAACCTCAATTGTGGCACAAACAAAAATATCATAAGCATCTTCGATTTTTAGATATTATCTAATTTTGGAAATTTTGGATTTCTAGACACCCTTCGTAGTTCGATTCTGCGTTAACATCGAAAGTTACAATACAAATATATTACAATTACAATATAACTAAACTTTTTTTTTATTTTATTAAAATTAAAGATGTGAAATACCTCATAGCTCATAATAGTCTTAATAAAATTTTTAAAAGGCACAAGTTTAGTTTATGTATGAGTTTCAGGAGAAAACTGACTATACGACTGGAGTCTATACATAAAAACATAACATAACCGAACTAAAAAGGTGGTCTAAAATGCAATATTTTTAAAATAACCATAACGATGCACTTTAATGGTCTATTTCGCGAAAAGTACTAGATACAGAATTATTCAGTATTTGGTATTTATTTACTGTAAAATTTCGTTTTCATTCATTTTGTATTTTTTGTTATATTTATGGTCCCAGTTGTTCTCATTCTAAAGAATTTTTCTGTTTTGCTTTCGCGTATTAGTTAAAGTAATTTTTTTCCGTGTGTCATCTTTATTTTATTTTTACAACAAAATCATGTTTCAGTGGCCGCTAAAAATTACGTCAAAATGGGAAATGTGGTAAATGAAGGTAAGCATTTATTAATTCCTCTGAACGACAATGTATACAAAATAAATTATGGAATCGTCAACTTAGAAAAGTTAGTATCTAAAATTTAATACACAAAATATTACACGGCGACAGGTATATAAAATAATAATAAAATACTTCAAACATTAATTTATATTTTCAACTCTAAAAAATTATTCAACTGAAAAGTAGTTTTTATTTAGAAAAAAAGATTTTATACCTATATATATATATATATATATATATATATATATATATATATATATATATATATATATATATATATATATATATATATATATATATATATATATATATATATTCTCCCGTATTGATTCACGGATGGAAAAATGTGATGACACTATACTCCGGGATATCATCCGTTCGCTCGTTGAACTCCGACTGGAATCCTGCATCCGACTGGAATCCTGCAGACGTTTCGCCAAAATCTCACTTGGCATCTTCAATGCTCGCGCTCCGAAAACACTTCGAACACACACACACACACACACAAATATATATATATATATATATATATATATATATATATATATATATATATATATATATATATATATATATATATATATATATATATATATATATATATATATATATATATACATATATATATATATATATATATATATATATATATATATATATATATATATATATATATATATATATATATATATATATATATACACTGAGTGTTCGAAGTGTTTTCGGAGCGCGAGCATTGAAGATGCCAAGTGAGATTTTGGCGAAACGTCTGCAGGATTCCAGTTGGATGCAGGATTCCAGTCGGAGTTCAACGAGCGAACGGATGATATCCCGGAGTATAGTGTCATCATATATATATATATATATATATATATATATATATATATATATATATATATATATATATATATATATATATATATATATATATATATATATATATATATATATATATATATATATATATATATATATATATATAGCTGCCCAACGTTTAATCTGGAAAACGGTAGGTGGTACAAATTTTTATTCCTATTATATTCATGCCCTTCACATCTCTTAATGATATTTTTGATATGATTTTTTGTGAACATTGAGTAGCCCATGTGAAGTGAGATTTTGATCAATAAATAATTTCGAGAAATTTTGTTGCTCCAACGATTTTAAGTTTTTTTTCTATCAGAATAGAATGCTGGAATTGATTATTCCATTTTTCGCGGTAAACCAATTTGACATTATTTTTATGGCCGATTCTCTCTTTGTCTTAATGTCTTGGTTTGATGTTCTTGGTATCACTACATTGAAATCGCCAATTAAGTTTCGGTTAGTGTTAACTAATTCAGAGCTGCTGTGGTTTAAGCACGTATTTATTGTTTTCAAATTTGATTATTGTAATTCGTGTTTGCGTGCAAGTCTGTCAATTACTTAATAATAAATAAATTAATAAAAATAAAACAGAACTAAACTGCCGAATAATAAACAATTCTGTTACTAAATCCTAATCTCACTAAGTGGTTATTTATATTTAAAATACTAAACTCTTTTAAGGCACTTTTATTTAAGATATAGTCATAATAATCTGAGGGTCTAAAACGTTATGTCTGCGTACTGGCAAGTATCATGAATAAATTATCGTCTCTTCCTTATAGTCGCCAAAATCTTGTAGATTAGCGAGGGGTCCCGCAGAAACGTCTTCGGGGAACACTTCACGGCGTCCTTACAATCGTCCTGCGATAGCGTCCTAATTGCCTGTTTCGGAAGGGAAGCGACTCCATACAGGCCTGAAATAAACAGACACAGGATTAAACACATGAAATTTTCTTACGCAAACTTCAAATATTTAAAAGACAAACAATATTAAAGGCGTCGCTTTTAATAAAACTTAAAATATATATTTAACAAGTTACAGGTAATCATTATTGGACTTGTGTGTATTTAGTTTATCCAAAAGATCATTACAAATTTATCACATTAGTATAATTAACTAATAATGTGATCTAATAGCTCAATATTATTATACAATACACTCAATCATTTCAGTTAGAATTATATGTTTTAGTTCTTTTTTCATTTTTATTAAGTTATTTTTTTCAACCTATAATTTAATGCGGGCACTTAGTGCGTCAAGTATTTTTGATTCTTGAATATAATTAGTCTAGTAAAAGGTGTTTGTACTAATAGTTTCAGGTTTGATCTAGTGAACTGTAAGTTTTTCATACATGAATCAACCATCTCTTTAAAGTGCTTACAAATTAATGCACCCAAAGAGAAATATAGCGTATTCCTGAAATTTTTAGTATGTTATTAGAACGAAACAGCTTTGTGAAAAGTTTTTAGGGCCTTTAAGGTTTTTCTAGTTTTTTCACAAAGCAATCTCACACGAGGGTACCAAGTGACCAAGTGGAACAGTTTAGCAGCATATTTAATTTTTAATAAGATAAACAAATGCTATTTGTAACCTTCACCAACTTGTCTTTTCCAAATGAAGTTTTTGTCACAGTATTCTCCTAAGTATTTACTATCTGTTTTTTTCTCTATAATTTGACAGTCACAGTAAGAAGTGGAACACTTATGTTTGTGAATTATTATAGGCTAAGTTAAGTTTCATGCGCTTCTTAAAATTTGTACAGGGTGTTCGGAAATTAAGTTCGGAAACTTGGAGGAAAGATTCAACGTGGTAAAATAATGATAGAAAGTCATAACAAAAATTCGAAATCGTAATATTTTCGGAGTTATAGCTCGTCAAAATTCATTTTTTTAAATTAATTCCCAACGGAATAAGATGGTATTTTACACACAGCCCTGATGTATTAAAAGTCATCGTTAAAAAATAAAAGTGTTCAGAAATCTGTCACTAGAGGGCACTTTACTTAGAACAATATTTTCCTTGCATTTTATTTATTTAGACTGATATTGCAAAATAGAACAGATTGCCTTAAGCAGAATTACAAATCCTCAAAAATTGTTACTCCTATTTTAAGTCGATAAGTGCATTTATTCAAACCAAGTATGGTTTTCGAATAAACACCAATAAATCTCGAAAGAAGAGAATCTTTCATAAATATTTATACGACTGAAAAAGAAAAGTCCAACGAAAAAAAGCTTATCTCGGCAACAAAATGCGGAAACATTGTATTCCTTGCCAGCAATAAAAGTCAACCCGAATCTATATTTTTAAAACATGGCTGTTTAACTTAAGAATACGAATGAGTCCGCTGTAAACGAAATGTATCCTAAAACAACCACCGAATAAGAACCGCAGTTTTGTTGGCAACTGGGTTCTTTGTAGGGGTAATATTTCCAATACATAAACCCCTCATGTTGTGCGACGGTCTAACAATGGCTGGAGGTGGGGGCCCAAAGAATGCAGCCCCCCGAAACTTGATTCCACCCCTCATACATTTTAGATTTATCGGCCTGGGGTTGGAAATCTAAGATGTGAATTTGAATAAGAAAATCTGGCTCCTGTATTACGCTTACGCAAATATGAACGTATTTTCTTTGACTAGAACTTTATTATAGTGTGTTAATTAGCCACCAACAGTAGTTGGATTTAAATACATAATGCACGTTTGTTTTGAAACTAACAAGAATTATAAATGAATCGAACAGTTTCCGCTAAAAGAGTTTAATATTTATATTTGAAGTTAATAAAATGTTTAACTTTTACCCAATGAGTTACTGTTTAGATACTTTACGGAGATCATCAAAATTTATGAGCGCAATAGTTAAATAACTACTAGCTGTTTAGCTAAGCTTCGGTTTGTTATCTAAATAATTTGCAAATTTGGCCGTTTTTACATTTTAAAATCACGATGATAGTTAAAAGGATACTTCTAATTCAGCTTTATACTAGATTTAAAAAAATATGATTGCGAAGTTATGATTCTGATACGGAGTATGCCTCAGAGACGAAGAATTTCGGTCTTTGCATCGCAGATTAATGATTTTTCCATTTTTCCTCTATAATACGAACTAATTCCCCCAATAATTTTTTTCTTGTTGGTGTCAAGATCTAAACTTCATTACTCCTAGAAAGCTGGAACTGAAAAAGCAGCTTGTAAAAATGGGAACATTATAGAGATTTTACTATAGATGATTCTTTTTATGTGAATTCAGGAAGTTTTTCCGTTGCTATGCATGTTTTTGAAATGTAAAGAGAACATACAGTGTGGTTTATTTGAACTAAAAATAACCGTGTCAATTACACCTTTTCAATAAAGCATTAAAAACTCATCAAAAAAGGTAAAATTTTCTCCATTAAAATTTGAAATTTTATAAGTATATTATTATTACGCTAATTTTGTTTAAAAGAAAATCAAATCGTGTTGATGAATATTTAAATTTTAATCTGTTGTACTTTTGTTAACAAATATTTTTAATAAAATATTGGGTGTTTTTATTTATTTTTTAGTTTTTATTTTCAAATTTTCAAAAAAGTTCTCCGCTACAATTTTTGAAACTTAAAATGACAAAAAACATTTGAGTAAATTACTGTGTGATTACATCCTATTAACTAACCAAAACTAGTGCCTTCAGAATATTTTATTAAAAAGGATAATTTATTTACCATACCCAACGAATACTCGAATCTCAGTTTTTATTTTAATATGTTGAAAACAGTTTAAGCAACAGAGAAATGACATTTTTGGTTACTAAAGTTTAGCGCCCTAGATCTCATTAATGAACGACATTTATTTAAGACATATGTAGCTCAACTTTGCTTTGCTTGGCATGTACATAACTACTAGACATACGAATATAAAGGCCTCATCTACGCTGCTGCAATAAATTAATAGTTTCATAAATGCCATTTTAGTCGTGAGTTTGAATTGTCATGAGCGGAGTGCAGCGGATGCGTTTATTAACGTATCGCATACTATACTTTTTCTATGATCCCTAGTTTTTGGGCCTGTTTGGCGAAACAGCATGATGACATTTACTAAGTGACGTGTGACGTGATCCTCAGAATTGAAAATACTATCTGTGTAATGAAGCTGACTACTTTAAATATCACTTTAGTAGAAAAAAATATCGCAATGTTTGTGTAAAACTTATGTGCATATCCGAAAATTTTAATGAATTAATGAATGAATTAATAATTTAATGTAATGTTTTCACTAGATTTAAAACAATATTTTCATAATTGTCAATTCGCATGATCAAGTTACCTTTCACTTCGTGAATATGTTGATGATGTTTTGCAAATATATGAAAAGCAATTAAAAAATTATAGTATGTACAGGGTTTCCCACGATGACCGTCCATTCGAAGGTTTATGAGAACCAAAAAAGATTAATCTTGGTATATGGTCATTATTGGCGCTAACGTACAATTTAAAAATATTTTCGCTTTTGCAATGTTGCCCGTTCTACTAGAAATCAGTGGCATTATTATCTACCATCTTATCATAATATTATTATTATTAATCTTTTTTTCTTTAAAAACCCCAGTTCGATAAAATGTGATATTTTGCCGTAAAAGAGAATTATTTGATTAACACTTTCACAGGTGATAGCTACTGAATGTACTTAAAAACTGTGCATGTAATATCGACAATATTTTATACAGGGGAAGCCGTAAAAGTCATATTTTTAAATGCATACCTACATGTTTTTCAATTTCGTTGACTAGGTCAACAAATTTTCAAGAAAGTTAATCTATATTGTTATAACAATTTACGTGTTAGACGCACTTATGCAGATTACACGAGGTTGCCCATGGCTGATTTTTATTCTAACCCGCCATGCAGGCAGAAATGTATTGTCAGGTGGCAAGGTGAAACAACTGAATGTGCTTGTTGTGTTTTCCACAAAAGTGAAATACCTAAATCTGTGTCCGCTGTGTGCGTAGAAGCTTCAGGATTCGCATGAAAGTAAGCTAACACATTGATGATATTTCCTTCACTGGAAATGAGCGGTTTCGCTAACTAAAAGCAAAACTAACCAAAACAATTTTTTTTGTAGGAATCAAATATTTCATTGAATAATTTGCAAGTCACTCCCCATGTATTACGAATAAATTAAGAATTTCTGCAGAAGGATTATTTTGCATAATTTCAAGACTACAAACTTAACGTCATTGAAACTCCAGACACCTTCTCTTGTAGTTTTTCGCCAATGTGCTTCATTTGATTGACATCTGACAATACCTTTCTGCATGGTGAGTTAGAATAAAATCCAGGCAACGCCGACCTCATATAATCTATATAAGCGCGTCTAGCACTAATTTGTTATGGGTACCGTATGACAATAGAGAATATATCTTCTATCTCCTAAAAAACCATAAGAGATAGGTATAGGAATACATATAACCATTTTGTAGATAATTTGTTGGCCTAGTCAACAGAATTGGAAAACATGTAGATACGCATTTAAAAAAAATGACTTTTTATTATTCCTATATTTCTATCAAAATATTGTCGATATTACATGCACAGCTTTGGAGTACATTTAGTAGCAATCACCTGTAAAAGCTGTATTTAAAAAAATGGTTATTTATTAGGTTAACACGATATTCAGAATCAATTACCTTTTTGGATTTGTCCAAACGCAATCTAAAATGGGGTCGGGCGGACTTCACCAAGAAGGTCGTGCGTTTGACACATCAAGATGAAGGAGCGTCTCTCTCGACTGGACGCCGGCTTCTTGGACTTCCTCAGAGCCAATTTAATTAACTCAACACACAGACACAATAATCTTGTTAGGCAGTGGTTTCCGCAATTTGCCTCTAAGGGAAGACGGTTTCACTTTAACGATGCGAGGTTTCTTAGTCGATGCAACGATAAACGTATTAAATATATTTTTTTGAAAATATGAAGCCAATGAAGTTAGTCAAAATAAATAGGGACAGATTTGTTGATTGGTAACTATAAGCATACACTTAATCCACAAGAAACAGGATATTTTATTGTTTCGTTTAATTTTTTTTTGGGTAAAATTGTGATATAAAAAATTAATAATTATATATATATATATATATATATATATATATATATATATATATATATATATATATATATATATATATATATATATATATATATATATATATATATATATATATATATATATATATATATATATATATATATATATATATATATATATATATATATAAACACCGTTTTCCCTAATACAATTTTTCATGATTGTTAACATAATAAGGGGACTTTCAAATCGTTAAATAGGTCCTAATATTGTGGTGAATTAAAATTAATTTTCTACTCGCAATTTTGTTTCTCGAAGGGTTTGTGATATAATTATTTTTTAAGAATAACTAAAGTGTTTCATAAATCGTTTAAGTTGGGTATATGTCATATATATGTCATTAATAAAAACCTCTGTATTATTTTTTTTTACGCTGGGTTGACAATAATATGCATGTGTTTGATGAACAAAGTTTATTTTTTTCAGTTTTGATTTTAAAAAGCAATTTAGTGAGTCTAACGACTAATAAGTAATGCCAGTTAAAGACATCGCAAAAGGTTGAATTGTTTTAACTGGTTTTATACTTTTTATTAATTGCAATAAAATATTTTGTTATTTTCTGCAAAAATGAAGCAAGACGCAAAAAGGGTCATGCCATAATGCTGGTGAGCTGGATAGAGCTAACAATTTGAAATGTTTCTTATTGGTCTAATTCGCATTTTGTCGCTTATACCGCTTATAGAACTAAAACAGTATGATTCAGTTGACTGTTTCTTTCCTACGCTTTTTTAGGCCGTATCGCTGGTAAAAAGGTTTGTATATAAGGTTTTCGCATGCCATACAGAGCATGCATGATATTCCTCGCTATGCTGAAATCCATAAAATATATTTGGATTTTAGAAAAAAAAACATCTTTTCAGGAAAAGCGGCACGTAACTTTCATTTCTGACCTTTTTTCTATTATGTACAGGTTATGGGCCAAAAAACTAAAAGTTTCCGAAAGTTTCCGTTTTTCGGGGTAAATTATTAGGCGCAAAAGAAAAATTGTACAACTGGGACAATTTGCTTTTAAACAGTAACCTTGGGAGCTACAATTTTCGTATTTACTATTTTCTTCTATCATACAGAGTGCCCGAATTATTTTCAAAATATAATAGCTATTTCTGGTATAATTTTTTATATTTTTGAGTTTACACTTACGTCGAGTGCTAATTTGAAAGGCACTTTAAATAGGATGCACGCACAACAGAGTTCGATTCATTTTGCAAAAATTACATAGTGGTCCGCAGGAGCACGCTAGAAAAAAGCGGCCAATTTTTGAGATATAGTTTCTACGTATTAGAAACGGCGCACGCTATTTGTGTAAATAGTGTTATAGTCGTTTCGGACTTTTGCTCCTTTTTGGCTAAATAGAACAAAATTGCTCCAATATTTAAAAATTCTATAAACAATGCACATATTTGCTCTCTTGCCTTTTATCTTTTTTGTTCTCTTACAGAAAAGCATAAAAAAAATTGTTCATAAAAAAATACCAAAAACTTTCTACTGAAGCTCAAAATGTAATAAAAATTTCGAAAGAACCACCAGGGTTATATAATTAAATCATATCAATTCAGAAATGTCTTCATTGAAATAAAGTAATAAATTGTATATGTTCTTATTGCTTATGCTTTATTTATTAATATTTTTCTTTCATAGTTTACACCTTAGAATTTTTATTATTTATTAACTTCGTTCATAAATATTTTCTTACATTAAACATAACGGTTTGGTCTTAGAAATTATTGCTTGAAAACTTTTTAAATTTAATTTTGGAGATGATGCCACGTCTATAATTTTTTTCTTAGAATTCCCAACATTTTATCTTTATTGAAAAGAATATTTTTTTGTTTAGATTTTGGGATGCAAATTAGGTTGCACCTCTGGGGAACACTATAAACTTGGCATTATTATCCCATACATCAAATATACTTAAAAACTGTGGTGTACCAAATTAAAAAAAAAATGCAGCCTATAATCCTGAAATATTTGGCTGTTGCCGGATTTGTGACTAACCCTGCTTAACCGTATTTTTGTAAATTAATTTTCGAAGTCTACTTTAACTTTCATACATGAAATGAAAAGCTTAGAAAGCGAGGTTATATATAAAGCTAATATATAAAATGGTGTGAATCGAATTCATACATTCCCCTTGGCACTCACATATTCAGAAAAAGAAATATATGATACTACGGCATCAATTTGTATATTTTGTGTATGTTACAGTAAGTGGAGATCGTTTTGATGTTTTGTTGTACGATTTTCGAACAGGTATTGTTTCTCAAGACGGATTAAGTTAGCTTTAAGGGCCCGCCAGCCCGCCATAATAAAGACCGCGCGAAGCTTTGCATTATAATAATGAATGTCGCGAGGGCCATATTATGTACCCGCAATCAATAACAGAAAACGGTAGTAAGACGGAAGCCACCCCTCCGTACATAACGCGAATATGCGGGATAACCGAAAGGGGAGTCTTAACTGATATACGAAGAGATTCAGCTTTTAGATTCCCTTCATAAAGATGGTGGAAACTGTTTGATGACTAAGGGGTGACTAATTTGATTTGATCGCTGGGAAATACTCCCAAGGATCCGAAGAAAATATCAGGAAGGATTTTAAGCTTATTAGTATTATGTTAAGTAATATGCATATTTGCGTTTCCACGCTGTTAAATTAACTTTAATGTCTATAGAAGAAAGTTTTAAGATCCTACTGGGTCAGGGGAAATAATTTTTTATTTTGCACCTGCGTAAACTAGTAACTAAGAAGAATATAATAATAATATTGATACAAATTTAAAATTTGCTTGTGTCAGTTTTATGGTGGAGAGACAGTCGTACAGATAGTGTTAATAAATATAGAGTATTTAATAATACTTAACAAAACTAAATAAGTGCGCGATCGTGTCTTTTTTAAAGATTCAAGTAACTATTTATAAATAACTATAAATAATTTGTCTAAATTTATAGCCATAAGAATAAATGTTTATATTATAATATTGATTATATTGAACAAATGAATCAATTCCGCATATGAAAAAAAAATAACACGGCAATCGAGCCACTAGATTATTGTTTTTTCTTTACTCCCTACTCTAAAATAACTAATTAAGCAATGATCAAGCATATGCAAAATGTCACTTTAAACCGTAATCTTCTTGAGCATGCACGGATGTTTTCTATGGATTTAAAAGCCTCATGATAGTTTGACAAACGTTTTGATGGTCACGTCACACGTCACTCAGTATTCGTTCTCTTTTGCAGGTATAAAAAGTAATGATCATATAAAAGACATAGTATGCTACATGTTAATAAGCTTCTTCAGTAAATCACTTATTAAATACTCTCTCTCATAAGGAACAATTAGCACCTTCTAGCTACAAAGGGAATGTCATGATAAATTTTTTTGTTCCCTTGTAACTCGGTTGGTTAGATTAGCAAATACAATTCCATCAGAAAATAAACAATACATCATCTTGGTTTCTTCAATCACGAGTTTAAAAATCAATTACAAGATTATAGTTGGAAGAGTTAGCCCTTAACCTGGCACTCAGAGGACCAATTGTGATTGCGATTGCCGCCATAGTTATAGAACTTTATCTAAGTTCGTCTCTCTGATCACAATCCATGGATTCTATAGTGAATACTTGGTCTAGCAGATTGTTTCTGGTTTGGTCACCGGTTCTAGGTGCACTATCACCTGTCTATTAATGGAAAATTTTAGCTTCTGTCAACACTATTTTATTAATGCTACTGTAAGTTGATTGTTAAATGTCTTATTCGTAAATTGGTAAATACGTAAATTAATAGATACCAACCTTTGGTAAGCAATACAGAAGCCGAACATAATTCATCAGTCTAAATTTAATTTCCGTCCATTGTCGAAATAATTTTGTCTTGTTCAAACTTATCAAATACGGTGGTAATCGAAACGTTTTTAACGTTAAATGAATTTCCACCCGAAATTGTTGTCATAAACAGACAGTATGTTAAACGGCTGCGACAAGATAGATTTCTTAGCGAATATCTCGAATGTGCATTGTAGCGTTAAATAGCCTTCAGAAACATTCGGCTAAAGAGTTGTTACGTCTAGAAAGATTCGTGTTTTGGAACGTGACTTTCATTTATTGCAATTTTCATATTGTTATATACTTTCTGCGATGTAATCATAATAACAGTCAAAAAAGGGAAAAAAAACTTGGAAACAGCTCCATTTATTTTAATTTTTTTAATTTTTGTGTTTTAATTATTAAATTGCTGAATCGATTTGGATATATATTTTATAATGGTAGCCTTAATCTTTAGACATGATGCTCTGAAAACAATTTTTATTGATATTTAAGTCTTACGCATGTACCGAGTGTTTAAAGAAATCGTTTGTGGGAATTCCCGTTATGTGTTATTATGTGTTTTCACTTGAATGTTAAAGCATTAATTTTACCAGATTACAAGAAAAGCTTTACCGTCACGAAAATCTAAGTGGACAATCCATGCGCGTCAATATTTGTCAATACATTTATGAGCTGTAATTGGAATTTTGTATTGGTATTAGTGTCACTGTTTACTGTAAAGTATCAAACAAGAAATTTATCTGGAGGCGAATGAATTATTGCTAGATTATTGCCTTTAAATGCTCTGAGTTGCAGTTTCAATTAATTAAGACTCACACTATCCACGTAGGGAAGAGTGAGGGAAACGCGAACGAGGGGTAATGCCAAATTCAATGGTTCTACTATGTTAGAAAGAGATAGCCATATTTTACCTTCCGTCATGCTGGAGATCACGTCACTACTAGTGCTAGTCAAAAATAGGAGAGACGCGGACGCACGTACTTGTCATGGTATGATATTTTTAATATTTACATTAGTAATTTAGGTTTAACATGGTGAAATAATCACATATTAATCAGCTAAATAACAATGACGCAATTGGTAAAAGAAACATAACCAATTTTGTTTTTTTCACTTTTACTTTCGGCCCATTCAGCATTACCTCACTCTCTTTTGTAGATTAACTTTTTTAATTAATGTTTTGGATGCCTCGTACTTACAAAAGAATGACCAAGCACAAGTACAGTTTATAAGATCTTGAAAAGGCCATTGACTATGTCAAAACAAAAAAATTAACCCTTTAGAAAAGCAGCAGAAACTTATATTCCAAAAACAACTGTCGTTGACCACCTTAAGAAAGAAGTGATAAAACAGCCGAATTCTATAAGAAAACCTTTATTTTCAGATGATGAGGAAATACAGCTGTTCGATTATATCATCAAATGCCACAAACTCTATTAACAAACAAACTTCCTCACAATTTCGACGGAGTAAAACAGATGGCTGGAAAACACTGGGACTGCAATTTCATGAAAAGACACCCCAGCATATCGCTGAGCACTCCTGAGGCGTTATCACTAAGTCGTATCAATGCGTTTAATGAAACTGACGTTAATATATTTAATGATAATTTGAAGGCCATGCAAAACAAACTTCATATTCAACCTAATAAAATAAGAAGATTGAAATGTTAGAAGAAACCTTTAAACAAAAAGGTTAAAGGAGTATTGAAGAATTTCAACAATATTGAAGACTTTAGTGACTTTAGTCAAAATACGAAAGAACAAAGAGAGAATGAAAAAGACGAAAAGAAAAATAAAGACGATTTTTGTATTTTTTGTAGTGATAAGTATATAGATCGACGACCGGATTGTCTGCTACGTGTGCAAAAAATGGACTTACGAGAATTGTACTGACGGATAGTCAACATCGTTGGGCTTTAAATGTGATCTATGTAATTAATAATGGTAGTTCGTATTGTGATTAAATTCCACTGTTTTATTTAAGTTTTCCCTTAGGCGTTCGTATTTCCCCTACGTGAATGTGAATTGGACTGCTAAAGATTAGGAACAAGTTTTGGTTAGTGAGACGAGTTTTTCTCTCTATAGCAAGGAAAATCAGTTATCAGTTATTTAAAACCAAAGGGAAGTTACTCCGATGCAATATATTATTTGCCAAAATTAGTTATGTGTGATGGTTTGGGCGGAGCACCTTTAAATAGCAAAAAGTACATTATGGAACAAAGTTTTTACTGATGTAAGATAATACCAGCGACATACCGCATACATAGTACAAAATTATTTAAATAAGGGCAATATTGAGACTATATACTGGCCTCCATACAGTGCCGACCTAAACCCAATCGAGCGTTTATGTAACATATTGATTTTTTATTTCCTTGATGTTAATGCTTTGGTTTCAATTTTTTTTGTCATTAGCTGTAATTAGCTGTAATTGTTAAGTTTGATATTAAATTTAGTATTTTATATAATAGATAACTAATAGAGTTGACAGACTGTGACAAATATTGGGTATTAAACGCCTTCCTTTAAACACTAAACTAAACTTCAATTTAAATAAAAATATTTTTCAGAATATCGTTTCGTGAAGATTTAAGCTATAATATATATTCAAATCGAGCCAGCAGTTCGCGAGAAAATTTACGTTGAAACTGACTCAAATTTTAGTAGCACGTTACTTTGGATGCGTTGTACTATTCCTTGAAGCACAACATTAATATTTTTAATAAAATGGCTTTTGATTCTTATTATCGTCATTAAGCCTAAACGTTCGTGTTTATACCAAGTTAGAGCTATAAATTAAATATTGTTTAAAGGTCGTCATATTGTATTGAAAATATTTTTGACTGGATAGATTCAACAAAAAGACAATGAAATCGAATTTTGTTGCTAGATCCATCATGGCTAACTAGAACGACAAAAATCAGGAAATATGACCGATTCTTTAATTTAGAACTTAATCACTTTTCTCGGATGATAATGAAACGAATTTTAACTATTAAGGTAGTTTTTTAATCTGCTGCTGAACGCAAGCCTCAAATATCACTCAGTTGGCTTAGTTTAACTTATTGGGATGAGATAGTCAGTTTTTAATTTCCCGGTCGGCTGGTCGAACAGTTCTTAAAAACCATACAAAAATTATTGATCTGTATTTCAAAAAGCACAAAGTATCAATAAATTGAAGAATACTCAGTCAGACACAGAATGAGAACTATTTAAATGTGAAAATCTATAATACGAAAAACATACTGTCATGACTGAGGAAAGCACTAAAGTCGGTAACAGAGGAATTGCCATTGTGAATCTAACCTCCGCTCAAAGAGGTGACATGTAATTGTTTATTAGGATGATTTTGTTGCTAGCCTATTCTATAATGATTTTCAACAACGTAGTCCAAAAATTGAAAAATAGCTTTCGGTCGCTTAAACAACGCACTTTTAGGTTCAAAAATTTTCACGTCATGTAAAAAGGCTCCCAATTCTTAGACAATAAAGACAAAAGTAAGCTATTTTATTAAGGTTTTATTTTTTGCCTTGATATGAAACGTACATTGTTTCAATAGGTAATAATTTATCGATTTTGTGGAAACCAGAGACATTATGAGGAGAAATCTTTAAGCATTTTTATTAGTCTGTATTGCAAGATCCAGATGGCAGCAAAGATACACTAATGTGATATTTAAAATATATGAATAATTTGTTACCAAGCATTTTTTTTTCAATTTGCCCATATTATTGTTATTATAATGATGCTTGTTCCGTATTTTGAAAATTTTAAATTAGTTTAAGATGGACGGCAAGACAAAAATATTTTCGACCAAGGGAATTACATAAGGTAGCGCGACATCTATCATTGCGAGTATGAAATATGTAAAGGCATCGACCGGAACTTGAGAAGTATTCTTTCCGTAGTTTATTTTTCTTCAAAATTTTTCGTTAGGTAAGTTCATGAAGTATGATATAAAACTTAACATTCCGATTTTAGATTTATTCCGTTCATGGAAAGTTAGCATCAATTTCAAGAACAGAATACTTACTAATATGTTCGATTAGTCGAGCCGGAGAGCTCCCTAATTGTTATTTTACTATTTTTTACTATTTGGGAGGTGTGTTATAATCGATGCAACATATTCGAACCATGCAACAATCCGAAGGGTGTCGCAAAATTTTGAACAACAATATAAATAACATTGAGAACATAATTTTAGCCAAGTTTTTCTAACAATATGTTGAAAAAAACATTGGGCGACGTTGAATGTTTTCCGTTGTGACTAGATTCACACAGCACATCTCAAGCAAATTTCAAATTTTAAAAGGATTATGTTTAGGATTAATGATATAAGGTTTTTAAGTGAATATGCATTTCTTACAGAATTTTATGCAACTGCAAAACACACCTTTGAGAACCTATTCGTAGATAGCATTTTTAACTTTTAACTTTTACTTAAATTGTAAAGAAACTAAAACATTAATAAATATAAATATGTAAATGTCAATAAACAAATATAAATAAAAATATGCCAGGCCCGTTTGGGCTCTTATAAATACGAATTTCAGTTTTTTTTGGATTACCTGGTATAAGTTTATAGAAGGGTTTATAACTTGATATTAAAAGTACCTAATTTAGCGTTTTCAGTTTCTTATGAAAAATTATTAATAAACAATTATATTATAGCCAAGGCTACGTTGATTTTAGATATGTTTTATTTAACTTAATATGTAATTAAATGTGTTATATTTGTTATTGTCCCTATCTGTATTGACGTTATGTAAACTAAATGTAATGTATATAAAATTCTACTTCGATAAATTTAGTATTTCCTCCTTATGAGAGCCTCCTAGGAATGCAAGAATGAACCCATTTAAAATATTTTCTTTAATAATGGTTGAAGGGTTGAACAATCATCGCAATATTAAGTAAGCCCATAATATTATCATTATTAATAATAAAATTTCTTGAATTTAAAATATGCAACAAAAACATATAATAAAACAATATATTTAACTTGGCTATTTAATCGAACCTTTGGAGGTCAGTATATTTCTCAGATTTATAATAATTGAATATTATAAATAGCCGATAAATAGTAAATATGTAAATAAGTACCTCTCAGTCAAATTGTAAAATTGGAAAATCTGAAAAACGACACAGTTCCGCATCATACACAACACTTCTAAAGCATCACGCTTCAAGACTAATCTCGAAATCATTTCTTTTCAGACTTCTAACGGTTTTTTTCGAAACTGGTTCTCGCCCCACGAAAAAACTGGACACTGGTCAGCTCGCCGGACGGCTCCAGTAGCTCAGCTTCCGACAAAGTCACATCTGCTTGCCGCGTAACTATCTCGCTGGTTTTAGCGGGATCCCATCTGCTTCCGAAAACTCGTTTTCTTTTGAATTAGGTGCAGAACGGATGTTATAATCGATTGGACAGATGCTGCTGGTTATTTTAAAGTGTTAATACGAAAAAAAAAAGCGTATAAGTAAATTCAATATACCTAACTGTGGGATCAATTATTTTACACTTGTTAGAATGAAAAGAGAACATTTTCTTGAAATAGTCACTGCGTTACCGAAATATATATTAGTATCAATTATTAAGTAAAAGAAGAAATGGTCCTACTGTGTCTGTTTCTGTGTCATTAATGATAAAAATGTTTCCATAACATATATTCTGATTGATCACAATTTTATTTTAATTTGATTTTTTCTGACTGCCGATTCATAAATTATAACTTTTGTTTCTCAACATTCGTCAAGAAGTCTTCACAAGTCTTCAATTCATAGTGAGGCACTTACCAAGAAACTTTAAATATATTTTTTAGGTATTACTATGAAATAAACATTCTGCAAATATAAACAACCGTGAGATGAGATTTCGACTTTCTTGACACATAATATAGTGTTTATCAAAAGGGACACTTTTACTGTTTTGAATTGAGTTGTTTTATTCAAAAAGTAAAAAAAGTAAAAATATTTAAAAAAAAATTAGTAAAATTCTTAAGTAATTATCTCACATCCAGAATTTTCTAAAGTTTTGCCAACTTGACGAACTTTTAATTTTTGCCTGGTTTTTCAAATGGAACACTATGCGGATCTATCTAATTTTCCATATTCCATGTCCCTTTGTTTAAGAATCTACTATACCTTTTCTAAATTTTTGGTTTTCCGTAATATTCGTTTTTATTAATTATTTAGGGTTGTGGAATTGACTGGTCAAATTTTTTTGTCAATTGACCAGTCAAGTCAAATAGAGTCGATATTATTATTGGGATTTCGGAATCGCTTAATATCGTAATTGGGTATTCCTTGAAGAGGGTTATAGGTAAATTGGACATCACAAACGCATAATAATTTATTATAAAATGCATATTATTATTAAATAATGATAGCTCACACAACAATTTTTGATTAGTCAATTAATCAAAACTAAAAAATTCTAGTTATAATTATATTTAATAAACACTTTTATTTCTATTTTAACATAGATAACTGCGTAGAAATGGAGCCACCTAACTTCGAGACAGCCAGTGCCAACCAGTAAGTTTTTAGTAAGAATTCATAGCTAGTGGAGGTAGGCCATTAAATGTTTCAAATTGAAAACTGCAAAAAGCACGACCCGGAAGTTATTACCAGTTATTACGAAATTAAATAACAATATATATTTTCGAAAGTGCCAGATACACTTCAGATTATCAATGTATTTCGAACCGTGATAGGCTATGAAGTAATTTGAGGTAGATAAAAAATAACTATAAAAACCTGCAACCAAGCCGCTCACCACTTCCGGTTACAAAGCTTTTACTACTTGCAAAGCCCGGTAATATAATCCCTTTGACGACTACGCCAATGGTTTTAGTTATAACAGCAAGCAGTTTAGTTCACTTCGAGGTCGGTTGTCCGAGGGATGGAGGTAAAATTACCACAAGCGATACACGGCAACCCTCGACTCCGTCGTCCTCTACAGAGTCCTCTCTTTCTCAACATTACCAAACTTTCTGAATCCCTTGCGATTACTATCAAAGGAGGCCATGTTATGGGCGGGGCCTGTCAGAGCGTGCTCTTCCCCTCTGGCTCTTTCGAATCCCCGCTCCTTCGAACGTATTTTTCAAAGGGGGAAGGTAGCCAGCGCTACCACCGGCGGACGGGCGAAAAAACGAATAACGCATTCCTTGATGAAAGATTTAAAAGAATACGTTTTTCGGCGCAGTTCATAGTTTGGTTACCGCAGGAGAGATGGGGCTGCGAATGTAATTTTTTTAAACTCGATAGCGCGACACTAATTGTAGTCATTCGTTAGTTAACTTGTATACAACGTCAAAAGGCAAAAAATTAAAATGGAAAAAATGTTCGATGTTATTGTAGGAAGGTTTTTAATTCCAATTCGGACTACATGTATGATTGACGACGGATACCCTGTTACTATAGAAAAAAGTTGAGTATTGCGGGTCAAACTGGAAACATACATCAGAATGGTAAAGATCAAAGAATTCCTGTTGGCAACGGATTTCAATTTAAATTCAATTCAATATTCTTGATATTTATCTGAAATCTTCAATGCGACCATGTTATGGTTAATTTGGTTACTCCGGTTGTTTTCAAACTGACCAGCTAATCGGCAAACTATTCCTCTTTGGAGGAACTAGCGGTTCCCACCAAACAACCGATGCTTTAGAAACTAGCTGGGTAGTATGCAAATTTTTAATTTGGATTGCTAATGTACAGATTTGTCATTAATATTAACTAGATATTTGAGAAATAAAAACCAATAACCAAAAACAAACTTGTTTTTATACTTTACATCTACTGGGAAGGTAAGTATGAAGTAACCAAAATAGCAGTAACATAATAACATATATTCTCTATCTTCAACTTTTTCTAAATCACCATTTTAGTAACCCATTTGAAATTGATAATTTCTTTGATTATGCCGTATGACGTATCTTTTGATTCTGATATCTGAGATATTGTAAAAACCAAATTTTCAAAGGAACATGACGTCATATATCTGTTTTGAAATGGGTTCTTGTGGATTACCTACAAAGAAAATAGCGCAGCCATTTTGAATGCAAATGTCAAATTGCCATTTATCGTTAAAAAGGAAATTCAAATAAAAGGTTGGGTTCAAACTCTCTTGCACCATATGTACTACAAATTTTACAAAAAAACTTTTGATGTAAACTGGCGCCTTGACTAATCTCTTTAACACTCATTATACATAAGAATGGAAGCAGAGGTGGATAACGATAATTAAATCATTAATCATCATTAATGAGTGCGAATATTATAATGCCATTTCAAAGATACAGTGGGTGTCCCAAAGTTTAAAAAGAAGAGAAAAAGGTTTTTTCTACTCCCTTCTGTAAAATATCTAATTAGAGGAGGGAGGGCAAGGCGGCCCACTTAAGCTTTTTATTATTTTTTGTAGCTTTTAACCATCAAGTCGATTTATTTTTGACTAATTTTAACTAAACCCAAACTTTGCCGAAGCTTCTGGTCGTCGTGCCACACTCTCCCCTTTTTACAATTTTATATATAATAATTATAATTACTTATTGAAAAGTATTTAATAAAAAAAACATTTCCGATTAATAACTATTTTTCTGTGGATTAAAAAATTTGTTATTGGTATTTATACGATTTTCGAAAGCTCCGGCTTTAGGCTAAATCCATAGAATTGTCCAAAAAATAATACTTTCAATATCGAATAGTTTTTTTTTTTTTTTAAATTTTTAAGCGGTTAATTTTACCCTTGGTATTACCCAAACGGCTAAAAATGTACAAACAGTTAACCAGAATTTATAATTATTAGGAGAAAAAATTAATTTTTGAGGTGAGCCTCCTTCCCCAAGGGGAGCCGCCTTTCATTTTACCACGACTTTGGACATTTTCTAAATAAATATCTATGTCCAGGTTGTAATGGACAGCAGAATCATAGCAAAAAATTATGTATACGCTAGTTATATATTCGCGTTTTCCGCTAATTAACTAACCGAAATTACAAAACATTTCAATGTACTACGTCATCAATTGTGAAATTATTCGCAAACTCAAAGAAAAAATAAGCAAGTTAATTCAAGTGTTAGAGAAAATCCTAATAGCCTTATAAAGTTAAAATTGTTCTCAATATTGTAGGTTAAAACACATGGGGACATCTGAAATTGTTGGGTTATTATGGAAACTTCGATGAAAGTGTATGTACTATCAAAACTTTCAAGAAATCTCTTTCTTCGTTTGTATATGTACAAAACATTTCGCGTCCGATGTCGATTTTTCGTTTACAAGGCATTAAAATAATTCATCGTTTATTTATGCAAACATTTAGTAGAAAAGAAATGAATTCTCTTCTTGAAACTCGACGCCACGACGGCAGCTAAACCCGTCCCTACGAGAATTCTTAAGCAGTCGAATGGAGGAGGAACGAAGCCTGGCTAGTATTGATCGGACACCTTCTTCACTCTTCTTACCCCCCCTCTCGGCCCCGGGCCCCGCGGCCCCGTTGCTTAATTCCGACCCCTTCGCCTCATTACACTCTTAGGTCGGGCTTTCGAGCTAAGCGATTTCGACCCTTGCAGTATCTGATAATATTCCGCCACCGACTCGAGTCCACCTCCGTTATACGTCCAGCTATTTCGTTTATGGGTCATTTTGTCGTTGGCTTTGTGGAAATGAACTATCCCAACCGCAACTCTGATTACATCGCCAAACGTAAAATTTCGAAACGACTGCCACCGAATGTCGCAGAAGTGGCAGGCAACCTGAAGTGTGGCCCGCATGTCGCTAGAATACCCAGTGCGTTTGGCAAAATTGAACCTAGGTTTCCTATCGATAAGTGAAATTTCAATCACTAATATATGCCCTAATTCTTAGATTCATTTAGTTTGTTATCTTCACTTAAGATGAGAAATTATATCAATTTCTTGATCTGAAAGTAATCATTACTTTGGTCCAAGAATCGAAAAGGAGTATGATCTTTTTAAATGTACAAGGTTGATTGGATTCACTTATTTCTCTGAACTTTATATATTTGAAATAAAATCTAAGCCTTAGCCTAAGTACATACCAAGTCCTTTTTTTTAATGGAACACCATTTTTTTGAATCTATTTTCCAATTCTGCGTCAAATTTCACGCATAATTCAAGTAGTATGAGCAAAAGAATAAAAAACAGTAATTTCATTTTGAAATGAATAATAGAAATTGTAATAATAGCATTTCGGATAGTAAAGAACTTGAATATAGTGCATCCAAATGTTGAAATTTTAATTTTTATTGGATGTGGCGGAAAACGAGAACTCAAGAAGTTTGTAATTTGTTTAACGCAAAATATCCATTACAAGATTGAGTAAAATTGAGAGAAAATTTATATAAACAGGGTATGTCAAGGAAATTATTGGATTAGGTGTTGAAAATGCCAACCAATAACTTGTCAACAATATGTTAACCGGTTTAAAAACCGTTGCAAAACATTAAGTGGTCAGGATATTGTCATTAATTTGTGTTATATCGTATGTAATTCATAATTTAGAATCATATAAATCCAGTGGAGTAATATCTGGAGATCTTGCAGACCGTTATATCGATCCGGGGAATATCGTATTTATATATTTAAATACTTACGAGCAAAATGTGGCGGAGCACCATCCTGTTGAAACCAAATCTATCTGGCATATCGGGCAGATTTGGATTTGGTAAATAGACTGCGAGAGTAGGAATTAAGTTATTAGAGATATAAGGTCCAATAATTTTGTTAATTTTTGTGGATGTGTATGATTTTTTTCTTATCCATCGGGGATTATTTGTACTGCAATACTTACAATTTCGGTTATTTACAGTATTGAAACAAAACGTAGCTATATCACTAAACAATATCCGACGAAGAAAAAATTACACATTTTCATTTAACAAAACTGCAATCCGCACGATTATAAAAATACTTTAAGGACGCAACGTGGCGAAAATAAAACAGCACAGAAACGTCCCTATTTTGGCTTGATCTGGGTTTAACAAAAATATTCTCGTACATAACTAAAATTTGATTTTTCAATAATTGAACTGAGGTGGCTTTTACTTGATGAAAATCCATTTATCAAAATAAATAAGAACTAAAAGTTCAGATTTTCAACATTTGATAAAGACACGGTGTTGTCGAAACAATTGTCATGTCATAATATATAATTTCGTGAAAATCTGAACTTTTAGTTCTTATTTATTTTGATTTTTCAATAATTAAAATAGAATAATATGTTTAGCAGTAAAGTACAACTTTTTTGCCTCAGCTTCAAATCTTTGATCAAGCACATGCTGTATGTATTCGGGCATAAGACAGGTAAGGTTTTTTGTCAAAAAAAAGTACAGGGTATAGGAGACAAAGTTTGTATATTTAGCAGAAAATACAACAAAATTTATTTAATTCGTACACAAAAAGGAAAAATGTTTTAGTCAACATTTTATTTTAGGACATTGGAAAAAACTTACCATTCTGATCTAGTTGCATGAGATCTTTGTAATTGTAACAGATTTAAGATATTATCTGATCTCCAATTGCCATGGTATCGCCGTTTTTTCTAGACTATTGTTGATGTATGTAATTTGGTTCAGGATGGAAGAATTTGAAATTCATCTTCTGAAAAACGAAATAAAAACATATTTGAACACGAATATCCTCCCTTTTCATTATTGTTGCTATTCACAAAAATGACAGCAATTTACAGCTTGTCATATACATGTATTATTTAAAACCGAGCTTTACGCCTGGATGACTTCACTTATTTAAGTTGACTGCAAGCATGATGAACAAAATCGATAAACTGAAAATTTAATTCGTTGCCTCAAAACAAGAATTTCATTAGTCAAGATAAGGAAAAATTGCGAAGAATATGAAATCTCTTTTGACAAGAATATATGAGTTTCAACTAAATAAATATACTTAGATGAACATATTTAACAGTCAAGTTAATATATCATTTTATAATAAGAAGTCATTCCTTACTGTGTAGCTATGTAAGTTAAAAATAATACGAGGGAAAATTGATATATAAACGTACCTCCTGCTGGAAGTATACTTATTCATGTTGCCAATATACACTACGGTGCAAAAGAAACGCGATAAATGAATGTCTGGTAAAATTGGCAAACTCAGTTATATATATGGTTGTTACTTGTTGCTCTCATGTTAGTTTGCCAGTACGTTTTGAAAGCAAGATCTATAGTACTATCATAGTTTGAAGTGCTGAAAATTACGTAAAAGGTCTCATTGTTGAACATAGACGTAATACTTGAATACCTTGCAAGAATTATTAATGATCGTTGACCGTTTTGGGAAAACCTGGAGAAATTAGATTAGGCTAAACTTGCTAGACGCATGAACCACACACAGTAATTTCAGGGCAGCAACGAGTAAAGCCACAAAAAGTAACATGTTTCTTAAAGTAAATTCGCTCTCAGCCAGAAACTGATTTAGACTGTTAAAGAATCCAATGCGGTGCAATACACAAATCGAAAAACAAAACGTATGGAAGGAATGATTTTTAACAAAAATTCGTTTTTAAAGAAAAGTTGATTGCGAAATGATTCCACATTTTAAAATTATTGTACGCATAACTCTTATATTAACCCCATATAATACCTAAAACGCCAGTCATCATTTAACGAAATGCTAGGATATGTAAGTTAAAGTCAGTGTTATCCGATGCTTGGCTAAAAAAATCAAAAAATTGGACAAAACATTTAGAAAATAGTATATTATGCAACAAGTGAGGCAAACGGCATTTGAGTCACGAGTTTATTTTACACGAGCGGAGCGCAGCGGGATATCATCCGTTCGCTTGTTGAACTCCAACTGGAATCCTGCAGACGTTTCGCCAAAATCTCACTTGGCATCTTCAATGCTCGCGCTCCGAAAACACTTCGAACACTGTGTTCGAACACTGGAATGGCTCGAAAGAGCAGTGTTATTTTTTTTGTCATATTTATGGCCGTTTAAGCGACTTTTTAAGTATTGACTAGTTTGTCCGATGTAGACACCGTTACAATTTTGGCATGGTATTTGATACACAACGTGGCTTTTTTTCTCGTCAGGGATTTTTTATTTTAATTTACTAAAGTTTTGTTCTAATAGGTTATAACCTTTGTGTGCCACAGTAATGTCGTGTTGTTTGAACACATTACACAAATTTTCCGATAGCCCTGGAACCTACGGTAATGGGAGATATTGTTTTTGAGTATTTTTCTTTTCGGATTTGTTACCAGCATTTTGATTGTAAAATTTGTGTATCCGTTTATTGAAAATTTTATTTATTAATACATCCGGATAACAGTTTAATTTTAGGGCTTGTTTTGCTTTTTTACTAGCTTGCTGTCTGTACTCAGGATCGGACAGTTTAATAGCGCGGTCGCCTAAACCTATTATTACGGATTTTTTTTGGGTGATGGGATGTTGGGAGTTGAAACTTACATACCTAGATGTCCAAGTATCTTTGGTGTACTATTTGGTTTTGATCTGGTCTTTGCTGTGGTATAGAGTCAGGTCTAGAAAGTTAATGACGTTATTTTTTTCGATCTCTATTAAAAATTGAAGTTTGTCGTTGTATGAATTAAAATTCTCTAGAATATCATCGATTTCAGTTTTTGGGACAGCACTTACGCAGTCATCGACATAACGATAAAATAGGGGGATATGAAGATTTATATTTTTTAGTACGGATTCTTCCAAATCTTCCATTACTAACTGTGCAATAACACTGGAAATCGATGCTCCCATTGCACAACCATCGACCTGCCTGTAATATTTGTCATTGAATAAGAAATAGGTTGATGTTAATGTTAATTCTACAGCTTCAAGAAAGTGATTTAACAGAATGTCTGTGAAATATTTAATTTTTGATGACATCTAACGAGATCAAAACATAGTTTTCAGGTATCCTGACATTTTTTATTTTTTCTTTAAAATCGAAAGAGTTTTTGATGTAATATTGATTTTGATTTATAACGTTTTGTAGTATATTTTTAAGGAACTTTGATAATTTTTCACAAGGGGATTGAATGCATGACACTATGGGTCTTAGAGGTACGCCAGGTTTATCCAGTTTAGGCAATCCATAGATTCTAGGAGGTAGTGCATTCTGTATTTTAAGATTTTTGGCTACATTCGGTGAAATAAAAAGTTCTTTTTCCCATTTTGATACCAGATCGTTATTTCTTTTTTGGAAAATGTTTGTAGGATCATTATTTATTTGTTTATATGTTTTGTCATCGTTTAGAAGGTCATACATTTTTGTGTTGTAGTCATTTTCGTGCATAATTACGGTTTTGTTTGATTTATCTGGTTTTAATATTTTTAAAGTTTTATTTCTTTTTAGGAAAGCTTTTGTCTTTTTCAATTTGCTAGTAAAGATTTTTTTGTTTGTTTGGTTACTTTTTTGTTTAACAAAGTTATTTTTAAAGTTTGTAATTATGTTACAGGACTTGGCCCTTATTTCATCCCTTCCACTAGAGTGTTGTGTAATACAGTTTCAATGTTACAAATAATACCGGTGATGGGTATTTCTTCAGGTTTTTCTACTGGGACTGCAAAGTTTGGGCCTAGGGCTAATATGTCATTCACGTAGTTGGGGATTTCAGTATCTGTAAGGTTTTCGATCCATTTGGAGGAATCAACACCGTTTGTCTGCGTGTTTAGCTCAGGGTTTATTTTTCTAATTTTGTTTACATTTTTTTCATTAATGTTTTTAAATAAATTTTCGGTTTTAATTTTTACAATAGTTGCATAGTTGTTAAAAATATTCGGTTCTAAAAGAGTTTTCAAAAATATTTCAATTTTTTCGATTTCCGATGTTAAATGGTTTATCGTATGGGTCGTCTCAGTAATTAGTAGGTTTAGGGTTTTTCGAACAAATGTTTTTAAAATTATTTCGTTGAATTTTCGTCCGAGGTATTTACATGAAAAATTGGTATGTGCAACTTTAATTCTTAAAAATGTGGGTGTTAGATTGTCATCCTTACAACGCAAAAGAAAGATTCTACGGTTTTTCTGTTTACACAATTATAGATTAAGTTTTGAGTACGCTTTTAGGTTGGTTGCCACCGTCTCTCCATACTCTTCTCTGACGGTTGGAAAATGGAGCATATTTTCACCCATGCTTGGCATATTTTTCTAGTTTGTGAGTTCTTGGATGCTTTTGATTTTATATATTCTTAAGAAATTGTTCTTGGGTTTTTTTTGGTCCTTTTTTAGTGAAATTAAAATAAGTTTCCGTTACTTGTGAAACATTTTATTTTTTGTGACGTTTCGGCCTTCAAGACCTTCTTCAGACATTTCATTTTAACCTACAAAAATGTATTTTTGAATAAAATTATGTATAGCATTGTTTTCCTGGTCATAATTAAAACATAGATAAAAATTTGTATAGGAGTCAGAAAAATAGATTGAAATGATTAAAAATTACTAGTGCAAGTCAATAGAACATACAAAGTGATTAAAAATAATATAAAAATAGATGCACAACAATAAAACATACATAATTTTTTATATTACGATTACATACCATAAGCCAAAAATCAACGGTTCACTATAAAGTTGTTTGGTAATTTACAGTTTTACAACATTCACAACAGCCACATCGAATATGTAAATCGACAAGCCACATTGATTCACAAAGTGTGAAAATTTTACGCTCAGAAAGCCACACAGAAAGACGGAAATTTTATGAAATGATTGAGATCCAAAAAAATCCAAACGCCATAAATTCTAAGACTGACACAAAAAATCTCAGCAAAATTTATCACAACTTAATTAAATAAAAAGACAAATTAACCCGTGAATCTCACACAAACCAAAAAAAAAACGCTTTAGAAAAAAAAAAACTCCGTTGTCCTACCGTGAAGAAACGTACATCCGTGCTTCGCATTATTGTTTTGGTTCGTCTTATATATATATATATATATATATATATATATATATATATATAAGACGAACCATATATTTATATATATATATATATATATATATATATATATATATATATATATATATATAAATATATATATATATATATATATATATATATATATATATATATATATATATATATATATATATATATATATATATATATATATATATATATATATATATATATATATATATATATATATATATATATATATATATATATATATATATATATATATATATATATATATATATATATATATATATATATATGATGACACTATATTCCGGGATATCATCCGTTCGCTTAAACGCATGGGGGTGTTTTTTAACGTTCCATTTGGCAGATAACAAAGGGTCACAAAGTTTAGGGAAAGTGATTCATCGATGAACAATTTCAGTTACCTTGTAAATTTAATAATAATAATAATAACAATGCTATTAATAATAGTAATAATAATAATAACAATAATAATAATAATAGTAATTTTATAACTAATATAGCAACGCAAATTAGTTACGACATCGTTTACGCAAGAGATTTTTAGGGCAAGTTGAAGGCAAACAAAGACAACCGAGTCTGAAATTTCTAGTTCCAAACTGTGTGCGAGTCAATTTAACTTTGAACCTCATATAGTGAAATTGACAGGTAAATGGAAAAGCCTGCAATTTGAACGAAAGGCTGCTCCAAAGCTTAAGATTCATATATTCATACTCGAATGTGTATTTTGATTATTAATTTTAATTGCTGCAGTGAGTTGTCACTCAATCAATTTATCAAAACAGGGAGAGCGAACGAAGTGTTGTACAACTACCTATGTGAAATAATTGAAAAATCTAATTACCAACATTTGGAAGGACAAAAAAGTAGTTAGAAATAAGGAAATCAATTAAAAGTAACTTCAAAGAACAAATAAAAATATGTCTGTTGCTTAGATAGATAAATAAATGTCAAATACAAAAGTTATAGATGAGACTAAAAGAAACAATTTATAATTATTTTCTAATATGCAGAGTAATTTATAAATATGCGGAAAATTCAACTTATATTTTTTGAATTTATATTATGACATTAATAGATAAAATGTGCCCTGTGTTTAATATAACATATTTTTGACGCCCTTTCCGACAGCTGTAATTTTACGATGCCAACAATTTTATAAAGTGATACCGTCATTATTGAATTCATTATTGAATTCGAATCGTTTATACAGGGTAAGTCAAAAGAAAAAATATCAATTTTCGTGAAACAATCAAACGGAACACCCTGTATATTAATTCTCTTATTAATGTTCTTTCAATTTTATTAAGCATTCCATATACGTAACCTTAGTATTTCTTGAAGTAAATGCATTTTTACGAACAAAATAATAAAAATTTTCACAAAAGATGAAAACAAAATAAATATTATTTGAACATCAAAATTCTACAGAGCCGAACTCCTTCAGATAATTGCATTCGTTACATGATAATACAAAATTTAATGCGGAAAAAACTTATTAAATCCGAGATTTAAACAAAAATAAAAACTGCGCAACTTTGGAAAAACAATTTAAACAGTATTTTACGCTAGCGATAATAATAATAATGCTAATAGTTCCAGAGAAGATACTTAAAACAACAAAAAACAAGAATAAAACACACTAACACAAAAACTAAGAACAAAATTGGAATCGCAAAAAAGGACCATTTACTTAAGTGTCAATTTATTTATGTCTCCCATCGACTTCGATACACCCTCTAACAAGGGCTTTAAACGATTGAGAGATGTAATAATAATAATAATAATAATAATAGTCATAAAGCATATGCATTGCAAACTTACTGACATTTGCACTTAAAGACGGGATCTGAAAACATTTAGTTTATAGAATAATATTTTGTGCTTTAAGAAAGGCAAAATTTCTAAATTAATGGAAACAAAATGAAAATTTTTTTTCAGAAAATTAAAAATGTATCTATTTATTTTTATTTTTCTTGGCTTATTGTGATATTTTGTCATAATTTGACAAATTTTCGAATTACAGAGAATGCTCAATAAAATTGAAAGAGCATTAATGGGAGTAATTGACAAAAAAAAGCTATAAATCTAAGAACACTTGGTTTTGTTCGTAAAAAGAGCAAAAGAGCATTATTAGGAGTAATTAATGGAAGTATAATATACAGGGTGTATCATTTGGTTCTCCACGAAAATTAATATTTTGCATTTTGACTCACATTATATAAACGATTCGAACTAACTTCAAGAAGTATAGAATAATTAATTGTACCACTTTATAAAATTGTTGGCATAATAAAATTACATCTGTCGGAAACGGCGTCAAAAATGTAGGGTATTAAATACAGGGCATTTTTGACGAAAAAATGACGATTAATCAGAAAACACTCAGTATAGGCCATAACAACCTAACATTGTGTGATTGAGTATAAAACGGAGCATTGCAATAAAAGAATATAACTTAGCTTTTGCATATATTTATGAATCGCCCTGTATATTTGAAAATAATTTTAAATTCTTTATTCTAGTCTTATATTAATATTTAACATTTTTTTCTAAAACAAATATTAAATGAGATATATTCTTAAACAGACTATTTGAACACCCTATATATGAAAATGGACAACATGATTTCAGATGAACAAAAACTTCGGTGGGCTGTCGTTATAGACATAAATATTGACATATTTCACGAGAAACATAAGTCAGTGTGTTGATTCTGTGGTGAAACATTGCACGCGGCGGTTTAACCTCCGTTCGTTCCCTACAGAATCCTTTGTAATCGTCCAAAAATTTTGAAATCGGTCTCCACTGAGTGGATTTAGTGTTTTCAGTGTTTTGTGAACGTTGTAAAGTGATAATCGTCGCCGATCCCTTCGTTTTTCCCGGTTCACGCCGTTATGGAGGCCGGATTGACCCGGATGGTCCGCGGCGGTAGCGGGGGGTGTCGGTTTTTTTTGGTATCGGTCAAATTTGTTTTTTGCTAGTTGTGCAAATATTGGTTATATGTCTTCTTTGTACGTGTTGGTCCATGACCAAAAGCGAAGATCCTCGACGGAAGTCGGCAATGGGCGAATGATCCTAGCAGTCGAGCCCAACATTTTTTGTGAAACGCATAATTGAATTGAATTGAAGTCAGTGTGTTTACCATTTGGTAGCTTTTATCTACTTTATTATTTTATTTAGTTTAGTTAGTTTTATTAAGTTTTACCTTTAAGGTTAATCAATCATAAATAGTTATAACAAAGAAGTCCATTTGTTTACGAATTTTTAAAATATATTGACTAGATGGAAAAATGTAACGTAACGGGATGCTGAGCGACCAATACAAAAGTTGATATTTTGTAAAGCAAATTCCAATTTGGCTTAAATGCGGTTCAATGGTGTTGAGAATTTCAAGTCTCTTACAAGTCTTTGCTGACTGTTTGAGAGTAAATATTTAAGACCAAGTATTTCCGGACTTACGTTTACATAAACTTAAATCTCCAGCCGTTGCGTTGGCTCATGTTTTATGAAATACTCTGTATATTTTATATTTAAATAATACTTTATTTTATGAACAGTTTTTAAATATAAAAGTTGCTCGATGGGATGTGTTGCATGTGATGACTATATTTCCAATCTCATAGGTATCGAATAAAATCTCACTTCCTTATTTTAAATGGAACACCTGGCATATTGTATCATTTTTGGAATTCTGAAACAATTTCATGGTTAGTTTCTTGCTTTCTAGAGAATTATTATCAAGGAATCGACGCAAGGTTGATCTTGGAATGCCATTTAACTCCTAATGGCAACTTTCATGCCCCCCGGCGTCTTTAGAAGAACTGTACACAAATTTTGCATTGAAATTGTAGATTATTAGGAGATTTTTTTATTTGCTATATTAAAGTTTCAGAAATATTATAGTAAACGTTGAGTGATCTCTTCAAACAGTTTTTTTTTTTAATTTCAATATTTAGAAACTGTATGTGCAATTGTCCGATAATAAAGATAAAGATAAAAATAAATAAGTATTATATTAATTTTCCAATCATAATGCTTCATTTAGTCGTGCAGTGCGGACGTGTTTTAAATCGCTGCGATAATTAAACCGTTTAATCTGTGTTTTAATAAGTGACTCTAACTTAGGGTTTTGGAATTGACCGGTCAAATTTTTTTGTGTCAATTGACCGGTCAGAAAAGGCAGAGGACTGACCCTAGTCCGAGCTTGTAAGAACGATAAAAAATTCGCAAAGAATTTGAAGGAAAAAAATAGCGTTTCTCAAACAGAAACCAGAAAGCAAGTTGCGGAACTTCCAACTAATGAGATATTAGAGATAACCCAACAAGCATTAGCAATGATGCAACATTATTCTGAAGGTATAAACAAAGCTACAGATACTGGTAAAAATATTCAAGACGTTTCGAGCACATTTCATATGATGGTAACTAGACCATTATAAGAATAAATCAGCAAATTGACCCAAAAATAGTATTGAAAGAAATTAAACAAAATCTCATTAATCAAAGCAATGCCCAGAAGTGTTTCCAAGTGTAAAAAAGCTACGAAGCGGAGCTGTGTTGGTGGAATGTGATAACGATGTTCATCAAAGTAAACTAAAAGAAAAGTTGGAAAAGGATAAAAGCTTTGTGATGGAAGAAGCCCAGAATACGAATCCCTACATTATGATAACTGGTATCGAAAAAGGATGTGAGCTAAATGGGAAGAAATGGAAGACCACCTAGAATTACAAAAACTTTTAGGACAAGAAGCAACTAAAATGATCAAGTTTTTAACACAAGAAGGATTGTAGAAATAAACTTAAGGAAAACTACAAATACAGAATAAAAAAGTAAATTTTGATCTGAAAAGAGTATATGGTGAGGAATACTATAGCATATCAATGTGCTGTAAAAGCTGTTTGGACATGTGGCTAAGCATTGCAAAGGTGTGCTGTATTGCCAAAAATGAGTTGGAATGCATGAATGTAAAGATTGTTCTGAAAATATACCTTTGGATCGCCCAAACTGTAAACGACTAAAACTGGAGATCCTAATTCCCAGCATATTTAAACAAAATAGAACAATATCGACAGTCTACTGAGTAATCGAGTAAGCCCAAAAATGCTGTTACTTTTTTATAAACGATAAACAATCGTTGAATATACTTAATATAAACACAAATTCTGTGTAATACATCAAAGTCTTCAATCCATAGGTAATTCTGTAGACCCAATAGAAGACTTCTTATTTTCGAACAACGAAGGTGAAGTTTTATGTTTTACTGAACACTGGAAAACTAAAATCCAACTTCAAAATTATGGAATTAAAGGATTTACACTGGCAACTAGTTTTTATAGACAATTAGAAAAAAAAACATGGTAGAAGTGCAATATTTCTGAGAAACAATATTAAATTTAATGCAAGAACAGACATTAATAACTTAAGTGAGGAGTTTATTGCTGAATGCTGTGGATTTGAGGTGCAAAACGCAAATAAAACAATAATCATTGTGTCATATAATGTAAAGCACACTATTTCTAGTGACACTCGTATAATAAGTAAAACTAGTAGCTGTATTGATAATATATTAACAAATTTCGATGGCAATATGACACACCAAGTTTTACATGCATTGATTTCAGATCACACTGCTCAGAACTTAGTATTATATACGGAAATACAGACACTTGACTATGTAAAAAAAAAGAAATTTTAATATAGCCAATAAAATAAAATTTAAAACAGTATTGCAAGAAATAATTTGGTAAGTACTTTATAGACTAGATAAAAATCTGGTTAATAATCAGTGGTCGACTTTTATGAATTGCTTCTTAGACAAGTTTCTAAAGTGCCTTCTAGAAACTTTAAAAAAACTAAATGCATAAAACACCCTGAAATCAATGAATTTAAAAGACATTTGGATATTCTTTACGTGATGCAAAATACTATATATAACGAGCTCTACGAAAAAGAAGGATGATGATAGCCTTCTAATAAAATATAAAAAACAGAATTATGCGGATGGATTAAAAAAATCAGATAACAAAAACAAATGTGCCTGGTCTATAATAAATGAAATTAAAGGGAAACATGGTAATAAAGATGTAGAAATTGAAGGTAATAAAGAGATTTTTGTAAATAATTTCAATGAATTATAAATTAATGTTGCACCAAACTTAGTAAAAGAATTAGAAAATGTACCTTTTAGTTCGAACGTTGCATTTAATCAAATCGCAAAAGTTCTACAATGAACAAGAAATTTGGGTTATAGCTAAAAAATTAAAGAATAAGGTTATCTGAACGACATAAAAAATTATCGCCCAATAAGTCTGCTCCCATCTTTCTCGAAAGTTTTCGAAAATGTGATGTGTCATCAAATTTTAAACTTCAGGATCGACAAAAATTGAACCGAATAATTTACAGCATGAATACTTTCCAGGCAAGATAACTCAAACAACAGTATTTACCTTTCTACAACATATACCTACTTGATGTTTTAGGTAGTGGTGAAATCCCCTTGTTCATTGATTTGTCAAAAGCCTAAACTATAACATACTTTTGTATAAATTACATATGTTTGGAATAAGAGGAGTGAGTTTAAGGTAGGTGGAATTATACCATTAAAAAAAAGTAGCAAGTTGTAATGGGCGAGGGTGAAAATCGAGTAGTATCAGAAAGCAAAAATATTGCAGCAGGTATACCGCAGGGCAGTGTAATAGGGCCAATACTATTTCTTTTGTTTATTAACAATATTATAGAATTTTATGCGATTGCTCAAAATTGTAAAATCACTAGCTAACCCGATGATACCAATGTATACCAAAGATACCGCAAATCTCAAAAAAGATGCTGAGAGATTCATGATGGGAGCGGATAGTTGGTTTACTAAGAATAAATTAATTATTTATAAGACTATAAGCTGTAATGATGTTTCGAACAAATCGATCAGGAATGGAACTACTGCGGACGTTAAATTTAAACAACTTTGATATTGTTTTAAGCGATTGCACAATGATTTTGGGTGTTTTGGGATAGCACGTTATCATTTGAAAATCATGTAAATAATGTTGTAGATAAATTAAATAATGTAATATATACTTTTTATAAAACTTCTGGATTCCTCCTGCGTTGGTTTTTGCTGAGTCGAAATTGCTGACGCTTCGCCAATCATCCTGTTGGCTTCTTCAGAGCTTGACTGAAACTGGCTCGTATTTTACTCTGTACCTGCTTATATATTGTTTGAGGGGGCGCTAATGAGGGGTATAAACACAGTCTCGGATGACTGATTCCCAAATTGGTGACAGGTGGAAACCTGAGTCGCGGTTAAGATTGTTTATAGATTTCTATAGACTGTCGGATTTTTCGTTGGTAGAAGAACTGATTACATGCAAGAATTTTAGTTTTATCGAATAAAATTTTATGTCCAAGTTTCATGAGTGTGTTGGGCAACAGCTGATGAGTTTATTTTTCTTAGTCGAAAGGCTCCTTCGTGTTCTTTAAGCCTAGTTGATATTTTTCGTCCGGTCTCCCCAATGTATTCTTTGCCGCATATGCATGGAATGTTATAAACTTCTGGCATCTCAAATGGAATTTTGTCTTTGACGGACCGCAGATGTTGAGAGATTTTTGGACAAGTGGTAAATCTGATTTTGACATTATACTTCTTTAGAACTTTTGATATGTGGTCAGTGATATTTTGAATGTAAGGGAGGAGCACAGCGGCAAGTGTAGGATTGCTTTCGGCCTCATTGTTATTGGAAGGTTTTAGTAAAGTGAATTTTTTGATGGAACGCTTAATATCGTTAATATGGAAATTATTAGAGGGAAGAGCAGAGGTAAGGTTTTTTAATTCTGTTTTCAGTGACTTGGGCTGAGATAGTTTTACGGCTCTGTAAACAAGAGAGTTGATAAAAGATGATTTTTGGGTCGGATGGTGGTGTGATCATGCATTAAGGTATCGGTGTGTGCGTAGGTTTTCTGTACTGAGGAATCCAGAAGTTTTGTAAAAAGTATTACAGTAGCCTGTAGAAGTTTCTTTGAAAAACTAATGTAATGTAATGTAATATATAGTCTTAGAGTATTAGGTATCTATCACATATGAGATACGGTCTTGTTATATATGGAAACTGCAGAGACATGGAAAAAAAAATCCAAAAGAGAGCCCTGCAAACTATACCGCAGCAAAATTTTCGAGAGTCTTGTGGGGGAAAATTAAAAAAAAAACAAAATTTTAACCTTAGCCGATACTGATTGTCTTAAAAAAACAGAACCTTTGTTGAAAAAGGAAGTTCATAGTACAAGAACCATGAATTACACATGCACAGACTGACCATGAATGAGAAGGGTGCATATTATCAGTGTGTTCGGCTTTATAATAGTTCGCTGAACAACATAAATACAATTAGAGATTTGAAAATGTTAAAGATAATTTTTAATTTTCTCATAGAAATAGAACCATATAGTGTAGAAGAATACTATGGATTTATTGAAAACAACAACAAACAACCTCTGTAAATCACACTTTTTCAATGTAATTATGCTTTGAAGTAAAGATAATTTATTATTATTATTGTTATTATTATTATTATTATTATTATTATTATTATTATTATTATTATGCTCGTAACATGATCACATATTCAAATGACACTTTCTTTTTGGTTCGTCACTCTGCTCTATTGTGTCGTCGAAATTCTCTTCAATCCACGGTTTAAACATAACAAATAATGACTCTAACACCAATAATGGCAAAGCGAAAAATATTTTAAAATTTCAATGTTTCGACACTACTAAAATAAAAATACCTCCCTCTACTGATAGACGCTAGTAAATCGGATTTTTATTGGTATCGCTCGGTTTATTGAGGGCAAAGGGCTTTCCGTTTATGATAGGTGAGGCAAATCATTACAATTTTACGATCTATATCAATAGTTCTAACGGACCTCGAAGGGATATGCGTAACAAATTAAACGAAACTTCATATAAACCATTCATAATCGCGCAAATTAGTCGTCTTCGAAATTTCCTTTACCCTTTAGACGAATTAAAAAAACTATAGTCGGTAAAGCTCAACGGAGCGATGTCGAAATGTTTATTCTTTGGACCAAAGAGGCTGACCATGCGAGAATGGTTGCACAAAGTATGTAATCAGCTTATGCCGAACAGGTCGCCAGCCGCCGGTAGCAAAGATTCCTAAGGGCGCGCTCATGTGAGATCTCCGGGGCGTCAGAGCGGAAATTCCCCTATGATCACAGAAACAAAACCGGCAAACTTTCTACGCTGTACCTTTTGTGTCGGTCCACGGCCGTGTGCTTTCGTCTTTTTAAGACGCCATCGATTTGCCGCGGTTTAATTTTAACCACAAACGAAAGTAACAGTTCTGATCATCTGTCACGGTTTTTTCTACTTTCACGAACACCGACGTCGTCGACGTCGTCGTCGTCTGCGGGGTCACATTCTGTTTGGGTTCCGTTTGATGCTTTCAATAAGGTCGATTGATCGATAGCTCAACTGAAAAAGTTTGTATATTATGAATAATCAGCTTCATTGCGTGGATGGATTATGTTAAGGTTTATTTCACGAGTCTTATGATTTTTGTGCTAAATAAACGAAACACGAATTTGGGTCGATTATAACAAAACAATTGTTGGTTAACTTTTAAAAAATTTTGGATAAATTTTGAAAATCGACTCTAGATGAAACGGCTTTTCTTGCTGCGTCTCCATTATTTGGATAGTGATTTTTTTTACTAGTATTACTACTATATATTATACTATAGGATATACTATTATTAATGCCTAAACTTGACGGACCAACCTCAGCTAAACAAAGACTGCTGAGCACCGTGACCCACTCTATCATGTTATATGCTGCCCTTTCTTGATCAGGTATATTGAGATTCAGAAAGTATGTCAATATGATGATCAGAGTACAAAGAAAATTGACCACCTACACCCTTCGAACACTTCGGAGCAAGCATTAAAGATGCCAAGTGAGATTTTGGCGAAACGTCTGCAGGATTCCAGTCGGATGCAGGATTCCAGTCAGAGTTTGCTTTGAAGTGATTTAGAAGTTTAATATAACAATAACTGAACGCTCAAGATAAAAAAAAAATATTGACCTAAAACCAAAGCCATATTTGGTTTTAATCGACTAATATTTTTTAATTCATCTGAACGTAATTGTTTATTGCGTCCAAGAACCTCAATTTCCACTGAGAAGATGCAAAATATAATCTGCTGTAAATTAATTTTACAACACATTCATACCATACTATATAATTTGGTGTCTACTTTGGGCAATCTCAAATCTTCGATCCCATTAATTCAGGTTTCATGTATTTAATAATGACGCAGATAAGGGTTTCCAAAGAAAAAAAAGATTCTAGTTTAAACAGACCTTACATATTCAACAGAAATACAAACAAACAAAACATTGACTATTTTACTATGGTTTTCTTCTAAAATAATCCAATTACCTCGTAACTTTGGTACTGTAACATATTCAAAATAGTACGATCACCGATTACCTAGGTTTCTTGTTTTGTTGTATGAGCTTTGGTCTAACTCGGTTCAGAGAGGTCGACTTTCAATTTCGTCAATATCCCCTTATGAAACAAAATAATATTAAAACATATTTTCAGTTTCAAAGCACAATAAAATAAGTAAATCGGTATTGAGATGTTCAATCTTCGATAGAGAAAAGATTATGTTATGTTGAGCATATTCTCTTTACCTTAAATCTTGTCTGAATATCATTTTTAGTTGTATAAATATGAAGTTTTTAAAAAGTACGCAACTTTCGTTTCTTTCGATTGTCTGGCAGTTAATGAGTGTACACATTATAAGCAGATTTGTTTTCCTAGATTACATGGAATCATTGTAGAATGCTAAAATGCTACTTAATATTTAGATGTCTTTTGCGGCAAAGTACATAAACTAACCCCGACTAAGAATAATACAATGTTCTTCTCTAAACATGTTTTAACTTCATAGCATGAGTTAATGGAGAAGTTCTGTTCTTTTAATTCTGGAAAACACAACATAAACCTGACGCACCGTTTGGTGCTTGATCAGTGGGTGAGGGAAATAGAGATTAGAAAAAGAAAATTAGACAATATCTAAATCTCTGTTCGACTGGTCTATTGAATTTTTCGACTTTAATTATAACTTATAAATCGACATAGAATGTATATCAATTCTCGGGTGGATTTATCAATATGGTTACCCATATCAATTGTGGATAAAAACATATACCTATACTGTCTGGAACCTCTATATTGGAAAAAAATTGTGTGAAAATAAAAACATGCTTGAGTATGGTGGCATGTTAGCTGTCGGTTTTTCTCTTTAAATTATTTTAACAAGTAACTGAATTTAAGTAACCAAGGACGGGGGAACGTAACTAAATCCAAAAAAGACCTGGGTTCAAAGAAAATGCCCATTATAGGGTTCAAAAGAATTCAAGAAGAATAGAGAATATTATCTAATAATTTATTATTTATTAGAGTTGACATATCACATACACACATACAACCATAGCTCAACAAATTTATTGGTAATCTACTTTGTCTTCTTTGCTCACAACATAAAAAATACATCGAAGTTTGTATAGTTATGGATTTACTCTGTGAGTTCTTTTTCGATTTGAAAATAAAACTCTACAAAACTTTGGTCACTGAGGAACTGTCATCTCTTGATGTTACAATTCACCGATTGACAGCCTGATCCATCAAGTAGTCAAGATCCTACATTCTCTGCTCTTTTGTAATACTAAGCAGGGTTGTTTTTTACCAGTTGTCTAGTGTCACTGACTCGATCAAACTGTAGCTTAAGGCTTTGATTCGCAATGATATGGCGTTGTCGGCAACACATTTACACTCTGTTTTCCTGCCATATCTTTCGCGGCGATGTTTGTGTAAATTTATTATATCCCCTTTATCAAATTATCTTCAAATTCAATATTATTTTGTGATTATCCAGTTTCTTGTTTTCAGAAAGATGAAGTCATTCTGTGGGTCTTGAATGATAGTTTGCACTATCCATATCTACTGGTACTGAATCGGTTGGACGATATTTTATCACTTTACCAAAATATTCTGCAATAATATCAGAATTCATAAGCTCGTAGTAATCTCGCTTATGACTTGATACGCTTTTTTTGCATTTTTTTGTTTTTTTTTTGTTGCACCTCTTGTTTTTAAGAAAAATAAATGAAAACGATTTCCGTACATGTTCCTATATATATATATATATATATATATATATATATATATATATATATATATATATATATATATATATGTCGGTCTAGAACGTTCTACGCCGTTTTCCGACACCTAACCTCCACTCTTCTCTATTTAACCATAGCTGGTCTGGTAATTCTCTTTCTATTAGTTCCTTTTCTATTCCCTCCTTCCAACTTTTTCTAGGCCTTCCCCTTTTATTTTTCCCTTGCGGTGTCCACAATAGTATTTGTTTCGGGATTCGGTTTTCGGGCATGCGCTGTACGTTTCCAAACCATATAAGTTGTTTTGTTTTTATGTCGTCTACTATTGTATGTTTTATTCCCATGATCTCTCTTATCTTTTTATTTGTTAATTTTTCTTTTTTTGATCTTCCAGCCGATCTCCTCCAGAAGTCCATCTCGGTTGCTAGTAACATTTTTCTGTTTTGTTCTTTAGCTGCCATACCTCACTTCCGTATGTGATGATACTTTTTATTATTGTATTATATATGGTTTTTTTATTAGTTTTGGATATACTTTGGTCCCACAAGATCCCATTCAGCATGGCTATTGCTTTTCTTCCTTGTATTATTCTTTCTTTTATTCCCTCATCTAATCTTCCGTCCTGCGTTATTTTTAGTCCTAGATATTTATACTCCTGGCAGTCTTTTATTAGGCGTCCGTCTTCCAATGTTATATTTCCAGATGTTCCTCCTACAGTCATACTTTCAGTTTTTGTGATGTTAACTTCTAATCCCCATTTTCCATACTCTTCTACTAACTTTCGTGCCATATATTCTAGATCATCATGATCTTGTGCTAAGAGTATTTGATCATCCGCAAAGAAAAGGGTATATAATGTTGTTTCATTTAATAGTGGGATTCCCATTCCTCTGCATTTGTTCATCCATTTTTGTAAGGCTTGTTGTAGGTATATTTTGAATAATACAGGAGACAGGCAGCATCCTTGTTTGAGGCCCTTTGTAATTGGTATGGGCTCAGAAAAAGTGTCCTGTATTTTGACTTTAGCTGTTATATCTTTATATAGATTTTTGACCGCTTTTATCGCATTTGAATTAATGTTCGTTTTTTCTAAAGCCTCCCATAGTTTCTCTAGAGGTATGCTGTCATAAGCCTTTTGAAGGTCTATGTAGAGGAGATGTACCTCCTGATCTTTGGCTGTTTTTTTCTCTAAAACCTGTGTTACTGTATACAAATGGTCTACTGTTGATCTCCCAGCTCTAAATCCCGCTTGTTCCTCTATTTCTATCTCCTTATATTCAGCTTCAATTTTTTTTTCAATATTTTACCATATACTCTACTTAGTGTGCTCGTTACTGCTAGTCCTCTATAGTTTGAGCAACTGTCCCTACTTCCTTTCTTAAAAATAGTTGTGATATAAGAGCCTTTCCAGTCACTTGGTATATCAGCCCCGTCTATGCACATCTGAAACAATTTTGTTAGATGGCGATATAGATTCTCCGTCCCGTATTTTATTAGTTCTCCTGGTATTTCTCCTGGACCAGCGGACTTTCGGTTTTTTAGGTTTTTAACATGTTCCTACAACACTTAAAATTATAACCAAAAATTTCAGCTAAAGATTACAAACTTTACTAAAATACAATACAACGTTAATAGTATATTTTGTTTGGTAAACATATCTTGGATTTCATATCGTTACGAAAATGCCATACTACGTTAATAGTATATTATGTTTGGTAAACTTCTTAAGTCACTCGTTTTTAACACTCGCTTCGCTGCGCTCCGCTCTTTCCAAATAAGCTTGTGACTCAAGTGCCGTTTACAGTTTGCTTTTGGATATATTTTTGCAAAATAACACGAATACATTCAATGATATACTGCAAAATCTACTAAATCATCCGATTGCTTCCAAACCCGTGCGGTAATATCCCGGAAATGTCCGAAGTGGGATCCGTGGGACAAAAAAGTCATGTGGTAAAGTGACGCTTCCCGCACGCTAGATCGGTGTATAATTAGGTATTTTACAGGAGGGAGTAGAAAAAATAAAATGTTGGCTGTCCACGTTTAACATAGGAAAAAATGCTTCTCTATTCATGGTATTTTTTTTTTTAGAAAATAGGAAGAAAAATTCACAAATTTTTCAAAACAAAGTTGGCACCTACGGAAGATAGATTGTATAGCTGCACGACACTCCCTTGGGCTGCTTGAACAATCATTTCCCAGGCCAAGGAAAGGATCGCCTGTGGCCTCTCTGAAATTAATACTTTTTTTAATTACATTAAAAGAAGTCCCTTATTAACGTAAATGAAAATGTTAAATTAATAAAATCAGAGAAAAGGTACCTTCACTAAGGAATTATGTGCGGCAACATAGCAGGTGAGATGGTTTGTGGTTAAAAAGTCTATTGTTTAGCATGGGACTTAAAATAGGAATCAAAAATATTTTTCCGTCCCATTCCGATTTGGCATTGCAGCACAACTTTTTGATACTTATATCTAAATATACATGGCGATATTAAATATTAATCATTGTTTTGAGATTCCATAATCATGCGAAACGATAAGCGTTATTAGATCCAGGTGATATTTTTCGCGCAGAACGCTAAAAGCGATGGAGGTGAATAGTTTTTGAGTCGAGCGCAAAGCAAATGATGCAGAAGAACCTCGTCGTCGTCGTCGTCAGTTCCAAGCTGACGCGTCGCAAATGACCCGAGAGCGCCATAAAGGCGCGTCCGCCCAACAACAACGGGCTGAGCCGCCGGTTTTACAACTTCACTCTAAACTATTCAAAATGTGCTCTTTTACGCGGTATTAAGTTCTCCTGAGTAACTTCGGCTTCAGACTACCAAACGCACCGACCCCAAAATCGACCACGATTTTTCGCTTATATTTACAAAAACTGACCACGCGGTAGGCGAGCATTACAAAAGCGAAACAGCAAAAAGGGGCAAACCGAATTATAATTAAGAAACTTTAATTTCGATTTCATAAAAATGTACTCATATTATGAGACTTGATATAAGTATTGCCACTTAAACACACATTTTTTGAATTATTGTTTTACCACTGGCGTTTGTGAAATCGTTTTAATTAATTTAAATAATAAAAACAAGTGACTTAACAAGTTTGACAAACATAATATACTATTAACGTAGTAGGGCATTTTAGTAAAGATATGTAATCTTTTGCTGGAGTTTTTAGTTATTGTTTTAAATCATCTAGGGACACGTACGGAAACCGTTTTCATTTAGTTTTCACAAAAACAAAAGGCGTTACGAAAAAACTAGAAAATGCAAAAAAAAGTATTATAAATAGGTTAATCTAAAAAAGCATACAAACAAACAGTGAACTTTAATTTAATTAAATAATTTTATTTAATGCAAATATCAATTAGATTTCCTTCTGTGACGCCACTGGGATTAACACTTTTATTCTAATTGCGTTACCGCAAATCATGCCGGTTTTAATCAAAATATAAAAAAAGGTTTTTGAATTATTAGGAAAAAGCAGATTTTTTCTAGAAACTTCAGCAACCTGTATCTCGAAAACAAATCAAGTTGGGACCTATGTTTATGGGAAGAAAGTCTTATTTTTAACAGATATTAATGTGCCTTGATGAAAATGGTAGACACTAACAATCATCCGTATTGCAAGCGAAGAGGGATTTTTAAATGAGAGTTGGCTAACTTTACCATCGTGCCATACGCGAGATTGCCACGAGCTTACGAATTCTGATGTTTTTGAAGACTATTTTGGTGAAGTGACAAAAATATCGTCCAGCCGATTCAGTAGTAGGTATGGATATTGCAAACTATCATTCAAGACACATAAAATGACTTAAATTTGAAGATAATTTGGTAAAGAAGATATAACAAATTAACAAAAACATCGCCGCGAAAGATATAGCAGAAAAACATAGTGGAAAATCTAGAAGAGCATTCTTAAAAATAAGTAATATTTTATACACACGTAAGTTTATAAGCATTTTTTTAGTTATTTTTATCTGCTGAATAATGCTATTTGGATTTCAATTAAAATGTTGTAAAATAAAAAAAAATATTGTCACTTAAAACTGGATGGTAGGCCATAGGCTTTATTTATTATTATTATTAAAATGCCTGCTGTTAGTACTGAAATTGCGGCTGCAAAGTTTGTGTTGATTTAAGACGGAATAAGCGAGCGACATGTTGTCCAATTTTATCACCCCTTATCAAGTAGCACTATGCACCGTATTTATAGAGGTCTTTAGGAAACTGGAGGTTACACTAGACGACATGATGATCGCTCTATCAGCTTTCAAAGTCTGAGAGATCGTCTTGCCGCAGGTTTTCCAGGAATCATGAACACAAGGGTTAAAATGAATCGAGGAGCATTAGTTTACTGATAAGTCGAGACAACCGGACCACCACCACAATAACGGTTGGCACATTGGCACAATAAAAATTTGGACGTTTTTTAAAAAAAATTGGGTACATAATGTATGTTATGTATAAAATAGTCAAGCGCTCTGTTTTTCGTGCCAGTGAGTGTATATAGGGATTTAATTTTTCGTTTTTCGTCTGTAAGTGGGACAAAAACAAAAATAATCTGATATTACCAATATGAACTCACACCGACAGAGTAACAACACCAGATAGTTTTTGTTCTTGTCCCACCTACTAACGGAAAAGGAAAACTAAGAATGGCTGAATATTGTATATTATTCAGTGTTGTATTGTCAGTTATCCATACATTATATTCATTAACGATTAGTTTGCGACCACACGTTACTTTTATCGATTGATTGTATTTTCCTTATTCTTTTTCTCGACTCATTAACAGACTTGTATCGTTTAGATTCTGGTCATAAATATTATTGACCGGTAGGTATTTGTTTGAGATGTTTAATTATTTTACTTTCACTTCATTTAAATGAAAACGAAACTTAAACCTTGTGTAAACTACATTTTGTTAAACTTCCAGGTTCTCGTCAAAAACCAATTAAAATATGTAATAAAGTGTATTAATTACAATTTTTGACATGGATATTATTTTCAATCGAGGGCTTGACCCGAGTAAACCTCAGTTTATATTTATATAATTATAATTTGAAATTAAAAATCAAAAAGAAACCAATGAAAAATTATACATTGTAGTCAAGTAAGTGTGGAAATTTATATTTATGTTTGAAGAAGAAAGAGAATTGTTAGACAACCATTTCAGGAGGACAACAGTTTTAAGTTAAACGGTATACAGGGTAGGCCAGAGAATATATAAATTGCACAAGCAAAGTAACACTTATTTTAAAAAATTAGCAAAATGGTATTAGGAAAAGTTGTTCTGAATTAAATGTGATGCCCAAATACAAGCAAGCTTTCCTATTTTTATAAGAGGTTGACAAATTTATTAAAATCAATATTTATTTATTAATATTTGAGGCAAACACCAAATTCATGTTTGTTATAACGATATTAAGCGTAGAACTTTTAAATTTCGAAACAATTCTTCTTAACAAGGTAGGTAAAATTAATACTAAAAGGCATATTAAAAAATTCCAAATTTACATAAATTAGAAGACAATAAAATACGTTTCTTTTACAATTTTTATAGTTTATGACCTACAATGTTTAACATTTGGCTAGAAATAATACACCTAAAATAGTTGTCCAACATGCAATAACAATAATTGCAGATTGGTGGCTCGATTAGTAAAAAAAAATATTCCATATGTTGCACACTTAAGTGACCACACTGTGTAAATAAAAATTAATGTTATATTTAGAAGGACGTTCACTAGATATTTACTTCATTGTCCACTAAAATTTAGCAGTTGAGAAATTTAGGGTAAACCAAAAACACCGTCCAAAGATTTCGAGAAATAATTGAATAATACAAGTTTCTATAATATACACGTATACAACCACTAGACATTTTCAGTTGAGATTGTAGTTATTTTCTCTTTTCAAATAGACTGTAGTCATAGGTGAGCTTTTTCAATATGCTACAGATATTACACGTTCCATGTTTTTTTTTTGTTGGTTACTGTGTTGCTAATAAATTGACCAATAAATATTTAAAACTCTGCTTTAAAATTCTGGGTAGAATGGCAACTTTGAATTTTGGGCAAATTTTCAAACCAACGATGAATTTTGTTTTTACCAGCCTCCATCATTTTAATCAATAAAATTTATGAATGAAGAAAACTAAATAAAAGAATTTCCCATAGAATCACAATTTATTTATTGAAAATGAAATGAAGATATTAATATATTGACGTGATTGACGTGTTGAATTTAAAACACCTGCAGAACCATCCAAACTGACAAACGTTAAAGTACTATTAGTGTTTTAAATGTCTTCTTGGTTTTATGAGACATTTTATTAATGCGTATTAAGTTAAATTTCTCAGTTACCGATGCTTTTGAATATATAAAAATATTATTTTGTCTTACGATCATTTTTGCATCACGTTAAAATAAGAAAACTCAATTGATTATATATCTAGGATTCTGATAAACTTGTGGCCTATTTGAAAGCTACAGTTTAGGAAGGCACTTTGTTAGACTTTTCTTTTTTTTTCTTTAATTGAAAAATGCATTGGTTTTTCTTAGAAGCCATCGAATATTTTTATATCCTTTAACAAGCTAGGGTGATACGTCATATACCCCAGCGTAAAGCGTGTTTTTTGTCAGAATTAATCATCAATCCTCGAAATTTGAAAAAATGTGTCGTTCCAAAAATACGTGTGCTTGCAGGAATTACCCTTCAATATGTTTGCTTGAAGGTGGTAGACACTGATTCAGTAGAAATATTAAACGGATATCGAACTTCCATTGTCTTTCGGACAGTTATATCACTACCTGAGTTTGTATCACTACTGAGTTTACACTTGATAACGGGTAGTGATACAACTGTCCGAAACGTTGTGTAAGTTAAAAAAAAAAGACAACGGAAGTTCGACATGCTTTTAGTATTTTTACCCTTCGATATATTCCATTTGAACCCCATTAGCAAAAGCTCAATTCCTGTCAATCTCAAAAATTACTACACTAGTAAAAAATTAAACCACACTGTAAAAGAACTACGAAACTATTCACGTCAGCAGAAACCTAAGGTTCATTTTACGGTAATTTAACTCAGATACACGATATATCTGGTCTCGGGCCATAAACATAAACACAAACCTTTACTTAATGTCTTGAAACAATGGACCTCCGAATAGTTAAACTAGATTATATCCAAGCAGCACTTTAGTCCTATGTCAAAATTATTTATGACTGGGATAGGATTTTTGTTACTGGTCCGGGTACACATAGCGCTAATATCCGTGCTGTTCAGAGTGAATAATGATCCTGGTGTTTTGTCTTAACCCACCGCCCCTCGTACCGCCGCCGGGGGGCCCGTGTAAGTTACGAAACGAAACGTCTTTTTATGTTCTGAGAACATTTTCTTGCATTGATCGTACGGAAACTGTTTCTATTGGCTTAAAGGCGGAGTTAGACCCCGCCAGAAATTTACCCCTAACTTCTCCTTGTATAGTGCGGGAGCGTTTCTCTTTACTCGGCTCGTTCTTACGTTGTGGGGACTTTTTCGATTTTTGCACGTGTACTGACATCCGAGCACGTGGTTTTATAAAATTTAATACGTTTGCGCTGAAAGGAACACGCGTTCCACCGCTAACCTGTTGTTTCCGGGAGGGAAAAAGCTGACAATTTTCGAAGTTTATAGACGCTTCTTCCGCCCGTTACTTACACCATGTATTATTTATATTTAAATTTTTTATTTTTATTATTTACTAGAATGTACATAGTTTAGACAGGTATATTTTTCACAATTACTTCTTTCGATTTTAATTGATCGAAGCTACAAAACAGCACAAAACAAGCAAAAGAATACTCAGGTGAGCCTACATTAAATCATTCTTAAAATAAAACTTTTATCTCTAATAAAATAAAAAATAATATTAAAAAATGGAATTGAATGAGAACGAACATTGAAAATTTGGTAAAATGGGAAGAAGTGAAAGTTAACAAAAGTTAGATTACTGAAAAAGAATAGTGTTCCAACTACAACTAATGTGATTTTAATTCTAATAACTTTAATTTTAGTTTAATGTATAAAATTATTAATAATATATTTTTAAGAAAGTAGGTTTTTCAGTACAACATGCTTGTAAAAATAACTTAATACTTACCCTTACCTACTTACTGCTTAAATATTTAAATTAAAAAATTCTGCTTTTATTGTAAAACTATTTTTAACTGCTTGTATTTTTAGTAAAGTAATTTGCAATTTTATTTTATTATTTGCTACTGTTTTAAGTGCACAAACAATTATAATAAATTTTAAGGGAGGCCAATTAAAAATAAAATCGAGTCAAGGCAAAATATTGCCTAAAACAGTAAAGTATTAAGCACGGTACTGGTATTTATAAATCTTGCAGACTTTTCTTTTCACTATTTCAAATTTGTTTTAATTTGTGTTGCTAAATCTATTTGGTATCTTTTTGTAAATATTTCAAGTTTTTGTTCTATTCTTTGTGGGCAAAATATTTTGTTGCATTCACTACATCTACATGTAATTGTACTGTGCATTTAAAGGATTTAAAAAAAATAGTAGGCTTTCTTAAACATAAAAACTTATGTATTATATATATTTCCTATTTTTATTCCTAGGGTCAGTTGAATCTTTTGCATACAACACATTTAAATATGTTGCTCCTCACGATATTAGATTGCTTCACGCAAGATAGACAATAGCAAGTGCTGAAAAACATATTTGGTTACTAATGCTTAGATCTCTATAGTTATAGCTATAAATCAATTAATTTGCCAAATTAAACCGAACCGAAACACACCAATATTTCCTTTTCTTCAAAAGAAAGTGGCCTCATTTTAAGCTTTTTTAGAATACATGGTAATTATTGTCAACACATTTAAAAGCTATTTTCTTGTAACATTTTCAAAATTATTTTTCGTATTACATATAAATGAAATTCTTTTCGTTATACGAACAAAACTACAAGGGTAGCCACTACATTGTGGTTAATTTTGTTATTTTCGTTTTTCATTCACAGATATCTTCAACTTCAAATTCAACACGTGCAGTACTAATTTTCATTCATGAATTTTGTAATTACGCACTGAATATTGATAAAAAATAATTTATCAGTATAAAAATATTTATTACTTTTTATTATTAAAAATTGAAGTTCTGTTGTATATTCTACGAGATTACTTTTCGACTGTAATCATGATCAACTGTTGAAAACTTTTATTGGGTGAAATTTTAAAAAGTAATTAAGGATTTTTTTAGAAAAAAGGCCATGGCGGAGTTTTATCACTTAAAACATATTTATACAAATTTTCATTACTCGAAGGTACAGGGTGTCAGAGAAAAAAAATGGATTTTCTACACATATTCTAAAGATTTTTTTTTAAGGAAAAAAAATTGCAACGTTTACAATAAAAAATAAGAATAATGCTACACGGCCTCAGATAAGTGGGATGAGAGCTTTGTGATCGCGTTATGGAAAGCTGTAGACGTCTTAAAAAGTGTATAAGGAAATTCAGTGGATTAATCAAAATAAATAATATTTTAATTTTTAAGGACTTGCTCTTACGTTTCAGTCTTATACTACGGCCTAAATGTAAATAAAATTAAAGTTCTGATTAAGCACAATACGTCTGGTGTTAAATTTTGGAATTAAAGCTTCAAATACATTTAGGATTTTTTTTATCATTAGTGCTTTCTTCTACTTAATTAAAATAAATTCAATTTTTAATTGCGATTATCTATTATATTTTTTGTCGCACACCGTGCATTTGAAACTAGGTGGGTTTTAGTTAATCCCTGATAAGTTATTCACTAACCCAATACGCGTATATCTATATCTAATATAAAAAAAATCCATAGAAAAATGTTGTACGTTGGTAAATCCTCAACGTGGTCGCTCACACTAAAGCAAACACTGCTGTTCACGCTCAAATATTATGGAGATACAGAGCGGTGTCTTAAAAGCTTAAAAGCTCAGAAAAAAGCCCCAGCGACCAGCGGAACTATATGTTTATTAAAAATGGACATCCTGTACATCGCTATCGCTTTTTAGACAGGGTGTCGTACGTTTCTTTGTAGGAAACTCTATCTCGAATGGGTAGACCGGGTAATCCTGACTAGTATGAGTTAGTTTCCTCTGCTACTAGGCTTTCAAAGACGAGATACAGTCAACACACGTTGTGAATCTGCAGCCGACGTCTCTATTCTTTGCCAGGAGGAGGCCCTCCAGTCATTATATCCAAACCTTTATATCAACATTCCCTTATTTGCGATTTCCTAATATTAAACCAGACAGCTACATCCAGGTCTGAGTATACAGGATGTGCTTTCAGACATGTGCGACTACTATTCGATTCGATGAAGACTATGACAACTGCGGGTGCCTGATCCAATTGATGCAGTACCAAACAAACGTGAATATTATTGTTAATTCAATGCAGACGTGTTTGGTTCTGTTTTCTTTTCCGGAACTAAATATACCTGCACTTCCCTTTGGAATATGCTGAGACGAGTACCGAATCCGATTGATAGTTCAGTATTTTGGTGTTTTCCGTAAATAGGCGACAAATATTAAAATATCTTATCAATGCTGTATATTAGTATATATGTAAATTTGTTGTTGCTTCCCATAAATACGACCGTATTCCCACAAAACTCAATAATTATTTCATGTTCTTATTTATAATTTACTAAGGAAATGTGTAGCAGTTTATATGCATTTAAAATTTACTTGCAGGAGTTAAACACTTGACGTTTCAATTGCATTAGCATTCTCCCTTTTTTCTTCTTTAATGTTATTTGATTTACTATGTATTATTATTGAGATATTATTCGCATTATTTCTTGTTTATTTAATTTTCAATAAATTTCAACGAAATGAAACATCGGTGAATTGTACCCTGCTGTCTACATCCTCATTTTATTCCCAATGTAGGTGATCAAGTGTGTATCAAGGTCTTAACTTCTCTGTTTGCCAGAAATAAACTCGGCCTAATTCAATCTTTGGCAGTGCACGTGTGATGATTAGTGGCGTGCGAACGAAGAAAAATCATAATTAACCAGATAGGCGCGACGACAAAGTGGTTTACCTACACTCGCCATAGTCCGCGGCTGCTTCTCATAGAAACTGCATTAACCTCCCGTTTTATTTCATACGACAAATTGAGTAATTAAAGTCAACTTTAGTTCTAATTGGGCATTGGTCGACGGAACAGTCGAGTACTTTTGTATTCCCGGTGCAAAATTGGAGATGAAATGAAGACGATGGGATGCAATTTAGAGTTTTAGAACTTTCCGATAGAAACGTATACCTACTCGAACCAATCATTTACGTTTTCATTAACTTCGAGTTAACTTCATCAGATATGCGATTCAGAGAAACACTTCGGTAATTGGAATAGGGAATCACAAGGGCTCACTCTGTTCTAAGAAGTTATTACTTTTCGATAATTGGGAATTGATGAGCCGCCATGTCATTTTCTCTCGACGCTGTCCGTGCATCATTCAATTATGTCAACCAACTTCAAAGAGGAGGTAAATGATGAATGAAAATAATGTTGGTGTCCAAAAGTATATATGTTTGTAAGTGCATATCTTTCGATTTTATCGTATGAAATCGGTACTTCAAAATACAAAATTGCATATATTTGTCATATTTAGCCCTACCCAGTTGCACTGGGTAACCCGTTTGTTATGGAATTAGACCTAATCTCACAATCTTGAAGAATATCAAAAAACTTAAAGAAAAAAATTAATACATTCTATTAGTATATATACAAGCAGGTAATTTTCTCTATTTTTAAAATAGACCACTGTTAATATTAAACAATGTTTGTTTTACTGTTCTGATATATTTTGAATTTTATGTTATAGGGACGTTTACAGATATAAATATGCGTTGCAGTTTGTGCGATGAAGTCATGTATGTAGGGTGCGTTTGCAGCTTGCAGCCTGCCTCTATATGCGAATCGTCCTCGGTTCGTGGTTTGTCTGAGACTTTTATTTTGTATTCGTTGTAAGGGCGTGCCTGTGACTATTTATATGAAATTTTGCCGAATACGGAGGAGCCAGAAGTAAGTATTGGATGCAGTATAGTTTTGAAAATAGAAATTTTGTTAGGGATGCTAAGCTACGAATTTGTTGGGTTGTAACATTAAACGATTCAACATTGGTCCTTCGATTGCAGATATCAGTGGAGCAAGAAATTCATCAAAAACAATCAACAAGCGAAGCCAACAAACAGGCGATTCCGAAGATCTCGTATGTACATCTGAGGGAATACGAAGCTTAATCCATTCAGGTTAGTGTGTTCCTTCAAACGTTTTAGTCGATTACCAGTGAGCAAGCTTGTCCAATGAAAATCAAACAAGTCTCCAAACATCGTCGAAATTTCAAATAGCAATTAACACGATTCAAAACATTTTTTAAAAGGACAAAAATCAAGGTACCGCCAAATTTAGTTGAATTTGAATTTCGCTTTACAGACATTAAAGTCATTCTGGATAATTTTTGTCAAATTCAACCTGAAATTGAAAATTGTGTCCATGAAACACGTTTTGAAGTACATGATCAGGAAAGAGCAAATTTCGAGAACTCTTATTACAGTATAATTAGTCCGGCTAAGGCATTTTTATCAAATAAATAGAAAATTAACCATCCAGATATTGAAAATGCCTCAGGAGGGGTACACAGTAACATGGCACCAAATTCTCAAATCGGCTACAATGCTATAATATACGTCTTGCCTGTTTTGAGGGAGAATACGAACAATGCCCATTTTTCAGAGATTTTCTTCTCTTATATGTGATAATGAGTCAATACCGAAAATATAAAAATTTCATTATTTACGTTTATCGCTTCAAGGCCAAGCGGCTTCACTTTTAAGCTCTCTCGAAACATCTTCACAAAATTACACAGTAGCGTGGAAACATTTGTGTGACAGATATGAAAATAAACAAATTTTAGTCAGAAACCACATTAATGCGATTCTTGAACTTGAAACTCTAACTAAGGAAAATCATACAAATTGAAGATAATTACTTGACGGTATGACACGGCATTTACGAGCGTTAGAGGCACAAGGCCACCAAATAAATACTTGACACATCAACTCTGCGTCAGTGTTACAATGAATGCATAAAACATGACAAGGTAACTAAAGACATTTTTACAAATTTTGTGGAAGAAAAATGTAAGGTCCTTGAAAATTTAGATTTTGGAAACAATAATCATGAAACTAAATTAAAACCTCAAAAATTAGTAAAGGTTTATGTGGCATTCTAAACACCAATCTGTATCTTTTGCAGTAAGCATCATTTAATTTTTAATTGTCCTATTTTTATCGCGCTAAATCCAAATGCGAGGTACACTGAAGCTAAACAACTAAAGCTATGTCTATATTATTAGCGTAACAATCATACATCTGATAAATGTAGGTCTATGCTTTGTAAAAAATGCGAAAAGAGACACAACACTTTACTACATATTGAAAATAACAAAGATGAGAACACACCAACTAAACCATTGCCGATAGTTAGTACACTAAAAAATTTCACAAAGCAATCAAAATGACAACATTAAGTCAAGCCATTTTAGCAATGTTAGTTTAGGTACAGTACTACTTTCTACTGTGTTAGTGAATACATTTGACAAACTTGGAAATTCACATCAAATTCGAGTATTTCTAGACAATGCAGGCGAATCAAGGCATTGGTCAACAAAATTAGAATTAGAATCAACATCACTCAAGATTCAGTCACGTCAAAATTCATTCAATATACAACTGAACTGTTTTGTAGTACCCAAAATCACAACTTGTGCAACTTGTCAGCTGTCACTATTGACACATCTTTCCTACAAATTCCTCCAAATTTTGTGTTAGCTGACAACAGGTCTAGTGAAACTGACCTAGGGGCTGATCATTTTTGGGAACATATGTGTAGGACAAATTAAGCTTGGGAAAAAACTACCAACAGTACAAAAAACATCTTTAGGTTGGATAGCTTCTGGAACAGTGTTTCCTCAAAAACATTCTTCTACTTACACTGAAATTTCTTGCAATCTTAGTATTGCACATGATCTATATTATCAGATGACAAGGTTTTGACAACTAGAAGAGATTAATAATGATCAAAGGATTCTATCACCCGAACAACAAATTTTTGAGGATATATTTGTGGTTACATCACCACTTAATCATCCAGTTTAATTTCTTGATGAATCAAGAAAAAATGCTCTGAATAGATTTTTATCTCTTGAAAGAAAATCCCAACAAGGCTCGAATAAAAAAGCAAAATACACCAAATGTCACATCTGACCAACATTAATCCCGATAAAATCAACTTTCCTGAGACTTTTTTCTTACCTCATCACTGCGTTTACAAGGAGTCTAGCACTACCACGAAACTCAGAGTTGTTTTCGACGGCTCTTGCAAAACATCCAGTGGCTATTCTCTAAATGACATTCTTATGTTGGATCCACATGTCCAGGATGACTTATTTTCGGTTCTTTTGAGATCACATAAGCACGCTGTTATACTGGCGGGCGACATAGCCAAATCTTAGTCTCTGATCATCAACAACTTCTACAGCTTACTCTTTAGAGAACAAATCCATCATCTGACATCGAGTATTTTAAGCTCAATACACTAACTTATGTTACCGCAGCAGTCTTTGTATCAACTCGCTATCTAAACGAATTGTCAAAACTCAATTCTCAATTACATCCAAAGGCAAGTTCGATCAATTCCCCGAATTTCTATGTTGACTATCTTTTTACCGGCGTAAATTCTATCGAAGAAGGAAGAACGCAAGAATCAAATAATTGACATACTCAAACTTTGAAAACTTTGAACTTTGAAAACTTATGTCAAACAAAATGGAAGAATTGAAAATGGTACTCAAATGGAATTTCTATCAATTGGAGAATCACAAAACAAAACTTTGGGTCTATTGTGGGATTCACGGCAAGCCATTTTACGTTTTTGCATGAATATATTCACACATCATCATTCAACTAAAAGTGGTATTTCATGTATGACTCACTTGGTCTTCTGGCACCTGTTGTCATAGTCACTAAAGATATTATTCAAAAATTGTGGCAATGCAAAATCGACTGAGATTCGTCCATACCACTAGACTTATTTACAAAATGGAAGCAGCTTCAAGATCAAATTCACCTTTTAAATGAAATTAAATTTCGAAGACTATGTTTTCACCCCATTCAGTTTCCATTGAAATTCACAGTTTTTCTGATGCCAGTGAGATGGCGTCTTGTTATTGTCTAAGATCCAATCAGAATTGTCGTCTTCCTCAAAATCAACGGAATTACGCATCTCGTTAAACATCTGAATTAAATAAGGTGCTAATGATATTCATTGAGTTGTCACAATCTCAAGAATTTGCAGCTGAGATTAAGGATCTTTCCAAATCAAGACAAATTAAAGCACGTAACAAACTGATAAAACTCGGTCCTTTTCATTCAGTCATTCATTCAATTCATACTGGTCCGCAAACAGTAACTACTAGCATCACTTCGAGACAAATTTTCGCCCATATTCGGAAAAAAACATTGTAAAGGGGGTAATACGAGAATGTATTCAATGCTTTCGAAATAATCCAATTCCAACCCAATATTTGATGGGCAATTTACCGCAAATTCCGTTAACACCAAGCAGGCCTTTTCAAAACAGTGGCGTAGATTATTGTGGTCCATTTTTGTTAAAGGACGGAACAAACAAAAATATTTGAAAGTAATTACATCTTGGATTTGCTTCTTTGTCTGTTTGTCCACACTTAGAACTAGTTACAGAATTGTCAACCAACTGTTTTCTTGCTGCCTTGCAAAGATTTTTGTTCTCGCTGTGGCGATATAATTTGTAGGAGCAAAAAATGAATTAGAAAAATTAATCATTCAAAATCAAGACGAAATTCAAATTCAAAGTGTTAACGAAACTACCTGGCATTTTATCCCCCCCAAAGCACCTCACTTCGGTGGGAGGCTGGAGTTCGTTTAACAAAATACCATTTAAAACGACCGCTTTAACTTATGAAGGATTTTCAACGATGTTATGCCAAATCGAAGCTTGTTTAAATTCCTGGGCCATTAACTCCTGTCAGTTCAGACCCCAATGATCCTCAACCCTTGACACCTTCGCACTCCCTAATTGGAGAATGGCTGATAAAAATTCCCGAACTGGACTTCACACCAATACCAGAAAACCGTTTATCGAAGTTTCAAAGATGCCAACGTCTAGCACAACACTTCTGGAAGCGTTGGATTTGTGTCGGAAGTGCAGCAAAGGCAGAAGTGGACTAAGTGCTATCCTAACTTGCTAAAGCCAGGTTCCTTAGTTATCGTCAAGAAGGATAATTTACTCCATTGAAATGGAAGCTTGAAATCGTTCAAGATGTTCATGCAGGAAGTGACGGAATAGTTCGCGTAGCAACTGTAAAAACACCATCCACAACATAAAGCGACCAGCAGTCAAACTTTGTCTCCTTCCGAATGATAACAATGAAACATCCGTTGAAGCCTAGCGGCTGTCAAGGGGGCCGACATGTTAGGGACAAATCGCACGTTCCGGCAACGTCCCATACAACCGACACCGCAGCATTACAGCTGAGAATGAGCTGTCTAATTTTTAGGTTCTGTGTTCGACCTGGGTTCATGCCCATATATTGTCAAGAATTATTCTTGAAAGGTCAACAAAAAATTAAACTACGAGTTTAGAGTTGTAACATTACACGACTCAACAGGTGACAAATGCCGCAATGGCACTAGAATAACCTGTAGAGCTACTCGTAGTCGCACTTTTTTTAAGTTCAAGCATATACCATGAGCTTGTGTTCATATTGTTCGATGAATAGGTTTCGTAGGAGTGCATTAAAAATACCGTCATATGGTACTGCTAACCAAAAGTGACTGACTGACAACTTTGTACTACTTAGGAATCTATACACTTCAAAATGTCTATCTTAAACCATTGATAACGATGATAAAAAGCGAACTAACCAGTCCTTCAAAATATTGTCACTTGTATAGTCAGTTGCAGTTTTAATCTTCATTCGGTAGGTATTGAAGGACAGAACATTAGAGACCAACTCTCAAAAGTTTTGGTAATAATATTTTTTTTATTTATTTAGCTGAGTATATTCTTATTAAATTACAATAAGAAAATAATGACATTAAATATACACAATAAATTCGTAGCTAGGAACAACTATATACATAATTACATTTTTATAATAATTATAATATTTTTATTTTATAATGTGCTGCTCTGAATTCTTCTGGCGCCCAATTGCTATGTTATTAATTAAATTTTTTTTCACATCTATAACACTGGGATTTAAACTGACCTTTGATTTTACTTCCACAAATGCTTTATAAACATGGAATGATATGAAGGAAGACCTAAAACAGTATGCCCAGCTTGTTCAGTCAAATTATTGCATACATACTGTTTTTAATTGCATGTAAATTTGAGACTTCTAAAAGTTGTGCTTTTTTGTAACTGAATTTAAAATAAATCTAAATATTTGAACTTGACGAGTCTGGTGCTATACGTAGCAGACGGCTGTGGTTATTGGGAATATTTTTTTAAAGACTGTGTTGAAGCCAATTTTCAAAAAGGCTCTTCACTTGTATCCTCATGATAATCCAAGCAAGAATCCTTAATATGCTTGGCAGACAACAGCAAGCAGTTTGACACAAATCCGTCTTCTGACCCAGCGTGTGTTATGGTGATGCGTCTTCCTTTATTTGAAGGTGTTTTCGTTTGACAGTTTTGAGTGAAATCAACCCATCCTTTGGATACAGTGTGTATCGAACCATGCTTGATCAAGGTAAATTATGGATCTGTTATCTAATCTATATCTTTTAATTTCTTGTTGGTAATTAAATCTTCAAGTGTGTGTGATTCCTTTACTATTTGCCTTTTGTTTATTCTACTATACTTAAACCCCATTTTGCGAAGTCTATGAACCGTAGCACGGCTTATATTATATTGGTTTCATCTTGTTCTAGCTTCTTTTTCAGTTTATCCAAGGTAGGAAAAACTTCGCTTTGATAAGGACAAGATATTTTCATTCTTATTAGGTCCTGATCACTATTGTCTATGAGTTTGAAAATCATTACGTTTATTGCTTTTCTTCAATTCTCCACTATTAATAATATCCCTTATCAACGATATTGGCGTTTTTGTAAGTAGACTGGTTTCTTTTAAAGCTTCTTGTTGAATAAGTCCTCTACTGATTAATGATCATACATATTTTTCACAACCTGTTTTGCATCAAATGATTTCGACGCGATATTGTTATATTCTTGTAAAATAACTTTTTCCCATAGTAAAAACCCTTATTCAACACTGCCACAAATGGTCAACACTCAAGAAAGATATCAGAAATAAAGAAATATGCCTGGTCCACTCCTGTCTTGTCACTCAAGTAAGAATAATTTTTTTGTTAATGGCTTTATCCAATAATAATAGGTAATAACATCGATAAAGTTTTATTGGGGAGGGTCCGTCCAAAGCCAACACGATGAAGATTGCGACAGACTATAATACGTATAGGACATAATTCCATTATGCAATTTATTTGCATAAATTAGACCCCTTGAAAGGCCCACCTACCTTTACCTACATCCTAGAACGTTTAAATAGCAAATTTAACACGTCCACTCAAAAAAATGAAACTTTTCCGCAATGACTGGATTGTAATCAAATACTTCATGTTATTGATATACCCGCATTTTTAATTTTACTTTGTCCTTAGCCTTACACTAACTTTATTCTTCCCTATTTTTAATTTCGCAATTAGATTTTGGTATCGACTTATTAAGAGTTTGTGCACAATATAAATCATAGTTCAGTTCAGTTCAGTTCAGTGTTTTGGACACTTCAACATAAACTAGGATTATTTAATAATTTATTTGATATTTGTATATTTATCAGAATATGTTCGAAATAATTCGTTAATAATTATTCAAAACCACGAAGAGAACGTTCAGTTCAGACTATTTCACACTTTATATCCATTTAGATAGAGTGGAAAGGAATTTTCCAATTGAAATACTGGCCATTAGAATTTTTCGTCGTGGCTGCGAATGTTATCTTGTTTTACTCCAATAGCGCTCAAGATATATACCCGGTTCTTCAACGGATTCCGTACCTTCAGTAGTATTTATGGGAGTAGTATTTATAGGAGAACGCAAGTAATTATCCACAACGCACAGACCAAAAATATTGAATCTGAAGATAATTTGAGATATATAGCAAATTTAGACACAGAAAAGCATAGTGTAACTGTACCATAGAACTTGTATGGAGGCAACTGAAATGATATGCGGCAAGATACAATACGATATTCAAAATGTTTAATCAAGTCATTGAGGAAGTGACACCAGAGAACTGGCGAAAAGCAGTCCTGCATGTCAATCAAGAAGAAAAGAAAATATTGATGACCACGAATTTTTATAATCTAGCTAAAATAAAATTTTTTACTTCTTGCGAGTATGAGTTGGTTAACTTTAGCTTTAATATTCGTTTAGATCAGTAGCTCATGTTGTTTATTTATAGCACTGGCAAACAGAAAATATTGTCCTTAACACAATTCCGTCGCTCCCCCTAAGCAATGAATCAATTAATTACAACGTCTAATATAATTGAGACGCTATCGCGGTCAGAAATTTCGCAGATCTATACATAATCTGCCCAGTGTTCGATTCGGAACCAGCCTCGTCCCAAACTCATGTATATTAATGACTAGACCGTACGGGCGGCAAATCTTATTGCCAGTGGTAAGCCAAGGGACCGCGCCCGACCGGACGACGCCATCTTGCCTTTCAATACCTCTTACCTTATTTTAAGTGCTGCCGTCTTTGTTCAAATCCTCCAGACCCTCTCCTTTCTTATTCGCGTAGGGCCTGAATTCGATGTTTAGCTTAAAACTACGAACCTCCGGGATCCATATTGCCTGGTAGCATTTTGATTATTTTTAAAAAGAGCGACAGGGATTCAGTTAAAATCTCCATATGGGTTGGGTTCGCTGATATTGTTGGAAGGAGGATTTGTCACAGATGGTAAATATTGAAGAATATCATCTTAAATTTTCGTTAGAGCATTTAACTGCGTAAATACTTCAGGGATACCAGTGAAGTTGGCAAAAATGGCAACGTTGCCTTCGACCGTGAATATCAACAGTAAAAACGCTCTGGCTAGTTAAAGTCATCTTTGCAAGAAATAATGATAATAAAAACATTACGGGCCAAATTATCTGGGTAAGTTAAGAAGCCCCGAGAGAAATAATTATTTTGCACGAATTTCACGACTTTAATCACCTTATTAGTCAAAGGTCGAAGGTCGAAATATCGAACATTTATTATTATATCCATAACTGCACTGCGCTGGCAGTACCACACCAAAACGCGACGCTGCCACGTGCAGCATATTATCGTGGAGATTTATTTAGTTAAAGAAATGGAGAAATATCACTAAAAAATATAGACGATGTAATTATAAATGCACAAAAAACTCTAGTTAGTGAGGTTCAGAAAGTTAAAACAGAGGTCAGAGAGCACAACAGCAATCTTACGGTAGTGCAAGAAATGATTGAATCACTGAAACAGGAGAACGTAGAGCTTAAAGAGAGGATCAAGAGCATCGAATGCCAGGTGAAAAGGAAAAAATCCTCTTTTTGTACGTACTGGAGGAAAATAACTTTTCCTTCGCGGAAAACTACGTCATAGAATTTGTCACGAATAAATTGGGAATTTAGATCACTACAGCAGATATACAGGACTGCTATATCCTGGAACAAAAAGGTCAAAAATCACGCCCGATTTTATTAGGATTACTATCGGTCTTTAAAAAGAAGAAGATTCTTAGTAAGCGGACAAGAGGACAAATATTGACATTACGAGGATCTATCAGACGAGGTGATATATCAGAGAAAAACTCTCATCCAAATCCTAAAAGACGAAAGGCAAGGAAACACTAATATTGAAGTTAGTTGGTATCATCTACAGCTACGACGAAATAATAGATATAAAAATAAATTATCACCCCAGATGAAAATAATTTTATTATTAGTATTAATAGTAAGTAATAAAACGATATATTTGCTTATTAATTTCTAGACCTCGGATAAAACTAAAATTCCAGTAATAGAAATACTAAATACTCCAATGTCTTTGGCAGCGACAAACGACGATTATACCAATACCAAGATAAAGTCGAATCCAAGTAACCTAATTTTATATTTCATGGCAACAGAAGAAAGCCATTATTAACAACAATATTAATAACTAAATCCCGTATCAGTTTAGGCTATTAAGATGTGTACTGATATTAGGCCAATTTGTGTGAAATTCAACAAATCATGCCCTTCCCAGGGTTGGGGACAACTTCCTATTCACATATGATTTTCTCATGCTCGATTACTGACCTCGAGTAATTAAATTTTCTCCAAATTTTTTATTAAAGTTATTTAATTGATTACCAGTGTTATTGAGAAAAACATTTAATATATTTAAAGTGACAATGCGAAAATATGTTTCGGCAAAGCGCTGCGATCGCAATGCGCATTCATTCCATCCAATATTTAATTAACGAACTGTTTAATTTTAAATTAAATTAAGGTGTTACAATTTCTTACGTAAAATACAGCCGGGCCCACACTAAAATCTCGTCTCCTCTTTGTCGTTCTCCTTCAGACTCCGTCCTACTTGCTTGAGTCGATATTCTGCAGAGAACGGCCTCTCAATGCTGTAAGAATTCGAAACGGGAATCCCAATGATGTGGAGAGGGTCTGCGGGCGTCGAGACGGGGATTGTAACGTATTACTTTGGATTCTTGAATGCCTGGAAAGGGGGAGAAGTTTTGTGAGAACGTTTAATTACGGTATTCGTCAGTTAGAATGAAATTTTATGATAATAAACTGCTCGCTAATAGGTCTGCGCGGCCTAACGTCGAATTTTAATTCAAAAATGTTGCATTAGCGAGGCGAATATATGGAAAATACCTCTGCACAACGATTAGAGGAAAATTATCCCAATGATAATTCACTATTAGAGGGGTTATTGCTGTAATCGAGTTTTTCTATAGTCTCGAAGCAGGTTACAAGTATAACAAGGCAAAAGGTAAAGTTTCAGTACCTGTAAAAAATAGCAGAATATAAAATTTTAAAATAGGCTACACGTATAATTCACGGCTACCGATTGTAGTGTAAATCAACCTTTACAGCCCAGTGCGTAATTAGTATAAACGGAGCAGCAAACTCATTATAATTATTTCAGTTTGTTTTTATTTCTTCAAGAAAACTGCTTTTCAAAAGAATTTGACTACTTTTGAAAACGTCTATAAATCAATGTTCTTACCCTTGAAGATCTAACGAAGACTAAGTGATCTTGTGATCTGCACGTAAACCCAGATTGGATTTTAACTTGGAAGCAAACTCTGGCATATTTGACCTCTGGCGCAAATTGTTAAATTACATTTTAATCTTAGTTTCATGATTACCTGGTTTATATCGATATTGCTTAAAAAATAATTGGTTCGATATAGCTTGCGATTCAGTGCCTTTATGGATTCATGGTGTATTGAACATTAATGAAAAATCTAACTGGTTTAAAATCCAGACACAACACAAATTGTTCTGTTGGATTATTAGTCAAGAAATAAGGGCCTTTGAAGTAAAAATTGTATTCTTTCCTAGGCACACTTTAGAAGAACTGCAGCAATTTACTTGCAACTTTCTCGACAAACCAACTCTACAACTGCAAGCAAAGCGATAAACGTATGCTTGACTCTCGACAATATTTTCATTTATACAATGTTGCTGCACTATATAAATTGTGCAACATCGCGCTTATTTTAAATGGCACCCCCTGCAAATCATTTGATTTTTAGAAACTACGCAAGGAATAAATAAAGTATGAAATCATCAAAAATATTCCAAAAAAGAAGATCCGTCGTCGCCATTTAAAATCAAATATAATAGGTGCAGGCATAAAATACTGAGGTTAGGTGCGGATCTGTTTTTAGCAAGTTAAACAAAGACGTCACGAGTCGTCGAGGTATAGGTGAAGTCTGAAAAAAGCTAGACAAGAGCGATAAATTTAATTTCAGTAGTTAGTTACTACAAGCAAAAACATGTGTTTTAGTTTAGCAACTTATAGTTTGCCTTTTCACAGCAAAATTTAACAGATGATATACGATTTTTTGTCGAAGAAACTTCCATAGGCTGTGGAATTTGGCAGTACACTGCTACTGGATTACTGCTATATCGGGTTTCCTTGCCGCTGGTATTTTGGTGTTTCGTCAAACTAATTGCTTGTTTAGAAGACTGTCTGAAACTAGTTTTCTGTTAGAACTGTCAAGTTTTAGATAGTAATCGGAAACTAGTTTGAACTGACCAAAACTAAGTTTAGGCAGCGCTGTGACGATGCAGAAGCAGGGTACCCTCACGAAAAATTAAAAATTTCGATTATAAGTTGGCCCAAGGGGAGCGAGTGTTTAATAAACGGGTGATTAAAGAAGTTTTTCAACGTGTTGGCACACTATACTTTTTCTACGACCGCCGCTTTTGGGTATATCGTTCAAAACAGCACGAATAAATTCAGTCAGTGACCTGTGACGTCACGTGACTGACTAACGTCGAAATACCGTGGCTAAAAACAACCGAAAACATGCTTCGGGTGAAACCGCGAAATAAAATATCTTGTTCGCGCAATTGAACTCGAGAAAACAATCTAACCAGACCCATTAGGGGAAACAATTAACGCAAGACCATTAATTACAGGAATTTCTCATGTAAATTATAAGTGACACGTGAATTCTAGGCATTGTGCGAATGGATTGTGCTGCGAGCGTACGGAGGTTTAAGGTGTCGCAAAGGAATCCGAGGGTTAGTACATTGCTCAAAATGGTGGCGGAGTCGGTGGTTATGCGGTTACCTAACTGCCTGACCCTCGAAAATTAAGAAAACCTAACACAAAGCCTTAGACCATTTGACGTTTACTAACACGCAAAATTATCCATTAATTAGCATAAATCGTATTTTAATATTAAACCATAAATCATACTAAATATTTATTTTTTTAAACTGTCAATTTTACCCTTTTTGTACGACATGTGGAATAAATAAAATATTTCCATTTTATATAACACATACCAAAATGATTCGGTGATTTTTGAATATAGCAATGTTTTAACGTTTTATATTATATCAATGTAGCAAATACAAAAAGATAGGTAAAGAACACATCAATAAACATACCATCATTTCCCAAATTTTGAAGAAAACAGTCCAAGTGGCAATCTAAATAGCGTATTAAATTTTTCAAGAAGCTTCCACAGGCTACTGTTATACTATTTACAAAAAATCATCCTGGTGGCTTCTTGAGAGCTTAACTGGAACTCTTCAGCTAAGCTTTAAGTTAGTAAAGATTTTTTTTCCAATGACCATGTTTTCTATATCCTACTCCAGTGGCTTGTTTTGTCTCTGCTGGCCTAGAGATATAAGACACAAAGATATATTGTGGGGTTACTTTGTTCTTCAGGGATAAACTATTTTTATTCCACAAAAACGAACCATTTATTTCCTATAAGTCTAGGCTATGGCGTTAAATATTTATTTCATTTTGGTTGAAGTGCTATACGAAAATTGAAAACTGATCCTATGGAACGTATCTCCTCAAAATTATTTTTGCTAGTCCCGTCTGTAAAATACCTAATTACTCACCGATCTAGCGTACGGGAACCGTCACTTTACCACGTCAGTTTCGTTTCCCATGAATCCGAGCCACTTCGGACATTTCCGGGATTTTACCGCACGGATTTGGGAGCAATCGGATGTTTTCGGAGATGCTTCCCACGCTTTGAATTTTGACGTTTGTCACTTCTGACGGTCATGTCAGTGAATGTATTCGTGTTTTGCGAAATTTACCCAAAAACTAACGGTCGTAGGAAATGTATAGTATGCAACACGTTCGGTAAACTTTTTAACTCACTCGTTTATTAAAAACTCGCTCCGATGCGCTCCGCTCGTGTCAAACAAACTCGTGAGTCAAATGTCGTTTACCCCACTTGTTGCATAATATACTATTATGTTGGATTCTCCGCCTAGATAATTCATAAAATCATATTTGTTTGAAATTTTCTGTTGGGATCAAAAGTTTTAGATTCAATTGAAAACACAATTTCTCATTCACAATATCAAATAGACTAATTTATCGATATACTACAAGTTAATATTTTCTTAATTCGTAAATTTAAATCATTTTTAATATAGAACATAATTATTTGTATCTAAATCTTGGAGAGCGAATTAATTAAAGTGGAGATAAATTTCGTTATATTATAAAAACAAAGATATACTCAACGAAACAAATTTTTATAGGAAAATACCCTATTCTTAGCAACCAGCAACCAATACTCTAGCAGACCAATTGGCCTTAGGTTAATTTCGCAAAAAGCGTTTACGTCTTTCAAACTTGACTGAACTTATTATTATGTAGGTATTCGGAAAAGCTTTTTGGAATATTTTTAAAAAATATACAAACATTTTAATTTTATCGGTAAGTATATATCTATAGTAGACAGTAAACCGTTTTTTTATGATTTAAAACACGTAAGTACAATACAGTACAATAGCTCATAAATTACTTACTACCTACCAGAACAAATTCAATTCGACACTATTGCTATTTCTTGCAGGTATTATTGAAGCTACGAGGTAGGTTACTCAAGTTGTAGCATTTTTCTCCTGAATAAAATGATTGTATCGAAAAAACAATAATCGAGCATCACGTTTCTGATTTATTAAACTTTTTAAATGCATGATTCGTTAATGTGTAAAAATTGTAATGATAATAATGAAGTTCTTCAGATGGCGGTAACGAATCTCATATTTATGTAAACTTGAAAAGTAGGTTTTAGAATAAATAATGTCACTAATTTGTCTTATTTGGTTCTTTTGTTAAATTTCATGCCAAATTAGATAAAAGTACTTTACTTTCGGTTTTATATAAAAATTTGTAATACCCATTTATATTGAAAAAGAGGTGCGAATCGATTGGTATACAAATATACTTCGTTAATGAAGAAGTTAGCAATAGTGCCGACGTGAGTTTGCTCGCGATGTATAAAAATGCTGTCCAGGTCACTCATTTTGATTATGCCTTCAAATATAGCATGCGTATTTGAGCTTATAAAATGTATTGTTCCAACTGTGGATATCACATACAATGACTAAAATACTCATCTTTTTCCAGCTAACAAAATTGAAATTGAACATATATCGAAGCTATATGCCGATAAATATCGAAAATAATTTTTTCAATGGCTGAAAGATAAGGTATATCTGAGTAATATATAATCTTGAACTGATTATAATTTCCCTCTCCTCTAGCTGTATTTTAAAAAATATGTTTATATGCATCTTTACCTATTCAGTAGATATTTAATATTATAAAAAATGGAATGCGTCTGGTAGCTTACTAATATTTCAAGTACCTGCGTTTTTTAGTTTACCATTGACGTTGATAATATTTTGCAGTAATAACGATTATTAACAAATTTCATTTGTTTTGTTAAGAAATGTGAGAGACAAAGCTCTAAAAATTAAAGGCAAAAATAAAAAGTTAAGTGTTTAACCAAATTTTTATCATGAAAAATAATAAAAATACAGCATCTCCAGCACGCAGGTTGTGGTAAAATAAGAGTAGTTTGCAGATTAGCTTTCAGACATTATTAATGATTTCAGAATGAAGCAACGCGTACTAGTGATATGATGATCGTTTTGGAGGATACCGGCAAGTTAACCGATTTTGAAAATCACTATGTAACAAAGGTACGCTATATAAACAATAAATATTTTATTTATTTATCATAAGATATTTTTATCGGTTTTCTCAAAGAATATTTTTCAGTTGATATATTTATTTTATGTTTATTTTTCGTTTTATGTTTGAAATAAAATACATTTGTTGCGAAAATCTGCCTTTTTAACACCTGTATATTAAGTTAACAAAACACACGACAATTTTGCATTGAGAAATCCGGTCCCTTAATTCTGAAAATTGTTATCTTGAATTAACATTTCATTAATTAAATGCGAATACAAGAGATTCTCTTTTAAGAAAGAGGAACTTCTTCATATTAGAATAACATTTCTAGAAATAAATCCCAGGTGCTTTCAATAAACTTTGTGTGTTAATAATAAAGAGTAAATGGCATTACTGATTAAAAATTTTACTGGTTTCATGTGAAAATATAATAACTGTTATCACTTCTAAAAAGTAAAATTCTAAATCTGGATTATAGAAGTAAATTGGTTTTTCCGTGTCGTATTTAACTGGATGTTTTCAAGTCCTCGAGCCTTTTGGATCTATTTAGTTATTATTTCAGTACAACAGTTAATTGTTTAAACCTAGTTTGAATTTGTTTGCATAGCTTAAGTAATTCAAGACAAAAAATGATGCATGGTCTGAGGAAACGGCTTTTATTATTAGGTCAATTCAAATGGCATTGCCACTTTTGCAATTCGTAGCATGGATACAACTTCCAAAAGGAATTATGGAATAGAATTTAACTGTGACATTAATTGCTAATAAGAGAATAATGATTAAAATATCACATCATAAGCTAGCAAAAGAAAAAAATACAAGAGAGCAGACAATGTCATTTTAGTATTAAATACATATCCACCCAAGTTGACTTCACTGCATGAATGCATGTCGACATAGACTTATGCTTAGCATTAATAGATGGTATACGGAGCTCTGCATTTGCAGGTAGAAACGTGAAACTGTAAAATAACGAAAATAATTGAGCTTTGAGGTACTATTGCTGTATTATTTTGTTTTCCCGAGCTGCGACCTGTTCTGAACTCATATTTAGTTAAAGAATTGTGTCTAGATCTTCAAATAAACCGAATATTTTTGCCAAATACTTCCCAAGAATTATATAATTTAGTCTAGACGGTCGCATGCATCATTTTTAACTCATATTATTTATCTGTCAAACCTAAACAGTTATCATTTTGTAGTTCACATTTGTATTTTTCCGAAGTGAACGAATGGAACACGACCATGCGAAGATTGTTTGGAAGCACTGGTTAGGTCGGATTTTGAGTAGCTCTGTAGCTGATTTTTGATTAGTTATTTTGTGGTTGATCTAGCGGGTCGTTCGTTTTCCTTGAATAATCGATTAAGTGATTCGATTATTTCTTTTCAACCAGTGTCGTGCATTATTCCACGGAACCGAGGCACTTCGGACATTTCCGGGATTTTACCGCACGGGTTTGGGAGCAATCGGATGTTTTTGGAGATATTTCCCGCGCTTTGAATGTTGACGTTTTTCAATTCTGACGGTCATGTCAGTCAATGTATTCGTGTTGTTTTACGAAAATGTATCCAAAAACTAACGGTTGTAGAAAAAGTATAGTATGCAACACGGTCGGTAATAGTATTTGACTCACGAGTTGATTTGACACGAGCGGAGCGAGTTTTTAATAAACGAGTGAGTCAAAAAGTTTACCGAACGTGTTGCATACTATACTCTTTCTACGACCGTTAGTTTTTGGATACATTTTCGTAAAACAACACGAATACATTGACTGACATGACCGTCAGAATTGACAAACGTCAAAATTCAAAGCGCGGGAAATATCTCCAAAAACATCCGATTGCTCCCAAATCCGTGCGGTAAAATCCCGGAAATGTCCGAAGTGGCTCGGATCCGTGGGAAACGAAACTGACGTAGTAAAGTGACGCTTCCCGCACGCTAGATCGGTGGGTAATTAAGTATTTTACAGACGGGAGTAGAAAAACTTTTTAACTCAGTCGCTCCGCTCTTGTCAAATAAACTCGTGAGTCAAATGCCGTTTACCGTACTTGTTGCATAATATATTATTTTTCTACTCCCGTCTGTAAAATACCTAATTACCCACCTCTTCAGTATCGTTTCCCATGGCCTTGGGAGCAATCGGATGTTTTTGGAGATTTTACCACACGGTTTGAATTTTGACGTTTGTCAAATCTGACAGTGAATGTATTCGTGTTGTTTTGCAAAAAAGTCCCCAAAAAATAATATACAGAAAAATGTTTATTACATGCAATAAACTACAATTCAAATCTAGTGGACTATTCGGTAAGTAAAGTGACATTTATAATTTAAGTTTCCTCAGAAATTTTACATACCGTTCGCATGAACTTTGGTGGTTTTTACAGTTTTTATATTAAGCTCTTGCCAAGGCCAATTGTATCATTTCCAAATATCCATGTCTCATCAGTCCAAAGAAAACAAAATTGAAGGTTGGGACCTGCTTTTTCTTGCCTATACGATCTTAAAAATTTAATCCTCTTAAGAGCTCTATCCTTGGACGATTGTTCTTCCAATTACAGTCATTTTCTTTAAATAAACTACATAATGATCAATTACAAAAGTAAAATAAACAAAGTAACGTTTTAAAATCGTGTTTATTCCGTTGTTTATATGACATATCCAATAATACATCTCTATCTATCTAACGTACACAGTTAAAAAAGAGACAACAATAACAGAACCGATCGGAACGGTAAACAAATAGGTTTAATGGCAACTAGTAAATATATTTTTTGAATGGTACGAAATTTAGTAATGCGATAATCTGTTATTATTTTTAATTTGTTAAATTGTGATTTTTTCGTGACGGTCGTAGAAAAAGTATAGTATGCAACACGTTTGGTAAACTCTTTTTTCTACTCTCGTCTGTAAAATACCTAATTACGCACCGAGCGTGCGGGAAGCGTCACTTTACCACGTCAGTTTCGTTTCCCATCACTTCGGACATTTCCGGGATTTTACCGCACGGGTTTGGGAGCAATCGGATGTTTTCGGAGATATTTCCCACGCTTTTAATTTTGACATTTGCCAATTCTGACAGTTATGTCAATGAATGTATTCGTGTTGTTTTGCGAAAATGTACCCAAAAACTAACGGTCGTAGAAAAAGTATATAATGATACACGTTCGGTAATTTTTTTAACTCACTCGTTTATTAAACACTCGCTCCGTGTCAAATAAACTCGTGAGTCAAATACAGTTTACCGCACTTGTTGCATAATATACTATTATAAGATCTATATATATATATAAGGTAAAATACCTTCTCAGTATATCTATTGTTAACCGTTATATTTGTATAGGTGTAATAGATGTTTTCCACAAAATTCCTGAGCAGTACATCATTGGTCTTTTATAATTGACGAACCATTCATTAATAACTATTCAGTTTTACGTATCGCATTTAAATTTCCACGCCGCGTACGGACCTCCTGGTTTAAATTAATTTCACGGAATCGAGTATTCAGAAACGAATACAAATTAGTCGTCGTTATCTTTTTGCGGGAAGCGGGACTTTCAGTTACACCGGCAATAAATTCCCGTAAAACTTAAAACGGGAAGTTTATGACTATGTTGTTAGCAACAACAAAGACAAAGTAGTTTAATCCCGCGCGGCAGCCGAGTTATGGGTTCTTGTACAAATGAAATCAGGAAATGAATTCCCTTGGACAAACGCCGGCCTCTCTGTTGTCCACTTCCACCCGTCCCTTTCGCGCCGTTATTTATCGGCTGCCTTTTCCTTTTGCCTCGTTCGAACTGTTCTTCTTTTCGCCACGGTGTTATGTAAACAATAACGGGTTATCATCGTTGAGTAACTTTGTATCATTGGCTATGCGGCATGGAATATTGTGACCAAAATTCAATGTAAGGGTATTATTTTTTTGTAATGTGAAGTTCCTGCATTGCTTGATTTAAACATTAGCATAATGATGTGGGTTCAACTGGATGGAGGTCCGCCACATTATCATCGCGAAGTTCGGCAGTTTTTATATGAAAATTATGAAAATAGATCAGCACACTTAACGACACTAGAGTTTTTATGAGGATATCTAAAAGCAAAAGTTTACAACGCTCTTCCAACTACTACAGATAATACGAAAATTATGTGGCTGAAGTTAGATATGGATTTGGAATCGGATTTGCAAATACTGCAGTGGACGAGTTCGTTACTTATCTTAATTTAAAAAACAGATTCCTGTGGAAATGGTGGGTAAGAAAGCACGGAAATATTGTAAGAGAACTCACAAAAACCATATCCAGAATCATATACAAAATAACTCCTTTTCCTCTCGCATCACCCCAAAAAATAATTTAATAACTATTTCGCAATATTGAATCGAACCATTAAACTAATTCAATATCTGGGACGTCAGATTTTTTGGAGATTGCAAAATGAATATATCGAATATTTGGGAATTTCATTATTAGGGGTAGTTTTATATCTTCCATACGGTTTCAAGCTGGTTGAGTAATACATCATTTTGGAGCTCTCCTAAGTGGCTCTTTACTGGTCTGGTTGAACGTCTCATTTTTTGGAGATTGCGAAGTAGTAATTTAATTATTTTTTTTTGTTTTCCGTTTCAGGCACACATGAAAATGCGTATTAGAGACGCTTTTAACAGTGCAACCCCGTAAATGTTGTCCAGAGTTAGTAATAGTCTCGAGAAAAAATTACGTAAGTGTCGTGGACGGTCGGCATTTGTAAAATTTACATGCTATTCTTTTGTATTTTATCTATAGTTAGTTTTCATAAGTTAGTTGGCGTTATATCCAGGATACTAAATTACTGTTCAAGTTTTATAAAATATTATACATTATAATTATTATTATCCATGTTAATGTTTGTACCCCATATCTAGTTATTGCACTCGGGGGTTTTTAAACAAACCACAAATGACAAGTCGAGATAAAGCGTCTGAAATAGTAACACGGTACTTAAAATATTTGCCTAACCTGTTGCATACTATACGTTTTCTACGACAGTTAGTTTTTGGGTACATTTTTGCACAAAACAACACAAATACATTCACTGATATGACAGTCAGAATTGACAAACGTCAAAATGTAAGTCGTGCGGTAATATCTTCGAAAACATCCGATTGCTCCCAATATAATATAATATAATATAATAATATAATTAGGCATTTTCGACAGGTAATTGAAAAGTACATACCCTGGTAAGGTAAAAGAATGGCGTTCCATTTAAATTATTCAAGTTATAGGCTTTTAAAATTGTCGTTAGATTAGAATACATTTTTGGCCACCGTGTATTTGATTTCGATAATTGAAATATAACATATGGTGTATGATAATAATTAACTGTACATTTCGCTTTTATACCTTATATACTTCTTATGTATTTTGAGAATATTTTGGCAGTAGAATCTAAAAATGCTATAATATACAGCTAGTTCTATTTAAAAATAACACACTTTTGGAAAAAATGTAGAGTATGGAAGTAAAGAGTATTAGAAGGTATCATAGAACACTTTACACATCCCAAAAGCTAAGCTTTTTGAAAACCTTGAATTTTGACCACAATATTCAGTGCTGCAGAGTGTGAATAACCCAGTATATATTTTGCTCAACAAATTGATTTACAGATATTTAAAGGAAATTTTTAATTTTTCATGTAGGATGGATCACCAGGTGTATTCCATCATAGGTTTTCGAGAACAAAGGAAACTTTGCCACATTTTGTATACAGCTTTGGAATCTTAGAAAGCACATACTATTTCATTACACTTTCGGATACTACACAAAATTTTAAGGAAACGTTGTTAACGTCTCGTCTCAAAAAATGAAATTAATATTATTTTATTATAAAGTTTAAAATCTAATTCTGAAACTGGGCGATACCATACAGTGTGTTCAAAAATTTGCATTTTACATAGTATTTTATTATACTGGTCAACTGATCAACAACTTAACTAAAATACTTTTATATTAATAAATATATTATGCAAACTTGGATTGTTGATATACATTTGTAGGTACTAAATTCTAATACATGTTATAAGGAAATAATAATAATAATAATAATAATAATAATAATAATAATAATAATAATAAGGTTAATTTGCAGAAATAAAACAAATTGTTACAAGGGGCTGAATTCAAACTAAATACAAATAATTTGATTAAAGGTCAGCTCCGAAAACAACTACTGGACCATCTGAAAAAGTTATGAGTAAAGAGTAAGATCATAAAAACATCGACATCTTACTTCCTAGGCTGATGCTATTTTATTAGCGGAATGTGTGCCTTAGAACTTTTTGTGGTATCGTTAGGGATTTTAACTCTAGTACAGTTAAGCAGTTAAGCCTGACACAAAAATGATGGAACTTTAACGGGTTTATTTATTATGTATTTGTTTGTGCGATTCTGTGTTTTGAAGCTTGTTTTTCAGACTTTTGAATGAGGCGAATTCTTTTTAAACTGAGATTTATTTAACGTTGGTAAAGTCGCCTGAGCTGGTTTACTTTTCAAATTTAATGTAAAATAATTTTTTTTTGTTTAAAAAAAAGATAACCTTTATTTAGTTTTAAGTTTTAGTTATTTATTGTAAATTTTAGATATTGGAAAGCAATTCGTTAGTAGAAATGCCTTACATATATAACATGACAAAGGCATACAATTCCAAATCAGATTCAGAATTATTCGCATCATTCTGGGAAAAAAAACTTTAAAAACTGAATCTTAGTGCATTAACAAATCATAGCTCTCAATCCTCATTCTTATTAATTAAATTATATAAGAAATACAGAGAACAAAAGACCAATATAAATTTTCCTTTTTTAGATAACCACGGATTTTATTGCAGGTTTGTTTACCAATTTATTAAACTTATGTATTTTTACGTAAAAATGTCATTGGTTATATGTAACCTACAATAATGTTATCGATTATTGATAGATTTCATCTATACCGAAAATGCTTTGCAATAATATATACAGGAAGGTAACCAAGGTTACATTAATATATTTTTGTTAATGATTTTATTCATCTTATTAACGAATAGGACAAACCTGTCTAGAGTTAAAACAGGTTCTGTTTCTCACTCACTTGATCTCAGAGTTATTAAGTATGCACCCTTTAGACGCGAGGTTCGCGTTAAAGAAACGACAACTGAACCAAGAGAGTGACCTATCGACCTTGTTTCGTTTGCGGCTATGGGAAAGGATGCTGTAAAATTGAAATCATAAGATAAAACGAGTTAGTTCAAACAAGACGCTTAATTTAAGGTCCACTTTTGCAGCTGTCAAATTTTTAAGGCATTCTACAAATTTGATTTTTAACATCTCTATGAGTTCTCTTTTGGAAATCAAGAAATCAATAAAGCTAAAATAATGCAGTTAATATTAAAGTGCTTATGAAGCTCTACTTACCTTACTTAACTACCTAACCTTAAGATATCAGAATGAACTATTTTAATGATAAAAAGAGTAATAACTGACTGAGTTACAGGTGTATTTAATGAAACATTAACTAACTCTGCTCGATGGCAAGTAGTATAATATGCAACACCACTTTAGTCATGAGCTTGCGTTGGCAGGCGCTTTAAGCACTCGCTCCTCTCCGCTACGATAGTTAAACGCAATTTTAGTCAAGACTTTTATCTGCAGCAACATAAAAGAAAATGCCTCTTTTAATCCTTTAAAAAAATTCGTTTTGGTATTCCTTTGGTAATAATTGTTGCTGCAAATAGCGCTATGTTGAATGCTAATGTGTTATGATCACGAACCAATTCAATGCAGAATAAAATAATATACAAGGTTGTATATGGAATAGTAAATTCGATGTCACAATTTTTCAAAAAAAAATCTCCTGACGTGAAGGAGTTATGCTTTGCTCATTAACCTCGGAGAAATTTTTGTCAAAATGGTCATAATAGTTTTTCATATTTTATCTATATCTCATAGTTTATGCAGCTCGCATATACCTGATACGATATTTTTATTTATGAAAAATTTAATAATTGCGAATAAGTAAGTTTCTAAGTTTACATTATATGTGAATTTGATAATATGTTATTAGTAGTTTTAATGTAAGGCAATTTAAGTGGAAATATTTTATAGTCATGTGTTTTATTTACATTGTATTGTATATTTAATCGATAAAAAGTCTCTCATAAGTCATAAGCTATTATCTAATTGCTTCTTAAGGATAGTTATAAAAGCAAATGTTTATCTCCTGGCAAGTTACAAGACTACACTAGCACATTAAATTGTAAATCAATTAAAAAATAAGCAGATTTCAAGCAAATACGAATTAACGCACCGGATCGATAAACTAAAGCTGAAAACATAATATAATCGGTGTCGAATATATCCAAATATCGAAATTCCAATTCCTATTCATGTGGAATATATTTGCCTTGGGCCTTATCGTCGAACCCTTACACGCTGAATTCCTAGATAAAGAACCTTTGATATTGTAATTCCCTAATACCGACTCCATGATTTATATTATACCCTTCCTATATCCGCAGATATTAAGCTCTTATTCATATTGTACATACATACATTCATACATAATTCCAATTAGTAAACCAAAACGTTTTTTTTATAGCTTGAAAGACTTTTTCGCTATGAATATTTTGTATCAGTATGGACTTCACATATCCATAAACGCAAACAATAATGAAGATAACACAAAATGAACTTGTAAAATATATTGTTTATTAGCAAAACGGCAGCGAATAACATACAGCTCGCGAAAACAATACTTCATTATGCAATAATTCCCACGAGACCAAAGCCTTTATAATATATTAGTGTACGTTCATTTGCCGGTTGTTTCGAGTTGTCTCTGGGATTAATTCATTCGTCTTTTGACCCAGTTAATTTTGTAGAGAATACGCAACTATATATTCGCACTATCGGAAGAATACGCACCTACTATTTTTCGAAGGATTCAAATATTTTAGAATGCAATGGATATTCAATTTGTTGTCAATCAGGTTTTATTTTGTGCACATACGTAGAAATTATATTATAAGCAAATTAAAAAATAAATGCTGTGCTGGAAGGGAAACAGTCATCGCAAATGTTGAATTTACCTATAGAGACTAGCACCCAATAAGGACGCCGATATCCACGTATAAGGTAAGTAACAGGGAAGTAAAAATCACTAATATATCAAATCAATATCAAAGATCTGAAGCAACTGCAGAGCAGATAATTTTTAACCGTAGTGACAGTAAGTCTTTTCCTATATCCAAAAAGAATTTTTTTGTCCTTATTGGAAAAAGTTGTTCTTTACTACTCAAAACGCACAATACTATATCTATAATTATTGTACCAATATTTGGACAGAATCATTTTTAATGATTGAAAAATAAGATTTTGGGAATTATTTAAAGTCAAATGTAAAAGAACGAAACGTGAATCAAGATTACGATTCTTGGACAAAGGTAATGATCAACTCAGATCCCTAAAATTAATATATCAAACATGTTTTACTTTAGGTCATACTATTATATTTCACTGTGCATTCAACATTATCCTCCCACTATAATAATTAAAAATGAAAAAATTAAATGCAAGATAGTGTGGCATTGCAAGGGATCGTTTACGGTATCGATTTAACATTAAGATGGCTGAAAGCGAGAGATGCCGAATATCTTAACGTATAGCAGGGGAGATCTCTCGGTGTCGGTCGTCCATTAAATTAGTAATTAAATATATGCAAATGTGATTCCTGGATTAGTCCTTTGCGTCGAAAACAATAAAACTGTGCACAACCCCGCACGAACAGCTCGCCATGCCGATTATGTGCTAGTGTATTGCATTAGAAGAATGTTGCGCAATAAACAGAAATGTGCTATAAAACTATTATAGCGGAATAAAACCAGAGATAAAGAGGTTGCTTTAATCAGGTTTAAGCAATCTCTCTAATTTTTTTTTATATAGATTGTATACCAGGCCCGAGACGAGGCCCATTTATTTATTGCATTAAGAATGGTTCTTAATTTTCTTATTAAAATTTTCAAAATAGAAAACTCGCGACTTTTACTCATCGAATTTCTTCAACGGCAGAATATTGAGGGTTTATAACCCGATATATATTGACAGATTAGTGGCTCACTTAAGAACAAGCAACAAGTTTATCTCTAATTAACCTTTTAAAATAAATTCTCAAATCAATTGATATGTGACCGATCCTCCGATTTTACAGATATTTCAACTTTTAAGGCATCTTTACTCAACATCAAAAAAACTAAACAACTGTTTATTACTATATGACAACAATTTTCAGCTTAGAGCGTTTTTGTGGAATCAACGATGGATGGGGAAGAAGTTTTTCTTTGTTGTTTCTTCTTCTCTTTTTTGGTTAAATTAAATTAAATAAATAACATATATTTGGTGTTTGGTGTATTATATATGTAATTATGACAGCATATCTTGAATAATCCTAACCGTCTATGAAATATCATAAAATTTATTATTATTTTTAATATTAATTAAACCTTTCTCATATTATTTGGATTGAGTACTGTCAGATCAAACTTGCGAATTCTTGCCTTTTAAGCAAAAGTTTAATATTATTTATATTACTAGTCACTGATATGCAGTTTTAGTTTCCTAATTTAACTCGTAATATTTTTGATATTTACAGGTAGATTGTTATACAGGGTGGATACCTGAGAAATGGAGATGTGTAAGTCTTAATTGCTATTTATATTATCCACATATGAATTGAATTCATATTTTTGTTTTATTTAAGATTAAATACAAAAATTGGCCCTGTTTAAACTTCATTAGCGTTGGCAAATAAAATTTACTTAAATCCTTGTAGAGTTGTTCTGTTTAAATTTATCCTATATAAATCGGTCACAACCAAATAGGATTTTTAAGATTTTATTTTGTAGAATTTTCACCTTATTATTTACAAAACATTTGCATCCCTCCTGCGCGAAATTTTTGATATTCCCGTCTGTTTTTTAAAACGCATGGAAAAATTTCGAAATTTCAACATTTAAACTTTCGATATGTGCATAAACGCGGATACATTTTTCAATTCGAGCGATTCGACATTAGGCATTCTGTACATTGTCATATTATGATAATGTATTATAGGTTTAAATTACTTTAGCTTCGTTTCTTTTAAAAACATTTTGATCATGTACCTAATAGTAGGATAATATATTTTAATTAAAAAAAATGTTAACATTTATTAGTAAACAAATAATATAGTACCTATAAGATGTGACCAAACAATAACATTCAGAAATATATTAAGTAATGTTTGTTTCAATTATATATTGTGGACATTTTGCAATTTGGTAAAAGAAGTTCTAAGTAGATTTTACCGACGTTCTAGTTTTAATTTTAAAAATAAATGTAATGAAATGAAAATAAACTTCATTGCTACATTTTTATTAATAAAAGTTTACTTATTAAACAGAGTTAGCTGATTTTATTAAAAAAAAGTTAAAACATAAAGCATCTTAATTTACAATATTATCCCCTGATGAGAAGAAAGTACACGATTTTGTTTCCAAAACAACATTATTAGAATATGTTAGACTCTTCACTAATATCCGAGATGCGATGTGAATGTGGTCAGTTTTTAGTTATTTGTGAAAAATTAGTTCCTTGTAAAACAATACAAAATACATTTTTTGCAAAACAATTCAACGCTCATTCTCTATGTGTACATAATCATCGACCATTAGCTCAAATTAAATTTTCCTCCCGTCCGAGGCGCGATTAATCAAATTTATTCCCTCTCCTCTTTTACACGTATAAAAGCGTTTCCAGTAACAGAGTTGGGGTTAAGACGGACCTAAAACGCAACACGGCCGAAGGAAGAGGGTGGATGCAAGTAGTAGTAGGGTTAGACGATGGCCGCTGACATGAATAAGGGCGTCTCCTGATCTGTATTGATCTGGGCTGCAGGATATAAGAAGCATCCCTTACGTTGCCCCTTGAACCGGTGGTCGGTCCCTTCTCTGCGCGCCCCCGTACTCCCCCGCTGCCCTCCACCCATCGGTCTAAAGGAATACCCCCGGGGTTTATGCCTTGTAATTTAGCTCGGTTTTGCTAATACTTGCAAGTTAGTTTTGGTTATTCATTAAATCGGTCGAAGTAATCTATGAAGGGTTTATTGATTAACTAATTTAATTTGCCAACTAGTTTTGAGGTAGTTTACGAAATTATATACATTTACAACTGCGACGGTAAAAAACACGAGAGGGGTCGAGGAATAACAACGTACACAATTCCAGAACAACTCCATGTCGTTAATATAAGTGCTTCGACCAAACTTTGAGCTTGAAAACGGCCTCAAACCAAAGCTCGTATACGTACGAGTATTATATGTTTTCATTGTGTTATAAAGTTATTAAAAATTTACTAATTGAACAAGCAGCAATTTAATGATTGAACATAAAACATCACAACAGTTTACAGAAGAAGGTTTTATATTCGTGAGTCAATTTCGGGTGTCAAACATTTTAAATATTTTTTTGCTTTTTTAAATTTTCTCTTACAATTTTGAAAAAAAAAAGAATATAAAAGTATATAATTTTTTTGTTTTTGTTGGCGTTACATCCATATTGAGAATGACTACTATCAGCTTGTTTTGATCATAACAAAAAAAGTAGTAAGAAAATCAACACACGGGTCATCAACTAAATATACAAAATTCAAATTTAATAATTCAAACCTACGTATTTTGAAACAATATAGGACGATTTTTTACACATTACGATTTTGGAAGGAACTACGTCGAGCATTCGAAGTGTTTTCGGAGAGTGAGCATTGAAGATGCCAAGTGAGATCTTGGCGAAGCGTCTGCAGGATTCCATTCCGAGTTCAACAAACGAACGGATGACATCCCGCAATATATTGACAACACATTTTTTCATCCGTGGATCAATACGTGAAACACACGACCTAGTTCCTTTCAAAATCGTAATGCGTAAAAAATTGTACTATATTGTTTCAAAATATGTAGATTCGAATTATTAAATTTGAATTTTGTATATTTAGTTGATGACCCATGTGTTGGTTTTCTTACTACTTTTGTTTATATATATATATTCTTTTTTTCTTGATGATACACAACTCGACAGTTGTCTTCAAACTTATTGGCAATATTCTAATAAATAAAGTTATCCCGGTAGTTCACAAGAAAATAAAAGAATATCAAAACAAATATTATAGAGTTAAAAAAGACCTGTCACCTACTTCTAATTTTAGCAAGGAATTTCATCTCTATATTTTAATTATCTACGGTCGTTTTTCTAAAAGATCTTAAATACAACCCTGTGCATTCCTTAGCACCATATTATTTTTACGTTAAATTATTTTGATAATATATTACAAATTAATCTTTAGGATAATATGATTAGTAAGTAGATTATTTTCTTGTGCTTCCTTGGTTTACAAGGAGATTTCAAATAGCGCCGCCATTTTAAATGAAAATGTCAATAGGAATAGGAATTTGCAATCGTTTGTGGTCAAAACGGAAGTGATTTTTCTTCGTTCCTCTTATAATTTGTCTATAGCGCCCTAAATGGAAAATTTTATATAGATATCGGTGACCCAATTTTAGTCGCATGTAAAGCTTTTACTCCCCATTTATTTTTAACTAAGAGGTTACCGTTCCCTTTATAAACCGTCAATAAGTTTTAAAACGTAAAGCAATATCTTCTCGCTAACGCAACTTACAAAATATAACAGTTTTAGTCGCATATTTTTGAAGAAATATGTCTTCCTGATTACTGAAAATGCACTGGAAAGGCATTTACGTCGATTCGTAATAACATAGCAATGGCCGCCATGTTCGCCAGGTTCGTTAATTAATTAATACCTTAGAATCCTTAATAAAACTAACTTAGGTGTTATATAACACTATTTAAAAAACATGAAGCAACCAACATCAAAGTTTTTATGGATAAAGTAACGGAAATGTTCTGGATCCAATATTACAAAATTTATCGAGTTTTGGTATTTATTGGACTTCACCAATGATTTTCTCATAGCACTATAAATACAGTTAGAAAAGCTAAGATTTCTTATAAGCCTCTTAAATATCAGTTAACTTATAATAATACCAAAAGCAGCGAAAAATATTATATTATCAAAGTATCTTTTAATTTAAGAAGGCACCTCGACCAAGAATTTCCTACTATGTGGATAATTGGCCAATTTTTGAGTCCGTAAAGATAATTTTCGTTCTCTCTGAACTCTGGTCATAATATCTTAAGCGCCTTGGAAAATAACTGCGAAATGGAAATGGCACTCTAATCCATCGCACATCGATCATCACACAAATTCTAAACCTGTCCCTAGCGGTTCAACTTAAACTATATAACTTGAGACCGTCGGTCGTCGGTCAGACGAGCGGACAGAGTATTGATTAATATGCGAGGCAGAACAGTGAGAAATTAATTAAAGGAGTTTGCAGCCTTCATTAATAACTAGAAAGGAGTTACTCTTGTTCAACACCGAACATTGCCACAGTCCGGCTTACATCCGTCCCATGTACCAATCCCGACCACGTCCAAGTTGGAAAGTTCCACAGTTTGTGATAACCGAAACCGATTGCTCTACGCGCTTGACATATTAGTGCTGTATGCAGCGATCGGAAATTTGCCTTTATGAACATAAATGTGACTCTCAAAATTGAGATCTGGGAAACTGTAAGACATACAGGATAGCTCCCAAGCCAAAGCGGTTAGTTCTAAAGTATCTTCGGTAATTTTTCATAGAAACTTCTTTAGGCCGTGGATCCAATATTACAAAATTTATCGAAAGGCGGTTAGTTCTAAAGTTTTTTCGATAATTTTTCATAGAAACTTCTTTAGGCCGTGGAATCTTTAGGTACACTCTTCCTTTCTGTTCTCTATTTGTTCGGTTATTAATAAACTTCCTGTACAGCAGGTGTTTAAAGTATACTGTGCAGCTGCGGCTGCATCAGCACTTTCTGAATTTTTTGCGACAAAAGAAACTTTTGGAAAGAAAAAAGATGTTTTGGATATTGCTATCCCAAAAACTGATAGCAAAAATGCCGCAATACTATAAAGTTTGCGAACAACTTGATACTCTGAATTCATTTCATATGTAAGTAAACAAATCGAAGACATGTTTCATAAGCGGGTGTACTTATTTTCTTGTTTTATGTATTTGTGCTTAGTATTATCTATTGTAGATTTTCAAACGCTCGGCATCGGTTGTAGTTTGCATTATCTCCAAAAATGTGTCAAATTTTTTAAATTTGAATATTTATAATGTAATTATGAATAATTAAATATTGTTATATTTCAATCTCAAACGCCAATTATTTATTGCCTTCCCGGAATTATTTTCTCCCACCATAGGTAGTTACTAAGCAACCCTTCGGTTTTAGGCAACACTTCTCGCTCCACTCGTGCCTTCTCTACATGCCTATATTGGCGCCACAACAAAAAGAATTTTATGCGGTCTCCTTAAGTTAGACGTTTGTGGTGTTTTCGATCTATCCTATGTAAATGATAAACTTGGATACCGTGTGAATAACTCAGTTGTAAAAATGTTTGTAGGCCAGACTTTTAACGGGAAACGTGTCTAAAGGAGATATGAAGTTATAAGAATTATAAGGTTTTCATCTTATCTTACTCAATTAATACGTTGAGGTTAGGTTAAGTCATTCAAATAAAAGCCATATCGATATAGTTGAGTGACGTAGTTGGATACAGAGGCAGCAAGCAATTTGTATCACGCTCAATATATTAACAGGAAACAAGTGGTCAATTTGAGAAAAAAAGAGAGTATACATTAAATAGGGGATATACAAGATACAATGGTTTTAGGAATTGTTCAAAATATTCCTACAACGTCAATCTGAAAGGTAAAGACAATAGAACTGACAAGAATTGACGTCATGCGACCTACATTTTGATTTCCGCATGAATTTTGCCAGTGAGTACGCGATTTTACTGCCAAGACAACAGTCAAACTGCAGTTTTTCGGAAAACCCATCGTGGTAGCAGATATCTTATGTACGGTTTTAACCAATATGGTTTTTATGAAAGGTGAAGGCCTAGACACCAACATCACATTTCTTCTACGACTGTATGATAGTTGATCTTTAAATGTGTTCAACACAGCGATGGAAAAGGTGTCAAGACACTGGAAATGTATTTAAACAAGAATGCCAAAGACGAGCTCTGTTCTACTTTTTTGACATAAATTTGACCGAGATCGGTTTGTTTAAAAGAAATATGTATATTATTTACATTTTTTTATCTCAAATTTCTAAATTATTAAAAACTACAAAATTCAAATAAGGGGTCAATGAGGATTTAAATTTAAAATTGACCACGGTTTAAGAAAAGCAAAAAGTTGAAATGAGAATATCGTTGAGGATATTTTCTTAATTATTAAATAAAATGGAGATTCACGAATACAGTTTTAGAGTATGATTGCCTTTTTTATTATTTTTATTTATATCTGTACCTATCTTGCACCCTTTCCGACGTTCCGATGTTGAGGGTAGAATTGGTATTGAAATGAGGTAGCACACCCAGTAAGAACTGGTATACGAGAATTTATCCTTAGCTGCTGTAGCTAATCATTAATTGTAAAATTTGTTGCTGTTTTTACTTCCAATATAGCCTTAATGAATTATTTGTTATATTATTAATTATTATTAAATTAATCATATAAATTTATATTATTCAGGGTAATGTTCGAAATCATCTTCTTTCATGTCTTCTTTTAGGAATCCACCTTATGTTACAAAGTGTACAATTAATATCAATCGACCAGCTTTCCATGAAAGCTTTACGAACTCTATAGAATTTTTTTTATTTGGCTCATTAATCCATGTCTCGTCAAAATAAAAAAATATTCCAGGCTTTTACTTTTTTAAAACATTTTCTTCGCAAAAAACAGTTTTGGTTAGTTTGGACTTTGTTCACTGATAATTATTCTAGTTTCTTTGGGTTGAAATATATCTTGTTTGCTATTCCTGTTTCATATATCCCAGATATTGGAAGTTGAATTTGAAACAATTATATATTAAATTTTTCTACTCCCTATACTATGAAATATCCAATTACGCATTGATCAGGCATGCGCAAGGTGGCAATTGAAAACTTCAACTACATCAAACACAGTAGCGAGGCAATTCGAGCTTTCCCATACTTTAGTAATGAGTTGGGAGAGAAAGAATGTTTTCGGTAGAAATTTAAAACACAAACGCAGATATTTGTTGTAGGACGACCCTTAAATTTGTTTGTACTGAACGGAGCCCGCAGTTTTATTACTCATTACGCATCATTTAGAAATGGTCTTTAATTTACAATTCTCTTTTGTTAGCATACTTACTTCAATAAAACAGGAACTAACTGAACAAGAATATACATAAACAATAATATGATCACGCTTTCTTGGGTAAGTGTTATTCATCTCATTAATCTGAAGACTGATTTCATAATTTTACATATTTGGCTTTATCTATCTGCAATCGACCGCTGTTTCCTGCAGCATTCTCATAGATGCCATTACCGGTAAGTTAGTAACCTAGATTAGAGGCCCTGTCGTTATCACCGGGTCCATTCAAGCCAACTATAAACTTTATTGACTTAGATTAGCCATAGTTTACACACATAACCCTATACTCTTATCGGGACTCATTTTGTCTGGCAATTGCCAGCACCCCTGCGATGCTCCGGCCATCTAAGCGCCCGACGTCTTTGTCGGCCCCCATGTTGTGTGAATTTCGTCGATATTAAACGTGGGAAGGGAGTGTATGGCATCGCGTTGGAAACGTTATGTAAATTCGACAAATTTGGGGATTGCTTAGAAAAATGAGAATTACTTATATTTATTAGATATTCGCTATAAATTACAATGATTACAAAAAGGGTAAAGATCTTAAATCCAGTATTAAACTCAAAATTAGTATACTACAGTTTACTAAGGTGAGAAGTCTGAATTCAATATTCGTTAACCAATATACAGGGCGTTCTCATACCATGATTATTTTTGTTTACAATTTTTTATCAGATAAAGCTAAGATGATTTTAATATCATACTAAGTAAAAAAACAGACTCTTGGTTAATATTGATGTCCCACACAATTTCGGAAATATGGTTCTTTGAACATCCCACTGATTGTATTATATAGACTAAGAATATATATTTTGGAATGTGTGCCATGAATTTTTTGATGGCGATTGATGTTATTGTAATTCATGTCTTCAATGGGCATCTTTAGTTTCACCTTAAACGCCCTGTGTATTGTTAACGACTGGCGAAAATACTAGTGAAATTGAATAGAATTATCTGTAATTACCTGCAACTGGAGAGAGAGCACACGATTTCAAAAATCTGGAGTGCTCAAAATTCTTGTCAACATTGTCAACTTTAGATTGTATTAATTAAATCTAACGAAAACTAAATTTTAAACAAAATATGACACATGACATTGTTAAATCAATCAAATTTTATTTATGTTTTCCGGTATACATATTCCGTACAAATCTGAGGGTTATGCATAGAGAATAAAATTTCATCCAATAGTTTTACTAAATATTTCTCATTTATGTCGCCGTCCGTGTCTTTGAAAAATTATTTTGGTTAGTTGGAAAATAGTATTCTTCTCATGCAAAAAATTTATACATCCGCTTTTCTTTTACGTAACTACCTCAGGCAAGCGGGCCTTCTTTAAAAATATTGGTCGTTTTTTCAGGCAAAAAATTCATACATCCGTTTTTTTTTACTTACATAATGAGTTGAAGAAAGAGGACCTTTCATTATAAAGTTAAATGCAACATTGTTTTTTCGTTAAATTTTATAAACTTTCACATATGACTCGAACTTCATCTTTTGCCGTAATATATCAATTTAAACAAATGTTCATGTTTGAAAACAATTAAGAAAATAACTTTTTTAGCCCACCGTAACTTAAAAGATTCTTATAGAACACGTTTTCTCATTAAAAAAAAAAACTGGTGTACAAATACCAGCTTATTTGGTTCATCATTTAGGACAATTCACCCTTGAACTTAATTTTGTAGAATTATCTCTGAAATAACTAAAATACTTGTTTAGATTTAGAGTTAGAACTAGAGTTTCGGTCGATTAGAATGGTTTTGCTTCACTTGATTTCAAGGTTAAAGAAACTTTCAACGGCAGAAATTTACAAAGGGGTGTAAAAGGAATGTATTTGATTTTTATAGACTTTATGACTCGAAATTTACGTGTAAGTTTTAACGTATGTCAGGTAACCGCCAGAGAAATGTGGATCATACCCACGAAACCCCAAAATGAATTAATGCGAATTAATATATATCGATATATCGATAAAAATCAAAACTAGTCAATATTGTGTTTTAGTTTAAAGGAAAAAATACTAGGTGTGTAAACTGTCCACATTATAATTAAGCTATACAATTAAACAATCAATTAGTGGATTTCTTTGAAAACGATTTTTTTAAAACAAATTTGATAACTACATTTATACATTTTACTAAATATTTTAAAGCATAAATAGCATACCTTGCCGCCTGACATTTTACCAAACTTTCTATCCCACTTCATTATTTCTGTGCGTTACTAAAAAACGCCGGAGCGATACACAAAGATTTTATTTCATATTTTCCGACAAATACTTTCACATCCAAACAAGGTATATGGTTCGCGCCCGACATACGCGTCAATACTGGCTAATAATTCCGTTAGTCGGTACTTTGCCCCTAAATACTAAAGATCTGTTTACAAAATTAGAAATTCAAATATTCCTTTTATGATTCTAATTCTTTTACACTGGTCTTGAACCAAAGCGCGAAGGTCAAAGATGAAACTATATGCGACAGGTTTGGTCAGTTCGGTCCATCCGAGATGCTGGGGTTATCGTGGGAATTCTTTCGATGTGTTCATTCCGCTAATAAGAAAGGGTTGACCATATAAGAGAGTTTGGTACAGACTCAATGTCCTTTATGCGACTAATACAATGAAAGTAATATCGCTTCCACAAATAATAATTTATGGATGCTGGAAAATAATAATTATTTATTTTGATTAAGAAGTCCTTAAAGAACAAAATATTTGAAACTAATAACTTCGTACTACCGTCACTAGTTTTAAGGGCAACAGTTTTTGTCATTCACACATAGCGAGTTGTCAAACGTCAAACCGTTTTTTTCATTTGCAGCTGGAATGACGTTATTTTTAATCTGAATGTAAATATGTATTTCGTTCAATGTTTTCTCGGATAACTTATTTTTTGACAATAATAATTCGAGATTTTTGAGGATTAACTTTCAGGTTTTGATTTGTTGCAAATAAATTTAAATTGTTCCATTAAGTTTTTTTTTTGAAGTTCTTTCATAGACTGGATATTGATTGGTAAGTGAATTTTAGATTCGTTAACACATTGTTTGATTTTAAAGTATGTCAATGACTCACATCAGACACATATAAAGAAAACAGAATTTGTGAAATTACCGATATCAAAAACTCCGTTTTTGCACTTTTAGTAACCTTAACTCGACTGTATCTACCTATTAAAACATCTTTCATAAGAAAAAAATTATTTGGGAATCCAAAATATTTCAATTTTGCAAATAATAAATTGTGACTCAAACTGCCACAAGTGTCAAACTCAAATGCCTTGGCAGTTTAAAAAGTGCTCATATTATTAATAATGCTAAAAAACAAGCGGGCAAATTAATAACATTTTTCTACTCCCGTCTGTAAAATACCTAATTACCCACCGATCTAGCGTGCGGGAAGCGTCACTTTACCATGTCAGTTTTCTTTCCCACGAATTCGAGCCACTTCGGACATTTCCGGGATTTTACCGCACGGATTTGGGAGCAACCGGATGTTTTCGGAGATATTTCCCACGCTTTGAATTTCGACATTTGTCAATTCTGACGGTCATGTCAGTGAATGTATTCGTGTTGTTTTACGAAAATGTACCCAAAAGCAAACGGTCGTAGAAAAAGTATGTAACACGTTCGGTAAACTTTTTAACTCACTCGTTTATTAAACACTCGCTCCGCACTTGTTGCATAATATACTATTTCTATTCACAAAAAAGCTTAGAAACAAAACTTTACAAAACTAACAAATATACAAACCTAAAATAATAAGTACAAATACTTAGGCTTAAATAAAGAAATACGTATCTGAGCTTTTAATTGACATAATTAAGAACTTTTGTTAATAAAGGTCCTTGCATTTTATTTTATACAAAATTATCATAATTTTAAAAACAAATACGAAAACTCAACTTAAAAGCTAAATAACAAAAAAAAAAAAAACTCTACAACGTAAGAGACGTGACATCGCATGAATGAATGAGGAGGCAGAGAACTGAAAGCAATCTGCAGTGCAACGCAATATGAAAAATTATAGTTATGTAAATATATTAAATTGCCCAATTTTAATGGTCATTACTCAAAATCATAGGCATGGTGAATATTGCCCTAAGTAATCAAACTGCCCCTAATATATATAAAGTTAAACAATTATGGCTTATTTGATACTTATAATGATTTTATTTCAACCAGAGTGAGCTGACCAAAAATAACCAAGTCCGCGTTTACACTAATTTATAGCTGACAAGTTTTTTGAAAGGGTCCAAAGAACAGTTTACTCCTTTAAGCGAGAAATTTGCTATATGTCTTCAAAATCAATAGATGGAAACTACTTCGGGCTATTCAAGGAAGTCAAGTGCCATGGCTAACATCTACTTCAAAAGATCTAGGAGTAGGTTAGTTTATTGCAAAACAAATTAACAAACGTCAAGTTTACCGTTTTTTTTATGTTTTACGCACGCTTGTAGAATACAACTTCAGTCACCTACAATTGCTTGCAGAAAAGTATCGCTGTCCGCACCATGGAATATATTATATGCCATAATACATGTCTTATTAGAAAACCTATAAGCGGTAAGCATAAACACTGGTAGTATAAAGTGTCTGCCAGGTGAAAATGGCGAATCTTGGCAATGGTGTCACGCAAAATAGTCGAAGAGAGAAATTAAAATTTAATACGATAACAGGGACATTGACATCAGTTTGATCCTAACAAAACCATTACGACGACTACAATATTTTGGAATTCAGTACTGACTATGAGTGTCAGAGTAGGGAGCACGGACAAGTTTTTAACTGAAAACTAAATTAAAGAAATTAGCAACGGATGCAGTTAAATTGCAAATAGGTCCAATATTCAGATGTTTTCAGTTTGTCGAATATCGTATAAGCAGAAGGATAAGGGTGAATATAACAATCGATCGGTCGCAAGTGAAGCGAGCGCTGCTGCACTCTGGTGAATAGAAACCGAATAATTTCGACTGAGACCGAGGGGTAACTCAATTGCGGAATATTAGATGTAGTTTCCTACGAGTGTTCCAGCTGGTGGTTGTTCGCAACAGCTTAGAGGGGTTGATTTCTTTGCTAAGGAATGATTTTTTTTAAAAACCTGTAACTAATGTGTTCTATGGTTTGTCCTTTTTTTGGCATTTTTTGACTAAATATTAGATTGACAAATATTAGATATAAAGTGTCCGAACTGCAGTCATTCTATTCTTATGTTTATGTTATGTGGCTTTGAAATATCTAAAACACTTCCTAAGAAGCGTACATCTTACAAGAAGATGAATATATACAATCATGACCATCCCACACTCAATTTTCGTAAAGGACGAAAACTAAGTACACACATATAAAGCTCGAGGATGAATTAAAATGAAACGTGGCCTGAGATGAAAATTCGAATAGGTACGTACAGTTAAAAAAATATATGTATTGTATTTTTTGCTTTTTTGTATTTTCTATATCGCCTTTAAAGTTTGTTTTTTATTATAACGTCACGGAAACATTTATTTTTTCTTTTGCGCAACAGGAAAATATTAGGGACTTCATAATCACGCCACATCGTTTATGCTCGGGTCCTTCTACATGTTTTGCAAAATCTCGTGTTGGCTTTTGTTCCTTTGTATTTTGGAAAAATAAATTTGTGAATAAGTCCATTTTCATTTAACGCACAAATCAATTATATAATATACGCACAAGTAAATTATATAATATTAAAGTGCAAAAAAAATTGTTGGGTGTAACTTTGTACAGTATACCCTTACCTAGAAATATAAACATATAATAAAAAAAATATAAAATTTAAAAATATATTTGTTATCGGAATGTAAATGTATAGAAACAAATTGTCAATTGTCCAAATGTAACATTTGGATGTCAACAAATTATTACGTCGAGGAAAAATCCACTTATAGAAGGAGGAAATGCGGCTATAAGAAAGAGTAAATTTTTTATCCCTATCAATTAGTGCAATAGCATATTATTAGGTTGTAAAAGATGTATCGCTTCCTACAGTTTAAAAAATCAACAAATAATGTATAATACTGATGTTAGAAATCGTGCCGCATGTATAAGGCTCTAAACTCGACCAAATTGCAAATAAAACGCCCATATATTAATACCTGCAGCGACGAGACAATATAAAACACTGCAGCTATCTTAAAAAAATGTCTAAGAAAATGTCACAAACGGGCTAGGTCTCGACAAACTATACTCTATCGTAGGTTATGTTCCTTTTAATATTATATCTAATAGGTTTACTGTTTTGCGTTCCTTATATCTTTTTGAAGAAAAAAAATATTTTCTCAGATTACGTCAAAGTGAAAATATGGCGATTTGGAGTGTATTAGAAATGTATGTATGTCACAGACTGATAGTGATTTATTATATTTGGCAATTACAATTCGGGGACCGAAATCCAAGTGAGTGTGATGACCTTTTTCAATATCTCTGTTTTACACATGTCGTATATACCGTCCCCTAAATTTTTATGCAATTTTGAGTAAGTTATGTTAAAAATAGCAATTCACAAGCATACAACCTATTTGAAACTTAATAAATTTTACTTACTAACCTTTAAATTTTTCCTTATAATTGTTGTTAATCTTTATTTCGTGGTTCATAATTGCACTAAACTTTCGCGATATCTGGTGTACCATCTCTCCTAGATAGACGACCCAAAGCAAGAAGAAATGGCGATATTTCAAGTGCGGTGTTGATGATAGGCAAGAAGAAGAAGACAGACAGCCTGGGGTGTCGTGAAAAATATAATGTTATTACGATGAGTAGACCAAATACTATATACTGCTTAAAAATATGCGGCAAAATAATGTCATAAAAACGGATTAGGCAATAACACACATCCTTGAGCCAACTAACCTTTAGTCTGTGGAAGAATTTGTCCTGGCGGTCACTTTACAAAAAAATATTTTTGAAGCTAATTGACTTTTAGAGAATTTTAATATTATTATTATGATATATTATTGACTAAAGTTATCTCACCTTAAATAAATATTAATTACTATTTAATTTTAATATTCTTTAAAATGTATAATTTATAATAAGAAAAAAAACAAACAGAAAATTTTGTGGCAGTTTAAAAAGTAGCTTTTGTGTCACAATTAAAAAAAGATCGTACCTATAGTATCAACTGAAAACAAACGGTTGGAAATGTCAATATTCTTTTTAGAAGTGTCAGAAAAATTTTCTCTTGAAGTAATATGTATCTAATTATAGGTAATGTGATTACTTAGATTAGATATTAAATAATAAATAATCGAGAAGAGAAAATATAAGACTGTATTATACTTATTTACCCATATAATATTAACAATAATAATAAATTATATTAGTGTAAAAAAAAATACTAACACTGTTTCCAGTTAGTGTGAATTTAACTATAATTATATCTATTTCAACAGAAAAGTAGCACTAACTCTGGAACCTCTGTACAAGAGAAAAAGAAACTTTAAGAGCATAAATCAGCAAATAGCAGATTCTTCTCTCACTTAATTTACTTTTATAATGGGCTAATATCTCAAACGTTTGTTTTTCTCTTAAAACCAGGCAAATTAGAGTTTAGTGACCTAAACTAAGATCATAGAGTAACAATTTTATAAGTCAGATTTTACTTTAATTTTGTTTGTTACTGTTCTAAAAAATGGTAGCAATATAGCTAAGACGGACGGATCATTTTTGATTACGTCACTACAGGAGACGTAACTGTTCAACTGCTGTGACTGGAGTATGTGATCGTAGGGAATGCTTGTCGTGCAAGAAAATTTGCACCGATTTAAAATTAACATTTGACTATCATAAATGAATTTTTCCGTGAAAAAACTAATTATGTTCAACAGTTCGCCTCACAAAAAGTTAGTTAAACTAATAGGATATTTTTTTACTAAAAATAACTTTTTCTGTATTTAAGGAATGGAATTATGGTATAAAATATATTGTAAAAATAATACATATTAAAATTGCTTTCATTTTTTTGGAATGTTTAACGTAACAAAAATGCCACTTTGCCGTTTTTCTACCAACTTTTATAAATTATTATTACGTAGTAATTGGGATACAGGTACATTACTTGAGATCTCAGGCTGTATGTCAAATGAAGAATTGAACATTCACAGAAACTTTTATTTTAATTTTAAAAAAATCAGTTTCAATTTTTTCAACTTTTTATATCATATTATATATGAACGCACACGTTTCGTCACATGTTTTTAATGTGTTCCCGAAATACTTTCCAATGTTGTAAAATCCCTTGCATACTAATCGTGTAAGATACTAATATATATACTATATATAATGTATATAATTAATAAAATTCTAACGTTAATCTTTGCATCATTAACCTCGATTGTTGTTAAAATTTCCGTTTTATTTCTTTTTGTAATTTCTATATTTAGTAAGTTATCAAATACGATTAAGTGTGAGTAGTCGCAAGACTAGACTTCGCCTGTTGTAACTTACAATAGTTACTTCAAATAAATAAATAAATAATGAAATATTTCTGATATAATAAAGCTGAAAAATGAAAGTTAAAAATGACAAAATTATTTTAAAAAATAAATTGCGTCTATTCGTCTATAAAGGCGTAGCTGAACCCGATGTCCAGAAGAGCCAGGACGCAAACCAAATCTATTTCAAAACCAAACTCGTACGTTCCAACGGACAACGTATTTATTTCCGCCCTCAACCGCCGCAGATCCGGCCAAGATTTATTCTCCTTCATTAAACACCGTGATATATCTCGGCTTTACCACTTTTTGCTTGTCAGACTTTCGGCAGAACAAATTTGTACAAAGTCCAACGCAAAAACCGCGATAAATCTTCTTCATCAAAACGAATGTTACCGGCGGCGCGTAAATCGCCCCTTAAAAAGTTAGATAATCCACGTACGCATGAAGGCGCCTTTAGAAGCGACGATTGTCGGCACGTACGCGGATCCCAAATAAGACCCAAAATGGCATAAAAGGCAAGTTAATTATACAACAGATACGCGGCGCTCGTACGAAAACTTCCCCTAAAGTTGGCAGAGATAAAGCCCGGTTTTGTTTGTAGGGAGGGCGACAGGCTCCCTCTCCCCTTCGGGGACGAAGTTTTTAGACCCGGGCCCGCACAACTTTTGCGGCTTAGGCCCACCGGTTAAGCTCCTCCCACTGTTTTTAACGACTAGCACACCACTCTCTCGACGGCCATTTTCACTTTGCATAAGTTATTCTTTGAACCACACCCGCCGCCGCTCGCCGCCGCCGCCGCCGCCGCATCCCGTTCTACCGCCAACTTTCCGACCCCGAAACGCCGTCCGGTAAATAAAATAAATGTTGTAAAGTTTCTGCGAATTAACGCATAAATAAATTAAATTAATAATTATGATAAAAGAAGGAGTGCGGCGACGAGGCGGCTAAACTTTTGTTTTCCACTCGTGCACGGCGGGAAAACTTTTATGAATTGCTGTTTTCCTAGCACGGGGCCCGCTTTGTTTCGGATCGTAAATATGATTTAGCAGACTTGAATTTATTTAAACAGCTGCGCGGGGCCCCCGTCTTCGTTTCATTGTTTGGTATCACGCGCGCCATGTCGTTTTTATTAAAACTGAATTTCGCCGGACCGTGCGAAGCTTAAAATTGTTGATGCCGAAACGTCTGTTTCGACATCGGGCGCTGAAATTTACATTTCGACGTGGCAGAATCTCCGAAAACCAGTAAAATATTATATTTCGCGGTAAAGTGAGCGAGAGGTAAATCACTGAACCACTCTACCCACCGAAATTCCCTTTGTGAATGACCCCTAATTTTTCAAACTTCTCCGAAATTAATCGAAATAATCGAAAACTTTTTTCAGTTTGCCAAAAGATACCCAAACCGTTCTTCAAAATTTCCGGTTCAATTCCAGCGTAACAAGCAATATTTCGTATTAGTAACTATATGTCAATGTATATGTAAATATATGTATGAAAGTAAAAAAATATTTAACCAAAACGTATTTTTTTTTTAATTTTATTAACGAGTTGCGTACTGTACCTGTTCTACCACCATTATTTTTTGAATAGAAAACAAAAAACAAATCAACAAATTAAGATAATCAGCAGACATAGAAATTGTAAACAAAAGCACAAAACGGATGTTTATTTTTATATTTTTTATTCACATATCTCACTTATTAGATGAAATTAAGAATTTAATGTCAAACGTAACAAATTACAAAAAATAAATGGTAGGACCTTTCTAGTACAATAGGCTTTTTATTTTTATTTATTAAAATTTTAACTTAGTATAGCCAATTCAAGAAGAAATGACCAACAGTCAACATTTCCAAAAGTTTTGTTTGTACTATCTGTTTTATGTAGAATATCTTTTTCTTAACGTGCCTTATCCAATTAGTGGACGTTGGCGACAATTCTAGCATACTCCTCTCGATCTTCTCTAAAGAGTGCGTGCGTGAGTGTTTTTTAAGTTTAAGTTTTAAGAACTGGTACTTGGAATTTCGAAATATATGACCCAGATAGGCAGTTCTTTTTATTATTGGCAACAGTTGTCTTTCTCTTGTCATTCGATTTAATACTTAAACATTTGTTGTGTGATCTGTCGATGGAATTTTGAGTAATCTTCTAAATATCCACATTTCAGAGTTCTCCAATTGATTCATCACATTGGCCTTTATGGTCCAGGTGTCTACACCATATAGCAGTAGGGAGCAAATGTAACATTTTACAAAGCGATATCGAAGCGTTAAGTCCACTGTTGCTTAGCAAGGTTCTCATATTAATGAATGCTGTTGCTAGATCTTCAGTTATCCAAATATCTGGACTTGGTGACCTTTTGGATGTCCTTGTTTTCTACTCTTATATTTAATTGCATGTTTCGTGTTCTGCTAACGACCGTTACCTTCGTCTTGTCTATATTGATCTTCAGCCCCAGTCGTTCTCCTTCAGTATTTTTATTACTGTATCATCAGCATAGCGAAGATTATTAACAGTCTGTCCGTTGATTTTGATTTCATCTTCAATGTCTCTTAAGACTCTATCGAAAATCGAAATCGAAATCGAAAAAAATGTATAATATTTCGTAATTAATTTCTCCCAACATTTAACCTAACTTTTTGTGCAATCCTGAGTAGGCGATTTACAGGAATAAAAAACATATAAAGCTTATATTAAATTTTTGCCTATTGGCTCACAATCGACAGTAATTGTTGCTAATCTTTATTTTATGATTCTCCGAAAACGTTTCATAATAGCACTGAACTTTCACATTTTTAAAAAAGACAACTCAAAGCAAGGAAGAAGAGAAAAGAATAGAGAATATCATTGAAGAGGAAGACTTTAAGGTTGCAGGAGTCAGACAGTTATGAAGCTATAAAGATATTCATTTCGACAGAAACGTTATTTATTACTGAAAGTTATACGAGTTCTAAATAGATATATTTATCCCTTTGGGTTTTATTTTATGCTATTTAAAAGAAAGATGGGCGAAACCTAAAGCACCTACTGCCATATTTCTTATGAACAACGTTTATTACATAATTTTCATATATTTACATTGTACTCCTAATTGAATTCTCGAAATTCCCCTGCACACTAAAATACTTCGCGGTGTAAGGAGTAAATTCTCTCTATTTCAAAACTATTAAAGCTACACGTCGAGGATTCCCATAAACGAACTAATCAAAATGATTAAAATCGGATGGCTTTGTACGGACCAGTTTGAATTTAGGAGAGTATGATCCAAAATCCATATGCTTTGTATCGGTTGAGTGGTGAGTTGAACTCACTCAGGTTAAAAAAAAATATAGATGTGATACTCAGTGTCCTCAATTGAAGGGTCCAGAGTTGGAAATATTGCCTATTAAAGTTGTAGATTGTAATTTTCGGGATACTAGAATGTGTTTTTTTGTATTTTTATCTAATTGGATAGTAAATAAGTTACAGTGCGTCAGATTTATGATAATGTAAAATTTGATAATCTGAAAAATAAATTGGTGATATTTTCATTCTTGACCGCTTAAATCGCTTCCAATTTTTTTTGTTATTTATTTCTCTTTCTCTTCAAATAGGGGGTGAAAATAGTATATCTCGTTTATTATTTGTTTTATAGAAAAATGTTAAATACAAAAGTTATTAAGTTAAGTCAATCACCAATGTAGGGTTGTTATCGTCTATACTGAGTGTTTTCGGATTGTGTTTAATACTCTATACTTTTGACGTCGTTTCCGACAGCTGCAATTTTATTATGCAAACAAATTTATAAAGTGGTGCAGTCACTTATCCTATCCTTTTCGTGAAGTATATTAATTTTAATTAATTAATAATTTTTCAATTTTATTAAACATTCCCTATTCCTAGTCCTTTTGAGGTATACACATTTTTACGAACAAAATTATTCTTGAACGTGAAAAGTCTACAGAAACGAATTAAGTATAATTCTTTCAGATATTAGCATTTGTTACATGCTAATACAAAATGTACTGCGGAAATAATTAAACAGCATTTCACGCTAGGGATAATATTAAAAATGCAATATTAATATTGCTAATAGTTCCAGAAAAAATACTTGAAAGCTAAGAAAAAAACTGCAAAACAAAAAAGAACTGTTTTAAAAGGAAAAAAGGAAACTTTTTTTCACAAATTTTAAAAAAATGTTATTTATTTTAAATTTTCTTTATATATATATATATATATATATATATATATATATATATATATATATATATATATATATATATATATATATATATATATATATATATATATATATATATATGGCTGGTACAAAGTGTACTAAGGCGGACTTATTCGGTTGGTCTTAAGCCTTGAGTATTTGAGTAATAATAATGAAGAAATGAGAAACAAAGCGTAGCCGTGCAATAAATATCCACTATAGTTGAGCTCAAATTCGGTCATACGCGTAGGAAAACTTGGGTGTAAAAATGTGGCAATACAAAAATATACCGAGTACTTTCATGGAAGACCTGTCAACGAGTATTAAGGTTTCTTTAGGGAAAGTGAAGATACTAATAATTGTCCATACGTCAGATTACCACGAGGACTTGAATTCTGTTTCGATTATTTTGATTTATTTGATTCAGTAGTAAGTTATTGGCAATGGAAGCTATCATTCAAGACGGATAGAAAAGAATCCAACTTTATCTTGGGGAAAACAAGACCGGCTATTCACCAAAAATATTGAATTTGAAGATAATTTGATAAACAAGGAACTAATACAAATTTACATATAGTTTTATGAAATCTAACTGATTAACTAAACTAAAGAAATGCTTTAGAACTTCTATGAGGGCATCTAAAAGAATTTGTAGCAAGACACAACACCACATTTAAAATGAAATGCCTTAAACTACTGTTTAATAAAGCCATCGAAGAAGTGATGCGCGATGAAATCAATGCAAAACAATGAAAGTGGGTTCGGTCACTTTGTACTCCATTTGCATAACAAATGTGGTTTTATTACCCTAAACTTTTCTGAAAAAGACTACGAAAGCGCTGATAGGTCAACAAACATAAAATGTAGGCTTTAGTTTAATAAGCCAAATTTTTGAGGAATATGTTCAGAATTTCTTCAAAAATTAAGGCAAATTTCTGAAAAATAAATCAAAATTTCTTGAAAACAAATTTTAATTTCTGACAAAAGTCTCTCGTACGGGACATTGCGAATCGAAACATCAGATATGCAGATATAAAGAATGGGCAACTCTGGAGGTACGAGACATCAAAATATTATGAAATTACATTTAACAATTACAAAATTTGTTTGAGGTTTTTTATTACTTTTACCAAAATTGTTGATAAATATGAAAAATTGAAAATTCTTTCAGATTTTAGACGTTTCAATCAGAACTCGACAGATAAAAAAATATGAGTCGATTTACCTAATAATATGGTGTTTTCCAGAAATTGCAACTTATTTTCCAGAAATTCTAACTTATGTTACAAATTCTAAGATTCCTCAAAAATTTGCCTAATTAAATTTAATCGTATAATAATAATAAATATACTTCGCTTTTAGCGAAACGTGTATTAATCAAAGTAGGAACACAAAGTTCTTATTTATGCGAACAAGCCTTTATAGAGCGACACAGAAATGGCTGATTGAAACAAACCTTTAAAAAGTCGGCTTAAAACGAAGTGCGAGGTTCAAACCACACACGTGCAAGAAGGGTTTTTGCAATTGCTAATCTCGTGCAGATCCGATATCTCTTTAAACTGACCCATATCGTCAACATGCATTCCGAATCTATAAACCCGTTTGCCGGACATCGCGCGCAAAAAAATCATCTGCTCCCAAGCAAAAGGTCAATAGCTCCGAAACACGTGTTGCCGTTCAAAAAACGGCACAAAAAGATCGCCGCCGCTTTTCACGAACGAACCAGTTTTCTGCATTATCCTTACACACGAGATAGTTGCGATCCCTTTGCTTTTTTTAATATTCGTACTATTGGCGAACGGTTAACCCCTTTTTTTATCGCTATGCAAAATTGTGAGACGCAACCCTTTCGAAATTCGTTAAAAGGAACCCGCGAAAAGGGTGAAAAGCGGTCCAGGTGTAACAATGCGTCGCTGATTGCAAAAAAAAGTTGTTTGTGCCCTTTATTGCTCGGACGTGGCACAATACTATGAAAATTTTAATGCATTAGTGCAAAGGAGAAATGGAAGGACAATGGGAGCTCGGGAATTCATTTTAATGAAAAGGAGAAAATTCAACTGGGCGAAGTTTTCGCGCGATGCGTTTATTTTGTGCAAGATTAAATTGGTTTGTTAGTTTTTGACGATCCGCATATGGCCAATCATCAAAAATGTCCCAACGAGTTGATTTAAAATTGGTTGGCACGCGAGAGACGAGAATGCATTTGTTGAATAATATACATTTCTAAAATTTAAATTAACATATCTATATTATAATATAGGTGAGGCATACAGAATAACTTTAGTAATGGGGTCTCGTCCGAGAACTAAATTAGAAATAGATTTTGTCACAGTATCATAATCTCTGTTCTGTAACCTACATGAGGACTTCGATATTCTAGCGTTTTGGTACTACAAATATTAAATGTTGGTAAATGTTCCTACAGAGAGTTGCGAATGCGTAGAAAGTACACACCATAAAACCCAACTTGCGTTTTTTGTTTTAAAATGATAACAGTTGAGTTTAGAATACCTGTTCTTATAATACCTGTGAACCTACGAATTATTCGCAAAACGTTCTCGATTTTCTTATAAAATCTTTAGAGCATAAGAATCTTAAGTAACAGTGACCACATTTTAGCCAAATATAAAACTTTTACTTCCTATTTATATGTAACAGACCTACAGTGTTTAGAAAACACCAAATAAAAAACAATCCCTTTTGCTTCATCTTTTTCAAGATCATTTTTTTACAAATATATATTTTATTTCGCGTTCTTGTCACTGTATTTTGATTTACTCTGACGTCGATAGCAATGGATTTGTTCTTTGACATTATTATGAAAATGCCTTATTAAATATAATAACTCAACTCATCTCAAAGACTAGGAATAATTTTATAGTTTACACTTCCTAAACCGCTCTCGCTTTGAGCACTTTAAAACATAATTTTGATTAAAACCTTGAAGTTATAATTATGTTTCATGATTTTTTTTTGCAATTAAAATGCAGAAGATTTTTAATCTCATATTTTTAAAGAAATATGACTTTAAGTTTTAAGGAATATTGCTTAAAATGCGATATTCTGCCTTTGTTATAAAGGTGTTTATGCTGAAAGTTGGAACAAGCGGCTGTTTCACCCTGTCGTCGGCGTGAACGTCAGCATCCAATTCCATTCAAACTTTTTGGACTCCAGTTCCTACACAGTGACCCTGTACGACCACTTTCTTAAAGTGAATTGCCGCTTCGTAACGAATACGTCTTCAACCGATGGAACACGATTTCATGATATTACTGATTTACTACATCTGTAATATCTGTAATTCATACAAATGAACGTGTAAATTTACTTTCCTCAATAAATTCTTTTAAAATCTGAATTATGGCTTGACAGACTTCTGGAATAAAAGAAGAAATTGTCGAGTCTTATATTCTGAAAAGGTACATGAGCGAAGGATAGTTATCACCAGTTGGCAATAATTTGAGAGTGCAAAACAATTTAATTTTAGCCGGTAGACAGAACCGAAAATTTGAATCAGAGGAGATATCAAATTTAGGACGCAATCAAAATCCTGTCTATCCATACGTTTAAAATTTTTGGATAGAGTTCTATTCTCCTCACTGGTCAGAAACAACTCCCTAAACCATATCTTGCATCTTCGCCTTTTTTGCCTTAATTGACTAGGGTTGGCTGGGTGGAAAGCCACTTAGATCATACATGTCACGCGTCGATGTGGCTGTGTGTTAAACAGCGATTTCCAAACCTTTAACTCGGTTTTCAAGAATATTTAACGAGATCTAGGCAAATTTTAACAAAATACTGCATCAAGAATACCGCATCCAAACTTATTGACGATCTGTAAGTGGCCAGGTTGGTGGTCGTATGCACATGCACATGATGAATGGATCTTCTCAAAATTTTCTAACATAGTTGCTTCATGAATATCTGTACTATGAGCATCGGCAGGGCCTCTATGTGCCTAGTAGCTATTTGGGTTTTACATTAATATCGTGATGCAGGGATCGCCGTTGCTTTTGCAAAGATATATGAAGGACGGCTTTATAATTATATAATATACAATTCGTGAATTGAAGTTGTAACTCCTTAAAATATCTTTTTCTACTTCCGTCTGTAAATTACATAATTACACATCGATCTAGACGACGGGAAACGTCATTTTAGCACGTCAGTCTCGTTTCCCACCAATCCGAGCCACTTCGGACATTTCCGGGATTTTACCGCACGGATTTGGGAGCAATCGGATATTTTCGGAGATATTTCCCACGCTTTGAATTTTGACGTTTGTCAATTCTGACGGTCATGTCAGTGAATGTATTCGTGTTGTTTTGCGAAAATGTGCCCAAAAACTAACGGTTGTACAAAAAGTATAGTATGTAACACGTTCGGTAAACTTTTTAACGCACTTGTTTATTAAAAATGCGCTCATGACTCATGAGTCAAATGCCGTTTACCGCACTTGTTGCATCATATACTATTCGTATACACATTATTATCCATTTAAACGTCATGTTGCTAAATAGCTTCTATATTTCTGTTTCTATGGAAATACCATGTTGTTATTGTTGTTAATGGACGGACAATAGTGAAGAAGAATTTTACACTACTATTTCCCTACGAATATAAACAATGCGAGAAATATTTCTCGCACGGTGTGGAAAATACTCGCGCATTGCATGTAAAAATGACGTATTTGTCAAACTGACAACCATTAAAATATGTCACATTGACAGCTGTCAAAAATATATTTATCATAGATTTAGTGATACGGCAAGCAAGCATTTCCCCAAACAGAATAATCATAGTATAGGTTTTTTGTCCTATGCTTCTGTTTGAATTCATTATTAAGTTGTAGCCGTCGTCATGCCAAAAATATTATCGCTTCGCTCGTGTCCAATAAATTGGTGACTCAAATGCAGTTGACCACAATTGTTGCATAATATAGTGTTTCGAGCGAACTAACAGTACAATTCAGGCGATCTTGTTTTTCACACCTTGTAATTGGATCAAGTGCTTATGCTTCCAAAAAAGCTTCTGAAAAATATTATCACTGTGTCTAATTACCTGAAAATTACGTTGCCCGAAATGGGGTGTCTCTAATATCAAAAGTTTTTTTCTGTTACTTAACTATTTGTTTCTAATTGACTTAGGTTTGTTTCAAACTTTTTGCGAAAAATATGAAACATATTAGTTAAAATTGTTTTCCTTAGGAGCGTCTAGACATTTTCGTGAGGCGACTATTTTAACTTTTTCCAATTTACTTAAAGCTTCATTATTGCTTATCCGGTGGTTTTGCAAGTTTAATTGTGTTTCGTGATTTAAAATATATCACTCCGTGTCACTTTTATTGACTGGTCGAGTTAAATTACCAAAGTTTTAAATGAAGTTTCGAGATAGTTCTCAGATTAAACGAGAACCGGCTTTCAAAAATTGTTTGGGAAATTAAAAAAGTTCCAACACGTTATTGGCATAACCCGATTTTGTGTACCATGGTGTCCATCAATTTACGACTTTGTTTACATGGATATGGAACATTACAGTACGTGGCAATAAATTTGGTGGAAAAAATGAAGGTAGATCAGGAGGGCTACGTAGATTTGTTAGATATTTCAACTTGTCCTTAGAATTTCTGGCTAGAGTTATGGTTAAAGTTTAGATAGCAGCCTTTAAACTCTTGGCGTAGTCAATGTCAATCATTCAGTCATTTCGAAAAGTATAAAAATATTCAAAAATGTAACTACATATCAATTATTCTACATTAACATAACCTGTACTTTCTGGATCTCTCATACCGCTTAATTTATTTATGGTTATTTAATTTTAAATTAATTAAAGAATCTTATTTTATATTTATCAGTCTACTTTTTCTTTCGGAGAGCAGAACTATACTCTAAACTCTAAAATACCAGCCATTTCGGACTTTTCCGGTTCTTTGGCCATGGGTTTGTGAGCTATGTATGTTTACGGTTAGTTTTGGTTAGTCTGTGCTACATGGGTGCCTTCAACAAAAGCATATATATATATATATATATATATATATATATATATATATATATATATATATATATATATATATATATATATATATATTCTCACGTATTGATTCACGGATGGAAAAATGTGATGACACTATATTCCGGGATATCATCCGTTCGCTCGTTGAACTCCGACTGGAATCCTGCAGACGTTTCGCCAAAATCTCACTTGGCATCTTCAATGCTCGCGCTCCGAAGTGTTCGAACCCAAAGTTTGCATCGTCATTCTATACGTTCTATACGTTACGTACTATCGTCAAAGACGAATCAGTAATTTTCCAATTTTAGCTCCGTTTTATTGAATTCATACGTATGTGCGTATTAAGAATCGTTCAAGAATGGGCAAACCAAATATAGGACCTAATCCAGATTTAGATTAGGTCAGATTTATATTATGGTTCCAACCATACAACATTGGACACGGCAAAAATTAGTTTCGTTTTTAACACAGGCATTAGATATAGATATAACAGGATTTGCAGGATTCCAGTCGGAGTCCAACGAGCGAACGGATGATATCCCGGAATATGGTGTCATCATATATATATATATATATATATATATATATATATATATATATATATATATATATATATATATATATATATATATATATATATATATATATATATATATAAAGTGAGTTTTCTTGCTTTTAAATAATATTTGGTGATGCTTATTTTATTATCTGAGTTATTATAATTTCAATGGTTTCCATTTCAATTCAAACGCAGAAAATACTTTAGTTTTAATGCACATATTAGTTTCAAGAAGACATTATAGAATCATATGGGTCCTACTGATTTATTAAAGAGCACCAATGGAGCAAGATGATATTTAATTTGAATCAAATCGTTCAAATCTTCATCGTTTTTTCTCCGAGTGTATATAATAGAAGCAATCAATTTAATCAATAACTTAGTGGAAGGTATGATAACATGCACTATTTTGGGACATTCATATACTTATCATATATCTCCGTTGTAACATAACACACACATGCTGTATTTAACATACGATGTTTTATGCATACATTCTAACCTGATAGATGATGTTTCTTCACTTATGGCCCTAAATTAACTAATTTTCTAAAAAAATATTATTTTTTCCCGCAAAATGCGTAGATGCTAAGATGCATATTCAATTAAATATTGTGTTTTATTTTAAATTCTATTGTTGGGTAAAACTGGCAACACACTGCTACCAAAATATATCTAAAACTTAGATTGTGAAATTTGAAAAGATTTCAATTTTTAGTTCTCCAAAATTTTGAATAGTGCAGTCCACGCGAATAACTCTATGTATCCTCTCAGACCAACCGGGCAAAAAGCTTAAAAGTTTCCAGCTCTATTTATCATTATACATTATAGTCTTTTGTGTGCGGGACGCGCATTCAAAAACCCGCCCGAAAACAATAACCAAATTTGCAGCAAAAATCTAAAACAACCGCCTCCCGCCGCCGCTCCGGTCTGGCATCACCAGAGAATATGAAGTCTGGTCAATGCGAGGTCATAAATAACGAGCTTTGAATAATAAATGATAGCGTCATTATGAAACCTGTTATCGGGACAACGTGCTGGTTTTTGCAAAGAATTGCACGTTTGGGAAGGGCAGTAAAAAATCAATTTTCCCGAAAACGCATACTGAGCATGCCCGGGCCTTCTGGCGGTTTGGAAAATTGTTGCGCCAGCCGTTTCATTCGTCCGCATTTCAAAGGAGATAATTCCAAGTAGATATCTAATTACGGTGCCATGCAAAAATAGTGTATGAAACTGACTAATCATGTTTCATGGAGAAACTTCGTATTGTACGAGGATCTGCTTAAAGCAAGGTCTAGGGTGATATATTGCATAACCCTAAAAAATCATTAAACGCAAGTTCGAACAAAAATTTAAAATTAGTAAAGAAAAGGCGATTTATTTTTATAAAACTAGTTTATAATAATAATTAAAATTGATCAAAGAGTAGTTCCGAAAATACCTACAATAGTAGATGAAAAAGGGGTCCGCATCAAACAACAGCAGTAGTGTAAACGAATAATATAAAGTTAAGAATATGGGTATATGCACCAGGTATAAAGCAGGAATAAAATATTCTCAACGCCCATAGAGTGCCGTTTTTTTTGAAAGAATTTATTTTCACAGTTTTTCGATTGTGAGGAATTGTTTATTGTATACACCTAATATGAAAACCATCCTTCGAACTGAGGTATAGCGCAACGCAGGTGAGATGTAACACAGAAACCTTAAATTCAAATGATAAATATCGGTCCTAAACTTAATCTTTCTTACTAGATAAGTGCTTGCTTGTATATAAAACTATGAAACAATAGTGATTTCTCATTGCTGATCATCTGTTTTCTTGTGATTTGTGTTAAACTATCATCCTTCTACGTATACCACCAAATCCAAGGCAAGATTGTCATGGGCCGCCACATCACAAAATTAAATTGGCACAAAACTAAAATATCATATTAGGGTGTTTCTAGTTTTTTGGAAGTACTTTACGACTTGCAAATAAAGATCTTAGATTACCGTTTGCTTTTTGTATGCATTTGTTGATATGTGACTTTTACCGAAGGAGTGTACAGAAATGCAACATTACAACTCATTAAGTCATCTCCAATTGTAACATTAAATCCAGGTTTAATGGTGTCCCTGTTCTTGCCAAATATTATACGCGGTGTTGTGGTTGCATTTAACTGGATACTGCGACTTGTGAAGTACTTAATTTAGATTAAATTAATGTAGATCTCGTTTAACATCCCTTGGGCACTTGCTGTCTCATTGGGAGGGAAAGAAAGATAAAGCTGTGTTTCTTCTGCATATAGGTAGCACAGTAACGCAGAAAGGCAACTCATTTTACAAGTACAAGTACAAAAAACAAGTGGCTCAAAAATGAAATCTTAACTAGTTGTGAAGTACCTGATGACTTAATTTGTCAAAAGCTTTGGAAGCACAAGTTAATCCTAACAGCGAAACAAAAATAGCCTGACCAAAAGGCAAATTGATGCTCTGGTGAACCTATCCAACTCTGCTCCCAAATTTGGAGATTCATAATTTTTTCCACAATTTTTGAAAGGATTGGTAGTATGTTAGTAGGTCTCAGTGCACTCTAACTATCAGGATTTTTTTCATTTTAGAGAAAAAAAATTACCTTGTATAATCTCCATATAGAACTCCATCGAGCAAGACTGAAATGATAATATTGTTTATTAATTTATTTATTATAGAAATATATATGCTACAAACGGAAGAATTATCTGACGACTTAGTAATATCATAACCAAATTTATTTGATCAACCGCTGTAGCGAAAGATTTAATTTGTAGTAAATGTTTGTTTACTATCTATTTTCATCAACACTCAATAAAACGTAAATACATTTTGTTTGCAAAATAATATTACGTTTCCATCTGATCCATTTGCCACAGAATATAGGAAAAAAATCTGTTTTGGTTGGTTTTGGTTATTAAACTACATTGAAAATAAATTTTAACACTGGCATATTGTTGGAAAGAGAATTCCATCTGCTGGTAATTATTTCGCAAAAAACTGGGAGACGACAAAGGTCCGCTGTTCCACCCGGTATATAATTATTACATAATTAATGATATGCAGTCAAACTACAGAATCCTTGGGCGAAGAAAATTTGCCCAAATTTAGTTTAGTTTAAATGCTAATAATATATAACCGAGTTACTCCGGGCTTTCTTGAAAGGGACCATATTGGTTATTTGGTAAGTGTACAATTTTTACTTCGACGAAAAAAAAAATTAATTAGAAAAGATTATCTAGTCTCGAGCTACTATTTTCTTTTTCATTCAATTTTGGCATATGCTTTTATCCTGTGGAGAAACCCAACAGACAACAGACCTAATGAAGAAATTCATACTCGAAACACAGCTCTGACAAATATTAAAGCCAAAATAAAAACATTTTTTATGCAACATTGTTTTTATTCTATAGAAAATACAAACAAGTGATAAGAATTTTGTTTGATTCTTAATGGCGGTCACTATTTGATTGTGATCGATATCTTCCAATTTTTTTGTTTTTTAATGCCTGTTTGTTTTGTATGTAATGTATTATGATTTTATACCTAGTTAATGTAGATTTTATCTAGTTGTATACATTTTTTTTGTACATGGACATGCTGTAAATATGCTTTGTACATTAATACAGTCAAATAAATAATCCTTTCATCTATCTAGTTCAAGAGTAATTTTGATTTTTCGACTTCATTACATTTTTGACTAATATTTAGCTATAATCGTTGCAAATCTAAATGCATTATTATAAACTGTAAATGCAAAATTTTCTAAAACATTTGCACTGAGCAATATTTACAGTGTGTATTTTTTTTTGCGCAGAAGTAATGAGAAAAGTTAAAAACACACTACACAAAAGTTAATATTGCTTTTATTTAGTCAAAGTACTATAGAGATTCTCGATTCTCGAAAAATTATTTGCCGCAAATAAAATGGAATCCCAATATTTCCTGCAAAATGTTTTATTAACTTTTAGATTGAACTAAATTTTTAAACAAGGAATCTGCACTTTTACTGTGTGCTGCCTGTCCTGTCTGACGCTAGGATCGTTGTTTTTATATATGCAACATGACAAAAGTCACATATGAAACAGTAATTACTAATGGCAGAGGATAGACTAATGCACAAAAATAAAACGTTTTGTTTTGTATAAAATGTTGCAACTCTAAGGCAAAGAAAAGACGAAAATATTTACAAATAAATACTTACGTATACAGATAATGACAAATTTTGTCACACTGTACATCTCACATCAAGCGTGAGAAAGTTACTCCGAAATTTTAAAGAAAGGAATCGAGATGGAAAATGTTATAGTTTATTCTAGAAATACAAAAAAAACCAACGCTGTTGCAGCTCTGTGTATTTGCAATTTTCATTTAAAAAGCGGTATTTACTTATCGGTGATTGAATAGTTTGCGTGTTATCCAAATTTAAAGACTTAATAATTGATTTCTCGATCTTTGATTGACATAATGTGGTGACCACTATACAGTTTTTTTTAATTGACTTAGATAAGTGTCTATTTTGCATAAGTATAGTGAAGTAGGCAGATTTCTTTTTGTTTTTGCGAAAAGTAAATACAAATTTTCATACCTTACAGTTGGTTGTGCAATTTTATGAAATTTAGGGTGGTACGCAGAGAAAATAAAGATTAAAAAAATATATGTATTACTAGTCTGATAAAAAAAAATGCATACGTTTATTTCATAAGTTTTCAATTCATTTTATCGATGATCCTATAAAAACTAACCCTGTACCTACCCAAGCCTATCCTATTGGCAGTGCCATAGATGTATATTGGGTCCCTTCAAACTTTGTAATTGCAACCTTGTGTTGTGATTTTTGCCCTTTTTTTAAACAAACCTATCTTTTCATGCTAGTCATGTTTCCACAAAGGCTGTTTCCCTGAAATTCTACAATGTGATGTGTGTTCAAAAAGTATATTATGTTGGTACACAGGTCCCAATCATATGTTCACAGTTTCAGTCGGTTTGCACGTTTGCTTGTTTTTGTGAAATAGAAGCGTTAGATGTGTTCTTTGTGTTGAGCGATTTTCCGGCGGTCAAAAAAAATGGATCGAAGAATTTGATAAAATTTTATATAAAAAATGGAATACAGTGCAGCAAAACGCTTGAAATGTTCACAACGGCATATGGTGAATCCAGTTTGATATGGTTATCAAGTCGAAACCAGAGCCCAATCACCCCAATACAAGACCAAGCCAAGACTGAAAAAAGCACGCCAAGTTCGATCAATTGTCAAGGTTTTGGTTACTGTTTTCTTTAACTATGGGGTAGTACATCAAGAGTTCTTACCACAAGGTCGTACGGGCAATCAAGAGTATAACCTAGAGGTTATGCCCCGTTTGCAAGAAGCAATACGAAGAAAATGTCCGGAATTGTGGGAAAACAATTCATAGATTTTGCATCAGGATAAATAAAGTGCTCACCAGAAGTGCTTCGTGGATTGGAAGAAACGTTGGAACAGGTGCATTATATCTGGCGGGGATTACTTTGAAGGGAACAACATTAATTTTGATAAATAAATAAATACTTTTTCATAAAACTAAAAAGTAGTATTTTTTCTGACCAAAGGGGCTTATCTTGGGCGAAATTTAAACACTATAACAAGTTTGGTTACTTTTTGCTCTTTTCACTAACTCAACAAAACTAGTTTGGTATGAGAATGGAGTTTGACTAGTAACATATCCACCGGCAAAGGTGAATCAATTTTTGTTAGATCTAGCTTCGATTTTTTGTTCACGAGCAATTTATTCATTAATTTGAATGCACCTGCGAAGGCGACTCTTATTTCTGACATTTCCTAAGTTTTACATAGGCATTCCATAATTCTATGACTAATAAGTATTCTTTGAAATGTGTAGGTATTACATATATAAAAAATTATTTCATACATTGTCGGAATCGTTAGTCATTCTATAGAATATCTAGGTTTTATACAAAATGCGTTGTTTTGGAAAAGATATTAAGGATTCGTTATTGTTATTTTTTTTTTTAATTTACCACAGGCTTTCTTCGTAGTATATAGGACACCTGGCGTTTCCTGAGGTATAAATTAAACATAAACGCAAACAAATTGGGTTAAGATCGACATATCATGCAGCTATACCACTACAATAAAATTATCGACAAAAAAGTTTATATATTATTATTAAAGTTTTTTTTTTGTTAAAATTTGGAAACACCTTCAAATGAATAAAACTAGATGCGAATTTATTTAATTTAGGAGGTTAGGCACATCAGGGTAGACATCAAATATTTTGATGATGATGATTATAGTGATTCTAATTTTTTTTACTGATATATTTCTTAATTATCCTAATTATAATGCTCAATATTCGTGTAGTTTTTCTCATAATTTTACACATCTTATAATAACGAAAAAATGAAATTTTAGCACAGAAAACAGCGAAAAACCGTTTTGTTCGAACGATATTAGCGCTAAGAATTTCTAGGGAAGTCATCAAAAACCATGAACTAAGTATTAAAATGTTTAGGTGCGTACATATCTAGATATTATAAGCGCCAGAGGAAAAAATTAATTAAAGACATTTTGGTAGAAATTCGGAAAACAAAAATTATTAAAAACACCAATTCCAAACAATATTGATTTCTCAGTATTTCTCATATTTACTAAAAATGTAAAGAGATTCCCACTTATTTTAACCTGATGGTTTTAACGTTAATTTAACCAAGTGCTTTACGAAATACATGTTACAAAATTTTCGGAAAAGCTATGAAAAATATCCCTTAACAAAATAAGTTATACTGCATTTGAGGATAATTCAAAGTCTCGTACCTACGCAAGCGTTATGTAAGAAAATGTCGGACGGTAGGTCGAAAAAGCGAGGCGAAAATCCGAGGCCTACGCATTTTGACGCGGGCGAAAAATCAATATCGCAAAAAGCGTGCTCAAAATGCGAAATACGTTAACAACGCACAACGATCGTTACGAACGTACCTCTTTTTTCGGAGCATGCTTGAAGTTATTTTCGGGCGGATCTTCAAGACAAATCCGTCGACGCACTTTAAAACCATCACCAGACACAAAAGCACTCTAGATGCGGCAGCGTGTGGACATATCGGTGCGGTTCAAAACAACATTGAAGAATCAATCGTTACATTTGTAAACAGGGTTGTCACGTATCCCCCTACCCCCGAACGTGGAGCCCCCGTACCATTTGGTTATTGGCTCATAGCTATCATTGATTGAGTATTATTGTTTTGGAATGCGCGTTTTTAAAACTCTGAACAAACATGCATACAGAGGCTCACGTGCGCCCGTGTGACGTATTGCCTTTGTTGTTGTCTTTTTTTACGTTCGCGCGCTTGCAGTTATTTATTTTTTTTTTCACTTCGCTTTTTTTTAACGTATCGTTCGATCGACTTTGCGAAATTTATGACCCGTTCCGCTAGGATTTCGTTTGTGCGATTGATGTTAAATGATTGTGAGGGATGCGTTTCGATAAATCTTTCGGTTGTTTGAGGTGTCGGCGTTTAAAAAAGTTCGAAAACTATAACGCACTATTCGGCTGACGATTCAGATGCGTTATGCGTTTCCCGCTGGGTTAACAAAAATTGGTTTATTTTAGAATAACAAAAATATATTTTAATAGCATCAATTGTTAACTAGACCGGCCAAAAAATTTTATCATTTGAAATTTAATCATTTTATGTCTTCTGGTATATTATATATGGTATATTGATTATAGAGAGCGTTGGCTACAGCCCATTGTAAAAGGCCTATAGTGTTTAAAAAACTGAAAAACAATATTTTGCATTTGATTTTTCGATATGAGTTTTTCTAGTATCGGCAGTTTTTCATTTTTTGCTGAAAACAAATTGCAATATCAAAACTTATTTTTTTTGTTTTCCTAAAGTGTTTGATGTTTGATCGGCAAAGCATTATACACGAAATTGTTCTTTAAATTAAAATACTAGGAGCACACATGGATTGAAAAATTAAGAAAGAAGTTTTCCTTATCCCCCACCCGTCTATTTACACTCAAACTTTAGAATAATATTGAAAACATTAAGTTAAGGTTTATAATATTGCTTTCGAAATTTTGGTTATTATCGAACCAATTATTGTCTGCAAAACTGACTTGAAAAATGACCAAACCAGATGCTTGACATGTAAAGTTTGTATACGAATATCTTACTCTACCTGAAAGGACGAACATATGTACCCAAAGAAAATATAATGGATCTGCGTGAAAAATTTTCAAAAGAAAGATTTTTTTTTACATAGAATGATTGCGAAGGCGAAGCCCAATCTGTGGATACCTGTGCCATATCTCTACACGACCATTTATCAAATTTGATATACTAAAACAAGAAAGTTGCCTCTTTCCTTTCTAGATATTTTAGTAGGTACCTAAAAGCAATTACCCGATTTTTACCTCTGTATACCGAAAACCCACACAAAGTAGACAGTAAATTTCTCGCCCATCTACGTAAACACACATTCCCGGAAGAAACGCTAAACCTTTGCCACAATGCAAGATTCATCTAGGAGAGATGGACGCCAAAGAAATTGAAAGTTATATTACACTCCAATATTCCCTACATCCAAAATCTCTCTGAAAAGATAAGAAAGATTGGCAGATACTATTAAATAAGCACCCTCTTTAGTTCAAACAACTCTTTAGAGGCTACCTCGTTAGGACGACTCTTTCTAACCAGAAGGAAATCAAGAACTGTATTTACGAGATACCATGTCGTGAGTGGTGATTCAAATGTTAAAGTTAAACACTGAAACTTGGACGCATAGATGTAATATGAAATTGTCACAGGCTCGACACAGGGAGCATCACAGGCGGATGAGCAATTTCAAAGAGGCAGCAGTTGCTTTAGTAAACCTTTCAAATAAGTAAAATAAAGTTGTTTATTAGATTAGGCGATCGTTACTCCACCAAGTTAACTTATTATTCAGATGGAGGTGCTTAACGATAGGAGCACTGGAAGTGTAAGAAAGCTTTTTCATTCAACACTCGTCATTTCCTGGTGGCTGAACTTGCGAGTTGCTAATAATATTGTGTAGTTTCATTAAAATTGTCTTGCAAATTAGATACATTTTGCTCATATATTTGATCGACTGATAATAAACATATATAGTTATCAATAATACGATGGATGTTTGAATTCGGTTTCGGGAAACTAAATTTGCCATATTTTATTCATATGCGCGTTTGTATTTGTTAGTTTCAGCAAAACCGCGTTGAATCGAACCTATATCAAGAATCGCCATTCGTTATTTCGGGCGGATCGAAAGTATTCAAGTGTTGCAACAAACTGTTTAAATTTATATGGCCAATGATATTGTTTTAGTTACTTTAAAATGAATTTCGTCATTAATTATACGGTCGCAACTTGTTGTTTTTGCTTTATCAGGAGAAACTCACCGACCGAAAACACAGTCTATCCATTTCATAATTATAAAAAAATTATTGGGAGGGGGCAAGTTTTTAATTAATTTCGTTCCTGGGTCACTTTAAATCTGGTAAAAAATTTATATGAAAATTTCGATATATCCGGCTAATGTACTTTTAATTCCTATACTTTTAATTTAATTTCTTCTATTAAAACTAAATGCAGGGGTTGCTTTGTCTCTTTAATACAGGAAATATATTTAATGATATATGAAAACCACATTATTCGTGTCCTATAATTAACAATTTAAATTATCTTATGTAATTTTCAAATTGTAGTCATCAATTTACTTACAAAGAACAAATTATGTACTTACCAAAAAGAGATCAAAACAATTTCTTATTTCATTTTATTTCAGTAGATAATGATTAATAGATAATTAATGATAAAAAAGATTGGTTTTTACAATACGATTCTGCGAAATGAAAGAAAGTGAAACGACTTAAATGTTCGGAATTTGAAAGCGAAAGAAAGTTTTGATTGGACTAGCCGATATAAATGCTGGAATAATTGAGGGTGCTTTTGCAATATAACAAGCGAATATCTAATGCTTTTAGCGCGCAGTGAGCGACGTATTATCTTGACTTAGTTATGGGATTCGTCTGTTATTTATGTGTATATATAACTCCCTCCTAAACTAAATAACGGGACGTTTTTTCGAAAACGTTTCAAAATTTTCTTATTGGTGGCCTTCTCTGGTTTGTAGACGATTAGAACCATGATTATGCCGAAAACAATAACAATTATTTGGAATGAATTCGTTTAAGTCCCTCGGCAGGTATGTGTCGTTGAATATAATTTTTGATATATTTGGAGTATCCAGGACCTTGAGTTCATTTCCGTTAACTGGATTTTCGGTAAAACGAGAAGTTTTCCGTATTAGATTATAACATAATTCAAAATTTTTTCTTCGTTTATTTCGATTTGACAGGATTCTGGTATCTTGATCAACAATGATACTTCGATTTGCATATACCCATCGGAATTACATTTAATTAGCAGTGTTCCAGAATTCTGTGGTAAAGCAAGCAAGAACTGAACCTTGAATGATTTGTTCTACAACTGCTTCTTACAGATTCATTTTCGTAATAGGGAAATTTTCTATTCCAATATCGTCAAATAAGAGTTTCTTCTTTGCAAAAGTAGATTAATTCTATGCGTTATAATTCCGTGAAAACGAATATAGCCTTGTAAAGAAATTCGTCGTCAATACTGCACTTTGGAATATTTTTAGACCAATTCGAACTTTTCGTTGGTTTTCATTTAATTTTGCAATGTTTTCATAATAATTATTAATTATACCCTTTGATCAAGATACTTGTAGTTCTACTTCGTTTGCTAAATTATTTTGGTTTTACTCTAATATATTTATTGCTGCTTTATAATAATTTTCGTCGTCAGCATCGAGAGTTATTTTAGCCATGTTATCAACCGCGTTAATTAGTCCTCGTTCTTTACATGTGGGTGTAAATTCTCAAGTTTGGCCACTGTAATTTGTATTAGGTATTCAGTTTTTAAAAGTAAATTTTCGGCAAGTTCATAATAAGAAATATAATTAGATATATTTTCAACGTTAAACTTATTTTTAATTATTTAATTTAATTATGCTTTCTAAGTGATTAATTATTTGACTTAAATCTACATAATAAATAAATATGCTTTTGTTATAAATTAGCCTTGCGATATCCATCTGGATAGGAAGTATGGGATTTACTAGTTTGATAACTTGTTGATCAGTAAAATCTCTTCTCTTTAAAATAATGCCTTCGTTTGTTTTATTTAATTACTTTAATTTAATCATTTAATTCTTTTATTTTTTGATACAATTTACTTTCATTTTTTTTCTTTATGCGATTGAACATAAGAAGAAATAATAGCGTTGTCATTTAGATCAAATAGGTGTAAACTTTGTCACTGTGTGTATAGAGCTGCTCTCTTTATTAGTTGATCTGTAATTAGATTTTTAATAATACTGTAGTTCTATTCGGTATAACTTACAAAATTCTTTGAGGTCTTTGTTTTTGAATTCCGTTCCCCGACGAGGTCCTTTTCAATGGACCCATGATGCGTTGTTAAACTAAAAACCTCGGCTCCTGTTATACTTTTTCATAGATACGCTTGTCCATAGCGCGAAAATGCGTCGATGATCGTAAAGTAGGCTTAATATTCATTCTAAATAATATTTTTTATAAAGGTATTTCTTCATTTTATCTATTCCACGATTGTTTTTATCGTATGGTATATACTTAGTTTTTCTTGTTGGCCATCTTGCGTAAATGTCTTCGAGAACTACATTACAATAAATTATTTTAAATGCTGAATTTTTTAAAGTGCAGCAATGTTACAGCGAAAATTCTATTTAATTTTTCTACTTGAAAGTAAATTGCATAAGTAGTTTTTGGTTTACAGAATTCCCTTATGATCTGTATAATATGTAAAATCGATTATTGTTAAACACATTTTCCTTTCTTATTAAGAATTTTCCTACTTCTCCTGTTGTTAATACTATTTGATTTTTAAAATGATTTAATGGTTTTTCCGAAATTGGAATTAAGATATTAACTATCGAATTGGAGTCCGAATAGATAGGATACTTGCAGCTCCAAACAACTGCTAAAAGTTGCTTTTCAATTGTCGAGTAGTTTATTTCTGTCGGGTTCAGCGTTCTTGATGCGTAACATATTGCGTGTCCGTCTTGAGATAAATTTCCTGAGATGGCATATTTTGATGCGCCAGCCGTTAATTCAAACATCTTTGTATAGAATACTGACTCCCAAGTTAGTATATTTTTGTACGTGTTCAAAGAATCAATGAATTCTTTTGTGTTTGACCTTCTTATTCTTTTTCCAGCCTTGTGTCATTGATTACCTTCTTATAGTTTTTTTAATTTTTCGAAAATACCCAATTAAACATAAGAATACAAAGGATATTTTTTGATCGCTTCAATTTTCTTTTCACTTGGTTTTATACCATTCTACCCGAATATGTCAAAAATTTTACTTATCGCCTTAAAAATAAGCACTTGTTTTTTCAGGTTCGCTTCTCGTAATATTTGAAATATTAATCTCAGATTTTGAATATGTTCTGGTAGTCATTTACTCATTACGATTAAGTCACGCATAAACACCATACATACTTTATTTTGAACGTCTTTCAAAACCTTGTCCATAACACGTTGAAAGGTTGATGGTACATTCAAAATATAAATTATCTACGTTAAATGCCGTAAGGCACAGTCTAGAAAAATACTGTAGACATTCCAATTTATCTAGAATATCCGTTACGTTAAAGATTGGATATATACGATTATTCTCCATTTTTAGATTCCCTATTTTTCTTTCGCACTATCCATATAACTGCTTGACCATGGGCTGCTTGATTTTCTTATTATTCTTTTATCGAGGATTTCATCTGTTTGTCGTTTTAGTTCTTCCTTGTGGACGAATGCACTGGTATTTCATCCGTTGTCCTAATCTTGTGTTTAATTCTCGAGGTAAATGATAATTTGTCTCCTGGATTATTGAAAATATCCGAAAATTCTTGACACAATTTTATAAGTAAAGTTTTTTCTTTCAAATTCATATATTGGTTAGGAAAAATTGAGGTTTTATACATGGTTTCACATTGTTCACGATTGGCGATTTCACAGAAACTCCCGGAAAATTCTGGTTAATTGTCCATGTGCACAGAGCATTTTTAAAAATATTTATTAACACAGAAAGCGAAATAAAGTTTTATTTGGACTAGCCAATACAGAGGCTGGAATAATTAAGAGCGCTTTTACCATATAACAAGCGTATATATAATGCTTTAGCGCGAAGTCAGCGAAGTGTTATCTTCAGTTAACTGGGAGCTTCGTCTGCTGTTATGGGTATATATAACTAGCGGAATGTGTCTCACAATTGTTCGTGAGCTACAGGGCTTTTGAAAATTTTTTTAAGGTACCCACTGTGTCTTTTCCTTTTGATAATTAATATTAGTGAAAAAATATAACAAATAACAATTAAATAAACAAAAACTAAATAAAACAAATTTTAAAAAATTATAAAGTAATAAATAAAACTAATAACTGTTTCTCATATAATGTCTCCCCCGACATCATCTCTTTGTTATTTTAAAGGAAACACCCTGTATATTTCAACATTTTTTGAATCTTTGGAAAAAAGAAAGGTCACTTGCTTTAGAAATTCCAATTTCCTATTTCCACGTATTAATGTTATATTGTTAACAATAGGTTTTATTCGTATATCTGGAGTATTATATTTAGTAGTAATGTAGGCAGCTTTAAATTCAACAAGATTTTATACGGGTGTTATTTTAAACCTCGAATATCTCAAAAAGTAAGTAAAATTTAAATATAAGATAAATTACAAACTTAGCTTATTTTTTGTCCCAGAATTGACATCTGAATAAATATATGGGGTGTTCCATTATGTTGAGATTTTGTTAATTGAATTCGCCAAAACGGCACCACCTATTTGGGACACCCTGTATAAGCTGATTGAGTAGTGCATCATTTTCTTAGTCTGTGGTTAAATTTTCGTTGCAATACCTGTATCAGTAGCGCCACAAGACAATTTTATATGGGTCAATCAACATATAAAAAAAACAAACTCAATTTCTACCTGAACTATGCAAAATTCGAATAGGAATTTCTGAAACAAGTGAACGATTCAAAAAATGTCGAAATATACAAGCTGTTCAGTTCAAAATAACAAAGTTGATGTCGGGGAGGGGGGGGGGGTTACATTTAGGACACCCCGTATCAACAAAATTATAATATTTTAAATTTACAGTGGAGTCTAAGAAATTTTTATACGAAACTTTTTTTTGTATCTCCTATGGGTTGCCGGCTCGTTTAGTGGATCGTTTTATTTGGTACATCAATAGATGGAACTGACAAAAGAATTCCAAAAACGCAATAAAATATAGCGTGTTCCATTTAAAATTTCAAATTATCCAATAAGTCTTGTCTGTAATATTAATTTTACAAATATGACTACTTTGACTACATATTTATGAAACCGTGCCGAAATCAAATAGGCAGCTCTATTTGTACAGATAAATCCAAAAATGCAATAAAATATCGAGAGTTCCATTTAAAACTCCAAAATTAATCTCGATATCAACGAATTAGGACAAAAACCTTAAAAGTGTGTAATTTAAAAATACTTACTTCAATTTTATTTAAAATATATTGATTACTATTAGAGCTTTGGAGAAATTTATATGTGTCATCTTATGTGTATTCCTGAAGTTTCCAACTTGAAAACCAAAAAGCTTTTAAATTCTATTAGTGAACAAACTGATCCACAACTAATTACTTTTTATGCAGGGGCATAGACATCGTTTGACTTGACATTTAACTAAGGCAAACAAGTAGGTAACTGGTAGTTTTACAGACGTAGATCTTTATAGGTAATAAAAAGCCCGGCCTATCGCGGGTCGTCGAACGGACAACCAATGGTTGCGCGGCTTTGAGCCAATAACGTCAGTACGTGCCTGGACCGGCGGACTCCTTAATCCAGGTAGATCCTTACCCATCAAATTGTGATTTGTATTCCGAATTGCCTACGACCGGAACAGCATATATTCGGAAAAATATGTGTACGACTGGGTTTTTAATGCGGAACATGCTCAAAATACGCCAATAAATCGTATAGGTCAGGATGGGAGCTATATATTTCTAAGGATAATTTATTTTTAAGCCGATCCACGTTACGGAAACAGTAAAAATATTTGAGTTAACGCTCTCAAATTAATGGTTATGGTAACATTTTTCCATTGATAAAAATTGCTTCAATCTATACCATAAATAGCTAAAGGGGGCGCACAGTAGTCAGTTTGCGAAAAAATTGAAATATCCTAACTTGGTGAGCTCATCCCCTCTTCATTTTTTTGGATTTCTCAAAATATAGCTTTATTCTTGCCATTTAACAACCATATTTGCTCCTCCCAATCATACAAATATTAAACGATTCATTTCGTTAAATATAGCACTTTAAAATTTGAATAAATTTACACATTCTCCACATAATATTTATCACATTTAACTCTGTTAGTATTATAGTCATCAATTGACGTTTGATTATCCATAGAATGATTTAAACGATTTCATAATTTTACTTAAAACATCGATTATATATTCTTTTTACATTATGTACAGGGTGGCCCAATATTGTTGCAAAATAATATATCTTCCTTGCCGTATTTATTACTATTTTGACATTTATATTCAAATAGATATTCCCTAAAATCAAAAGCCCAACATTTTAAAAATATTCTTAATCTTATAGGGTGTTTGATTTAATTGGGGCAATACGATAATATGATTTCTGGAATGGGGCATCTTATATAGTTTTGCAAATAAATGTTTATATGATGTGATTGTTTTTGAATTTTAATGCGACGTTGTCAACTTATTGGGAAAAAATAGATTAAAACAAGTTTCATATTTTATTTCAATCTGTTGCTTTTTCAATATTAGAAATGGATCATAATATAGTTAAATTCATTAATAACTGTTTATTTCATAAATCATGGGTTTTTCCAATGACGAACTTTTAACCAAGTCCTAAGGTAAGGAATTCTAAGCAAGCTTCAATGCTTTGTGGTTTCTGTATAAATTCTGGAACAATTATGTGTATTTTTTAATGTTGGGAACATTTATTATTTATGTGACGTGCCATATCTCAGGTCTAATTAGTATTTACTTTGGTTACAACGAGAGGGGTGGTTATTGCCACCAAAACGTTTAACCGCGAGTTTATTGAAAAAACATTTTTTTTTTCAATAACTCTATATCCGGCAAAGCATACCAGACAAATACCAAATGTTTAAAACACATTTTTTATTGTATATTATGAAGGCGATCTTATTAAAAATCTTTGTATTTGATTTGAATCTTTCAAAGACGAATTTTCAAAAAACTCGAAAGATAGAAATGATATCACGATATGAAGTAAAATATGTTGGGTAATAGACTAATGAATATTATTTTAATAGAAGTCAACCAATTAAAATCAGACAAGGATTAATCCATAAAAGCAGAGTTTTCTGTAGAATATGGCAAACTTTTTTTATAAAATAGTTTGCTCTCTTACTTTGAATAATTTTGTTCCCAATTTAACTGCTACTGAAAATATCTAATTGGTTTCAGATGGGAACAATATAAAACATATTTAAGTAGAAACATATAAACAAATAGCTGGCAAAAATGAAATTACAATAAAAATTCAAACACACTCCAAATTCAAGGTCTCTAAAATTATTATATCGCCCACTTGGTTTGGGACTGTGTGTGAATCTGTGTGTGTGTGAGAATAGACAATAATAAAATTAGTAAACCAGAACAAAGAAAGAAAAAAGTATACAAATACTGTAACCAAAACCAGATACGTAAACCTCAGAGGTACGGGTCTACGCCGTAATTCCTTCTTTACGGGATATGGGGGTTCTTGAACAAATTCTTAAGATCGTCATCGCCATCAACCACCACCAATGGAACGGTGGCAATGTTTTGTCAGGTTTCCTACCTGTTTAAAGTTCGTAGTCACGTGCGACTCAGACTGAGAGCTCACTATTGATGCACTTAAAATTCGGAAATGGGTTTAAGATCGGCCTGATGTAAAGCAGAAGAGATCATTCTTTTCACCACGCATACCACAAGCTAGGGCCGTATTTAATATATTAGTCGACAAGAATAGTGCCGTACAGAATTTGTTTTAAGAGTAGGAAAATTTGAGGTAGCTCGATCTCTAATTGAATTTGCCCATTAGATAGATTGATCTCGTATATTAAATAACATTAGAAAGCTTTTCTTAGGAACATACAACATCTAATGTAGTTAATTGATTTATAATAGATGATTTCCCAGTTTTCTATTGGTTATATTATCTTAGCAGTCGAAGCTTTGGAGTTATTTCTATTCCGTCTTGTGTTTGTAATTAGTAATTACCAACTTACTGTTATTCAATTGTTTTTCAAGACTCAGTGTGCCATTTTTATTGAGGTATCATATACATTTTATTACAATTTATTTCTTACCATCTACTAACATTATTCAATTTTGTTAGTCATTTGCGATATTCAGCGGCAAAGAAGTTGAGATTGTGGTGGATGACGTAACATTCGTTGATAATGGACAAACGTCAAATTCAAATGGATCAAAGACTGGGACACATTTCCCGGTCGCTGTAAAAATTTTAATTTTATATGTGTTTATAAAATCGACACCTGGGGAAAGTGGAGCCATAAAATTAAGGTCCGAGATAACTAAAACACCGTATGCCACATTACGTAACATAGTTGTGAATGGTGTCCAAGAAATAAAAACGCGGAAAGATCGTAGGATCCCAAAAAGTCTACTTGACATGCACCATGCCGGAATAGCGATATTATGTGATATTATTATGTGGAAAAATGTGATGACACTATATTCCGGGATATCATCCGTTCGCTTGTTGAACTCCGACTGGAATCCTGCAGACGTTTCTCCAAAATTTCACTTGGCATCTTCAATGCTCGCGCTCCGAAAACACACACACACACACACACACACACACACACATATATATATATATATATATATATATATATATATATATATATATATATATTCTCATGTATTGATTCACGGATGGAAAAATGTGATGACACTATATTCCGGGATATCATCCGTTCGCTTGTTGAACTCCGACTGGAATCCTGCAGACGTTTCTCCAAAATCTCACTTGGCATCTTCAAGAGACAAGTTTTGATGGAATTACGAAGAATTGCGGAATGAAAGATAAGATATTTGACAGAAATCCAAGAAATTCGTACTAAAATGTCACCATCAGATATTTAGATGAAATCCGGTCTAATGGCCACGATATCGTCAAGAAAGGATAGACTTATGGTAAGTGCAGGAAATATTCGTTGGATGTGCCAGTTTCGCGGGGCAAACGAATTATCATACTACATACGGCCTTTGAAGCTGATTGGGTAGATAACGCTTTTTTGCTTTCTGCAAAAGATGTCAAAGAAGCAAGGGTTGACTACCACGAAAACATGACAGAGTTGTCGTGATGGACAACGCCAGCTACCATTCAGCACAAGCGGAGAAAATACCGAATTCATCAATTAAAGAAGTCATTCAAATTTTTTGGCTTGAAAATGGTATGTATTTTGAAAATTCCTACACAATGAAACAGTTAGTAGAAGTTCCTGAGACGGGAACGTTTGATAAGAGGTATAATATGGACAAGTTGAATATGGAGCGGGGATTCCAAGTTGTTCGTCTTCCATCATATCACTGTAATTTTAATTCGATAGTGGTATGGGGATAGCTGAAACCCAGGTTAAGAAGAAACAACACCTCGCCGAAATTTAGTTCTGAGGTAATAGAATGTATTGGAAGTGAATTAGAAAAAATATCTGCTTCTAGTTGGAAGAAATGTTTAGAATATGTCATCGAAGAAGAAAATGTTTACAAAAATCGATTAGTGCCAGAAATAATTATTAATATATAATATTTTAACATTGTGATACATTGGAATTTACTCTTTCATTTATATTTATAATAAACATTTTAAAGTAAGAATGGATTTTTCACTGCATGGACTAATAATAACGAGGAATCTCACCTATGAAACTCTACACAAATCCGTTAGCTTTCAGCATTTGTATGCACGAAGTACGAAAGTTCGGTTCTGGAACGCCATTGTGGAATTGCGAATATACTTATTGAGGGTCACGAAGAAAAACCCAAGTGAGATAGGCCTGCGGTTAGACCTTCATAAAAATTCACCAAAGTTAAATATCGGATAATGTCGTAAAAACGTTTTATTGTTGGAGAACTACATTGCCCTCGATTGCCTCAGTGGCGGTACATTCTTCCAATAAAGAACGAACTGTCTCCCGAGCCATTATTCAGCTCGCTCTTCAGCATTACAATGTCCGCTACTCTACAAATCCATGAACCAAGGTGCAGCATTACACCATCTTATTACCTTCAATATAAGATAATTATATTCCGCCAGTCTTAATAGTTATTTGCTACATATCTTTAGAGTTATGAAATTTAACAGAAATATTTCCAAATTTAATATCGCAATTTCGAACAACTTCCATTAATTTATGAGATATAAAACAAATTGTCCGATATGTCCTGATTTCAAGTATTACTATTACAAATTAATATTGATGATTACACAAAACGGCGGTTCAGTATTTCAATCAGTTCCTGTCAGGTCGAGAATACAAGTAAAACGAACCAACGATAATTATCATTTAGGATAATTGAGTAGAATCTTAAATCCAAGAAGTGCTAGACCGTAAAGCTCTTGAAAACCATTTAATATTAAAACCTGCCGAATTGGCCGCAAAAACCACTTTTGCGGATAAACCTGATTAACGTCTGAATTATTGCGATTTCGTCGGTAACTCAATTAACAGATTTTCGATCTTGGAGGAAGATTTGTAGATTAAATTTAATTTTATAAAGTCCGCAAAGCCAATTTAAAATATCCCCGGGGTTGCCGGGTCGATATATAAAACGTGGAAATGTACATTTAAAAATTAAATCTGACAAGCCGCAAGAATTAAATCGTAACTTGCGAGGTTTTATGGGCGGCTACTGAAAACAAAACAAAATTTACATTTTTATTGCTGAGCCCTGAAAAACTGGACTTAAACCAGGCGATGATATTACTGAGGCTTCTAGGGAATAATTATTTTTATCAAGGCTACTTTGACCAATTGAAATTTTGTTACTTGAATAATACAGGACGCACCGAAAATGATGAATGGCACATCTAGTAGAACAACAAAATTATCAAGAGCACCGACGGGCTTTAGGGTATATATGCTAAATATGGTATATATTATGCTGGACCTGACAATTTGGACGTTTACATAAGCGAGAACAGTGTATCTATAATATATAGTCAAATGCAGTCTTATCGTAAGGGTCCAAAGGTCACTAATTATATAAATGAAATCACAAAACACTGAGACTACCAAAATGTTGTGCAATTGCAAATGTACCCGAACAAAGAATAGTAGTCATAGCAACAGCAACAATATTTTTACAAAAATTGTATTACAATAGGTGTTAAAAATAGTATATTATACAACAAGTGCGGTAAACGGCAGCGAGTGTTTAATAAACAATTCAATTAGTAGCGAAAACAGTGGGAGCCAGGTTAAGGATTGCCCAGTGGAAATTATGTATAAAATAATTATATATTAGTAAGACTACTAAAAAGTGTAAACGAAAAAAACCGTTTAAAGTCATAGACAAATAAATTTGCAATTGAAAGGAGTTCAGATTTCAGATTTTATTTGGTAAAGGATTTTGATTCTGTTTTTCAATTTTCATAAATATTATATTTTTGTCAAGCGGAAGTTGATACTTTATTTCAAAATCTTGAATGATACGCTACGGTACGATAATTTGGTATCAGTTTTTTTTAAAGCAACAACAATGCAAAGTAATGAATCCGTGCCCCATCGGCCTCTGCTAACATTTTTACATAGTCATCTTGTCAAGATTTTGAATTTTGGATTCTATAGGTAATTTTCACTATATTTCTTTACAAATTGAACCGAAAACTTATCATTCTTATTAATTTTAGTAAGGATTCAAGTGAAATATCCAAAACACTTTTTTTTCAACACCGGAAGCGTAAGTTTAGTTTTCATGCACAATTTTCTGCGCAGTCCTCAAACTCGTGCTTTATATTTAATTATGGTACTCCATGTATGTTATTCCGGTTTTCTTGTATAGTATTTCCCCGTATCGATCTTTGTCGGAGAAATTGTAAATCACAAAATAATTAATTTCTCGAAAACCGCAAGTAAAAAATCACAAAATATTTTTTTTCTAAACATATATCCAATTAATCTTTTATTGTAGTCATAATCGTAGAGAGTCGTAGAAAACTGGTAGAAATTTGGCCACAGCTTACAAAAGTTCCATGCACAAGTTTTTTGTAGGCAAACAAAAATAGAGAAAGTTGCAAATGATATATTCGCATTCCTTATATTAAGGACTCCGAAATAAAAGGAAGTTTCTGAAAAAATTGGATTATTTGACATATTTGCTTTTAGGTTGAAATGAAATGTCAATCAATTGGATTGAACGTTTAGAAAATTTTACGATATTAATTTTAATACTCAAAAATACTAATAATACTTAAATAAATATTGGATCATTTACTGTTTCCTAGAAGAAAATGTTTTATATAGATTCGTTTACATGAAAAATTAAGCTTTCTATCTGCGACCAATCGACGATAGTGAAAAGCAGTTTGCAATGGAGTATAAGTTTTTTTTATTTTTATCGGTTCAGTATATTCTCAAATTTCTGTGTCTTTCATTTTGCTCCTGTGAATCTACCCCTCCAAACCAAAACAAAATAATTTGCTGGGAGTTTTGGACAGTTTTGATTTTGTTTGTGATGCGTCGAACATACTTTCTCGACTACTTAAACTGAATTTGTTTCACCTGTTAAATGTTATTTTGTGTTCTTGAACTGGTTATTCATCGGCGAAAATAACGTCACCAAAGTGAGAAATAGTGACCGCATAATGTGGAATGTATCCCTGATTAGAAATGAAATTCAGCGAACACAGGATAAAAGGTGCTCGTGTTATTAGCACAGGTGAGACCTATAGAGAGAGAGGATAACTGTTAGAAAGCAATGGTTGCCAAAGGTGCAGTGCGATCTGCGGAGTCCGACTCGATAAAATTGTATTTGTATTTGTAAAATTGTATGCTATAAACTTAAGTAACAAGAAAATCCTTCATTTAATGAGCGTTTTTTCAAAACCAAAAATTATCATATCCAAGATTTAGTTTGAAACAGTATGTTATCACTCGATAAATATTCTGTTGTTCCAATTAAATATTTGGGTTGGGTTATAGGTTTCAGAACCTGGGACCGGACCGGACTCATCGGACAATCTGTCTGTAATGGGAGAGCCCACCGGGAAATCCTCCATGTCGCATGAACAAAAGTGCGCTTGAGTTTTATACACTGACAGAACACAGCAAGCTAAGAAGATACTTCTATAAAGTAGGTGGAATCCTATCTAAATGCTCACTATTAGACGGAAATAGTGGAAGCTAAATTCATCGAAACCGCTAAACCTCTATGAAAGAGGTACTGCTCTTCCTGAAGGGCACAGTATAAGTTAAATGTGATTGCAAATTCAGCGTGGTATCAACCATGGACGTGGATGCATCGAAGTCAGTATAAGATAGAAAAGTTGCAGAGAAAGAGTAAGAGGAAAACATACAAATACAAAAAACAAAAAGTGACATTATTATAATTGTTTAATTCAATGAAACATTACGGACTAACCGAAAACACTCTTCAGTAGGTTAGTTAGACGACATTTTAAATCGGCAAAAAAAAATGTAAAGCACCTCTTGAGTTAGAAAGTGTTATTAACAAGCACAAAAAAAATTTAACCTCAACCCGAACGAAAGTTTAAAACCGCTTAAGGTTTTCTAATTAATGGCGAACGAGCGACTGAACAAAGAGTTTTATAACTGAAATTGAGGTATTGGTACGGGATAAAAAGAGACTACGAACTCCATTGTCAATCGATCAGCAGACTCTGTTTGGCGCAAAACGCTCTCCGGTTACTGACACGGTTTTAAGGAATTTTTTAACCTCATGTGTCAGCGGTTGAGTTTAGTTTGATAGATTTTCATCGAAGGCGTCAATGCTTTCGGGTATCCATTGACAAAGCTGGTTTTACACGATCGCGTTTCCGCATACGAAAAGGAAAATTTGCAAAAGTTTCTTTTTTCAAATATTACTTCCCCTATTTGTAAAAAAAGTTTTTCATGTACGTTACAAGATAGTAAATAAATATCATAGGTCAAGTGGAAGAATAACTTAGTTTAATATTTAGTTGTATATATTATGTTTGATTGTAATTTTACCGCTCAAAACAAACGATAGAAAGAAACGGAATGAAAGAAAGAACTTCATTAACCATTTATATAAGTTTTACAAAACAACAGATGCTAAGTCAACAAATAATAAATAAATAGGTAAATTATGAAATTTGCTCCAGCTCTAAATATCACATACGATGAGTTATCTAACAAAAATTGCTTTTTATCATTTTAAATTTGCCACCTGGTAAAGATATATTATTTGGGTGTTAAAACATTTAACATGATTCTGAAATGACGTAATAATAATAATACAGAATATTTTTTATGAAATTTTTCAGCTGAAAAGAATATTATGCAAATAAATTTTGAAATGTCCCGATCAAGATTTCTTACTTACCAAATATTAAAAGCTGCGTCTCATTGCTGTTAGGTAGAACGTCGAAAACGACGTTAGGTTTATGAACTTTGGAGATTTGTTAATAAATGACAATTTACTCACAATAGTATTTGGAAAAGATGATGAGTACGTGATATTTATGACAATAAGCTGGGCATTTTTTTAATTAGCAGGAAATATTTTTATCCTTCAAAATGTACATATTGCATGTAATATATTGAGTAATTTAGATATAGTGTTAAAATACCTGAATCCATAGAAATCTATAAGCAACCAAACAATCTTTATCGAGACACAGGTCTTTGCCTTTTATCCCTCAAACAATATATAAGCATGTATAGAGTAGAATGCGAACTAGATTCAGTTAAGCTCTTAAGAAGCCAACATGATGAATGGTGAAATATCAGCAAGTTCGATCAACCAACAACCTATCCAGGACCATTTCAGAAGATTTGTAAATAGTAAAGGAAATCATGGATTTAGATTTGGGTAATAGTGCAAAAGGTCTTTATAGTTTACGGACCTTTATCAGGAGCGTATAAAAAAGAAGAAGTTGAAGGAGAGTGTTGAAACGGCCACTGACCCAAGCGTTATTGCCCCATTGTGTTTTCTGACATCAAGCACTAATTCTGCAGTTGGCTTCTGGTCAGTGACATTGTATTGGTGTCTATTTCATAAGTTAAAACTTGTTTGCTATTTTGTTTTAGGCAATTATTTTAACACTATATGTAAATTAATCAATAATCAATATACTACATACAATATATACATACATACAATATATATACAAAAACAAATATCTTTAAGTTAGTAAAATTAATAAATAAATATAAGTACTCCCAAAGGGTAGTTAAACTAAAACCATGGTAAAGTTAGTGCCCAGTTATCGTTGATTCCAATTTGCTACTTATTTATAAATTAAAATTAAATAGCATTTAAATTGCATGAAATCATTTTTTCTCGTCGAATTTGGTCGGTGATTAAATTATAACGAAGTTGTTTTGTGTTACGGAACTGCCAAGAAAATACATCGTTTGTATTTTCTCGCAAAAACTCGATCCTTCAGTGTCATTAGCGTCGAACCCATCGCCATTGTTTGCAGGAGTGTATCTTGGATGCATTGACATTGACCAATTGCCTCATTCTGTCCAAAATTTCATTATCCCTTGCGAAATTGGAAACTCCTAGCTACTTTTCCCCGTCCGCTCAAATAAATTGCTCCCATTGTAGTCTTTAATTAACACTTGGTAGCAGAGGCCGGTCCTACGGATCGCGGTAATATATCCATCCCTTCTAAATGTACGCGAGCAGGGTTGGATCCGAAATACGACATACCAATAAAAGTACAAGAAGTTTCGTTGGTTACCGGAATGGGATAACCATTTTGCATGTCGTCCTGAAAAATTTATGCAATGTCATCTATCTTATTCTACTACATTTGATCTGCCACGGATAACGGAGTTTGAAAAAAGCAAATCTATATGCCCAATACTGTATAAAACACCAAAGTTAAACGTGCCTTACATCGAAAATGGACCGTATAATTCGAATAGTGGCTGTGTTGACACAGGCTGATGAAACCCTAACATTGAATTTTTATAATTTTGCCGTATTAAGTATTAAGAAAAAGTTGACTTTGGGTTTAAAAAAGGCGTTGTTCTCGAAATATGTTTTGCAGTCATAACTTTTAAAATAACTGGGTTACCAATTAATTTCATTCGATTGTGAACAGCTGTATAAATGTACTAATTTCAGAGTATTAATTTAAATGTCATTGTACTAAATTTTATTCATGCCACCCAAAGCTGTTCTCTGCTGTGTTAAATTGTGGTCCCTAACGTACGGGAAATCGAATTTAAAAATTTCCCGAATTCGCCTTCTGATTTGGTGCATATAGAATATAAATCTCAGATGTGGGGTAGAAGAACATGCAAAAAAGAAATTTTTAAAAGTTGAAGGATGTTACTTTGGAGAACCGCTTAGCTACATTTTGCATTTTTTCATGTAATTTAAATTAGATAATGTTGGGATAACTATACCAGAAGAAATAGGAGAGCTAGAGAGAGTACCTCATGTTTTAAATCAGACCTATACACGGCACGATCAGAGATATATTATCCAAAATCCATACATAATCTTCCATAATGACGATATAATTTGGTTCCTGAAAGGTCCACAGTTTATGGGCAAATGTTATACAGCGTGTCCAACTTAAGAATTGCACACCCTTGGAAAATCTTTGTTTATTGTTCGATTTTGACCTTTTTTTTTGGTTTATGGATCTTTCAAATATGCAGTAAAACCTTATGTGACTTATTGTATCAACTTAAAGTCATGGCCAACTGGGACTATTTTGTTACGCTAAATATCGAGGAGAACTATTACGTGTAAAGTGTCAACTAATTCTTATTCAGAATTACCTAAAACCAGATCTTACTAATAGGCATTGAAACCGGCTTTTCCATATAGGGTCGACTAAACGTAAACTGAAAAAGTTTTTTTAAGCGGAAAATCGAGAAGTACTTTTATCTTTTTCAAATTGAAAATGTCAACAGATTCGTATTCAGGAAATCCTGAAAGTAACTAGACCAATGACCAAAGTTTTGAATGTATTTAAAAAATATATTTACCTATTTAGTGATTACTTGTGTATGATTTTAATATCTTACAAACAAATTTTAAATATACAAATTAATTGTAATAAAGATTACAAATAATTTTTAATTTTTTAGTAGTTATTTTTTTAGTATTATCTTAAAACAACATCATTAATAAATCGATTGTATTCGAAAAGTATAATGTAGATACTAATTCTCGTAAACGACTAAGGAATGAATAATGAATTTCGAAAAAGTGTCCATGATATTGATATATAAACTATTCAAAAAAAATTTTTCTTTTTTTTTTATTTATTCAACATGAGAAACATTTTCTACATTCTAATGTAGCAAAAAAAGCAACCAAAGCATATTTAATGATATGAAGATGATGGGCTACTGAAAAGATGAAAAGTCGATTTCGCACGCTCAGGACTTTTTGGCATTCGCAAAATTCGGAAAATAAAAAATTGAAAATAAACCATGGACAAAACTCCATTGTCCTTTAAAGGCCTTTTTTACACTTAATATCCATGTTTGCACTTTCTGATATTAGAACGGGGATTTTCATTCAAATATGCAAGAACTATTACTTAGCGGAAGAACACGATTGCGATGTTGTTTGGCGAGTTTTTTGACAGTTCAGTTCGGATCAAAATGTCTATTTATATTCGCAAGTGTACTGTGATTAATATTTAAACGAGTATAGCTAGGTTAATCTTAAACAAATCCCCAATACTTCCCCAACACTTAGCCATAGCTTCAGGGTAATGTAATAAGCAACATAAGGTATTAGTTCGTTTTTGAGGGATCTATCCAACAAAAAAAAAAAGAACTTATATATTTTTACATGACAATTCTTTCGACAACACCATGGCTTTATCAAATGTAATATTGACAAACTACCTCTTACTATATATACCGAAAAATGACAATAAAACCTTAATTAATGTTGTGAGAATTTAACTTTAATAAACTATTTGAATCTAATTGATCGTTAAGTAATACATTTGAATGTCTCATTTTGTAAATCTCTATGGCTTCCAATAAATTTAATTTTCTACTTTTTGTAGCTGTATATAAAATATCAAAATTTTCCTCAAAAATGTGTTTTTCTGTGTTTAAGTGTGTAGCATAATTAGAATCTAGACTATTGTTTTTAAACGCTCTTTTACGTTCGTTAATGCGTTTCTTGAAGAATCTACCTGTCTGTCCAATATAAATTTTAGGACAGGATCCGCATTTCAACCTGTAGACACCTGCTTTTTGAGATTTTGGACATTTCGTTTTATTGTTTTTTAAAATTTTTCCTATTGTGTTGTTAGTTCTGAAAGCTATTTTTAAACCACATTTTGACAAATGTTTTGAAACTTTTTCACTGGGTTTTCCTATGTACGTAATTGTTTTAAATTGTTCGTGTTCTGTATTAGGTTTCGGATAAATATAATTTACTGTTGTCTGGATTTGATTTTTACTTATAATTTTATCTATAATGGACAGATTGTAGCTGTTGTTCAGTGCAATTTGTTTAGTGATATTAAGTTATTTGTTGTAATTTTCTGTTGAGAATGGCGTATTAAGAAGTCTGTGTATAAAAGAGTGTAATGCTGGCATTTTGTGATTTGAGCTGTTATGTATGACTGTGGCCGTGTGTGAAGGTTTATGATAAATGAAAAAATCTAATTTGTTTTGCGTTTTTGTAACAGTGAACTCTAAAAAAATAATATAGGTATCCTGTTCAATCTCGATAGTGAATTTTATACTATTATGTAATGAGTTAATGTAGTTTAAAAAAGAATTCAATTGTCTGTCCGTTGCAGCAAAGACGTCATCCACGTATCTATACCACCATAGAAAACTTTCAATTAAAGAATGTTCTAGTATGATATTTTCCAAATTATCCATAAAAATCTCGGCTAACAAAAGACTAAGTGGGTTTCTCATAATCAAACCTTTAGAAATGTAAATCTGTCAATTAAATTCAAAATAATTTTGGTCTAAAGATACTATTAAGCAATCTAATAAATCTTCTTTCACCAATGGGTTAACCTGTTTCCCAGTTAGGGTGAAATCTACTAAATCTATCACATCCATAGGTGGAATACTGGGAAATAAGTTTTGTACATCAAAAGACAATAATGTTGCGTTAGAATTTTTTATTGCAAATTTTGGTTTAAAATCTGTGTGGAACTTTAAAATATTTACTAATTTTGTTGAAAGTGTAACTGTTGGAGCTGTTACATAAGACACGACTGGTCTAATGGGCACATCTTGTTTATGTAATTTAACTAAAGAATATAATTTCGGCGGTTGTGAATTCCTAATTGTTAAAAATTATTTGTCTTTGTCACTAAATAGAGTGGAGTTAGTAATTACTTCCTTGACTTGTCTTTGATATAATCAAAGCAATTAGCAAAATAAAATTTTAGTGCATTTTTGAGGAGATCCAACAAAAAAATAATCCAAATAGATTCCCAAACAGTGATTTTAAAAAGGTTTACAGTTCTTAAGTGGAACGCACTGGAATTAGTTCTCGACTAGATTTAAGATAAACCTAAATATCCTGCCACCTACCTTGACAGATACTAGATAAACAGCACGGTAGAACCGAATATATTTTTTGTCGGAGTTCCTTATAAAACAATGCCATTTGGTGGTGTTGGTGCATTTCCTTACTTTCTCTTTGTTATTTATTAAGATTTTTACAAAAAAATCAAAAAAAATATTTTTCAAAATAATTTTAGATGGTACCGTAATACTATTTACAAATCGTCTGGGCTCCTCCTGGATCGATTTTTGATAAATTAAACTTACTGATGTTTCGCCAATTATCCTGTAGGCTTCTTCAGAGCGGAATTGACATTGCTTTGCATTCTACTCCATACCTGCGTATATACTGTCTGACGGAGGCAGAGATAAAGGAGGGACATTGTCTTGGATGACCGGATTCCTCTATTGCGCCTGAGTTGCGATTAAGAGAGAATTGTTTAGAGATTTCTAAGGATTCTCAGATTTTTCTCAGCTAGAAATTAATGATTATGTTCGGCAACTGCTGTTAGGGTTATTTGTTGTAATTTTAAAGGTTTTCCATATTATTTTGGCTTAGTTGCGTATTCTTTGCAGCTTATGTATGGAATTCTTAGAAGATTTGAGAGATTTTAGACCAATGATAAATTTGGTCAAATTGTATTTCTGAAGAACTATTGATATGTTTTCAGTAACGTTTTGAATTTAAGGATATGTGGAAATTATTTGAGAGAAGAGCAGATGTTAGGTGTTTGAATTTTGGGTCCTGTGATTCGGGTTGAGATAGGTTTACAGTTCTATAAACACAAGAGTTGATAACTGAAGATTTTTGGCTGGATGTTGATGTGAAAATGGTATCGGTCTGTATGCTGTAAACCTCTAAAGTTGGGTTCGTAATATAATGAATTGAATATTCATATTTTTCCTTTTTACATTAACATTCATTCGTTGCAATAGTCAATGTATTTCTTTCATTTTTTCATCTGCATATGGCATAATTCACTGTTTTTCAACAAATTGACGGCTTTTATCAATATTTATCAATATTTACCGTTTTTATGTTAAGATGATGCAAAATGATATATGATGATAAATTTTTAATTTACAATCTACGCAATAAAATATAGGTTGTTATACCCATACTAAATAATTTCTTATGATTTGTGGTTGTAATTTAATAAATGAAATTAATTATTAACTTAATAAACTTAAATTTTTTTGCAGTACGGTTTTCAGATCATTTAAAATCTTGTAATTGATTAAATTGAATACGTGAAAGAAATTTAGGAAACTGAACAGATAACCAAAATTTACTTTTGTTTGTTGAGTTTATTATTGAGTATATTATTATATAGGTATGATGGTTCCGTATTACCATTTTCATAAACCATAATATACAATAATATACAAATCTATTTAATCCTCACTAGAAGTTTTTAGTATTAATACAAACCGTGAACACAACGACCGAAATAGGAAAAACAAAAATTGCAATTCGTGGTAAATAAAGTACAGCTTTATCCTAGATTTAAAAACGTGCAACGTCGGTTGACATTTTTTTGCAAATCTTTTCGCTATTTGACATGTTGGTACTGCATATCGGCAATATATTTGGAAGTTGTATAACATCAAAATGGTGTAATAATTAAGTAATTAAAGTTTTAGCTTTCAGTAACATCCAACACATTTTTTAAAATAAAATTATAATAACCAGCGTTGTTGACCAATGTTTGAGAATAAGGGCTTATTTGCGGGTAAAAGAACGGGGTGCAAAAACCAGCCGTCTTCACCCGCCTACGAGATGAAATTATCAAACATTCCCTTGGGGATAAGGTTACCAGCGAAAAACTTTGTTTTGCATAAAACCAACATAATAGCGGAGCATTTTCTGATATATATCCCGACCCGGGGCGCCGACCGACGTCGGCGTCAATTAACTAAAATATTCTTTTATGCTAATATGGTCCCCGTCCCCGCCCCATGCATAATAGCCCTAAAACTTTATATATTCCGCAGCATAATGAAAAGTCCTTAACATTCTGCTCTTCCGAAAATATTTATTTTAACCCACAAATTTACGGCATTCAAAAATAATGTTGGCTCCGGCCGCGCGTTCGCCTCTAGAGGGAGTTGCGAGCAGATTTTTTCGGCATTTTCGGCCAATGAAAAGTTCACGTTGGCCACGCCCCGAGCGGTCCCGCTCGTCGCCGCCGCTGCCACCGCCGGGACACTTTTTATCTCTTTCTCTGTTTTCGGTGTATTTTTTAAACGGTCGGCTTCGGACGATGCCGTAAAAAAATATGAGAGTAATTAATACTCGGGACCGCTGTTTAAACAAACTAAAAACCACGTTTTGGGATCTTATACACAGTATACGTTAAAAGCGTCCGAATTAAAAAAAAAAGGAAGTTCGTACGGGGGATAGTTTTTGAATGCTGGCGCGTCAGTATAAGTCGGTCGTGCTGCTTCAAAAGGATGCCTGATTAATTAACCGAAAAGCCCGATAAAATGAGTTGGGCAAAACTTCAACTGACCTTGATAGATCCGACGGACTAATTAAGTTCAAATAGTAATTTATGACGCTGGAATTGAAAGTGGCGTTATAAAATACATTCAGTGTGGCCCATTTTTCTATTTGACGTTTTCCTGAATTTGAACGCGTTATACTTAATTCACATTCGTGAATAACCTCAAAAATAAATAATTCCTCAAACAAACCTGGAGTTACCCTGAATAGGAAAGAAAGAAAAAAACATTTTTCGGAGCAAATTAATTATTGCAAAATTTTATCACTTAATCAAATATATATATATATATATATATATATATATATATATATATATATATATATATATATATATATATATATATATATATATATATATATATATAATATAAAAAAAAATATTCTGCTTGTTGAACTCCGACTGGAGTCCTGCATCCGACTGAAATGTTGCATACGTTTCGCCAAGATCTCACTTGGCATCTTCAGTGCTCGCGCTCCGAAAACATTTCGAACAACTACCCTAAGGTGTAAGGTTGAATAATGTTTACAACTCGTCTATAAATTTTCTTCATCTTTTCTTATCTAGTGCCATTTTAGCTGCTTCCATTATCCCCAGTCCTCTTTCTCTTAGTATATTCGCTATGTTCTGATCCCATGTTAGTTGCGGTCTTCCTCTATTTCTTCGGCTGAATCTTCTCACTCCCCAGATCAGTTTTGTTGGTCTCCTTTTCTCCATTCTTTTTAAATGTTCGTATCATCGTAGTTGGCATTTCTCAATATGTTTGAGAACTGGTTGTACTTTCAATTGTGATACCTAGGACCTTTCGTAGATACTTCATCAAATTACTTATTACTAATTACTTCCGCTATCCTAGAAGATTTTAAACATACTCAGTTCAGATTTATTTAAAACCAGACTAAAATTTTGCTTTTACTGCAAACCAAAACCCTTCGCGTATCAATTAGCGGGAAATTGAATTGGGCTAATTAATCAGGGAATGTGTATAAAAAGCAAGATTAAGGGCCAAACTCCATCATCAAACAAACCTCCCCCCTTCGTCCGCCTCCACGTACGAATATATATTGACCCTATTTCGTCAACGTCCAAAGTTCGGGCCCGTTTTCTACCGAGAGATTTGAAACAGACAGCCGACACCCTTCTTCCTCCGGACCCATACTTTTTAATGTATTCCTCCCTGTTCGCCTGCCGACTTCACCCCTGCATAATTCGCTCCCGCATCTGGGCGCCGCGTAACGCGAAGGATGAGGAGTGGGAGGCTGGGAGGCCATTTTTCCCCCTTGGAAGGGTGGCAGCAACCACCCGGGTCGGTCTTTAGTGTGAGGTACTCTGTGGTCCGGGGGAGCCTTGATGGATGACCTCGGGGCTGGAGGATTGCGGTAAACTCCGGACCGGCTTACGGCGTTGAAACTACGATGAAAAAAAAATCGTTATAAACTTAAAGAGGTGTGCGCAAAGTTTTAGTTAGGAACCGCAGTGAATTACGTAAATGTGTTTCTCCACGACTTGCCGAGTTTCTGAATTCAGAAAAAAAGCATCTTATCGTTGTTTTAATAAAAATATGTGAAAGCTATATTAAAATATATGCAACCAATGCCATTATAGCCAAAGTAGACTCGACAAGTCAAATTTATTACTTGCTCTGAAATATATGTAGCGCACTAAAAATTTTTTTTTATTCTTTTTTTTACCATAGTTTTAAACACATAACTTGAAAAGTTCGAGAAAGTCGAATGTTATTAATGTTATTGCTGTATTCAATAGACCTACTTTTACTTTTCTTTGACTACATTTTCATCACTCCGGACGTAACGTAGTCAAGAATTAACATCAGAGATCCAAAAATATCTCTTAAAAAATTCTTGTTTTATCCAAAGTTGGATAACCTGATGTAATTCCTTGTATAAATCTGATCCAACTATAAGCTGCAATTTTAATTTACCATTGATTATGTCGTTTCATTGTATTTCAAAAAAGTTTCAAGAGAGAAACGGGCTTTCAGTTTTCTTCCAAAATATTGTATATACCTACACACATGAGGGTGCTCAACTGTTCTGCTTTTTATGGAACAGTTTTTAAAAATTCCTAAACCAATTCAGCAGTGGTGTAGTATTAAAAAATTTCTAAAAATTATGATTAGATAAATATTTTTAAAACCTTTACTCCGTAAATATTTATAAAGACAATAAACTGACACTAAAAGAAAGAGCTGACTAGAATTGGACATAACTCCATAAGGCAAAGAACAATAAAACAAAAAACATGCCAATTCGTTAAGGCTTTCGCGACCAGCTGAAGAACTGTTGTACTGATTCGGGCCTGAAGTCAGTCTTCGGTTGAAATTGTTTCCTAACGTTTCACTAGCACGAGTGTTAAGAGATTCCAGTCCTTCTAGCGAAACGTTAAGAAACAATTCCAATGTAAACCAATACAAACGTGTCGACCTGTGAGCATATAAAGTTATATTTTTGAACAATGCTGCAAATTTCTGGAAAACATTACGGAAAATATTGGGAAATTCGACAAAACGTGAAACAAAATGGTAGTTTTCGTTTCTTAATACGAGAAAGTAATAAAATGGACATTTGCAATAACAGGGATCACTAAACAGGGTTGACAACTTAAAGTTTATTAGGTTAAATTTCTATTAATTCCGTAATTCAGATTTTAACTGACTCATTTATTAACTCTTGATTCACATGCCATTTATCAAACTGTATAATCATGATCGCAACATTTTTCTTCTCATTTATTACATTTTTTTCCTTCCTGTACTTCTCTTTGAACAAATTGAGAATAATAATTTTCTCATTTTTAGAAAGCGCAGTTTCTCAGCTACAAATTCAATAATACTAGAACATACAAGAACTAACTTTGGCAACAACTGCGTGAAAGTATCTATAATTCTAATTTTAAACTCTAAGGTACAGGTAGATCAACTACCTGACCGTCTACTTGCCATTCTAGGGCCAATGACAATCATGATAAGTACAATATTAGGCCTATGGAATTCGGCTAAGAACTAAATTTTACAATTAAATAATTATTTATAACTCTCTCTCGGTAAGAAACAGAGCATAACATTGATGATTTAGAATCGCATATACGTGAAATCAGGTCTCGGTCTGCCACAAAAATACCTTCTCAGGTTTTATTGATTCATTTAGTCATTCAATAATGACATCCCTGAGACTTGTATTACCGCGCTTATCTATTACAATAGACGGGAGGTAGTAAATTACAGATCACTTAATTTTAGTTAATAGTAATACCTTTATATTCATCAACCACCAAACTAACCTATCAATCTAGCACAATTAAAGAAAGAGAGCTTCCCAACAGTAAAATTATATAAGGAATATTAATATATTTATAAATAATATTATTTATACATATTTGATTTAAATCCGGTGGAATTTAAAGCCAGGTTGAAATAAAGGTGAGGGGGAGGAGTAACAACCGTATTTAAAATGCAGGGTTCATCTGGCCCGGACGATAGTACTCTGTTAGGAGACCTGCTAGAGAACGGCGAAGTTGGACAAATGGAGAAGCAGCAGAAGATATTCAAACTTCAATGGTCCAGAAGTAAGAACCAACAGAGCACAAGGACGACCGATTTCTTTAGTCCGGAAACGCAATTTATGTAAAGGATGGAGACCTCGAACAAAAATGACCTGGTCCTCCCGGCTGGCGGTCTAGGTTTTAGCCTTGTGACCCATTCCATAGAAAACAATCAAATGCAAATAATCATAAAATTCGGCCTCGGAATCAGAACTAAATTTCTAAACGACGACTTTGGCAATGAATACCGGACATCAACTTGGGAACCTCGAGCGTACAAAGCTGCAAAGTTAAAATGAAAGAAGTCCTACTTTAAATCAAAAAAAGAAAGGATCAGGCATCGAGCAAAACGGCAACTATATTCACATATATAATGGAGTAAAAAAAGAACAAAGAGCTACCAAGGCTGTATCCCGCTTAATTAAGAAAAAGTTTAGGACCAAAATAACAAGTTGGGAATCAATAAATGACCGAATCATTAGTACCAACATTAAGCACAAAGGATACAAAATTACCATAATAGAAGACAGTGAATGATACATCCTTAGTTCAAACGGGACACAGAGAGTAATAATCCTGAGATCTGAACAGCCGGAAGGATAGAAAGAAGCATGAACCAATAGTAGGCAGATTTGGAGAAAATAAAAATAAAAGAGAATGGTGAAAGGTTGAGATCAACCTCTGCCAGCAGAATGACTTGAAAATTATGATTGTATTCTTTGAACATGAATATTTCTACAAATACATCTGGCATGAAGAAACCAGACAACTATATAAAAATTATAATAAACCAACAACTATCTAATCCTTTTTCAAAAACAACAAACTAATATAGGAAGACGTAAGGGTAAGCGAATATGGAAGCGGTCACTGTTTAGTAAAAACAAAATTCCATATGACAAACAATTTTCCGCCAGTATAAGGTGTGGACTACTACAGGAAGGTAGTATTAAGTGTCTGTAACAAAAATGTCTAGACCAGCAACTCAATTTAAAAACCAATGCCGTAACCGCAAATGAAATATACGATCACCCAAATAATATGGTCAGAAGTGCAGCAAAATAAACTCTAGGAGAGAAAGAAAACAGTAAAAAAGAATGTCGCGATGTCTGGAATCATAGTTTGGAAAAAAAAAGAAAGGAACAAAAAGCATATCGCAAATTTTTGAGTACTAAATCACAGACAGAGACGAATACAAACGGGAACTTGGAATATTTAAGCAAATTCAGCGACAAACTAGAAAGAGTTGGCGAGATAAACCATGTAGGATATTAACGCCTAAATAGGAGTTTCTAGATCATCAAAATATAGGATTAAAAGTAGGGTACACTTTCCAATAATTAGTAAAAAAAGGCGAGAGTATTACGAGAAACAACTTAATGAAGAAAAACCTATGTACTCTAAATACTCTCTCCCAAAGCATGCCTAGTGGAAGCAACATTTATCGAAGGCATAGAAGAACAAACAAAAAAAGCTAGTAAATCAATAAAAAATAATAGTCAATGACACTGAAGGAATACCAGCCGAGCTTCTTAATTATAGCCCTCCAAACTTAAATCTATAATATCACTCCTTATGATGACATATAGCAACGATCAAACTATACTCGACACCTTAAAAACTGGGTGGATTACCCTATTAATAAGAAGGGAAGAAACTAGCACATTCAACAGGTGATATAGTAAGATATTGAATATCATGTTTGAAGAAGAAAATGGACGCTTCGAAATTGAGGAACAGGGAGGTTTTAGAGCGGGCCGCTGATGTATCGACAAGACATTTGCTTCAACCCAAATAATTGAGAAAAAGATGGCAAAGAATAACGAATAAACCATGTACTATTTGTTGAAGCCAAGAAAGCACGTGACACTAGCTCTGTGCTTATGGCTACAATATCAATCAACATCATGACCATCGAAGCTCTAAAACAAATGTATTCAGGGGCCAACGCAAGAATTAAAATTGACCAAGTTCTAGCCACAATAAAGAGTTTAAAACAGGGTTGTCGTCTGTAACCGACACTGTTTAAGATTTACTTAGACTTCAATGGCCCTGTAAGTGTACAAGTATCGCAAGGCTACTCATTATACACTCTACATTTCACACAGACGACCAGATAGTTATTGCACGTGACAAAGAAGACGAAGACTGAGACTATATGACTAGGAGACTGATGGAGGAATATGAGAAATGGGACCTTAAAGTGAACATGTCAAAAATTAAATATATGTTGTATTGGAGGATAAGAGGAAGACTTAGTGTTGGATGACCATAAAAAATAGACGAATGGGGAAAGGTAATGGATGATACGAGATGCAAATTGAAGAAAGCGTAAATAAAGGAAAAAGAATAACGACTGCCTTAAACTCGATTCTGTGGTCGATAGACATGACTACACAGAGGAAACAACTATTATATAACGGCTTTTTTGAAAGCACTATACTGTACTGATCCGATGTCTGGCTAATAAAACAGAATCCACAGAGGAAACTAGTGGCCACAGAGTATAGCAGTTAGACCATGTATACAAAAAGTCACGAATGTAAAAGAGGACATCGTTGAAAAAAGTAAAAAAATCAACTTCGGGGGTATGGTCACCTTGAAAGAATGACACCAGAGAGAATTAATGACATGGTAATGAGATGGATGCCAACAGATTAACGGAATAGACCTAAGAACTCGTGGATGAAAAGAGTGCAAAAAGCTATGTCCGAAAGATATCTACAAGCTGGTGACTGGAACAAAAGAGAACTGGAACTGGAACTGCTCTTGCGATCCTAACATACGGTGAATCTCATTCGGCCTGGTTACCGGCAAAAAATAAACAGCCGGAAAACACTTAAATTTTTAAATATTTTGAACTGATTAAATTTAGATTGACCATATCCAATTCTTCCCACCAGAATGGCGGCAATAAGGTTAACTCGATGAACTGATGGAGCAGTATTTCTTTGATAAGTAAAGCAAACAATTATTCAAGGGCAAATGTATGCACAAATGCTCATAATATTTGGTTCAAAATCAAAAAATTATCGGTGATTATTAAACAAGAGCGAGTATTTCCTAATAACTGTTGCTGCCTGAAAACATCGCAATACGTCCATTCTAATTCCACAATATAATGAATGAGATGCACCAGTTAACGTAAAATCGATACATTTTAAATAAATTAATTTGGACGGAGAAAGTGTGTGGCATTAACCCCGCGCGAAAAAAACTGTTACAAATTCAATAACATAAATAAATGAAATAAATCATTTTGGAGCACCGTTTATCACACATATAAAACAAAATAAATCGGTAAACATTGGTCGAGAGCGGCGCATAAAAACGAAAGTTTTTATTGATTATCGGGACCTAATTTAATTTTATTTATACGATGCAGAAACGTATAAAAAATGAAAAAAAAAAAAAAACGCGGGAAAACAAAGCGCAACATGTGACCGATTAAATGTTGAGGGCAAAAAAATGTGAAAGTTTGAATTTAAAAAAGTATCGTCTGTTTTTAAAAGTTTTAAATGCGTGCGTAGTAATTTTGTATCGCTTTCACTGAAACGGGAATTTATTGAACTTCGAAATGTCGGGCACGTTAACGTTAATGTAGGTTTATGCGTTTTTTGTTGAAGTCTACGTCTTTAGGTAGAGATATGTATGTACGAAAATTAATTATATTAAATGTAATTTGTAATGAAAAATGATTTTCGTCAGATAGAACATACTGGAACATTTTTAAGACAGAAAAATTAAAAAGTTATATCTGCACTCTAGTATATAAATTGTCAATATTCTGTTTTAAGCATATAATGTACAACGAAGGAACGAATCATCCATGGTATGAGAAATAGGAACAGGAATAGGAAATGCATATAAAGCATACAAATTGTATCGAAAATGTTACTATAGTTCCTCTTAAATAACTAATAAAGCAATGCAATGACGAGTAGAAAAATGTGCAACCAGTATGATAAATTTACCACCTTTAGTATTTTTCAATGACCAAAATGTTATTGCTGAATGTCTCAAAAAAGGGTCCAATATTCACAACTGCGATATAAGAGGCTCTTTTTTTAATTGGAGCACGCTATGCAGAATCAAGAAATAAATTAATAAAATAATGTATTCATCCCACAACAAGTCATTTTGTAGTTATTTTGATTTGGTCGAATTTAATCAGGGCCATTAAAAAATGAGAAAACGTGAAAATAATGTTTTAGAGAGTTGAGTGATAAATAGTTACTTCCGCAAAAAGGCTAGTGGCTTCCCATTTTCTATAAAGTACTTTCGCAATTATTAACTTATTTGAATAACAGTTTGTTGGTCAAATTTAATCATGGCCATAAAAAATGAAAAAACGTAAAAAATAATATTTTTGGGTATTGATTGATAAATAGTTACTTATGCAAGAACGCTAGTCGATTCTCATTTTCTATAATGGTTCCCACTTTTCCATACTGGAAGCGACGTTTCTTATTTCACGCTTGTCTTCTCGTATGCTTTCAATCAGTATCACTCTGTTCGATATACTTCAATAATTCCTCCGTTGCAGTTAAAGTTTTACGTTAATTCTCTGATACGCCAACAACGTAACCACCATATCTGATGAAGTCTTAACTACATGGAGTATTAATGATTATATGATACGAGGCTTTTAAAAAGTTTCACTTCTAAGATATGTGGGCCACTTATATGGTTAGAAGGTATTCTTTTAAACGTCAAATAACCGTTTGTAAGATTTGATTGAATTTGGTTAGTTTAGTCAGAGGTTAGTCTACAAAGTCTAGTTAAACTGCAAAGTTTTGTTTCTCAAATGACATGTGTTACAATTCTTTTTAACTACACTACTTACCCCATACAATACAAACTTTTGTTGTGAAAATATTGTACATAATCAGAGGTAGTGCTGTTATTGTTTTTATTAGTGATCGATTAGGTCATCGTTGTGCTTAGTTAAAATGAAGACTATCTACAAGAAGAGCGATATTCAAGAACTTAGATATCACCGATGCGATACCAGAAGGTTAAAAGTAAAGTTTCTGTTATAATTATTTTAATACCCCAAACTTTATTCATTTTGGACTTTTATTTGGTGTTCATGTTGGATTACTTAAAAACAAAAAAAAAACCGTTATTGGGCGAAAAAGCATTACAATAGTGTGTGGCTATGTAAGTCTATTTTTTACTCCAAAGAAAAGAAAAATTATTATACCATCTAAAATTAATTCCTTGCCATCAAAAATGTCAACTGTATGAATTAATATTTGTATTGGAATTTCGTTGATATCGACTGTATGTAACTAATCCACTTCAGGTCGATCCAGTATCGATATATTCCTAGAAACTAAAATACTTATTTATTTTCATTGTGATGAACCTTTCACGTCTTATTTTTTTCAAAAGCGTTGTGTTCCCTGTATAACTGATAATTTATTGTAAACGGTAAAACACACAAGACTCTTGTGCTGGTAATCTGCGTTGATGGCGGAATTATGATTAATTACAATACCATATATCATTTAGTAGGCTTAGTTATGAAAATTGTTTTAAAATATTGTTCATGTTTACTTTAATAATACTAATCCAAATTTTATTAATAATGTTCAGAAATAAATATAATTATAAAGCAATTATTATCTATTAGTGTTTTCATTTTGATAGTAATTTGGACGAATACATTTTTTGTAAATCCATGTGTCCATAAATAACTTTTTATTTATATTAATTACTTAAAAAGTGATATAGCTTCCGTACTTTATTTTTCGCAAAATTTATGATACGTTAGTAAAATTAGAGTAATAAAGTAGCATAATATTAGCTTTTTCTTCCTCTGAATACGCGATCGTATCAGTAAATAAGTTATTATACCCATGGATATGTTATGTTAATTTGCAAATAAATGAATATTAACGGAATCCAGTTTTTAAACAGATTTTATTTAGGTTTTAGTCATATAGCTATAAAATAATATAGTGGTCCTATTACTGTAAAACTTGATGCGCCGCAGGTGGCTATATTTCCGAAGAGAATGGGTTGGCGCATCCATGAATTCCTCTCTAGCTGACAGTTATGTGACATTGCCGTAATTTTTATGGAAAATTGATTAATTTTTATAAGACCATAACATCCGTTACTGAAATCTGAAATTATTATTATCTCCGTACCTTTTTCGTGTTTTTTAATAAAAATGTCGACTCACCTGAAAATTTGTGGTCAAAATTGTAATAAAAAGAATGCGATGATACACAGGTAAGTGTTGCCATATGTAAAAGTCAATTTGAAGTATTTATAAAAACTTTCAATACTTTGCTCCTGCACGAAATTACAGCATATGTGGCAATATAGGATCTTAGAGAAATATGAGTGATGTCTATTTATTTTTCATTTACCAAACTGGAAAATAGATTTACATAAATGTTTACAAGTCAATTTCCTGAAGGGTATTTCATTGATAGGTCAACTACTTCCTTAGGGAATAATGCAGATATACAGACACAATTTTACACGGATTAAATTGAAACAGTCCTATCAATAAATAATAATTTTGTACATCTGCTTGGTCGATTCGGGGGACAACTTGAGTACGAAAAATATGCACAACTTGCGAAGAAGAGATCTTGATTAGTCTCTGTCTATTTTCCCAACCCTTGCTTGACTCGAGAGTAAACTATGTCCTTGACTCGTGAGTAGCACCTACCTCCCTTGTGTAAATAACGATTTAGTACAAGTTTTGGGGTTACATTTCAAGTCTCATGCTTTTTCGAAACCCCCATCTATGTCTGTTTCCTGTTTTTGATGTAATAATAATAAAAAAATTACATTTTATTTTTTAGTTTAATAAAAGATGAAATTGTAAGGAAGAGCATCTATATGCGGGGATCACTTCACTCCTTTAAGCTACAGGAGAGGTGTTAAACGCTTGCATAATTAGGCAGTGCCGTGTCTTTTAGGTAGATATTGTTATCAGTGGTACATCGGGTTACTTGTTCATTCTGGTTGGCGATGGTACTTGACGGTCCATATTTACCAAGGTGCCTTTCTTTTCTATTTTTTTATATTTATTTAACTGCTTCATTTCCGGTGTACATCTAACAAGACTGATAGAAATTTATCAAATAATTTCACATCCCCGACGACTCAAAAATATTATTTTGTTGGTAATATGTTACCAACTTTTTTCAGTCTAAAATAATGTGTTTCGCAAAATTTTGATAGTTCCACACTTAAGTTGACAATGTGAAAATTGTCTTGCATATCTTCCCATCTTGACACACAATAACTCATAAGAATAATGTCTTTCCTAGGTAAAACTAGAACAGACACCAGCAGATCTTTAGTCGTTAGTGGTAGTCAAAACAAGATGACAAGTTACAGGGAGATTTGGCACAAAACAACCATCGGTTATCAGCTTGTAAAAATAATTTAAGGCACAGTAACATATTAAAAGCGCAGCTGATTTAAATTTTGTTTCGAATTTACAACTAACGAAATTTTTGCTTCAGTTATTCTAATAATAATTAACAATAGTTTAATCTATTATAAATGAAGAATTTTTGTAATTTTCTCAAATCAGGTATTATAAGAGTTCCTTTAATAGAGTAACACTGAACCATCTTATTTTTTTTTCAAAGAAACTTCCACAGGCTACTGTGCTACTACAAAACTTCTGGATTCTGCTTTTATTTTATTGTTTTTATTGCAGTTTTAGTCAAGCTCTGAAGAAGCCAACAGGATGATTGGCGAAACGTCAGCAACTTCGACTAAGCAAAAACCGACGAAGGAGGAATCCAGAAGTTTTGTAAAAATTAATTTATGTATTTATTGTGGCACTGTATCTTCTGTGAACTTCAAAACGAGTTAATAAAACACCCTATAAAATGCAATTATAATCAATGGTAGCTAGTAATTCACAGTCATGTCTACAAAGTGTGCGTCTGAAAACAAAATATTTTTATGACAGCTTTTAGTATGTTCCAGGTGAGTCTACACTTTTAAAGCATTCCTGCAAACCATCTTCCCATCTACATTTGAATCGAGATTACAATAAACTGTAGCTAAATTATTGTGTGAATTGATATTAAGATGTAAATGCCGGTAGACACTGTGCAATTTCTACATATATTTCGGTATGTATTTTTAGCAGATCACAATTGCTGTTAAAAATGCATGTATTTTTAACTGGCAATTTTCTATGGAAGACACGAGCAAAATGGGCTTGCTTATTTTGAAGGAATTTTGATAAAATAAACAATACCTTGTACCGTTATTTTAAATGGCTAAACTTTTTGCAAAATAGTATATTATGCAATAAGTGCGGTAAACGGCATTTGACTCACGAGTTTATTTTAATAAACAGTGAATTAAAAAGTTAACCGAACATGTTGCCTACTATAATTTTTCTACTACCGTTAGTTTTTGGGGACATTTTCGCAAAACAACACGAATACATTCACTGACATGGCCGTCAGAATTGACAAACGTCAAAATTCAAGGCGTGGGAAATATTTTCGAAAACATCCGATTGCTCTCAAACTCGTGCGGTAACATCGCGCAAATGTCCGAAGTGACTCGGATCCGTGGGAAACGAAACTGTCGTGGTAAAGTGACGCTTCCCGCACGCTAGGTCGGTGTGTAATTAGGTATTTTACAGTCGGGAGAAAAATATTTTTACCACACATATGTTTCGTTGGTATATAAGAAATGTTTCTTTGAGTACTGAATAAAATATTGTAACAATATTAATTTAAACAAATTGTCATCTTTCATTTGCAACTACTAGACTTGCGAAAAAAGAATGAGCGTTTTTCTACCTTCCACTTGACGTTTCCTGTGCGATATCTAATATCTCAAAGTTATATTTAGACTTTTAAGAGATATCTTTCGTGATTTGAAGTTTATTTATATTTGAAATAGCCTATAACTTTATGCAAACTCACGCAGATTTACACTCACACATTCGGAAAAAATAGGCTTACATGAAAAAATACATGTAAAAATTGCGTCGTATTTACAGGGTTTAAACAACAAAAACGCCAATTTCCTAACAGAATTATACTGACGCCAATGAAGGTGCTGTAATTCCGCATACTATAAACCCAGCTATTCTTTAACAGCTTCTTTTTCGCAGCTTAACCCCTTTTTTTCGTGAAAATTTAATAGGATTTCGACATCGACATCTGTCAGAGCCCATATTGTTTGCTGGAAGTCGCAAGGTCTTATGGGTTGAAAGTCAGAATTTGCAATTAGAGCCGCCATTGGTTAAAATCGAAAATTTCAATCTCACGCATGCGCACGTTGAAAGGACCTGCTCAATTTTTTTTTGAGTTCCATAGACAGCATAGGCTTCATATATCTATATAGATATCAATATTAAACGCGAATATTGGAAAAACGACTGAAGATAATATAGTCAAAGTTAATTTTCTTAAAACCACGAACATTTTTTCAAATTAAAAGGTACTCAATGTTATATACAACATTATGACATTGTGCAATTCATTTTCTTCTGTTGTATTATTATTAAAAGAAAATAGTCCCCTATGTCTTTTGTATATAAAAATTCTTCAAACATATTATACTTAACATTTCAATGAACATTCATGAATCTTTTAAATATGGTACGATCTATGAAGTGGAAGCGATCTATTAATATATTTAATATAAAACAATAATGGTAAGATTCGATGACTGGAAAAACGAACAAAGCAATTATCAGAGCACAGATAGTGAAGCATAGGAGAAAACTTTGGACTGCAATATCAGTTAGACGTAGACGCATACAGAGATCCATTTTAGACCCACTAAAAGTTTTGCTTCAAATGCAGACACAAATCTCAAACAAAAAGTTTAAATGCAATGAATATAGTATAATAATAACAATGTAATAAATATTTTATTGGCTGTTTTTGCTGTCTGTCTTACGTTTGCATATTAAAAGTACAAAATAACAAAACCTTTGATATATTTTTGTCAGAAGGTGCAAAATGTTAAATATTGTTTACGAAATTGTTTTTGAACTTCAGAAAATAATACTGGACTGCACTTTTAAGACCTAATAGCAATTGACAACAAAAGTACAGTATAGTAATTCCCAAGTTATAATTCTTGAAGTTAAAAAAAAATATTCGTGAATAATTTTTAACATTTCGTGTATTCGGAGTTAATTTTCTGGTTTAAATCTGGATTGTTTATTAGCATAGGTATTGTGGTTTTTAAATTCTAAACTAGCAAAGCTAAACGAGTGAACGAGCATAATAAAACCTTTATTAGTTTGCTAGTGTAATCACCTTAATTAACTGGATAATAAATGTTTCGTTGAGTACTTTTTGCAAACGTACACAATAGTACGCTTCGTTTTGGAAATACTTCGTTATGCCAGGAAAGCGAAGAGGGCTTGGCAGGGCAGATCGCTGTGATGATGTCATTGTACTCGTATATCATTTGTACTAGACAACAGTAGAAATGGCTAAAACGTGTAGACGAACTGGCTTACTCATTAGTCGGCATTTTAGATTGGTTGGTTGAGCGTTTCTATTAGTCTGTCATGGTAAGAGAGAAATTAGAGGAATTTGATTTATTTTTGCCGTGCCGCGCCGAAAGTGCCAATACAAGATTTCTGCTTCGTTACTCAAGGTCACATTTCGGAAATTTCCGGTGCTTTAATCACAGATTTGCCAGCGAGCTAACTTTTTGGTAGATTTTAGCAACGAATTTTTTTTTGACGTTTGTCAATTCTGACGGCCAAGTAACAACAAACAAAAACAGAAAATATATAGTATGCCCAACATGTTAATAACCTAGCATGCAGTGACTAAAATCGCGTTTGTCAGACTTCTTGCGTAATATACTACTAATTAACGCTCTTACCAATTAAAGGTTGCTGAAAGATTGTTTTTGACGCAGACAAAGAAATTATGACATTTAGGATATCATTATATTTATAAAAATTTTTGACCATAAAGTTATTTTCCTCTATGTCGTATCAGGTACACCTAACAAAGTACAGAAAAGTAAACCCATATACGCGTCGCAATAATTAAAAAGGTTATTCTTGCAGTTTTCGGCCTCTATTTTTAAATTACAAAATTTTCGTTTTTGACGAGAGAATGCGTTTTTTATTGATTAATCGGTCCAATTTTTTTTTGCGAAAATTAGCGTTTTATTAATCGGGCGGGCTCCTGGCTGCGCTTTTATTTTAGCCGATACTAGAGTGAGATCAACGTACAGAGGTTCCACCGTGTCTAGGCCTTTTCCCATTATTTAGTAAAAACGTTAAGTTCGACGACATCATTTGATGAAGAGTTATTGAAATCTCGATTTCAGACTATTTAAAAATGTTACATTGGAGGACCGACTTATTTAAGGAACCCGTTTTAAAATTTAATGAAATTCTCAATAATGCTAAAAAAATTGATAAGAAAAAACTAGTAGAGACCATTTTTAGATAAAAAGGAAAATAGCCTATGAATATGGTAAGGTGAAATAGAAGACATGTTGAAATAAATAAAAAATAATAAAACTAAAAATGTTCAAGTCGTAATTAACACTGAAACAGCTGAAGTTTATTCGGAAAGGTGTAGAGTAATAGAACTTCATTAGGAAACTCAACGAATACTTATTTCAATTTCATTGATTGGCATTGATTTCATTGCAAAATTCCTTTTTCTAATCGAGTGCAGGTAGTACCCAGACTTGCGTCAATTTTTGCCGATTTTTATCAATGTATCCATAATTAGGTACTAGTACTTTTTATTAAACGTTATGCAAAAAATACATTATACAGTCATTAAACTGTCAATTAACAGGTCGACGTATAGGGTCATTTATGCTAATTCAGGCGGTAATAAATCTTAGGTTTTAACTAGTTGTGGAACTAGCTATAGCTACATATTTGATAAGCTTAAATATTTCCGATTGTTCGACAGCAACATATTTTTTTTTAATTTGTCTTCAAATCAATGATAATGTTATCCATTTTATTTTTAACCATATATTATCAATAGCGTATTTAAATTAAAAGTTTAACATGACATTTTTAATTTGCATGTTTACAAAAAAAAGCTAAAGTTTTCTATAGGTCATGGCCAAATACTATCATAAAACAAACGTACAAAAATATTATTCCTGTTTTCTTGAACATTACATCATAAAATACTCTATTCCTAAAAAAAATAAAATGACCTCTGTGCGACGTTCTGATCGACTAAGTAGTCGAGATTGACTTTTCGCCAGTCCTCTGGTGTCGTTTACTCAATAGTTTGATCAACCGCTAGCTTAAGGTCTTTCGTATTGATAATCGTGTTTTGTCTTGCACATTCCCGCGGCGAATTTCATAAAATAGTGTTTGTGTAAGTTAACTGTATGAAATTAGTTCCCTCTTTATAGTCTGCAGAACCATCCGGATTCATGTCGTTTACTTGCGCCCATGATTGACACCGAAATTTTTCGGAAAAGGACATTATGTACATTTTTCTGAAATAGCTAATACAAATTTTAAAAACTGAAAATGCATCTAAAATTGTACCCAAAAAGGAAACTTAGCAAAAATAGGCTTACATGAAAAAATACATGTAAAAATTGCGTCGTATTTACAGGGTTTAAACAACAAAAACGCCAATTGCCTAGCAGAATTATACTGACGCCAATGAGGGTGCTGTAATTCTGCATACTATAAACACAGCTATTCTTTAAAAACTTCTTTTTCGCAGCTTAACCCCTTTTTTTCGTGAAAACTTAATAGAATTTCGACATCGACATCTGTCAGAGGCCATATTGTTTGCTGGAAGTCGCAAGGTCTTATGGTTCTATTAATTTCGACTAAATATTAAACGTGAATATTGGAAAAACGACTAAAGGAAACATTGAGTGGAAAAAATAAATCACCAATTTACTAAAAAGCTAGAAATAATCGAGAAGTATTACTAAGATACTACTAGAAGTTTCAAAATCAGACGATAGAACCACTTATACATCGGCACTTGATAGTCAAGCTATTGCGATGAACGACCCGAATGAATTGGGCTTGGCCTTGTTTATGTCCTAAGAATTTTGGGTATGCATCAGAGCGTGCCTGCAATATGGCTGTTAGATAATATAGTGGCCCTACCATGGTAAAAATTGATGCGCTGCAGGCAGCATTTATTTTTCGTATGCAGGTAAAAAACGTATGGATCAAGAAAGGAACCAGGATTTATTGAAGTTCCGCTACATAATCGTAAGTGTGTACATCTTGTTTTGTACAAAAATTCCAAAAACCAACTAAAATTCCAAAACTAACCAAAACTCAAAAATCAATAAAAAAATAGAAAGTTTGGGAAAACAAGGGGTCAAAAAAGATCCTAATCAAAAATTTTTGGCGATAACCGACAGATATTTATTTTGCTCCTCTCTTTAACGCATCTCTTCTTCCTTAAAAATTAATGAATAACCCGCACAAATTTCGAAAATACGATACCCTGAACGGACATGTTTTTGGTGATGGTGTATTGGGTAATAAGGGTGTCAATTCTCAATTTAATGTAACGCTTAAATGTAAGAGCATTACTCAACAAACCCTTCCAAGGAAAAAAATCGCAAATAATTCGCTGAAGAATTTGCAAATAATTTTTCAAAGAAACTTCCACAGGCTACGGTAATATTTTTTACAAAACTTCTGGATTCCTCCTGCGTCGAACTTGCTGACGTTTCGCCAATCATTCTGTTGGCTTCTTCAAAGCTTGACTGAAACTGGCTCGTATTTGCTAACAGCTAGAAGCTAACAGGATGATTGGCGAAACGTCAGCATGTTCGACTCAGCAAAAACCGACGCAGGGGGAATCCAGAAGTTTTGTAAAAAGTAATTCGCAAATAACTTTGTAATTTCCTCCACTCCACTCAACTAAAGGTAGTATTTATTTGATGTTAAGCTATTTCTAAAAAATTGAAACCTAACTGTCAGTGAATCACACTGGGCCAGCCCAGACCTCATAAAATTTTCAAGCAAAAAACGGGTTAAGTGTATGAAGATTAATGCTTAGAAAGAAAACGGCCCAACTAGCAGCTCAGTATGTGAAATTTAGGGGCATGCGCAGAAAATCACGCCCTTCTATTGCCGCCCGAAGCGTATCAATTTTACGATAATTACGGACCCTATATTACCTAATAGCTATGTAATTGGAACACTTTGTTGTCGCTCATAGGTTTACTGCTTTTCTTGCTCTCTAAACAGCCAGGTGGTTTTTGACTGTTATGTGTGTTGTCGTTTCATGACATTTGCATTTCTCGCATGAACTCCTTTTTAATAACTTCCGCACAAATCTAATTATACCTAGTTGTGCAGAGTAATGTGCTACCTCCATGAAATGGTCTGTACTTAATGGGAGTGGAATTCGTCGCTATTTTATCCATCGGGATCGTCTCCTATAATTATTCTAACTTTGTGCTGATTTATACTAAGAGGATAAAGAAATTGAAATAATTCGCAACATTTGACAAATACGAAAGCACGATTGAAAACATAAAATCAAAGCGAGCAAAGCAAATCAAGCGCAGTAAGAACAACTATAAGACTAGAGTAAAGATATCAATATAATTAGGATATTTAATCGCGAAGAAGCTGAAGCCTGTTAATATATTACATATTTAAAATAAACATAATTTGCAGCGAATATTTTATGCGGATTGGAATAGCATGGAAAGCAGGTACGGATGTTTTTTATTAGCAAATATATTATATAATTTAATTTTTTTAGTTTAAAATTGAATGACATATTTTGTAGTTTGCTTAAAGTTAATGTTTCTGTCCAAAAAAACTAGAGCTGACCTGCTTCGAACTGTTATGACACTGCAAACCATAACACCCCACATTTTCGGCTTTCCTTTCGTTTACTGTTCTTCATCTTCGCTATTGAGACGTCTGTGAAAGCCTTTACTGGATAACCATAACCATCTCTACAATGCCTTCGGGTCTTATGACGTGGCGAAAACTCTTAGAATTCTCTTTCTATCATTGTCAGATAGTTGTCCACAATAATTAAAATTGAATTCAATTCAAGTCAATTCACTTCGATTTGTTTATGCCTTTCTGAAGAATTTTTAAGGTAAAATCCAATGAATATCCAGACAAAAAAAATCAGCCAATGAGATACTTACAGAAAAATTAAAAAATAATCCAATCATTGCATACTTGTTTGAGAAAAGAGCTCGAAAAGCTATAAAAAAATGGTTACCGGAGATTGATATTATTATTGTGACGCTGCAACTGCCATAAATGAAGGTTCCGTATAGTAGAGGTAAGTATACACTTATTTAGTTTAATGGAAACTAACCAATTTATTACGCAATATTTGACATACTTAGTTACTAGAACGAATTTATTTTATTAACATTTATTTCACCTTCGTCATTAAAATTTCTCACAAATAACCAAGCACCAGGGTAGTCTTGGTTGTGACTAAACAGCAGTATAAATCACCCCAATGCATCACCACTAAGTCAATAAATTGATGTCCGTGTAAAGATAATTTGGATAATACTACATTTATCTGCAAGCGTCCATACAGCGTTGTAACCTGCTGCTACTGTGTTCACGGCTGTGGTCTTCCTTGTTGCGTATTTCTAGTGCTCTAGAGCGTATAGATATGAAAAGAAGACATTGTGTGAACAAACTTTTGTTATATCTGTTGTAAATATGTCGTAGTAAAGCAAAGACAAACTATTACTTCTTGTGTGAAAAATGTATACCACGCTTATTTTGGTGTAAAAATTGGCGACAAAGACGAGTCCTGGGCGCCTTATGCTGTTTGTTCCGTTTGCGTTGAAGCATTAAGGAACTCGCAAAAAGGTAGGAAAAAATGTTTAACCTTTGGCGTTCCTATGGTATGGCGCGAGCCTAGGAGTTACAGTGACGATTGTTATTTTTGTTCGTGTCATGTTCAAGGATTAAACATTAGAAACAAATTAGAAACAAATTGCGTATCCCAATCTGAAGAATCTAATTCCAACCCAGATGACTCAGATTTGAGTGAGTCCGAAGTGTTTAACCAGAGCTAATTAAATGATTTAATTAGAGATATGCACCTTTCAAAAGATGCATCCGAATTGTTAGTGTCCAGACTTCGTGGCAGCCTTGTACTCTCGACACATCAAGTTTTTACCGGAATCGCGAAAATGAGTTATGTCAATATTTTACTCAGGAAGGGCCGCTAGTGTATTGCAACAATATTCCTGACTTAGTTTCAAAATTAGGAAATGTGCGGTACATAAAAGAAGCGTTTATTGATTCAAGTAACCGTAGTTTAAAAGGCGTGTTTTATTGCACAATGGTAGCCAACTGGCCTCAGTTGCTGTTGCACATTTGGTATATTTAAAAGAAAGGGATTAAAATTTAGGACTTCTTTTGAAGAAAATAAGCTACCAAGAACAGCGATTTATTTCTGAGTAGGATGGATAGTCGCTCAAGAGATAGAAATTGGCCTCAAAAAGACTGGCCCTCTAGAACAAGCCTTACACCTGGTAGCAAAAATGTATTAAAAGGTAGCTTAGTTGGCCCCAAAAAAGTTTTCCTCTTCATATCAAACTTGACTTGATGAAGCAGTTTGTTTGTGCTTCAAATATTTGGGCAAGAAATTTCCAGCCACATCAGATGCTGTGGTAAAAGAAGGTATTTTTATTGGGCCGCAGATAAGAAGATTGTGGAAAGACAAGGATTTTCAAAACACAATCACCAATGTCGAGAAAAACGCCTGGGTTTTATTTAAAGAAGTATTGAGAAATTTGTTGGGAACTCTACGGATGAAAACTACGAAAGTATTGTTCAAAATATGTTACAACACTATCATCGACTAGGTCTGAGTTTGAAAGTGCATTTCCTGTTTTAATGCTTGAACTAACTACAAAAATGGAATGGAAAAAATTATCACACAAATTTAATGAAGATTGAGAAAACTGTAGAAGATATAACAGATAAACGTAAACGAACTAGAATTGTGCCGAGTCGCTGTTTCGGTGAATCGAGTCGACCCGAGTCAGTTTATATAGTACTCGAATCATGACTCGATTCCCTGATTCGAGTCCAGTACTCGAATTCTATGTTTAGTATTCGAATATGACTCGAGTGCGGGCGGACTAGAGACTAGTAACTCGAGTCTGGAAATCCGAGTCCAGAATTCGAGTCCAAAATTCGAGTCTGGAAGTTCTAGTCCAGAGGGTTAAGCATTGACACAATAATAATGGGTAAATCAATATTTTTAATGAAAGATAATGATAAACATTAAATAAAAACAAAGAGCAAACAAAAAATTCTCAACTTAGAGTCTAGATAATATTCTATTAATTTGAGACAGCTTTAAATAATTCTTTTAATACTAGATATAGTAAGCATTATAATCAAAAAATTTTTTAACTTTACATTAAGTAGGCACACTTAATTCAATAGCTTAGAACACAAAGTTTGGTAAGGTATCCACCTAAACTACCTAAACCGAACCCAGAATACAGTACAAAACTAAATGAATATGAAAAACAAACCTTCTTGGGCTCCAGTCTATTGCGGCGTTGGTTGCATAAAAGTCCAGTCGTAGAGAAAACTCGTTCCGAAGGAACGGAAGTGGCTGGGATGCATAAATACTTTAAAGCAATTTTATAAAGGCCGCTGTTGGTGATTTTGCCAAGTTCCCAAAATGTAAGTGGATTGGCTTTTCTATCCAAATACGGTGGCTCCACGTACTGTTTCACCTTGACGATTGCTGATGTGGGGTTTTCCATGCTCGAAAATTCCAATACCTTTTTATCTATATGCTCCCATAAATTCTCGCCAGTCCCCTCTGAAGTTATCTGCTGGGAATCTAAAGATGAAGTTGTACGTGTTTCGAGACGTGAGGTCGATGACAGTAGAGATCTTTCGGTACCTGGAATCGAGCTTGATATTCCTGTGTTTCCAACATCATCAACTCGTCGATAACAAATTTTTGAGCATTATCTGCATTTGTCTCGACGCCAAAAGCAGCTTTTTTAAATCTTCGATCCATGAATGTTGCTTCAGCAACAGTTTTATTGATCTCATGACCGCCAAATCTTCTATCGAAAACATCCAGTAATTTTATGTTTAATCTGCTGGCGACTTCGGAATTGGAACTGCAACTTCCTAGTGCCGTTTGTACTCCTCGAATAAGAGGTATGATGCAGTATATATATCTTTCATTTCTCGAGCTAAATTTTCTGACGTATGGGCATCCTTAACTTCCCTGGCGGATGACGTTAAAGTTTTAGACTTGCCGTCATAAATGAAATGAATTGTCAGGGTCATGTAGCTTTTGCTGCTATCGGAGGTCCACAAGTCTGTTGTCAAAGCAATGTAATCTGTTACTTTAAGCATCTCTTGCGTAGCCTTTTCTATCGCGAAGGTAGCTCATAATTAGGGTTAAGCGTACGAGTATACTCTTGAAAACCTGTATTCTCAACGAATTGAAGCGGCTGAAAATCAACACACCCCATTCTCAATAATGCTTTATCCACATTTTTAGAGTTCATCTTCAGAGCTTGCTTAGACGGAAACGTCATCTGAAGTTGCCGTTTACGTGGTGGTGCTGCTGGTGGTGTCTCGCCGTCTGTCAACTGGGATAGATTGGAGTTCTTGTCATCGTTGGCTGGTGTTCCATCGCCAGAACCAGAAGCTACACTTAATAAATCGGAATCACTTTGAGCAGAGGAGATAATTGAAGAATTGTCAATCTCAGTCGAGTAATTAATAGGATGAGATTTTTTTAGGTGCTTTAACAAATTAGTTGTGTTTTTGAAATCTTTAAACACAGAGTCACAGTTTTTGCACTTTATTTTATTGTCGTCCACTTTCTCAAAACACTTCCACACAGCTGAGCTTTTTCTCGGCACCATTCTATAGTAAATGAAATTACAGTTAAATCGCAGTTAGTATTAAGTGCAACAAAAAGTTGCAGGTTCAAACTTGCCCGCCGCGCCACTTCATTGCTTAAGTATGTATGTGTCGAAATGTGTTGTGTCCTTCCTTTAGTGAGCAGGAGAAGCAGAGTGTACAGTGTCAGACTCAAAAATAACTTTATATTGGATTCAAGGTCATGCAAAAAAAATGCAAACCTTATATTCAACTAATCAAAACCATAAAAGCTTGTAAAAACGGTATATAGTTAGGCAAACTTGACCCAAAACCTTCGAGAGTCCGGCCCTAATGTTCTGTTCTTGAATACCTAGCGGACCCGAGGTTTGTTGCCGTCGGCAGGTAACTATAAGACTTTTAGTCAGTAGTCTAGTTAAGTGAATAGAAGTAAGTTCTAATTTCTTGTTATTTAATATTAGATATATACTGAAAACATATTTTATAACAACTGCACTGGCTGCGTTTTAAAAGTGTGCAACTGTCTCAACTATTGCAAAACACTACATCGCGTATCGCCATCACCAGAAAATGACAAATTTATCACAGCATAATTATTTAATCATGGAGTTAATAATTTTTAATTTCACATATTTTTAGGAATAAATATTTTTTGTAAACAAGAAGTTAATCAATAATATGGCTTCAGCTTTTATTGCAAAGTGTATTGCTTTGGTGGAACCTAACTACCATAAATGAACGATACATTGGAAATAATAATTTATAGATTCTTGTACTAGAATATGAATTTGCAAGGTATTTCTTTTATAGGGTGCATTGCTTGCTGCAAGTTCTGTAGAATTGTGATTAATAAATATCATTATGAACTTTAAAAACAAATTAAAAATGGGTTAATTTTCAATTAATAATATCATGTAATTTTATTCTATACAGTTTAGCCAGAACAGGTAACAAAATAAATATGAACTAAAAGTTCAGATTTTCACGAAATTATATATTATGACATGACAATTGTTTCGACAACACCGTGTCTTCATCAAATGTCAAATGAACTTTTAGTTCTTATTTATTTTGATAAATGGATTTTCATCAAGTAAAAGCCACCTCAGTTCAATTTTCACAACAAGTAAGTTAAAGCCTTGAAACAATGAATTTTATTTGGTGAGTTATCTAAAAAACCTCATACCGATTTTAAAACGCACAGATTTCTGAGTTCTTTACCGAACGTTAAAAATAAGGAATTACTTCGCTTGAAAATAATGGAGCTTATAAGTTATATTCGTGTAAAAATAGTGCGGTTTCGTTTGTAGCAATTAAGGAGCTATGTTCTATGATTTAAGAAAAACATACATAAATATAATGATATATTGAAAATTTCCAAAATATCTAAGAGGTGGGCATTAATGTTTCCATTTTTTTATAGTGTAAGTGCCCCGCCTCCCTCGCCCGAAACTGTAAACATATATTATACGGAGGTTCTAAACTAATGTGAGGACAAAAATGTGGTATACATTTTTTTCGAATGTCTCTTCGTTTTCGAAATACAGGATGTTGAAAAAATGAAGCGTTTTCTTTATAATTAATTAGTGGAAAACGATATTTATTTTTTTACTTACTAACAATTTTAAAATTTTTAAGTAGTAATGGGTGTTTTTTTTCGATGTATAGAACTTTAAGTTGGCATTACTGTTTAAGATGGCGACCGATTTAACAGCTGTCAAGTGATTTATGCTCAGTTTGGTTTGGCAATTCATCATGAATGGACTGACGTCTGAACAACGCTTGCAAATAGTGCAATTTTATTTCGAAAATAATGGTTCTGTACGGAATACGTATCGCGCACTACCTCCATTTTATCGTCGACAAAATCGTCCATCAGAGCAGTTAATTCGATTAACCATGGAATGTTTTCGCACCACGTTCACTCGCATCCCCAGAGACGCCGTAAGGTGTGTACAGAAGAAGCTATTGCTGCTGTAGAGCGTAGCATTGAGGAAGACCCTAATGAGTCCTGTCCATCCACTTTATTGAAGATTTTGCGGAAGGATCTTGGTTTACGTGCTTACAAAATCCAACTCGTGAAAGAATTGAAGCCAAACGATCATCAAGTAAGGTGTAGATTCGTCGAATGGGCCCAAAACGGGATTGCCGATGTTCCCAATTTTCATAAACGAATTTTGTTTAGCGATGAAGCGCACTTCTGGTTGAATGGCTACGTCAACAAACAAAACTGCCACATTTGGAGCGAAGCTAATACCCAACTGTATGTCGAAACACCATTACATCCAGAAAAACTGAGTGTTTGGTGCGCTTTATGGGCTGTTGGAATCATTGGTCCGTACTTCTTCAAAAACGATGATGGCCAGAACGTTATAGTCAATGGTGATCGGTATAGAGCTATGATTACTAACTCTTTCATTCCTGAATTGAATAACCATGATGTCCAGGGGATGTGGTTTCAACAAGACGGCGCAACATGTCACACACCTCGTGCCACAATGGATTTATTGAAAGACACGTTTGGTGACCGCCTAATTTCACGTTTTGGACCTGTGATTTAGCCTCCAAGATCTTGTGCTTTAACACCGCTAGACTACTTCCTGTGGGGCTCTGTAAAGTCATTGGTCTATGCGGATAAGCCACAAACGCTTGACCATTTGGAAGACAACATTCGCCGTGTTATTGCCGATATACGGCCACAAATGTTGGAAAAAGTCATCGAAAATTGGACGTCCAGATTGGACTATATCCGCGCCAGCCGTGGTGGTCATATGCCAGAAATCATATTTAAAATGTAATGCCACAAGATTATCTTTCGGATAAATAAAATTCATGTCAATCGAATAATCCATCGTTGTTTTATTGCAACTTAAAGTTCTATACATCAAAAAAAAAACACCGCTTATATAACGTAAAAATTAATTTTAAGCAAATTAAGGTAGATAGTGCAATAATAATAATTATTATTTTGATAAATTATTGAGAAACTCTCCGCCAGTAAAATAATATATATAAATAATATATATATTTTTTAAATTGACACAAAATAAAATACTAAAACCCATTATTATTTGCACCAACCAAATAAAACTATAATATCGTTTGTCCTTAATTAATAATTTCGAAAAAGTTTACACCACATTTTCGTTTTAAAGTTAGTATGCCAGATAGGTTAGGAAACACGCTGTCTTTTTCTTATTAGGATAGTCATAAGTAAAGAGTAATGCAAAATTACATTGGGTGCTATGTCGTGCTTAAATATCGATATAACACACACTGTTCTTCGCAAAGCAAAGGGCTCGAGTACGTCTTGAGTTAATCATATAACTTTGCGGCCTAGACCACGAAAATACTGCTTTGCTGTTTATGACGTCTATCCCGAGCTCTAGAGTCGAGACTTTAATTGCGACGCCGTTAAAAACAATTTTTTTTTAATTTTTTAAATTTTAAATTTATTTTGCAAATGTGGCGTTGACGCTTAAAAGATGAAAAAAAGTGTTTCAAAAATTCTGAAATTTCACGATGACGGCATACCGGACAATTTTCTTCGCGCTTTGCCGCATCCTGGTGGCGTGGCCTCGAATTATTAACGGTTATTTGCATAGAAATGGCTCGCTGCCCTAATAATTAACCTTACCTACATCTCTGGAGCAACAATTAGTATTTGTATATATAATTATGCAAATCCGGGAGTATATTTCTTTTACGGTCCGGAATAAAAATGCAAATTCTAAAAAAATATACGGCAGCGAAAAGCCAAGGCCCTGCGCCGCGGGAAATGCAAACAAGGCAATAGTTTCAGAAAGTATGGGCGGGGGTGGATTCCTGAAACGACAATCCTAGAAATTAACATATCTATTCTAATTCCCCGACGGGAGCTACCGGTCGGAGAGCCCTAATGAATGCCGCATTTAAGCTGCGTCCATATTTGCACTTATTTCTGTATTAACCGCCATGCCCCAGCACGGGGGCGCAGCCCCGCGCAACCCTGCCCACCCGTCCATAAATAACAAATAAAACTTTTTTAAATGCGACAAAATGCGCGGCATAAATTTCCGGGCCGCAGATAAGGACAGTTTCTGCACGTTCGCCGGAAAAAAAAACTTTAATTTTAGCAGCGGACCTCGTAAAATATTGCTTTAATCTAGGCGAAATGCGCGAAATAATGTTTCTCCTCGCCTTAGTTGAATTTAAATTACTTGCATAATTTCTAAAAGGCGCAAAAATAATAACGTCGTCCTTCGCGTTTTATGCAAGCCGTGCGCATGGAATAATTGCGACATAATTCCGCCATTTGTGCAGGATGCGAAAAAATAGCGATCAAAGGCTGTTAAAAGATTGAAGAACAACCATATTACTAGGTAAATACTGCAAAAGTGTTACGCCTCAGGCAGATGACTTTTTTGTACATTACATACATTACACATTACATATACAACTTTCATACACTAACCTGCACGTTGCTCCATTTTCTTTGTTAACGTAATGAGATCTGGGTATTTAGGTTGACAAAATACTGCCCAAAATTTCCACATCAGTACACTGAAAACTATCGAGTTGACGAAATGTTGGTTGTTAAACGGATATTTGTTGAATGTGACGTTTGAAATGATTCGGAGAGGCGAATATTGAGTGTTCCTGGTCAAAATGTTATGATGTTGGATTCAGATATAGGCATCTATTAGCTATATGAAGAAAGCTAAGAGACTGTTATTTATTCTTTCTAACGAAGACATACCGTAAGTGTCTAAAAACTGGTCAAAACAAAATTTACATTAAAAAGGTATTTTAGTTTGTCTCAAATTATATCGTGTTGGCTTTCGTTTGCATTTATCATCGGGCAGGTAGATACTAAAAATAAACTATTTTGTGATGGGTAATAAAATCATTAAAAGTTTATTGGGATACCACAGTTTCTGGTATATACCAAATATCAATATAGACTATTTTATATAAAGTCCTCATTTTAGGAAATGATTAGATAACAACAACTTACAGTATAATTGGACAGACACGAACTTGAGGAGAGAGACTCTTCAATTTGCGATAGACAACAGTCTCTCAATCACAAATACTATGTTTAAGCACCATCCCAGACGACTATAAACTTGCACATCACAAAAATCAAATTGATTCTATCTTAAGTTGTAGATGGCGGGGTTGTATTACCAATATTAAAACAAAACCTGGTATGAGATGTGGATTGGATTATAGAATCTCAGCATCAGTTTTTTTCCGAAAACTAAAAGCAGCAAGATTAAATGGGGGGAGAAGTTTATCCAACATCTTCTACAAAAAGTAATGACATTAAGTTCATTACATTTATCTAATAAAACCTAATAAAATTAAAAGTATTACCAACAAGAGCACTTGATAAGGAACTGAAAATAAAAAACATCATAAAAAATAAAACAGATCTAAGCAGGATACTGACTACTCAATCCTACTTATCCAACTATGAAATTAATGATGTCACATCAAGTAAAAAAGTGTGCCCTTATTCCTTATTATTTGCGTATACATGATGCGTAACATTCTCGAAAACTGGCAAAGCCAAGCAAAATTTGAGATATGTTGTCGACACTCTAATTATAGTCTCAAATGTAGAAGTGGTGGAATTTATTGCGCACCGTCTCCAGGAATCCCAAGGAAACGATTGTCATGATGGTAAACTGGCAAAATAACAACCAACCCCACGCATAAACTATGGAGCAGAAAACTGGACCGTTAAAAAGAACGATACCCGGCTGCTAGATATTTTCGAAATGTGGACATATGCTGCGGATCCTCCGGACAGCCTATCGTACAAATGAGTGTGTTCTTTCAGAATTATATACTCAACTAAATCTGCAAAAAACTGATCCACTAATGTTGTTTAACATACATCGATGCCATTGCAAGAAGAACAGACTCGCTGCAGTTAATAGTAGTCGAGGGAAAGCTAGATAGTGACCGAAGCAATGCGTGGATCAAACCAAAGATGTGATCGCCCAGGATCTTCATCAAACTGTAAATATGGCTGAGTACCGAACAGAGTGGCGCAAGACTGCAGGCGCTGCTTCAAGAGGATCATAGTCTTTAGTAGTGAAAGTCCGGTTAGCTCATTTTGGTGCTCTACTGTATATGAAGAACACCCTCTCTCGTAATCGTGAATATTTTGTAAAAATTTTTTTTTAGAATAATTAGCTTCAAAACATGATTATACAATACCTGTAGATAAGTTCAGGATATCTACAGAACCTGAACTTTCATGAAATTCCATAAGTAAACCATAATAATGTAGAAACAGAAAAATGTGGCTGAACTTAAGCTAAAGACTTGAACTGAAACAAATATATCAACAAAATAAAAACTAGAACTGGGGTCGTATGTTAATATTCAAGCACCGGTGCTATCGTTGGGTCGTCGTCGTTTATTTGTTACGACCCTTACAAAAAGAAAAACCTGGTATGACCTAGGAGTCATTCCGACAAAAAAGCTGTGCTGTTTGGAAATACATGTTGTTTTCAAAAACCACCAAGCACTGAAAAGAAGCACTTCGAGTTGGAAGGATATTAAGAAAATTTCTGAGTGGAAAACCATAACCGGTGAACCAAGTTGTTTTGAGCTTGAGGTTTATTGAAATACAAGGCAATGCTATGCACCGAAAATCAAATTCCCACAGATAATATTATCAAGAGTACTTTTCAGTTATTAAAAACATGTAAAGTATTTAAAAATGTTGGCAAACACATAATTTTGTCCCCCTACTTTTAAAGAAGTTATTTTAAATTAGAAGACCGTAGAACAGCCCTACACCTCATAAACTCTGACAAGTTTTAAGTCAAAATTGACCTTATAGAAGCTGCTACCAATAAAGTAGGAATATAAAAAAATTACATTTAAATTTGGGTTCAACGTCTAAATAGCATATTTCATTTTTACCATCGGATCTACTAAAAAAATTGGGATTCATAATAAATAAAGAGACCAGTATTTTAGAGCCACCGCACTTTTCTAGACTTTTTATTCATTAAATATAAGGAACACATTACCGGGAAATTACAAATATTCCAAAAATCCAAGAATTTAAAAAGAAAATGCACTGTGCAGTCGGAGAACTTTACATAACTACTTGGCAAATTGGTGCCGCCAAATATGCGCTTGTTTTAAACACTTAACTTAAAGAATTAACAACTTTCAAAATTACATTTGGAAAATAAAGATTTCTAGTAAATTAATAAAAATTTCTTCATGCAGTCGCAAGAATTCACTCTAGAAATGTTTGCAGGTGCCTCACAATCTGGTTGGGGGCTTTCTGCGAGAGCAATGATTTTCATGAATCGGGGACAGGATGGAAATAAAAATAGCATTTTATGCCTAAAAATTCGTATTTTGCTCAGAATCGATAATCAGATGGCTATGTTTTATATTAATCCAAGCGGTAGAGTAAATTTTCAACATGTAAATGATATAACAAAGCAACTATGGTAATGGTGCGCACAGTATAGCTTAACGGTTTTTGTAACATATATATATACATATATATATATATATATATATATATATATATATATATATATATATATATATATATATATATATATATATATATATATATATATATATATATATATATATATACGTCAACAGGAAATACTAAAGATTTTTATATATTGATATCGACTATAAACTGAATGATGATGCTTTTAAAAATTACTAAAAACATCGGAATATCGTTGCGAATAAGCAAGTGCGAAATGATTATTTTCGAAGCGTGAAATATTACTTTGAAGGTCGAGAACAGATTTTTTTAAAGGTTTGTTAATAAACCCTTCACTGAAGAAAAAACGTATTTAGGTGAAGGTTATTTGTTTTTACGAACAGTGTTTAACAAACTGACATCTTTATCTGACATTTTGAGGACGCTTGATGCGGGCAAAATTGGGTATTTTAGGGTACAAATTGAGACCTGAGGTAGTTTATCAAACATGCTGCACACTACACCTTTTCTATGTCCATCACCAAAATGTTTACTAATATAAGAATAATAACAAAACACCAGATTACTAAATCTTATTTAACGTTCCGTTGGGTCTTTTTTTTACTATGGATATGTGTGTCATGTAAATAAACGAATATATATCATTTTAAAACATTTCATTATATTGGTCACCTGAAGCCTGAAATTTTAGTGTAGTGAAGTTTATTTGACCTTTACAATGGATGTTCAAGCAATTTGTTAAAAGCAGATTATTTAAATGAACCCAAGAAAAAAGGCAGAATGTCTTTCAAATTTTGTTTTAAACAGTAACATGAAAAGTGTAAAAACCACTAAAGTTAGTAACGAAAATGGTTTTTTTGATGGTGCAAAAGCTATATTATAGAACTCAATTCACAGACAATACACAATACAATAAGCTATTAAAATATTTGACGACGTCAACGACGAATATTATTTTGAATAATGATCTTTATTACGAGAAGTTACTCCACAAAATTCTAAATACTATCAGTACAAAAAATATACCATTTACAGTTATGGTGTTTGCAGTTGATTTGTTAAGTATTGCTGATCTCTTAGTATAGGAACTGATTTTATAATGCTCCTTAAAGTGTTAGTGTGATGTTTTTATAAACATGTGTTATTCAAATTAGAAATAAACCACTATCGACAAATCTGATTGATAATTTGGCTAAACAATTTAGTCACAAAGTGCCTCCCTTCATATTAGTGCATTTTACTCTGAATGTTACTATATATGTGGCGAGAAAGATAGCATTACTACATGCATATGTAAATACGTCACATAAGCGCAGATGAGATTTCCACATAGTATAAAAGAGAATATTTATTTGAGAAAAAAAATACTCTCATACATTGCGATGTGCATGATACATTGCATGATTTTTTTTTGTTTTTCTGTGTACTAGATTTTGGGAACATTTTTAAAAAACAACGGGAATACATTCACTGAGTGACGTGTAATATGACTGTTAGAATTGACAGCCGTAACAAATACAAGAAGTTACCAATGTCTCCGAAAAAATCTGACCGCTCCCAGACCCGTGACTAAATTACCGGAAATATCCGAAGGGAGTAAAAAACAATTTTTAGTACCACCGATATCCTACACAAAGATATGTCGCCAAATTCAAGGTTCTAATTATTTTATATCAACATTCAAATTGTGCCAATTTTCGCCTTCGGCCTACGTCACCTCGACCGTTCGTTTGCAATTTGGATCCGCCTGCTGAAAATTAACCCAATTAGAGCATACATCAAAACGAAGCGGCTGGATGTGAGATATATTAAAGTGAAACCGCCGACTGCATAAATTGCAAAAAAAACCTTCTTTATCTAGCGAATGAAAAGCCACTTGTTAGGAAAAATGATACATGATCCATAATTGGCAATAAATTTCGAGAATGGAAAATAAACCGGAGCATATCGGCGAGCGGATCGATTTCCTCACTTTTTAAGTCTCCGCTGCCACTGTCTAAGTACTGTTGGTCACAATATTTTTTGGAAGTTGTTTGATTATTTTTTCAATCAATAATAATTTTATTGCACCTTAGATTAACCCTCAAGTGCGACAAAGTGCTTCCGAGATTTTAAAGAAAGGAAGTGAGATAGAAAATGTTGCGGTGTTGCCATGGCGCTTCGGCATAAACGCTGAATGCTTGCATTAGTACATCGTAACTCGAAAATCTATCAAATCTGGTAAATATAGTAACAAAATTGCTTTCACAAAATCGTAGCTGGGCGAGGCAAGTTCGTAGCGCGTAGTGTGAAGTAGCTTTGTATTTCAAACAGAAGCCGCTTTGCAGTTTCTTGTCCTAAAATAACGCATTGTTTTTCTATCGTGCTCCTGTGGACTACTGTGGAACTTGCGCAAAATAGATGTAATTTTGTTGTGTATACACCCTGCATCGATTATATTTCAGATATCACCGAACTCAAAGGTCACGACAAACTTTGATAAATATAAAAAATTGTGCAAGTAATAACGATTTAAAATGATATTTTTCCAAAAATCTCGCGCACCCAGTATGATAGACGGAACCTGAAACTCTCTCTCTTTCTCTCTCGACACAATTTAAAATACAGTTTAAACTATATTATCCCATGTTTTATAGTTTTTCATTCAAGACTAATAATTTACACACTAAAACTGCAATTTTCAGGACCTTTTTTTTTCACCCATAATCGACACACGCTGTAAATAATCCAATTAACAGTTACAGCCCTCGTTTCCTGCTATATGAATTTTGCCAATAGAGAAAATGGTTTTCTAGAAAATACTTGTTTCCTGAAACCATGCAGTACGCCGTAATAGTAAACGAAGTCATCGCGTCTAAATTGAATGCGAGATGTAGCGGCTGTCGAATGTACTTTTTCAAATATCTAGAGAAGCGTGTGCGTTCGGCGAAAACTGTGAATACAAAAATTGTAGCTTTTGAAGCTGCATATAATACTGTTTGAACCGATTAGCCATATTTTTTACGAATTTTAATTTCATATGTGTGCCAAATTTAAAGTCGTTAGCTTCAAATTTCGGACACTTATTGTGTTTCATAGCAATGTCCAAAAAACGGTAGAAAAAAAAAAAAAAGATGGTTGCCAATGTCCGTTCGCCGCCATTTTCAAATATGTTATGCACCTAGTGGACTGTAAAAAAGGAGCAAAATTTAAGGCGTTCGGAAGTTATCGTCGAAAAATCGGAGAACAGACAGACAAAAAACAAAAACGTTTTTTTCTTTCGATTCCATCTGTACCAACGGCGACAATGTAGGACGCATCGTTAACGAGATACTTTCGGAAAGAATCGATTTTTAGAAAGAAACAACAGCGTATCATTTCTTTCTTGGACTCCAGTGTCTTTTACTCTGCAGGACGATTTTAAGATTTTTGTTTCCTGAAATTTTTTCTGGAATCTCGTATTCTGGAAATCGCGGAATGAAAATAAAACTAGAAGGGATTCTGTGTTGCCAAATTTCTCAAAATCATTTCCATTAATCGTCAGTAATTTTAGCCCACTCCCCATAGTATATAACGATTTTGATATTGCGTATGTCGTTAATTTTGGTTACTATCTTTTGGTTAGTTTTGGTTTTTTTGTTGTCTTGTTTTGCTTATTTATTTTTCTTTACTTATTTATTTATTTATCCCTAAAATTTTAAAATATTTTATAGTTTGTGACATTTACGGAACTTCGATTTAAATCAAATCAAATATTTTTTAAAAATAATTTTGCAAAGTGTTAATAGATTTTTAAATATCTCTGCAACAAACATGAAAACCATTCTGGAGATAAGAATGATAATAGAAGTACAAGAATTGCAACAAAAAGTAGTGGTCCAATACTTACTATCATTATAACATTTCATTGTTGGCACCTGTTCCAAGCCGAATACCAGAAAGGTTGATGCCGAAGAAAAAGATAGGTTTTGCATATGACAGAAAGGCCTCACCCACAAATTGTTGAACATGCGGTTTTGATCGTCTAAATAGTAGAAGAAATTTTCTGTTAGAAAATTAAAAGGGATCCATTTGACCAACCACATCTCTTCCAATCCCAATCTCCTTCAGAGTCTCCTCAAAATCGGCATTAATACCATGTCAGTAGATATATGTATGCTTGGGGACATCCCCACTCCTCTCCCTTTTGTGGGCGTATCCTCCTTCCCCACGACTCTCTAGCTCCTCCGCCTTTACCCATAATCCCTTGAAACTGGTCCCCATTGGATAAGCAACCAGAAATGCGGTTTAATCAATCTCCCCACCTCTAGTTTGCGATGGCGGCGAAGCCAATCAGAGCCCAGATATTTTCCCACCCGTATGAAAAGCAATGGCGTCAATGAGACTTGATCATATTGTTCGCGTGACCATCTGCACCCTCTAGCGGTTCGAATGTAAACTAGTGTCCCCTCTTGGAATAAGATTTTCTTTAATAAGGTAACCCCACCTAGTGAATATTGACCAAAACATTTATTTTAAAAACATATAATTCTGCGAATGTGTACCCTCGCGGGTACAAACTGTACTTTTATTGCGCACAAAGGACAGGGGAAATAAAGACGAAAAGTGTTGGATTTCTTTTCTCGGAACTGGAAGCTGGCAGGCATCACCAATAATATCTGCAAAACAAAAAGCTGGTTAAAATTTTCATTAATAAAGTAGGATATTAGAAACCATATACCTTTTTAATTAATAAGCCATCTACCGTGCGTTAACTTCATACATATTTCCGCATGCTTCTGTTTTAAGGTATCGTGAAATATTTGACTATTTATCTGGGAAAAGTTCATATGTCGAAAATATTATGTGTATGTGGCCGTGGTAGGCTTTCTTTGCTATTATAATTTTATTTTTATTATTTAATATTTACAAAATTAATTTATCTATCTTATTGATGATTTTGATTTTCTTTGCTATTTTTATTATTTAATATTTTCAAAATTAATTTATCTATCTTATTGATGATTTTAAGATATTGCAGTCAACTTTACTATTTCATCAATTTCTTTTATTTATTGCTGATCTTTGAGGATAGTGTACATACTTTTTTTTGTAACTTATCTGTATCTACCCTTTAATTTCCTATCAAGCCATAAAGCAATCTCGAAAGGCATCTTAACTAAAAAGTCATATACTTTAAAGCTGCTGCGACTACTACTACATGAAAGTGTGTTTCTATGGCAATCTCAACAACAATGAAATCTGGACGCTTATATTAAATACTGTAATACTCTTCTCTGCTAACGCTCTAGGAGACGCTATTTGAACCCTGTTCAAAGAAAAACTTCTACAGCCCAAATAACCTCTCTGAACCACACTTAAGCGCATCACTCTTTCACTGTCTTGCAGCCTTCAGATTAATATTCCGTACTAACTACGTATGCCATACACGAAACGTTCTCTTTTCTAATTTTTTTTCTATGCGCTACATTAACGAACAGGATCTAAACTTTTCTGTCTGTGTATTTTGTTAGCCACCTTAAAAAAAAATTAAAAAAAAAGGTATGCGAACCCAGAGGATATTTTCCATATTTTTCACAAATGGTGACAACAATTAATGCAAGTATTATTTTTAATAATAATCCATCTTTCGCTATGACACGAAAACATCGACTTTTTAATTCTAATTTTTCTCATAGAGCTTCCCTTTAGTCTCTATCTGTTCTTTAACTAAATCCCCACCTTTTTGAAAAACCAACCTCTAAAAATAGTTAATTTTCTCTAATTTAAATTTGTACGTTTTCCGCAATATGTGTGAATATTTTCGCTAGAGCATTTAGTTACTTAGTACATGTCCTAATCAATATTTTAAAAATATAATTCTAATGATACGTGTTTACGATTTGAAGATAACGAAACATTCCCCAGTTTCATAAATGAGAGCTCACTGCCAAACTACCAAACATCACAGTACAAACTACCGTACTACGCCCCCCTGGACAAAATCAGGTCAGTCAGCGTCATTAATTCTACCTGCGTTAACGAATAGCGTATTGTTAATTAAGGTTTAATACGCAGAAAATTTAAGTAACAAATAATCGCAATGAAACTCACTAACATCATAAATTATTAAAAAAAAAATTAGAATAGTTGGAATTTACTGGAGTAACCAATTTGGCACTAAAAATGGAAATTTTCGATACTCTACTAGGTGCCTACAATAAATTTTACTATTATTTTTAATGCAGAGACACAACGATTTTCTAGTTCTGAATTTGATCAGGGGTATATGACCATAGTTTACGCCGACTCTAAAAGGCATGCAGTCTATTGTTTTTGAGCGCCCCATTTTGTGTATTATGTTCAAAACAGAGACTCTCTGGGCTTACGACTACAGCTACCAGCTACTACTTTCAATAATATTAACACAAAAAAAGTAGGTGGCATTTCTATAATACGTGCAAAGTTTATGTGAAACTGACTGGAAGACAGAGTAATGCACCAATATGTTACTAAACATATCTCGATAGAATTCCGTAAGAGCTTACCTCCAAGTTTCCTCATTTAGTCAGTCAAAGCATCAAATGGGAAATTCCAATCCAACATATGTAGTGGTGGAAATATATCAATCGCCTACGTTACCGAAGGTACCCGACTGAAGCTTCTGCGTCTTCTTTACCTCACATGCCTACTTAAAAAGATACTGGTCTAAGTCTCAATATTCCTGTTAAAAAAAAGAGAGGTTCTATATTGCCACAAATATGTGTTTTCAAAATTTTACCCCTTATTTCCAAAATAAAAAAAAAATTGTTAACTGTTAACACAACAAAAAAAACTATTTTCTCACCAATTATATTTCTGGGTCGTTTTCAGAATTTGTCCAACGTAAAATCCCAAGAGGATAGGGCCGCAATTTCGAAAAATGTTCATGTCTCCCCCACTTTGCATTTGTACAAGAAGCAGGGCCGGATTAACAGCAATTATATTCTTGTCAGTCAACATACAGCCGCCGATTGAATTCTCGGATTCTGCTTTACTAGTTGCCTTGGTCTGTCAAATATGTTACTTAAAAAATTGTATATTTTTTTTTTTTTACAAATAATATACCTTTCCTAAAATAATTCCGCCTTGGTCAAGTTGGACACGGCCACGTCTGTCCGCTTTGAAAAGCGCAGGCGTATGTATCTTCCAAAATGATCCAAGCAGGCCCGGATTGCCAGCAAATACACAACTCCCCGATTCAATTCTGAGATGTTGCTTCACGAGTTACCATGATCTGTCAAATATTTTAATTAAAAAAAAAAATCTATTATTTAGCAACAATATACCTTTTTAAAAATAATTTCGTCTTTTTTCAAGTTTAACAGGACACGTGTGTTCGTTTCAGTTGGACAAGGGCACGTCTGTCCGCTTTGAAAAGCGCGGCGTATGTATCTTCCAAAATGATCCAAATTGTTAACCTTTTTTTTGATTCCTCGTTCCCCGATTCAATTCTGAGATGTTGCTTCACGAGTTACCATGATCTGTCAAATATTTTAATTAAAAAAAAATCTATTATTTAGCAACAATATACCTTTTTAAAAATAATTTCGTCTTTTTTCAAGTTCAATAGGACACGTGTGTTCGTTTCGAAAGGTTTCGTAGTCTGTAGCTCTGTCGAATTCTCCAAAATTCGTTAAACCTTCAGATATTTTCAAAATTTGTCCAACGCAGACTTCCACTCACGCAGTTTCAAAAACTTTCTGGTCTCCCCGCCATGCATTTGTACACGAAGCCGTTCTGGACTATCAGCAAACAGCACATCCGTCATTTTTCTTCTCGGATTCCGCTTGACGAGTTACATCGATCTGTCAAATATTTAATGTAAAACAATCATATCTATTACTTTTACCCAATATTAAGTACCTATTCAAAATTAGTAGCGCCTTTTCGAGTTCGAAAGGTTTCGTAGCCTATAGCCCTGCCGAAATGGCATTGCATTTGTACACGAAGCAGGGTCGGATTGTAAGCAAACAGCACCCCCGGTCACTTTTCTTCTCGGATTCTGCTTGACGAGTTACATCGATCTGTGGAATATTTAGCGTAAAAAAAAATTATCTATTACTTTTACCAAAAATGAAGTACCTTTTTTCTTTAAAACAGTTCGTCCTTTTCGAGTTTGAAAGGTTTCGTAGCCTATAGCCCTGCCGAAATGTCATTGCATTTGTACACGAAGCAGGGTCGGATTGTCAGCAAACACCACAAGCGTCACTTTTCTTCTCGGTTTCTGCTTGACGAGTTACATCGATCTGTGGAATATTTAGCGTAAAAAAAAAATTTATCTATTACTTTTACCAAAAATGAAGCACCTTTTTTCTTTAAAACAGTTCGTCCTTTTCGAGTTTGAAAGGTTTCGTAGCCTATAGCCCTGCCGAAATGTCATTGCATTTGTACACGAAGCAGGGTCGGATTGTCAGCAAACACCACAAGCGTCACTTTTCTTCTCGGTTTCTGCTTGACGAATTACATCGATCGGTCAAATATTTAATATAAAAAATGTCTATTTTACCAAAAATACGTACTCTTCTAAGATAAATTAGCTCTTTTCGAGTTTAAGAGGACACGTATGTCAACTGTAGGATGTTTTATTATTATATTTTCCAGTGTCTATAAATTAATAAACAACAGAAGCTTCCGAATACAAAAATTTCAACATGAGTTTTTTTTTTCTTGAAACTTAAAAGTTCTAACCCCTAAAACCATATTTTTAATACGCTGGCGGACGTATAACAATCCCCAAAAATTACCATATTTAAATTGTTACTATTGATATATTTCTATTCCGAACTTAACTCAATACATGCAAAAACAACTAGCGAATGTTATTTATTATCTCCGATGGGTGGATGATCGAGAAACGTTTAAATAAATCTACCTTTCTGTCTCTCTTTTTCTATATAGGTCACTCATTCTCTCTATCTGTTACTTTCCACAATCCGAATTTACACTTGGCCCCCCCCAAAAATCTTGTAAAATTTTATCTGCTTAACTTCTTCACGTTGTTCATATGGCTGAATTTTTTTGGGAGATATATCGTGCGTTATTTCTATTAAAATTCTGTTTCCTTTTTACCTACTTCAAAAACGTAAGCGAGCATTTTTGGTTGTTTTATTAAACAAAAATTGATACTAAACAAGATCCGTATCTCCAACCTCAGCCTCCTTTGATCACTCCCCAATTTTTTTTTTAATTAAGTATAGAAACCTCGTCGAACATATACATAATACTAGGTCAAAATGTTACGCGGTTACTCATTAAAGTCGCAATTCCGAAAGCTTCTTACCTATCTTTTTCCAGTCTTTTTTGTTTTATTTATTCGTATATGAAACACACATTGAACACAAAACTTAAACTCGTTGGCGATATTGCATTAAGCAACAAACGCGGATAACAGAAACGAACCCATAACACAAACGCTTCTTTAAACTTCGACTGACACGTGAAACAACCCGCATTCCTACGAAAGTCAGGTAAACCAAGCAGGTCAAATTTTAAGCTACCCTCCAGTGTCGTCATAGGTTGGGGCATAGTAAATAGCGAATACAACAAAGCGGTAATTTATAATAATTTAATTTGCATTTTATTTAACTTAAGTTGTTTTGTAGAAAATGAGACATTTCTACAATTAATCAATATACTACGAGTACTTTTCCGCTTAATTACTATTTTTCAGAAACAAAAGGAAACGTTAGATTCCATTCAAACTTTTTCGGTTTTCATGATATCTCGCGTTTATTTAGAAGCTAATGACCTGTGGCCTTAACCAGACGTTTCCAAAGCCTGGTTCTTAACAAACACGAAAAATAGAGTTATATTGCCACCGAAAATCTGAATTTATGTTTAAAAATGTAACTTCCCGTATTTAAACTATTGCCTGCATTGGCGCCTATATTTTATAGTTTTTTTTTGTATCCTATTTTTTTTTTGTTTTGCTTGCAAATGTGTGTCCATTTTTCGGGTACTGAATTTTTTTTTTCTCAAATTATTACAAATTACTCAAAACGGAGTTAAAAAGAGACGAGGAGAAAAGGGAAGAACCCTTATTTCTCCGACACTGACCTCCGATGTTTATAAAAATTGACGCCTTGACACCCTCCCCGTGAATATTTTACAAAGGATTTTTAAAATTTAACTTCCAAATAACGCATACTCTCGCCTAGTGTCACAGTTTTGGGCCCCATTTTGCTATGGTTAGACAGGTTTATTCTTGTACATTGTCGGGACAAAAGAAGCATCTCCTTCATCCAAATTGATTTTTTCATACCTAATACAACAGCTGCCGGGCATCATCTCGCCTTAATTGTTTCTATTGAATTAATTTTAGTTACAAAAAATTAGATGATCGTCAAAATTGGCATAAAAAGATAATCAAGATTTAATTAAAACAAGAATATGCACAAAAGAAAAGAGATAAACTCCGACACGGGAAACAAGGAAATATCGCTGAAACGGCAACTGATCTAGCGCGCGCCTTTTTTTAAAAATAATAATTTTTCAAAAGAATTCTAGGCTAAGCTAAATACCTGGTGCAACAAAATATTGAAGGATCTTCATGATCCTACCTGTGAGCGAGTAGAAAATTATTTGCAAAGAGGATAAAGGTATATCTTAATATAAATAGTTTCACTATTGATAATATGTCCCCTTTTAAATGGCGCATTATTTGATACGTACTTTTTTTTTTTTCTTGTCAGAGCTTGTCTAAAAAAAAGTGGGATGGATGGAGGTTCTCCGTCAGGTTTTTTTTCCTGTCGAAACAAGTTTGTGCGGCGTTCGCTTTGGATCTGGGGAATGGGTGGGGTTATACATATAAGCTATAAGAAATTTTAATTTTTTATTCAGTTTCCACTCATACAATATCGTGTTAAGTGCAGAGTGAGAAAAATGTCCGAAGTCGAAAATTATCCAACGCAAGCATTGGATTCGTGGGGAAGATTTGTGGTCAATGCGGAAATAATCCGCGAACAAAAATACATTTACGAGGCAGCAATTACGCTGCCGGAATTCGGGCTAGAAATTACCTCAGGTCTTAGCCCAGCAAGAATCTTCGCTCCGGCAGTGAAAGTGAGCTTTCTCCCCTACGTTTTGTCGGAGAAAAGAAGCATTTCGTTCGACGAGATGGACTTCACAGAATTAATACAACAGCTTCCACTGTTATTGTTAGCAGGCCCGACTGGTAAAGTTATGTATTTAACCTGCTTCAAACTCAGCTGTCTACAATGTGATGGTGAAGTCTTGGTCAAGATTGAAAATAGCGAGGGTATACTCTATATTTCGAAAGACTGGGTACAGGAATTAATTACCATAAGCAAATTGGTATTTAAAAGAATACGAGTACTGTCTCGTTTGAACTTTTACGAGTACTACGATAGAATATTGTATTTGACTATAGATGAAAATTTGCTGGAAGACGCCAAAATCTTTCCGCATATAGAATATTTATGTTCTACGGAAGAGAGTGAGCAGAGCTACTGCATGGAGGACTACATGCGTTTTGGAAAAATGCAGATAAAACAAGATATCAACAAAAGGATAGCATGGGACATACCTGTGTTTTAATAGAAATTTACCTGTAAACTAATAATAATAAATGTTTTTTTAAAATTCAGTGTGTGTGTATATTTTATCCTTACCCCCCCATAAAAAAGTAAAAAAAAAAAACAAGCAATTGCGTAAAAATATCTTTATTAAATAATAAAAAAAAAAATAACAACAAAATAGTCGATCGACTATTTGGTAGTACGGTTTTTGTAATTCGACTTCATAAAACGAACCTTTTGATTTAACGCCCCTCCATATCTTCCAAAAGATACGTAAGAGGGAAGGAACCACTTACTTTAACAATCTTGAAATTTTCGGGGTGTCCAATTAATTTCATAGCTTTTGTCAAAAACCGATTTTGTGCCACTTATGCTCACTGCAACGCCAGCTTTGAACTTTGACTTTTCCACTGCAAATTTTTTTTGGTAAATTATATGCGAGAATCTCCGTTGTTGAGGTAATTTCTGAAGGTTTCATTCCGGTGGTACTATGTTTTGTTTGAATATATTTTGTTGTTATTTTTTTTTTATTATTTAATAAAGATATTTTTACGCAATTGCTTGTTTTTTTTTTTTACTTTTTTATGGGGGGGTAAGGATGAAATATACACACACACTGAATTTTAAAAAAACATTTATTATTATTAGTTTACAGGTAAATTTCTATTAAAACACAGGTATGTCCCATGCTATCCTTTTGTTGATATCTTGTTTTATCTGCATTTTTCCAAAACGCATGTAGTCCTCCATGCAGTAGCTCTGCTCACTCTCTTCCGTAGAACATAAATATTCTATATGCGGAAAGATTTTGGCGTCTTCCAGCAAATTTTCATCTATAGTCAAATACAATATTCTATCGTAGTACTCGTAAAAGTTCAAACGAGACAGTACTCGTATTCTTTTAAATACCAATTTGCTTATGGTAATTAATTCCTGTACCCAGTCTTTCGAAATATAGAGTATACCCTCGCTATTTTCAATCTTGACCAAGACTTCACCATCACATTGTAGACAGCTGAGTTTGAAGCAGGTTAAATACATAACTTTACCAGTCGGGCCTGCTAACAATAACAGTGGAAGCTGTTGTATTAATTCTGTGAAGTCCATCTCGTCGAACGAAATGCTTCTTTTCTCCGACAAAACGTAGGGGAGAAAGCTCACTTTCACTGCCGGAGCGAAGATTCTTGCTGGGCTAAGACCTGAGGTAATTTCTAGCCCGAATTCCGGCAGCGTAATTGCTGCCTCGTAAATGTATTTTTGTTCGCGGATTATTTCCGCATTGACCACAAATCTTCCCCACGAATCCAATGCTTGCGTTGGATAATTTTCGACTTCGGACATTTTTCTCACTCTGCACTTAACACGATATTGTATGAGTGGAAACTGAATAAAAAATTAAAATTTCTTATAGCTTATATATGTATAACCCCACCCATTCCCCAGATCCAAAGCGAACGCCGCACAAACTTGTTTCGACAGGAAAAAAAACCTGACGGAGAACCTCCATCCATCCCACTTTTTTTTAGACAAGCTCTGACAAGAAAAAAAAAAAGTACGTATCAAATAATGCGCCATTTAAAAGGGGACATATTATCAATAGTGAAACTATTTATATTAACATATACCTTTATCCTCTTTGCAAATAATTTTCTACTCGCTCACAGGTAGGATCATGAAGATCCTTCAATATTTTGTTGCACCAGGTATTTAGCTTAGCCTAGAATTCTTTTGAAAAATTATTATTTTTAAAAAAAGGCGCGCGCTAGATCAGTTGCCGTTTCAGCGATATTTCCTTGTTTCCCGTGTCGGAGTTTATCTCTTTTCTTTTGTGCATATTCTTGTTTTAATTAAATCTTGATTATCTTTTTATGCCAATTTTGACGATCATCTAATTTTTTGTAACTAAAATTAATTCAATAGAAACAATTGAGGCGAGATGATGCCCGGCAGCTGTTGTATTAGGTATGAAAAAATCAATTTGGATGAAGGAGATGCTTCTTTTGTCCCGACAATGTACAAGAATAAACCTGTCTAACCATAGCAAAATGGGGCCCAAAACTGTGACACTAGGCGAGAGTATGCGTTATTTGGAAGTTAAATTTTAAAAATCCTTTGTAAAATATTCACGGGGAGGGTGTCAAGGCGTCAATTTTTATAAACATCGGAGGTCAGTGTCGGAGAAATAAGGGTTCTTCCCTTTTCTCCTCGTCTCTTTTTAACTCCGTTTTGAGTAATTTGTAATAATTTGAGAAAAAAAAAAATTCAGTACCCGAAAAATGGACACACATTTGCAAGCAAAACAAAAAAAAAATAGGATACAAAAAAAAAACTATAAAATATAGGCGCCAATGCAGGCAATAGTTTAAATACGGGAAGTTACATTTTTAAACATAAATTCAGATTTTCGGTGGCAATATAACTCTATTTTTCGTGTTTGTTAAGAACCAGGCTTTGGAAACGTCTGGTTAAGGCCACAGGTCATTAGCTTCTAAATAAACGCGAGATATCATGAAAACCGAAAAAGTTTGAATGGAATCTAACGTTTCCTTTTGTTTCTGAAAAATAGTAATTAAGCGGAAAAGTACTCGTAGTATATTGATTAATTGTAGAAATGTCTCATTTTCTACAAAACAACTTAAGTTAAATAAAATGCAAATTAAATTATTATAAATTACCGCTTTGTTGTATTCGCTATTTACTATGCCCCAACCTATGACGACACTGGAGGGTAGCTTAAAATTTGACCTGCTTGGTTTACCTGACTTTCGTAGGAATGCGGGTTGTTTCACGTGTCAGTCGAAGTTTAAAGAAGCGTTTGTGTTATGGGTTCGTTTCTGTTATCCGCGTTTGTTGCTTAATGCAATATCGCCAACGAGTTTAAGTTTTGTGTTCAATGTGTGTTTCATATACGGATAAATAAAACAAAAAAGACTGGAAAAAGATAGGTAAGAAGCTTTCGGAATTGCGACTTTAATGAGTAACCGCGTAACATTTTGACCTAGTATTATGTATATGTTCGACGAGGTTTCTATACTTAATTAAAAAAAAAAATTGGGGAGTGATCAAAGGAGGCTGAGGTTGGAGATACGGATCTTGTTTAGTATCAATTTTTGTTTAATAAAACAACCAAAAATGCTCGCTTACGTTTTTGAAGTAGGTAAAAAGGAAACAGAATTTTAATAGAAATAACGCACGATATATCTCCCAAAAAAATTCAGCCATATGAACAACGTGAAGAAGTTAAGCAGATAAAATTTTACAAGATTTTTGGGGGGGGCCAAGTGTAAATTCGGATTGTGGAAAGTAACAGATAGAGAGAATGAGTGACCTATATAGAAAAAGAGAGACAGAAAGGTAGATTTATTTAAACGTTTCTCGATCATCCACCCATCGGAGATAATAAATAACATTCGCTAGTTGTTTTTGCATGTATTGAGTTAAGTTCGGAATAGAAATATATCAATAGTAACAATTTAAATATGGTAATTTTTGGGGATTGTTATACGTCCGCCAGCGTATTAAAAATATGGTTTTAGGGGTTAGAACTTTTAAGTTTCAAGAAAAAAAAAACTCATGTTGAAATTTTTGTATTCGGAAGCTTCTGTTGTTTATTAATTTATAGACACTGGAAAATATAATAATAAAACATCCTACAGTTGACATACGTGTCCTCTTAAACTCGAAAAGAGCTAATTTATCTTAGAAGAGTACGTATTTTTGGTAAAATAGACATTTTTTATATTAAATATTTGACCGATCGATGTAATTCGTCAAGCAGAAACCGAGAAGAAAAGTGACGCTTGTGGTGTTTGCTGACAATCCGACCCTGCTTCGTGTACAAATGCAATGACATTTCGGCAGGGCTATAGGCTACGAAACCTTTCAAACTCGAAAAGGACGAACTGTTTTAAAGAAAAAAGGTGCTTCATTTTTGGTAAAAGTAATAGATAAAATTTTTTTTTTACGCTAAATATTCCACAGATCGATGTAACTCGTCAAGCAGAAACCGAGAAGAAAAGTGACGCTTGTGGTGTTTGCTGACAATCCGACCCTGCTTCGTGTACAAATGCAATGACATTTCGGCAGGGCTATAGGCTACGAAACCTTTCAAACTCGAAAAGGACGAACTGTTTTAAAGAAAAAAGGTACTTCATTTTTGGTAAAAGTAATAGATAATTTTTTTTTACGCTAAATATTCCACAGATCGATGTAACTCGTCAAGCAGAATCCGAGAAGAAAAGTGACCGGGGGTGCTGTTTGCTTACAATCCGACCCTGCTTCGTGTACAAATGCAATGCCATTTCGGCAGGGCTATAGGCTACGAAACCTTTCGAACTCGAAAAGGCGCTACTAATTTTGAATAGGTACTTAATATTGGGTAAAAGTAATAGATATGATTGTTTTACATTAAATATTTGACAGATCGATGTAACTCGTCAAGCGGAATCCGAGAAGAAAAATGACGGATGTGCTGTTTGCTGATAGTCCAGAACGGCTTCGTGTACAAATGCATGGCGGGGAGACCAGAAAGTTTTTGAAACTGCGTGAGTGGAAGTCTGCGTTGGACAAATTTTGAAAATATCTGAAGGTTTAACGAATTTTGGAGAATTCGACAGAGCTACAGACTACGAAACCTTTCGAAACGAACACACGTGTCCTGTTGAACTTGAAAAAAGACGAAATTATTTTTAAAAAGGTATATTTTTGCTAAATAATAGATTTTTTTTTAATTAAAATATTTGACAGATCATGGTAACTCGTGAAGCAACATCTCAGAATTGAATCGGGGAACGAGGAATCAAAAAAAAGGTTAACAATTTGGATCATTTTGGAAGATACATACGCCGCGCTTTTCAAAGCGGACAGACGTGCCCTTGTCCAACTGAAACGAACACACGTGTCCTGTTAAACTTGAAAAAAGACGAAATTATTTTTAAAAAGGTATATTGTTGCTAAATAATAGATTTTTTTTTTTAATTAAAATATTTGACAGATCATGGTAACTCGTGAAGCAACATCTCAGAATTGAATCGGGGAGTTGTGTATTTGCTGGCAATCCGGGCCTGCTTGGATCATTTTGGAAGATACATACGCCTGCGCTTTTCAAAGCGGACAGACGTGGCCGTGTCCAACTTGACCAAGGCGGAATTATTTTAGGAAAGGTATATTATTTGTAAAAAAAAAAAAATATACAATTTTTTAAGTAACATATTTGACAGACCAAGGCAACTAGTAAAGCAGAATCCGAGAATTCAATCGGCGGCTGTATGTTGACTGACAAGAATATAATTGCTGTTAATCCGGCCCTGCTTCTTGTACAAATGCAAAGTGGGGGAGACATGAACATTTTTCGAAATTGCGGCCCTATCCTCTTGGGATTTTACGTTGGACAAATTCTGAAAACGACCCAGAAATATAATTGGTGAGAAAATAGTTTTTTTTGTTGTGTTAACAGTTAACAATTTTTTTTTTATTTTGGAAATAAGGGGGTTTCAGTATGTACTGGTAATAGTGAATCAATTTAATGACCTCAGCATCTCTAAACCCCCATCTTGAGACGCGTTAACGATCCGGATCGAGTTACGTCGCGTAATTGTGTCACTTTTTTAATTAAAAAATGAAAGAGATGTACCTACCATACTTTAGAACCCCCCTACTCCCCTTTGGAGGTGATGAAATAAGTTTTGGCATAAAATATAAGTTCCTCGTATTACTTTGATATAAGTATAAGTCTTGCCTGTTTTTTTTTTTTTTTTAAAGGAAGTTCAAACCCGTGCGAGGTGAGGTTTGATATATGAAACAGACCAGTCATGGGGACACGAGATATGGAAAGTTTCAGCGTAGTCGTCGCCACATTGCTGCCAACACTGCATATATAAGGAGTCACGAACCATTCAGGTAAAATTTTGAAAACACATATTTGTGGCAATATAGAACCTCTCTTTTTTTTTAACAGGAATATTGAGACTTAGACCAGTATCTTTTTAAGTAGGCATGTGGGGTAAAGAAGACGCAGAAGCTTCAGTCGGGTACCTTCGGTAACGTAGGCGATTGATATATTTCCACCACTACATATGTTGGATTGGAATTTCCCATTTGATGCTTTGACTGACTAAATGAGGAAACTTGGAGGTAAGCTCTTACGGAATTCTATCGAGATATGTTTAGTAACATATTGGTGCATTACTCTGTCTTCCAGTCAGTTTCACATAAACTTTGCACGTATTATAGAAATGCCACCTACTTTTTTTGTGTTAATATTATTGAAAGTAGTAGCTGGTAGCTGTAGTCGTAAGCCCAGAGAGTCTCTGTTTTGAACATAATACACAAAATGGGGCGTTCAAAAACAATAGACTGCATGCCTTTTAGAGTCGGCGTAAACTATGGTCATATACCCCTGATCAAATTCAGAACTAGAAAATCGTTGTGTCTCTGCATTAAAAATAATAGTAAAATTTATTGTAGGCACCTAGTAGAGTATCGAAAATTTCCATTTTTAGTGCCAAATTGGTTACTCCAGTAAATTCCAACTGTTCTAATTTTTTTTTTTAATAATTTATGATGTTAGTGAGTTTCATTGCGATTATTTGTTACTTAAATTTTCTGCGTATTAAACCTTAATTAACAATACGCTATTCGTTAACGCAGGTAGAATTAATGACGCTGACTGACCTGATTTTGTCCAGGGGGGCGTAGTACGGTAGTTTGTACTGTGATGTTTGGTAGTTTGGCAGTGAGCTCTCATTTATGAAACTGGGGAATGTTTCGTTATCTTCAAATCGTAAACACGTATCATTAGAATTATATTTTTAAAATATTGATTAGGACATGTACTAAGTAACTAAATGCTCTAGCGAAAATATTCACACATATTGCGGAAAACGTACAAATTTAAATTAGAGAAAATTAACTATTTTTAGAGGTTGGTTTTTCAAAAAGGTGGGGATTTAGTTAAAGAGCAGATAGAGACTAAAGGGAAGCTCTATGAGAAAAATTAGAATTAAAAAGTCGATGTTTTCGTGTCATAGCGAAAGATGGATTATTATTAAAAATAATACTTGCATTAATTGTTGTCACCATTTGTGAAAAATATGGAAAATATCCTCTGGGTTCGCATACCTTTTTTTTTTAATTTTTTTTTAAGGTGGCTAACAAAATACACAGACAGAAAAGTTTAGATCCTGTTCGTTAATGTAGCGCATAGAAAAAAAATTAGAAAAGAGAACGTTTCGTGTATGGCATACGTAGTTAGTACGGAATATTAATCTGAAGGCTGCAAGACAGTGAAAGAGTGATGCGCTTAAGTGTGGTTCAGAGAGGTTATTTGGGCTGTAGAAGTTTTTCTTTGAACAGGGTTCAAATAGCGTCTCCTAGAGCGTTAGCAGAGAAGAGTATTACAGTATTTAATATAAGCGTCCAGATTTCATTGTTGTTGAGATTTAAAGTATATGACTTTTTAGTTAAGATGCCTTTCGAGTTTGCTTTATGGCTTGATAGGAAATTAAAGGGTAGATACAGATAAGTTACGAAAAAAAAGTATGTACACTATCCTCAAAGATCAGCAATAAATAAAAGAAATTGATGAAATAGTAAAGTTGACTGCAATATCTTAAAATCATCAATAAGATAGATAAATTAATTTTGTAAATATTAAATAATAACAATAAAATTATAATAGCAAAGAAAGCCTACCACGGCCACATACACATAATATTTTCGACATATGAACTTTTCCCAGATAAATAGTCAAATATTTCACGATACCTTAAAACAGAAGCATGCGGAAATATGTATGAAGTTAACGCACGGTAGATGGCTTAGTAAATTAAAAAGGTATACGGTTTCTAATATCCTACTTTATTAATGAAAATTTTAACCAGCTTTTTTGTTTTGCAGATATTATTGGTGGTGCCTGCCAGCTTCCAGTTCCGAGAAAAGAAATCCAACACTTTTCGTCTTTATTTCCCCTGTCCTTTGTGCGCAATAAAAGTACAGTTTGTACCCGCGAGGGTACACATTCGCAGAATTATATGTTTTTAAAATAAATGTTTTGGTCAATATTCACTAGGTGGGGTTACCTTATTAAAGAAAATCTTATTCCAAGAGGGGACACTAAATTACATTCGAACCGCTAGAGGGTGCAGATGGTCACGCGAACAATATGATCAAGTCTCATTGACGCCATTGCTTTTCATACGGGTGGGAAAATATCTGGGCTCTGATTGGCTTCGCCGCCATCGCAAACTAGAGGTGGGGAGATTGATTAAACCGCATTTCTGGTTGCTTATCCAATGGAGACCAGTTTCAAGGGATTATGGGTAAAGGCGGAGGAGCTAGAGAGTCGTGGGGAAGGAGGATACGCCCACAAAAGGGAGAGGAGTGGGGATGTCCCCAAGCATACATATATCTACTCATGTCAGTATACAAGTTGTGGAGATCCTCCACTATTGCTATTTTTGGCCAGATATTAAATAATTATAAAACTTTATAATCACATATTTAATGTAATGATCAAGTCTTGGCGGTTAATTTTGTCCAATTTAAATGTAATTTGGATACATACAGGTGGACGATAAAAACATATTATCATTGTATTTCTTAGGGTTCATAAAATATATATTAATTATTATTATATATTATTTTCAATCAACATTAACGTTGTGGACCGTCAATTCAAAGCATAAAGTAAACTTCAAAAGATCTCGTTAATTTCTAATCATGTGTTTTATGATTATTTTAAATTTGAATTGACAGATCACGAGTTGTAACGGAAGACGGAGAATCTAACAGTGACAGAAAATACGTTTTTGAAAAAAAAAGATAGCCAATAAAAAAAATTGATAAAACTTCCTTCAATTTTTTTAAATCAAAAAGTTAGTCTGTTACAGCAAGACACAGAAAATGCTCATATAGGGAAAAACGGTAATGTGCGGTGTAGAAAATGTTTTAGGTAGACACAGCACGAATATCCTATTTCCCAGCACGATCTTCAGTTTTAAGTTACTGTTTTAATCAGCTATCCGACGGGAACGACATATATTACTTTTCTAAATACTTTGACTTTTCTAAATTTAAAAAAGAAAATGTAAAGGAAACTATTCGTCATCAAGGGGATGGAACTGCCATCTTAATTGTTTAAAGTTTAAAGTTAAGCTTTGTTCGAGAGTGTGTTGATTAATACTTTATATAAAATGGTGATTCAATTTTTTTTTTAAATAAACGGTAATTCCCAAACGATTTAACAAATTTGGTCTCGCTGAAAAAAGCATTTATTTCTTCATCAAACTACTCTAAAAAATTAATTGCAATGATATGACTTTTTTTCATAAAAAAAATATTCAAAAATACCTCAATAGACTGTGACAACCATAAGATCTAAATTCATAGTTCTAATTGGGAGAATTAGAAATTGGCCTATCCGTCTCTACGACCCATTTGTGAATCTCTCGCTAGGTATAGCACCAAAAAGTATAAGATAGAGGGGAAGGTCGCGTATCCTGTTACGAATGCCATCTATTATTTGTGTTCAAGTACTAAAGTACTGTCAGGGCGGTTTAAATTAATGCGTAGCTTGTAACGGATAACAGCACTTTAGTTATATTTTAATCAAAAAAAAATTTAAAACTATTTCGACATAAATTATTTTTTTTCACATTTTATCTTTCAAACTTTAAATTGAATTGAGCCGTACGTGCCGCGCGTTTTCTCTTCATAGCACTTTATCTAGGTTTGTCTCTCCGATTAGAATCCACAGCTTCGATAGTAGCTCCTTAGTGTAGCATGTTAACTCTGGTTTTTATTGCCGTTTGTCTGTTCGAGTGAATCGTAATTGTTTTATTACGAATCTTGCATAGTGTTCTAGTGTGGTGGTTCTAGTGCTCGAAAACTGTTGCTGGTTTGCCAATTTATATTTTTTTCATGGGTTCATATAATCCAGCTCTTACTACTATAATATGGGTCTCAAAACTATTGAAATTCTTTTTTACAAATGATAAAGCTGTCAATGATTGTGTTATATTCGCCTTTAAAATGCGGGAGACCTTAAATCAGCTTTTAGTGAGAAATAGTGGCAGCTGGCGGCGTATGGGGAAGGCAGTTGGCTAGAACAATCGAAGACAAAATTACGTTAACATAATATTGACTTAACTTGAATTGAAGTAGAATTTTGACTTCACTTGTTCTAGTTGAGCGTTTTCGCAACTCAACTAGTCAAGTCAAGCAAGTCAGAAACTGCTAGGAATACGCAAAATACGTTGCCTTACCGATACTTTATATTCTGATTATCCTTGCCCTTACAATTTAATTTTTATATTCCTGCAAACTTTAGAAAAAAGTCTACACCAAGAAGGCAACCAAATAACAATAAAAACCGCTGTAATAGTACTTTTTTTGAAAATTTCTAAAAACTAAATTTTCGTTATTCAATATTTTATGATAGGAAAAATATATATAGAACTATGATATCACTATATTTTTATGAAAAAAAATCTTATTGGTGCACTAAATTTTTTACGAATAGGATCAACACATATCATAAATAAGATGTATTCTTGATGTTTTACAAAGAAATATCCAAAAACTAATGGCCGTAGAAAAAGTATAATACATATGTAACATATATCTAAAACTTCTTTTTTAAGCACTCGCTCCGCAGCGTTGCTACTGCCAAAATAAAGTTAAGACTTAGACCTACCTTAATATCGTATAAATTTCATTTCAATCAACTGTTTAAAATGCTGCACACAAATTTAATATTTTCAACGCCGACTTTTGACAGACATTTGAAGTAATGATACTTTAGTTGCGGACTTAATTATCGTACATGTAACACGTTGGTAAATTTCTTCAGTCTCTCGTATATTAAGAACTTGCTTCGCTCATGCCGAATCAAGCTCGCCATTAAAATGTCGTTTATCAAAATTATTTATCAGTTTTTTATACCCATGTAGCCGGTTATAGCGGGAGTCTTTATCAATAGTATCTATTATCCCTCTTCGATTTGAATACTTGTGAAAAAATAAGTTTTTAGCATTTAATTCTCCTTTTTTCACTAGCTTGCTTTGTTCTCAATCATGAAACCCGCTGTGCAATATTGTACAGGTCGCATTCTTTGGTTTTATATTTAATTGCACATTTACAAGCGACGGAACTGTAATTTTTCCCGATGACCCAAGCAAAATGCACCTTCAAGTAGTATTAGCAACCAAAAGCGCTACTCCGTCCAACATGACCTGATAAAATGCGCTGATATCCGCAAGCGCATTATATCGACAACGGACGGCAAATCGACTTTTTTGTGTACCTTAATAACCTCCAATTCATTTCCATTACAAGACAACCTTTGTTAACAACAATCGCGCCGGGCTCGTAGCAAAACGTCCGGCTTGCAGTGACGGAGTGGGCCTTGGACTCCGGGGGCCAAGCGATTCTGATCCCAATAAGCAAACCGCGGCGGCGGCGGCGGGCAGGAGCACATCAACCCATACCCCGGCCTGCTTGATTTATTAGGGCTGGAAATTCGAGCCCAGTAAAATTCTAAAGTCTCCTTAATGAGATGCGGCGCTGTAAACTTTTTCCGACCAATGACAACGATGGGGGCGGCGCTTCGTGCACGGCCGTTTTTTCGAGTGGGGGAACAGCGCGAGGCAGGCGCTTAAAAAACACTCTCTTGATCCGGCTTTAAAAATACATTCGAGTTTCAATGGCCGCGCCTCTCTCTCACTCCGAAACTCCGTTTTTTACTTTCGGAACGGGGTTTTTGCGGCAAAACAGGACTGATGGGGGTCCTGGTTTTTGCGGTCGCCTCTGTTTAAACTGCTGGCAGTTTTGGATCTGTTTTCTAGAGGATTTTCAACTCTTTGTCCTTTCTTATTTACGGCTTTGCCGCTCTCTTATTGAAAGAGTCTGAAACCGTGTAATTAGTCTTTCCCTTTGTACGAATTTGGTGGGTCATCTCACACGCATTAGCTACGCGCGATGGACGTTTTCCGCCGCCTAATTTGAAACGATGGTGTTTAAGTTTTTTTTTTTATTTATAGAATTTGAAAACAGTAGGGTCTGCGAAGGTGTTTGTCTGATTTCTTGTCTCTCAGGGATATCAATGCCTCATAGAAATTTTGATTTTTTGTTTTGGTAATAATGTTATTAAACGTTCATTGGGTAATACTGGAAAAAATGGCCCAGCAGGTCAGTCGGCCATTTTTAATATACATTTACAATTTTAAATCCTCGTCACTGTTACTTCATCCGTTCTACACATGTTCTTTGGATTTTGTACAAGTATATAAAAAATATTTTTTCACTTGCATGAAATATATTTTGCTAATCCTTAGTCCAAAATATGCACCGATCAAGCAAATATGCACCGATCAAGACCCTTATTAAGTACTTTTGAAAAATCGAATATTTGAAAGTATCTACGCTCGTGTAAAAATTCAGCGTCGAAAAAAAAATTTTGTTTGTCTGTCCTTTCTCCGTTCTAGTCTTTTGGTTTTTCCTGAATAACTTTAGAACCGTTAGAGCTAAAAAATTGAAATTTGCCTCCTGTTAACCCTCCACAAGATACATGAGCTTATAATAAACGGCCTCGATCCGACGCCTGGCATTCATCTTTATATTTTTCGCGATTTTCGACTGCTTTTTTAACATTGCTATGAAACACGATAAAAGTCCGAAATTTGAAGCAATCGACTTCATATTTGGCACATATATGCAGCTTTCCCTATTGAAAATGGGGGGCTGGGAGGTAGGGTAGTATTTAAAAAAAAATAAAAATCGCATGTGCAATTGTCTACATAAAAGACCATTTTTCAAAACCCGTTGATCGAAAAAATTCTTGAACCGACTCCATAAATTTTATTCTCGACAATTTTTCAAAAATATACAGAGTGCGCCGCAAATTCCAAAAAAATGAAAATTGAAAATTGGCAATAATTTAAAATCTGTGTTTTAGATGTTAGTTTCTTTTACATGACAATATAGACCGTATAGACACCTAAAACTTTTGTATCTGAAGTTTTTAACTATTGTAAATGGTATTCGCGAAATTCTGCGCAATATTAAATAAAGTAATAAGTGCGCCAAATTTGCAGCTACCGACTTCAAAGTTAGCAGAAAACTATAAGACCGAACCCACATTTATAATCTTCAAATTGGAAGCAATCGCTATTAATTGTACAAATTTACAGGGTCTATGCACAATAAAACTTCATCGATTTTGCGAAAATCCCTTAGTGGTACGATAGAAAAACAAAGCGTTAATCTAAGACAAGAAACAGCGAAGCGGCTTCTTTTGGAAATAAAAAGCTGTTTCGCGCTACTTGCGACGAGCTTGCTCTGCCCAGTAACGATTATTTGAAAGCAATTTGGTTTTAAGATGTCGCCCACAGTTACGAACCACTTCGGATATTTCCGCTACTTTAGTAACTTATTTATAAGCGATCGTCACGGATGTTGTGTTGATGAATGTCAATTATGACACGTCATACGTCACTCGTGTATTCTTGCTGTTTTGCAAAAATGTACTCAAAATCTAAGTGTTGTAGAAAAAGCATGGTAAACTTCTTCAGTCACTTCTCTATTACGCGCCCGTGTGAAATCAAACTTAAATTGCGTTTATCGCAAATTTGTTGGCTTAAGGCCATTGCTTTTAACAAATTGGGGAATTTGAAAGCTGCGCATTTAAATGAGATAACAAGTGAGAACAAAGTGATGCTATCATGAATACCAGAGAAGATAACCAAAGTGTTTACGAAATAGCCCGTGAGGGCTTATAAAGTGTCATGATTGGTTCAAAACTCCTTTATGATGTTGCTAAACACATTGCAAAATAAGTTTTCACAAATTGAGAGGAAAAATAATTTCAGCAGTGGTAAGTTAAGGACAGGGCAAGACATTTTTTAGAAGTCCATCGGCTAAGTTCATATCAGACCTGCTAAGCCACGGAAGGAGGGTCGTGAGAATATTGTTAGTCTAAAAACCGGCTACTTGCGTCTATGTAATATCAGCAGCAGTATATATAAAAGTCATTCCAATTTTATGTGGGATTTTAGCAAACAAGATGAAAGTCACAGATAGCAACTTAATTAGAATGATCACAGCTATGAAACCAGGATTAAATCCCAGAAGAACTATATGTGAATTCAAAATAGCTGCTTCTAGTACTTGTCAAGGGTGTTCTTTCATTTGTGCCAAATCTGCAAAACTATGAGACTAAAATAACGTTATAACAGTGATGCCGACTTTACAATGAAGGCTTCCTGGTAAACTTCAGGACCTATAAAATTGTTTTTAGTATAACTATCTTAGCAGACCTACAAGAAGAGGAAACGCGGGACAGCCGCCATTATGTGGAATTTGAATTGCTAACAGAAGAGTGCAAAGTGAGTTAGAAATGACAAATCCAAGTATTATTGATACCATAAAAATGATTCAAAGTGAACCCTTTAACTTCCGAAATATGCACAGGCCTATGAGAGAGTATTGAGGTTGGTAAGAAGTCTTGTTGAAAGAAATAGATCTTTTAAAAGGTCGCCTACTATTTTAAAATATTTCATATTTAGTTCGCAAATTTTGTAATTTTTATCTTATGTATATATTTTTTTGACTAATTTTTTTATATATTTAATATAATTATCCTCACATATTTTCAACTTAATTTTATTTAAAACGTCTTTTCCTTTAATTATTGGTGCCGAAACGGCTCCGAACGGTCGCACGGGATAGTTCCATCCCTCGAAGTTTTATCATAGGTAATAATATTATGTTATGCCATATAGCCTCTGTAGAACGAAAGGAACTAGTATGGGCCGTGCTTGAAACTTTAGTTGGTGAATAGTGTATATAGAAGATAATCTTTTCTACTTTGAACAGTAAGTAAGTAAGAGATGTCAGCGATCTGATAAAAATGTTCCAACAAAATGTGAAAGCATGCCCAACAATTGAACAATCGCCTCCGTTAACAACGATCCGTTTTCGACTTATATAAATTCGGTGCAATATATTGCAGCAACAACGTCGACTGTGGATTGCATTCGGCTCCCCGTGGGGAGGTTGGGAGGGGTATTATACCGGACATACTTTTTGCATTGTTCGCCTCCCGGTAATAAATAATGGATCTCTTTAACAAAGTGCGTTGGGGGCCGCGTCCATGTTGCAATTTATTTCTTTCTCTTTCAATCCTGTCTGGAGTATTAAATGTGTACTATCGGCCAGGTAATTATTTTGAGTACTTTTCGGCGTCGAAGTTGGCTGGAACTGTAACGAAGTTTTCTATTGTGCAGACAGTTTTTTTTTTTCAAATCGATAAAGCGAGTATGTGTTGACTCCTGCAAGCGCCATTTTCTTATTAAGCTGGCCGTGCATTCGAAGGATGAGGATGCATGATGCATGATGTGATCTTGTACAAGTCTATTTTATTCCCATACGCAGGAAAAAGGCCATTAAAAAAATTAATCTAACAAATATCAGGCCGTTAATGAACAATTTTTCTTTTTCTATTTAAATGATTTTATTTTCGAACTACCAATCAAAATATTCAACTAAACTTGGTAAATTTGCAGAGTTTCGTTACATATTGAGAATAGTTAGTGTATAGTTTCAGACTACTGAACCGCAACAGTTGGTTCTGTGGAATACTTTGTACTACTAGAGTTTTTCTTTGTCTTAATTTTATGTACATTGGGAATCTATGAAATGCAAAGAGAAGGGCTACAAATATGTTTGGAACCGTAATGGAGCAATATTTGTTAGGAAAAGTGAAGATGACCGTCCAATCAGCATAAGAGATAGTGCCCACATTGGCACTGTATTGAACCACTCTGACTAACGCAAAAATTTAATCTAATACAATTTTTCGGTGAATTTTATTTTTATTTTAATTATGTGACCATGACCATACACTCCAATTATAAACGTTTGAAAGTTAGACATTTAAATGCTAATGCTCGCGTCGCGAAAATAAATTTAACATTTTTGTGTATCTCAAAATAACTTAAAAGCTCATATACCCACAACTGTTGTTAATATAGATGGCTATAGTTTAATCCGTGTCGTCAGACGTGGAGGTGGCATAGCAGTGTACTTCCAAAAGAGCAAGTTAAAAGTTGTAAGTGACTTGTTGCATTGTGTTACCGGTTAACGACATTGTGTAGTGCAAATGAATCAGTCGCAAACTATGATTATGTCTGAAATATCACCTTCATTCGATTATATTATTGCTACCGGTGATATAAATGTTGACTTGCTGTACCCTTTCAGAATGTTTTGATACCTATCATATGAGTCAGATTATAAATAACCCAACTAGGGTCACACGATCGACTTCAAAACTCGTCGACCCTATTTTATTAACTAATTTGCAGTTGGTAAAAAACTGCGGTGAAATTAATATAGATTTCTTCTCAGATCATGACATAGTTTTTGGTGAGTTATATTTGGAGTCGACCGAGTCCAAGCAAAAATTGTACACTTTATGGTCTTTTAAATACTTTGGAGAGGACGAATACATTCGGGAAATGCGGACTATTAACTGGGACAACGTTTATTATGTTAATAACATTGAGGAAAATATTAAGTTTTTAAGCGGAAATATTGTAGCCCTTTTTGACATTTATGCCCCGGTTAACACAGTTAAGTTGAACAAACCCTTAGCGCCATGGCTTGCGGATGCAGTAAACCAGATAAGAAAAGAGAGAGATAGAGTATTTCAAAAATACAAAAAAAAAAAACAAAACTGGCGAAAACTGGAATAGATACAGAAGTATACGTAACTACGCTTTGTCGTCCTTCAGACGTGAAAAAACTGCATATTTAAAATTTGTTGTTAAAAAGAATAAATATCATCTCAAGAACTAAGCGAGCATTACCACCAAATTTGCAAGATCCACAAATTATCAACAAATATTTCTTTTCTACTTTTTCGAATACCAGCGCGGATACTGAGTTGATTGAATTTTATAAGTCCAATAGGATAAGTAACTCTATTTTTGATAAACAGATTAAATCAAATACTTCCGGATGTGACGCTGTTGCTTTACTTATGGTTAGACTGTGTCCCCCGGTCATACTTAATCACATTACTTATATCATAAATGTTTGTTTAGAAACTGGATACTTTCCATCCATATGGAAAACAGCCATAGTTTTCCTATTCCGAAGGTTGCTTCTCCACCCGGCGCCAATGATCTGAGACCAATCAGCATATTACCTGTGCTTAGCAAGGTGTTGGAGAAGGTTGTTCATGAGCAAGTACTTTCGTATACAACTAGTCATAATATAATTCCATCAAACCGGTAAGTTTTTCTACCAAAACATAGCATCCTTACTGTTGTACTGCAAATTAATTATCTAATAATAAAAACATTGTATGAAAATGTTTCAACGATACTGGAATCACGAGCTATTGTGCGCTAAACTTTGGTTTCACTGATCTTTTTTTTCCAGTCGTTTTTAAATAATACTCAGAGTTCGTCAGAACTAATATCGCTATATCAGATTTGGGTAACATTGGATTTGTCTAATGACGTCAAATTTTCTCAAATTCATTTCATTTATATGATAACGTCGAAGCTAATCTTAGTTTAGATCTTAAAAGTCTTTCTCAATATAGTAAAAAACAAAATCCTAAGCTAAATTCCAAAAAACGCAAATTATGCTATTTGCTAAATTCAATTGGAAAATGAAGATTTTAAAATTACAAATGAAGCAAAAAGCTTTAGAGTGAAAATGATGGTCAATTGAGATATAGTGGCCACATTTCTAATTTATGTAATTAGGCTTATACATACTGTTTTCCATTAGACTGTGCATTCTTATACGTTGCTGATAAATACAGATTACAAAAAATCCAGAACAGCTGTGCCCAATCGTTTATGGTTTGAGAAAGTTTGATCGAATACCGGAAAAAATATTTGCGTTGAAATAGCTCCGAACTAATTACCTATTTCAATTTTTACTTGCAATGGTTGTATTTAGGGATTTCAAATATCCTTTACCAACTTACCTAGATCGTGTAGTGTTTCATTGTGTCATTAAGCTTTATAATAATTATAATAAACATTTTGAATCCAGCTCAGTTTTAGTTATTAGGAAAAAAATTAAGGTCCATTTAAATTTACAAAAGTTTCTGTCCTAAACAAATTATTGGGTATAAAATAGGGGTCTAGATTAGATATTACCATCTATAGGACGAAAGTAGCGAAAAGCTCTACTTATTTAACTTCTTGATAGATTTGCTAATGCTGATAATTCATTTATTACTTTATCGACAATGGTTAAGTCATAAAATCTAATTTGGCCATTCATTGATCAAGATTGAGATCAGCCTATTTTCATAGGGTTTTAAAAAGTGATAACAATTTAGTCTTAGACTCTAAAATTGTTATTAATTAACAGCAACTTATTGGATTGATTACGTTTTTGGTATTAACCAAAACTAACCAAAATTAAATTGCGAACACATGCGCTTTTAAACCAAAAGGGTCCCGTTGAATAGACGTTTTATTTATGTTATTGAAAAATACATTAGGCACAAGGTTGTGTTGGTTATGCTAAGCTACTAAAAGTGATTTATCTATTTTTCCTGCCCTCCAAATTCAATGATACATTAGATATGATAAGCGTTTAAGACACTTTAGCAAAGCAAAGTCTTCACGACAGTGGAATAAACACTTTTGAGTTGTATAGAATGCACGCTTTATAAAAAAAGAGTATACCAGCAAGAATCGTCTAGTAATGTATATAATGAGTGAAAAGTAACATCGATGAAAAAAAATTGGTTTTGGTTAGTCGTCCTAGTAATAACTCAAATAGGTATTTTTTTATTTTTTGAAAATTGTGTTTTTCATAAAATCTTTTAATTCACCTAACCTCTAAAATAATGAATAAACAAGAATATATTGGAAAACTGCTTCTACCTGGCGCCGGCGTTGTACAATAATGTGAACTCAAAATTTTTAATGAATGCAGGGTTACCAAATCAAACGTCCAATTTCCATCGATGGCTAAATAGTACCGAATTCACCCGATCGCTCCCGAACCCATAACTAAAGTACCGGAAATGTCCGAATAGGCTTCCGATCGTAGTAGATCACTGCATAATTGGGTATTTTAGAGTAAGGAGTAGACAAAATTATTTATGCAATAAACAATAACTGTTTTCTTAGCTTAAGATGAAAATTTGAAACTCATTTTCAAAATATTGATTAGATATCAATTTGAGCAGGAAGTAGAAAAACGCACAAAGTCTCCTTTAGAATACGTGATTTTAAAAAGCTGGAAGACGAATTTGAGCCATCCATGCTCAATAATACAGTTTCTCAAAAAGCCTCAAGTTTTCAGTTAAAAAAATAAGCAAATTATTTTTTAAATGCTTCCTGAAAGTTTTGGTTAGTGTTTCAAATTCGAATCTAACCACTGGGATCCCAAAATCGGTAAGAAATTCAGGGTAGGTCAACGTTTCGTATCGAGGCCAATAACATTCTGTTAAAGAAAATACAATTATTTTTGCTTCCGGAAACACAGTTATATGTTGTTACTTTTTTGATGATTTCTGATTAAGGTTTATAAGGCACCAAGAAGTTTTCTTGAAGATATTGACGTATAATAAAGAATTCATTCGTACTAACAGAAAATATATTTTTTATATGGACACAAATACAGAGTTTTTATATCCTTTGAACTTTAGTAACGTACTTATGTTAATGTGTCAAGTTTTAGTTTTGCCTCTCAAATAATGTTTTATAAACGCTTGGAAGAATGCTGAGACAGAAGACAATTTGTATAGCGAAAAAAGAAAACAACCTTATAAAGATATATTAGGAAAATTAATTACTAATTAGCATTGGTCAGTATAAGAAGAAGAAATAATAGATTTAGAAGCCCTTCATAATACATAACAACAAATTAATTTAGCACCGCTGCATGGCTCTGACCACGAGAATACTTATAAATATTTCTTACAGTCTTGTACATATTTACTTATGTGTAACAATTGATAAATATATTTCAATTTAAGAAAAAAGCAGGCCAAGGTTTTAAATAACTCTTAAGTTTTCTGGAGCGATATTCATAACTAGCAGAGAGGGGTTATTAATTTGATATTTTGATAAATTTTAATTATAAATCTAGTAAGTATTGTAATCACATCGTTAGTCATTATGATAGTTACATTACATGTTTGTATTTTTCTTAATATTTTGTAAATTAATTTATAGTGTTGTAACTCAAATACCAAGGAATATTAAGTTCATCGTACGACCTTGTGTGCGTTAATTTAACATAATTAAATAACAGTGTGAAAATTCTCACCTGAAGCACTTGAGCAGTGCTAAAATTACTTTTAAAAGGCCACTATCGATAATGGGTTTCGTTTTATCTGAAATGTAGTTTCTCCACTATGCATGGACCATTTTAATTTATTATCATTTATAAGGCCCAGCGCTGAACCTTCGTTATTTTTCACTGTTAATTTGAATGGTTGAACGTCAACCCGAAAATTAAAATTATACAACTGGATTAAAAAGTACTTAAAAAACACTTTACTAAATACTAACCACACCGTCAAAGTAAAGGGTATAATCTTGAATGCCAGTGGTCCATGGGAAAATGTAACCGTTTAGGCGATTTTATTGGAAATTATATGATAACTAAAACCTAGTGTCTCTAGAGACGAAATCACAATTTGATAACTACCATCACGCATTTGTTTTCTGTAATATTACAGTCGCACCATTCAAAATCTTTGTGCAAAGTGTAACAATTCTGCATTTCGAATAGGACCCGAAAAAATTATCAAATATTTCTGGAACGATAATTTTGTTTTAGAATATATTCTCACAGGAACTCCGTGATTTTAGGTCGGTACTAAATATCCATGCACGGTTTTTAATATTAAGTTTTTTAGCAATTAACTCAGTGGTGCAAAAAGAATATCCTCATCAACTTTAGTAAGAGAGTTTGCATCGAAATTTCAACTATAAGGCACTCCGCTAAATTGGTCTTTTCATTTTGGAGGTGGTACTATAAACCGAGAAGCCCGCCAAATTTCAAGACCTGATTAAAATTCAATAAAATAGTACATTATGCAACAAGTATAGCAAAAGTCATGTGAGTCACGAGTTTATTTGGCACTAGCGGAGCACATTGGGGTGAATGCTTAATAAACGAGTTACTTAAAAAGTTTACCAAACGTGTTACACATGATACTTTTTCTACAATTGTTAATTTTTGCAAAACAACACAAGAACATTTGCTAAAATGATCGTTAGAATTGGGTATATTAATATAAAATATTTCCGAAAACATCAGATGCCTCCAAAACCCGTGTGGTAATATCCCGGAAATATCTGCAGTGATTCGCAGATTCGGAAACGAAACTGACTTAGGAAAATGTCACTTTCCACAGGCTAGATCGGTGCATAATTGGGCATTTTACAGAAGGAAATAGAAAAACGTCTTTAAGTTCCTTCGAAAAATGTTTATTATTATTTAGGATGCTCAACGATTTCCCATAACACTGTTGCCTGGGGACAAATCAGCGACACCTGGACAGTTTTTATTGCACAAAATCCTCAGACTCCTTATTGCTTAGGGAAATCTTAAAAAAAATAGCTTAATATTTTTTTAAAATATGTTGCTACAAACAAATCGAAGTTTGAAGTTAATAATAATAATTGTATAACCATCTAGCTTACGGAAATTGTCATTTTACCTTGTCATTTTCGTTTCCCACGGATCCGAATCACTTCGGACATTTCCAGAATAATAATCATAAATACGTATTTTAAAATATCACCAATTTTTGCTGGTTCACGTCAATACAATCGTCTTTTGGTCTATTAAAATGTCCAAAATATATCCTGAGACATTTTTATCTAATAAGAAAATTAACTCTGTGTCAGAATTTTTCTCGTTTGTTTATTTAAATAAATTTGTAAAAATGAATTTTTTGTCCCTTCATTAACAATTTTTCCTTTTCATTTTTTTGTAGTGTTCGAAACTAAATAGTTATCTACATATCTAGGACAGTTTTATTGGAAAGACGAATTTTTCCCATTTGGAAAAGCCTGTACAGCATAAAATATTATTTGGATGAAAAAGATAGTTTGATAGCATTTCTATATTTTCTTACTGATGGATTCCACAAATTTCATATACCAGCGCAGGTCTATGACTTCGTTTCCTCTTGGATCGTTCAAACTATTCAATCTGATTATTTTTAAGCCTCTGGCAGTGTATGTGGCGGCATCTCTCGCACTGCGTGTGTAAATTCAACCCTCTGTTAACCCGATAGATGTCGCCAGAAGATCCGCTGATAGCTTCGGACAAAATGCGCGACCACTCGAGTTCGCTTATTACTCAGCACAAAAGCCGGTTTAAAAAGGCCATTGTGGCTATTGTCGGGCGAAATATGCGATTAAAATTAAATAATGTGCTCAATTTTGGTTTTTGCCGCTTGTAAAATGGTTTTGTTGTTTGCGATGCGGTCAAAAAGTTGCTATCCAAATTGTGATATGAAATAGTTAGATTGTTTTTCTTGACAGTGGTGGTTGCACTGAATTTGTAAAGACAAAAATTGTGGGAAATTTTTTTATAAATTTCATGAGACGTAGGGTTGGGAGGTAACCATTAATCCATTAATATTCGCGTATTTTACTTGATCGCAGTAATACTTTTGCCATTTTATGACTGATTTGCTGACGTGATAATAAATTTAAAAAAATATTCAATTATGTTTGGTTTTACAATATTATAAAATATAAACTGTTTAATTGAGAAATACAACTTTTACTGTATTGCAGCTTTAGAACAAAAGTTTCGAGTTCATGATTTACTAGAGAAAATATTTTATATAATATATATCTTGCCGAATTTTTGACATCTTATGCACTAATTCATTTTCATTATTTTATAGATAGGCGGCTCTCTCGTAAATTTGAAGAATACTAAGAATGTTGAATCAATGCCATTCATTTGTTACCGTGATAGCTGGCTATAATGAGAATACACTAGCACAAAAAATGTTTATGACAATTAAAAAAAATTAGAGATATTTATTTACAAAAGACTAAAATTAAAAATATTCTTGGGCGCACAATTACACAAACAGATCTGCAAGGAATGTTTTTTCCAAGGTCGTTCTGCCTTTCTGTCTTCTGGCGAAATAAATTTATCATATATTTGGGTCTTACCCGCTATACCTGCTTTAAATCTTTAATTTTTTGAAGATTAAATAATTAATGGGCTGGCACAACTATACTGCAACAACATATTCAGTTCGTGTAGTTCGCCATTGGTTGGAGTAATTTCTTGGAGATTCACTACAAACGTGAAATTGTGTCGAGAATAGCTTGGCAATAAAACATAAGCAACGTAAAATGAATTAATGTGCGGCCGGACTGCTGAAAGAATTTAACGACACATTTCTTCCTTTCCCAATAATAATTTTAACTAGTTGCATTCAATGGTAATGTAAGTTTACAAGTTCCGGTAGCACCCCTTTTTGTTGCTGTCATTAGGTGAAAACCATTTATTTGTGAAAGAACTATATATTTCGGTTTTTGGCCGTTGAACTGTCGCACACAATAAAGAAGTTTACAAAACCACCTTTACTGTCCGCACACATCGTACATCCAAATATGATTATGTTCATTAGGGGCTAATTTAGTCTCAATTAGATGTAAATTTTTAATACCAATGGCTTTCCAATAAGTTTTTTTTGTAAAGCCAAGACTTTATTTTAGTTTTGCTGTTCGGTGCAAAAAATAAAAGCGACCAAAGAAATTAATGAACAATTTTCAGGCTTTTGTTTTCGGTTAAGGAGATTTTTGGCATTTTTGACGCTGAAAACAAAATATTTTCGAATGTCTATATTTAGTCGTTGTTTGAAAATCATATTAATAATTATGCAGTAAAATTTACATATTTTAACAGACGCTATTGTTCGGAAGTGATGTTTCACTTTATAGCAAATTTGCCATACTTTCTTCAGAACGCTATCGTATATGGATCGATTGATATATTTTATGTTTAAATAAAATTGCTAACGATTTTTTTTTCAGAATAACTTCCTACTTCAATATTTTTTTCTTTTTTTTATGCACGTGGCTGCACATAGATAGTGTTTTAGTTAGTGGGTGGGTGATATAACTCACTTATTTTGCTATTCTAATAACTAATAACAAAAATTTAGTAGGTAGGTAGTTTCGTCATTTTGTTTGCTTGTTTGTCATATTGCACATGATAATATAGAAGAATTTTCATAGACTTGTTTACTATTGAAGTATTGAAGCAGCTGACAAATCTGGCTGTTAACCCTACAATGCAAATTAATAAAATTAAATACTTACGATAATTTGTTTTTAAATCCATATAATATTTCAATCCGAACTATCCAATAAAATGTATACCCAAGCAAGAAGGGATATGGTGTTGGGAGAATAAGCAGAAGCCAAAAAATACGTAAGCTTTATTTACATCTACTTACACATCCCGAAAAAAAATGGTGCTGTCGTAACTAACACTCTAGATATACATAGTTTTTTTGTAATGTACTCCAGTCAGAGCAGCTGTGCAGTTAAGTCACGTATAGTGACCTAATCAAAAATGATCCGCGTGTCTTAGCTATCTTGGTACCATTTTTAGAAAACTGACAAACAAACTAAATAAAGATGTCATGATATGACGTAACTAGACAATTGCTTTGACTGGATTTTAGCAACATATTCTAAAAGTAACATTAATATAGATTATTAATTAATATAGACTTAGAGTTCACAGCTTTTAGAAATTTTTTAAAACATTTAAAAAAATATTAATAAATTATTTCAGATACAAACACAATAAAAGTTCCTCCAAACAGACACCTACGCATGCCGATCTAACCAGAACTGTGAGAGTTTGACGTTTTATAATTACAAACTGTCCAATTATTGAATATATTGAAAATTACAGGTGCAATACCCGGAAGAGGAAATAATAAAACGATTTTCCAGGACTTATTAAATTGAGTTAGTAATTATAGTTATAATAATATAACTAACGCAGTTTCCATCCAAGAGAAAGTGTAGCTTAAAAAATAAATGTTAAGGGCTCCCCTTTGATAAATATATATAAAAAATTATTCGCTTATGAAGAGAGCGGTAGGGATACAAAAGGAAAAAAAGACAAATGAATCAGAAGTAGGAAGCAACCAAGAAACAAGAAATGCCACGAAAATGAAGGGGAAGTGACGATGTTTTGTCTTTAAGATTATAGATGCCCTCATATTATTCTGTCAAAAATTAACGTTTCATTTGTTTTTTAATAAATTTTGTATTTATTAATTCTTTAAAATTATTTTTGTTCTTAGGTATATTTGTAAATGTTTTAGATGGATATTTATGTTATAAACACAAACGATACGTTAGTTTTTCATAAAGATAGGATGAACATTGTAATGTTTCTTCTGGTTTTATTTTGGATAGTCAATGGCAGCACTGCAGCTACAGTGCAACTAAGCCTATAGCTTTCAATAATATTGAATATTTGTTGGAGTAATTTAAAGCAAAGTAATAGAACTACATTCCAGTCGATTTTCAAAAAGCAATTCTCGTCGCCTTATCCCCTTCTATTCTACGGCAAGTTCAAAATAACATTTTGCAATAGCGTTCCTTAAAACCCATAATTTTTTGTCATCTATAAGTGGTATTAAAATTCGGTCCTGGGTGATTGGCTTGGGGCAAATTTGTGCATACGGTACTACTTAGCGCAAAGCAGAGCTGCAAAAGAAAAAGGCGTTAAAAATAGAGTTGCGAAGAAGTTAGAACTACCAATCCAAGTTTACCAATAATGCATGCAACTATTGTGAACTACATTTTAAATTTAAAATTAGAATATGAGGCTAGTCGTATATTCTTAAAAATCAAATGTGACAGACTCAAAATACATTTAATCAAAATAAAAGAATAAAATTCACTATTCGAAAATGTAATATTTCAAAAATTTGTTTTTGTTGAATTTATAAATTCAAGGTTGAACAATCTTTGGCAATCCATGGCATCCATGCATGTCTTTTTTACAAATTTGTCTCTACTTGTATCTCTGGATGTATGTTTATCAGATAAAAATTACTGTTAAAAATGGTACTGGCAATTTTTTGGTGGTAGACATGATGCAATTTTTTCGAACATTATATGATTATTTAACATAGTTTTTAGTGTTCGTACGTTGTAAATAAATGGCTAAACTTTATGTAAAAAATCTTATATTACTATTCATATCATAACTTGTGGCTGGATAAGTAAGCCCAAAACTAAAAGTGAAAGAAATGGGGATGTATGTTTAAAGTGCGGAATAATATAAAATATACCAATTATATTAATACTTGCATCCTCTAAAACGACTGTTTATAGCTTTTAATTTTCATGGTTAAATTGCAAATACATACAGCTTCTTAAACAAATTGTCCTTTGACATTTTTTATAATGATATTAGGGACACAAAACTTTCATCTGCAATCACTATAGATTTGCGATGAAGAAATGAGCATTCTGTCTAGGAGGCTTGGCTTTTTGTAAACAATAAGTCAAAAACGAGCTCAGAATCGATTTCCTCATCCCAATGATGTTCTACGCAGACAGAAAATGAATAAAAATATTTTTCTATGATTCTTGGCGTTAAAAAGTGGCACTAAATGGCTTTCTTTGCAAAAGTATACTAAATACATGTATTTTCAATTTTAATAGTCACCTTCGTGCTTTCGACTTTAAAGTTAGTTTTATTTTTTAGACACGTTATTTAATAAGAACATAAGAAAGAACCTTTTATTTTTAATTAGTCCCCAGAAAAATATATAGCGACATGACATACAAAATTCGAATTTTTCCTTTTTTTTCCGTTTTTTTAAGACAAGTTTTTTTTTTGGCCATCGGAACCCCTTAGACTTCCCAAACGAATCGCAAACGTGCATAGTCCTAGCGGAAGCGTCTTTCGGTTTCGAAATGCGAAAAATAAAAGCGCATGCGTTCCTATCCTCAAAGTTTCGTAACGATCCGCGCATTCAGTAGGGGGCGCCTATGCGCACTTCAGAAGAAAAATGCACTCTGTCGCAGAGGTACAGTGCCACAATAAGTTTTCCTTAAATAGTTTTTGCTCTATGGGGGAACGTCAGATTTTTGGGAACGACGTTGCTTTTGTTTTTGCCCCCTTTTCTGGCATGGTGTATATCAATAAGCGTACGCAAATGTCCATTAATAAACGAATTTTTTTTTCTTAATTTTTGTGATATTTGATATTGTAAATAAATTATAGATTTTTTGGCATTAAGCATTTCTCTGACTTTATCGATCATATATTTTAATTGTTGTTGTTAGTTGAAGTCAACAAGTTTCTCAATAAAAACAGGTTTGTACAGTGATCAAACCATTGCATTTGAAGGGATTGACGCCGAAAGAAATCAAAGCTAAGTTGAATAATATATTTTTAATTGATTCACGAATCATAGTGCCCGAAATAGTTGAGGCCACATGCTTAACGCTTGGTAGAGTGACTAGGGTTGTGGAATTAATGGGTCAATTTTTTTTGTATCAATTGCCCGGTCAATTCACAGGTTAATTGGCTGACATAATTCTAAGAATACCATGAAATTTAAATTTATTTATTTATATTGTACGTTACGTCGCCGTCGCGTCTTTCTGGGAACGAAATGGAGTCGATATTTTTATTGGGATTCCCTGAATCGCTAAGTATCGTATTCGGATATTCATTGGAGAGAGTTATATGTAAATTGAACATCACAAACGCATAATAATTTATTATAAAATACATGTTACTTTACAATTCCAAGATGTCAATCGACCGGTCTCAACACTAGCAGTGACTTTTTGCACAAAAAATTGAATATGGGAAAAATGTCGTCAAGATGATCGCCGCATTTGCTCACAGTATAGAATAAACGCAATCTTGTGGTTGTCAATGTTGGTTTAAAAGCTGCTTTGGCGCTTTTTTATCACAATCCCAATGAGTTTTTACTTCGAATTATAATTTTGAATGAAACATGGATACATTTCTACACTCCAGAGACGCAAGAACATGCAAAATAATTGTTTTTTAACTGAGGAAACGACTTCAAAGAAGGCAACTCCACCGCCCAGATTATATCAAAGGAGATGAGACTGACATCAAGGAAAACCGTTCTCAGTGAAAAAGAAAAAGATCATGTTTCATCAAATCGAAGTAATGGAATTAAAATTCCAATTATTAGAACATTACAATATTTCCTGTTTTCAAACATGAAGATATGGCTTGGTGGATGAGGATTTACATCAAGCGAGCAAGTAATGGCACAAAGAAGTGCCTATCCTACTTTCAAAACGGCTTAAAAAATTGGAGAACTGTCTGGACAAATGTATAGAGTTGAAAGAAGATTATGTTATGTAGGATTTTCCTGAATTGTAGAATTGCCCACGTTTGTTGAATGCTGAATAAATAACGTTATCCAAAGATTCTGAATTGAAACATTTCTATTCTTTTATGATTTGGTCAGATTTGCGGACATTTGCTTTCAAGTTAATGAGAGGCCCCAATATTTACAAATGATTTGAACATCACGAACAATGAAACATCACCTGAGTTTATAACCAAAATTTTCATTTTTACATTTGAAAATTTAAACTGCGCAAACGTTTCTGAACGAAATTATTGATCGAGCAGTAACATTTCAACAATTAATATTAATTTCGACCTTATCTTTCGCGCAAGCTGTGCGCTGCCCGGGCTAGAGCGAAGAAACTTTCCATAGACAGAGCTGAGAAGAATCAGCGGCGTAGCGGTTAACAGTCTACGAAAAAATAATAAAATTAATGTATAGAATGTATAGAATAGAATTAATGCGAATAACTTGTTTTTCAACAACGAAGGACTGATCTTTTTGTAGTCAAGACTCTCAGTTGTTAAGAATTGTTTCTAAATATTAACATTTTGCCAAGTTTTAATACCTGGAGAGCATGAACTGACTTTCTTGATAACGGCCATTTATAGTTTCTTAATTAATATTATTAGAAAGAAGAACCTGTTTGTTAGGTTGACAGTAACGTAACAACATTGGCGATCTATTGTTTTGGCATACAGTTGAAAAAATTGACCTGAAAAATCAAATTATCTTTCAAAACCGTCTCTAATATAATAATACAGTTTCCAATAAGGAAACAGACAAGAAAAACTAAAAAAAAAAATCTGGTTGAGGCTTAGTGTAGCGTATACCATTAAGAAAAATGCGTTCGAATTATTGTTTGACATAATGAGGGTAGTGTGATAGATAGACCCTAAGATGTGATGTGATCAAGTTTACTTTTTTCCCTAACTTAAAATTAATTTTGTGCAATCAGAGGATGGTCCTTGATTTACAGAGTCAAATAGACCTTCAAATCTTTGAAAATTCGTTTTTAATGTTACCCTGTATTCACAATACATCGACTAATGGGTTAAAACTTTGGTTATGTTACAAGAATGATAAAATAGGTTATGCTAATATTAGTCATAAAGACCGAGATCCAAAATAAAGTTTTAGTGGGTGCTAATCCTATATGCTAATCCTAAATCCTACCATACTCAAAATTAGGAAGGATGACCACTAGGTCATAATAATGACATAATCGAATGCCGTAAGCATACGCTTGTTGTCATTGCCAACGTAATGGTCATCTTTCCTCAATTCAAGAATATAATATTATTGTATAATTTGTTGTTAATTCATTATACATTTTTTAAATCTGCCTTTTTTGTAATTAATAACAATAATTAATAGCAATTCTTGCCGCCAATTTTTTAACAGTTTTACACTTACCGTGCACGGCTTTAGGTTTGTGTTTTTTGTATGCTGAATGCTCTATATAATTATAGCAACTGACCTTTATAATAGTCACGGAAATAAATAAAAATAAAACAATTGTTCGGAAAACGTTATATGCTATTTCCTATAAAATGTCGTCATAATACACGGGACACGAAAAATATTATCCGTTTATAGGGGAAAAGGATGAGAATTATGCACTGTTGTCATATTGGGACGGATGTGTATTTTGATTAGTGCAGCTTGAACACAGTTGATGGAACCGAATAATCGACAGCAGGAAACTTAGGATTAATGCAACATAAGAGAAATTTAGAATCACTTTAAAATCTTTGTAGCAATTTAATTAATAATAAATTAATACTTTTTAGAAAACTTTTTTATTCCTCCTGAGTCGAACTTGCTGACGTTTCGTCAATCATCCTATTGGCTTCTTCAGAGCTTGACTGAAATTGGCTCGTAATTTACTCTGTACCTGCTTATATATTGTTTGATGGCGGCGGAGCTAAATGAGGGGCATAAACACCGTCTGGGATGACTGATTCCCATATTGGTGACAGGTAGAGACGGAGAAGATTTCTATAGACTCTCGGATTTTTGGTTGGTAGAAGAACTGATTACATGCAAGAATTTTAGTTTTATAGAATAAAATTTTATGTCCGGTTTTATGAGTGCGTTCAGCAACAGCTGATGAATTTATTTGTCTTAGTCGTAAGACTCTTTCGTGTTCTTTGAGTCTAGTTGATATTTTTCGTCTGGTTTCTCCAATGTATTCTTTACCGCATATGCGTGGATGCTGTAAACCCCTGGCATCTCAAATGGAATTTTGTCTTTGACGGACCGAAGATGTTGAGAGATTTTTAGACAAGTGGTAAATTTTGACGTTATATTTTTTTAGAACTTTCGACATGTGGTCACTGACTGTTGCCGAACACACTCATGAAACCGGACATAAAATTTTATTCGATAAAACTAAAATTCTTGCATGTAATCTATAAACAACCTAACAATCTTAACCGCGACTCAGGCCTCTACCTCTCACCAATATGGGAATCAGTCATCCTAGATCGCGTTTATGACCCTCATTTAGCTCCGCCCCCCTCAAACAATGTATAAGCAGGTACAGAGTAAAATACTAGTCAGTTTCAGTCAAACTCTGAAAAAGCCAATAGGATCATTGGCGGAACGTCAGTAAGTTCGGCTCAGCAGAACCCGACGCAGAAGGAATCCAGAAGTTTTTTAAAAAGTATTACAGTAGCCTGTAGAAGTTTCTTTGAAAAATGAATAACAAATTAATTTTGTATTGCCCTAGATTCAACACTTTTCATTCCCAGCCAATAAAAATTTAACTATGAAGTGAAATAATTCGTTAGCAACTTTCAAAAATGGTCAACTCGTAGTTCTACGCCTATGTTCAAAGGGGTTGCTTTGCCTAATAATAAGTTTGAATATGTGGGATACTGAGTCTACACATCTATGTATATGAACCCTTCCAAGGGGGACTTCCGACCCCTTGGAACATGACCAGGGGGGTGAGGAGGGGTGTCGTGAACCACCGCCGTTTCTCTCTGAAACTTGTAAATGCAAACTAAGCACAAGGAGTGGGGTAAATGGCTCCTAATGATCGGGACGGCAAGCGAATATCGCCTTTACACGGACCGAAGAGATATATCGCACGGAACTGTGACAAATTCACAGTTTGGGAATTAACGGGATAGGACGACGCGGGAGAGGGGATGAGATACCGAAGCCGGGATAATGTATGTGATATTGTTTTTGCGGTTCCGCAAAGCCGAGACAAAGCGAAGAAGAAATTTGAAAAACGTTCTCCAGCCGAGGAATATGTTGTTTTGGTTTTGAAAAATTTAGACAGACGCGCGAAGATATGAGCTTTACGTTTCCCGCGCATGCGTATTCTTAATTGTGTTGCATTATGTGGACAGATAAAACATAAATATCTACAAGACTGGACCAAATAGAAATTTCCCTTTCTAAACAGGTAAACGAAAACAGATGTCGTTATCTGGGGATCAATTTTCATAAAAAAAGATAATTTTAAATACCGCACATGAATAGCTGTTACATTTTCAGGGATATAGGGTGTTTATTCAAGAAATGTGAATTAACAAATCTCTGCAACTTTTTTTCCGTGGATTTAAAAAATATATTTTATGTAAAATTAGACAGTTTACATATAAAATTTTTGAACCTGATAATTTAATATTTATCAATGGAAAAGTCATATAAATGTTAAACGTAAAAAAGAGCTCAAAATTGCTTTTTCAAAAATATAGCAGTTTTGAACTTTGAACAAGTGTAGACAGTAGTAGAACAGTGCGACTGAACATTTTGCCTGTAAGACGCTAGGCTTTAATGTAATCTTTCAAACAAAAATCTATGCGGCATTCAAGATTGTTTTTGTTCATGTTCATCTATTGGTTCTTGCCAAATATGTTGGAGTAATTAACTTTCGTGTTGATATTGCCTATCGCTATTTAATATGTAATTTTTTGACATTTTCTTCTAAAACTTTTTGCAACTAATGTGAAAATGTTTTTAAGGAGTTCTTTTCTCTCAGGATATTGATCCTTTGCATTCTTCTCAACTATCTCAACGTACTAACAGCCAAAGTTATTGCAACTTTTAGCGAGCGTTGTCTGTATTATGGCTACAAAGTACTAAAAACACTGTATTGTGAATAGGAGTCGAGCAGAATATCAAGCGTGCTATATTTTTGGAGAGATAATAAAATATTAAGGCATTTTCAGCGGTTCAAAAACATGTGACAATAGACTATAGACGGTCATCCAATTCAACTATTATTATTCTCATTTTGAAATTGAAATTGAAAAAAATGCGTCTAAATTGTCACTCCAGTCTAAAATATAGTTAAGATATTATCAAGATGAAAAATTGAAGTAATAATATACAGGCCGACGCAAAAATGGTGAACAGAAATGAAGCCTGTGAGGAAGAGAAAACTTTTGTCATTAGGCACTTGAATTTATAACTGCTACATCCATCAGCCTTGTCCAAAAATTTTAATTGCGTCATCAGTAGCAATCCTGATATTTTTCTAAAAAGGGCTCCATTTTATGGCAAAACTTAAAAACGGACTAAAATCACATATTTCGATACTTTGAATTAGTAATAGGCTTGCAATTAGAATTTTGACATTCCGACAAATTCGACAATTTTTCTGATTAGCTGTACCGGAGAAAAAAGCTGCTTTGAAACGATTAGGCATTTGATTCAAATATGGCAAATGTAATTTTTATATGTTGTTTTAAGTTTTCTAAAAAAATCCAGGTTTGTGAAACAACATTCAAGGTTAGCAATTTGCAGCACAGTGAAGGACGAATCCAAAATATAATGATCAAATTTTACAAGTTTCTTTTTTGATCTTTAGTTGTGCATTTTCCTGAATAATATACCAAAGTCTTAATAACTCTGAGTACTTTATAAAATACAAAACCCTACAGAAACAAAATTTGGCTCTATAAAAAAATAAAAATTGTCGGGCATAGTTATTACATTTCCCATTTTTTTATATTAGATTACATTGCAGAGAATTGCTCAAGCGCTTCCAAATTTGAGTAAAAAGCATAAAATTGCCTTAAACCGCTTTGATTAGGACCTGTCGAATCATCTGCTTGGATTTACTGTGGACACTTTGAAATATGTAATATCATGACAAGCTTCTGGAAATGATGTCACATTTCGATTATATTTTGCCTAATATAATACTCGAAGAATATTAATAATAAATATACTGATACTAAAAACGTCAATGCAAGGATCAAGTTTACAAAAATTGTCACACCTAGATTTCCAATACTTTAGTCATGGTATTTTGACGTTTGTCAATTCTGATGGTCACCTCACTCGTCATGCAGTGAATTGAATATTTGCTGTTACAATTCATTTTTTATTATTCTCATTTATTAAGCACTCCATCCGGTTTGCTCGGCTCGTGCCAAAACAAAATCGTGATCGCGTTGCAAAATATACTATTTAGGTATTATTTATTTAAGAGTATTTATATGTAGTGAATCGTATCTTTCTACTTTAGTCAATGTTGTCGTGCCTTCTTATAAAAGTTCTGAAAGTATGTATAAGTTTCGTTTTAAGTAACCATTGTATCCCAGACATAATTTTAAAATTGTTAAAATTCAGGGAACTCATAGTAAATGTAATCAATTAGCAAGAGAAGTAAAAAATCACCTTTTTTTGAGTTGACGTTTTCAACTGTGCCTGCTTTTTTAGCAACAAAGTTTAAGCTTCGAAGATCAGGTATCGTGGAAATATTCTTCTAAGTCTATTGAACCTTTTTTATTTGTTCAAAATATGCCGATTATGCAGATTTATTTGTTTAAATTATCTACCAGAAGTTTGGAGGTTGTTGCACGTTGTTGTCAATCCAAGAAAGATTACCCCTCGCAGGGAGTAAATATCGCTATTTTATTCACATTTATCGCGCTCCCCCAAACTTCGATGCCTCTCACCACCCCTCGAATAATCAAACGCATTAAACATAATTGCCATATTTCCGTAAACCGATCACCGGTCTCATTCGTAACCGAACCGTATTCGGAAAAAGCGTCGTCGAGCAAAAAAAATATCGGACAAATCGGTACTTGTTGTGCCGATAACTTTTTATTGGTTTTCATTAAAAGAGACAAAGGTCGACGCGAGGCAAAAAATCCCCGGCAACGGCGTCCAGCGTGCGGGTGGAAATGAGAAAAGTGTATCTGTTTCAGTGGCGCGTCGGAGAGGATGCGAAAACCGCCAACTTTGGCCGCGCTCGCCGCAGCTTTAAAAAGCAGGCCACTTTTACGTTTCCCCATTTTTCATGTGCGCCCGATTCGACCAGTTTTTAAACTGTGATATCATCTTTAAGCGATCCCGAATGCAAAGTGAATGAACCGGCGCGACCGACGGCCGGAATGAAAAATGCGAAAGGAAAATCGCCGCGATTGATTGACGCTTGTTTATACCGGGCGAATCGTTAGAGTGGGGATGGGGTGGCTAGTTTATGTGTGTAGACATATCAATATAATTAGAAAAATAAAATATAGGGTTAAGAGTCAAGTCTTTTCCTAAACGACACATAAAGTAAAACACAAAATGTCTGTGATATCACCCTATTTGATATAGTTTTTAATAGAATACCCTGCATATTTTATCGATATTCAATAGGACACTTTATATTTTATGCCACTTGTTTTCGAGAAAGGAATCTAAATAAAATAAAACAAATATCAGGGTCCTCTGAAGCACAGCCAGTTTCTTCTGCGGCAGCAGGAGACAGGCATGTCGTGCAGTTCAATCCGCTTAGTTTTGAAGATATTTGATTACACTCCGCTTAAATTAAGCTTAGTGAGGAACAAAGGCAAAAGGGGATACTCATTTTGGGAAGTTTTAAATAGTTATAACAAACATAACAATTTAAAAAAATGCTTTATGGATCGACAAAGGTTGGCTCACTACAAGAAACAGCTACACAAACAATCCTAGACAAATTTATGAAATAAATACCGAAGAATACCAATTAATTTAATGTTTGGTATGGTATTATAGAGACACATAGCGCAGGTTCAATATTTGTAGATCACAAAGTAACTATTTAACATTATTTGCATTTCTTAGAACACATATATAGCACAATAGCACACCCCTACAACGCAAATAATTTGGTAGCAAGATGGTGCAGTGGCGGGGAGTTGGATAGGGAATGGAGGAACTATTGGTTGGCCAGTCAACAGCCCGGGCGGATTTCTTCTTCCGGGACACATAATCTTTATGATAATGTCATGAAACTTCGGCAAACAATTACAGTGCCAATTAATCAGTTAAGAGACAAGAATAGTTCCGTATTATTAAATATATTGAACAAAATTGTGGTCACATTATAGCAGCGTTGAGAAGAATAAGAGAATTTAATTTATTTGTATTTGTTGTGAATATCTTTAATTTGTAAGTTGTTCTATTGTTGCCAATATCTCGAAGTAACGTTTAAAATATATACCTCATAAAATTGGTAGTGCTTTCTTTTACATGTGATTTAGGCAGAAACTTGGCTGCTTATCCTACATTTTGTTTTTTAATTTACTTTGACACCTTTAAAAACAAGAAATTTCAAGCAAATAAAATTGTTGTTGAATTGAACGCAGCATACAGGCGCATATAATACATATTTTTATTTCATATTGATTTAGTTTTCATTGGAAAAAAAAATTGGAAGTAGTATATTATGCAAGCTTGTCAAACGGTATTTGAGTCACTTAAAAAGTCTCAAACGTATTGCATACTATCCTTTTTCTACGAGTATTAGTTTTTGAGTACATTTTTGCAAAACAACACTCCAGATCGGTGTCAGCGAAATTTCAGCAAGTTCGGTTCATCAACCACCGACGCAAGAGGAATCCAGTAGATTACAAGTTGCCTGTAGAAGTTACTTTGAAAAATTATCATTAAATGTTCTATATTTTTAAATGTATAGTACCTGATCGTCTGCCACATCACAGCTTTGCCAATAGTACTTATTTTCTTTTGTTCTTCGTCTGAATTCGACATTATTTATAATTAGCTTTTTCGTTGTTTATTTCCTTTTATTATATCTTATTTTACTATTTACTATTATTGAGTTAATTAATTTTATATACTATGTACTATTATAAGCGCTACAGAATCCTTTTTCTAGATTCCGTGGGTGACATTGCACGTGGCAGGTCGATTCTTGTCCGCAACCTAAAGAATCTGACTTTTTAGATGTTTAAGACATGTGTTTCGGTCGAATTGTTGTTATGTTAGTCCTCGATTTGTAGATAGTATCTTATGGTAATATAACTGTTCCGCAGATTCGCTGTTTTCCACATATACCCTGGAAACCTGGCCGGATGGTTCCGCAGGTCCGCGGTGAAGCGAGATGAGGGGTGTTTTTTCTAGTATCATTTAATTTTATTTTGTTGAAGTGACAGTAAATGGGTTGGTTGGTTGGTGACACGAACCGAAACATGAATGACCGAATTGTCTTATGTTGCAGTAGCCCATTAAAGTGTAATTGATGAATCGTTTTCAACTATCTACTGTAAAATACCCATTTATGTGACATTTATCAAATTTATTGCATGTTTTATTAATTCTTAACTGAAGCTAAGTTATAGTATTTTTACGCAAAATTTACCTCAGACAGCAATTTAAATTACCATCAAAGTTGGTAATTTAAGTTAATGTCAATATCAACGCAACACATTCGTAATAAAATTATGTAATAAACTATTAATTAACTTAATGAGACCTTATTTAATAGTACTTTATCCTTAGGACCTGATTTTATTGAATTATTAAAATACTATACGTATACGTATTTCAATAAGTAAAAATAATAATTCTTGATTAGGATATTTAAAAGCCGATCTTTTTCGTACAGTTTTAAAATAATAATAATAATAATAATAATAATAATAATAATAATAATAATAAAGGGCCTTTATTCGGTTTCGACGGATATATCTTACAAGAATATATAACTGTGGGGGCGGCATCCAACATAGTTGCTCTCATGCAACCCCCTAAAACGAGTATATGACACAATTTATAAAATAAAATATAGCATATAAATTATATAGACATTCATTCAAAATGGTAGACACTGCTAGAGTGAATTCAAAAAAGATTACTAAGTTTTTGTTTTATATGAAGTTAGTGAGGTGATTGATCTCAGTTGAAGAGGGAGTTGTAAGCCTTGATAGCATTGTAAGTGAAACTGCGCTGAAACTGTGCTGAAGTATGTTTGGGAACGGTAAGCGGTAAACGGTAAAAGTGATATAATAAGTGAGATACCCAGCCTATTTATGCCCAGAAAACAGAATAGTGGTGATTAAAAATGTTGACTTAAAAGAAAGTGGATATGAGGAAATACCGCAACAAGGCTTGGGATATTAAGCCAAATACTAAATCACAAAAATTTTCAGTGAATTTTGAGTTAAATAAATGATAATTTAATGGTTTAAGCATCCATGGGAAAAATATTTAAATCCAACTTGTTAATTAATATTTCTATTTGTAGAAGTCTTTTCGAAACATACTGTACATTTAACAGTTTTACTGTATAAAGTTTAAATTAAGTGGGAAAGAAAGATATAGTTAGAAGGAAAACTGAAAATTAAAATATTTTGAAATGTTTTGTTTGATATATTTAATTACTATCCTAATATGTCCAAAACATAAAATTCAACATAAAATCTTCTTCTTCTTCTGAGATCAAAGTAATATTTAGTAATAATATTAGTTTACGTATCCATTTTTGAGTAAATAATAAGATGAGAAATATATGGTATGTATATATGTTTTAGTGCATATATTTCATTTGGTTACAACAAGTTATACTTGTTTCACTGATGTTTGTTCTCCACCAGTACTAGTTCTTCTCTCTGGATAAATATGTTACATATGGTTTACCATTATGGTTATGGTTATGGTTAGTCTCTAAGATGCTTTAGTTTTCGGGAGTATATGTACTTCCTGTTATATTTATGTATATTTACTTTTTCATATAATTACTCTATATTTATAAGACGCAATATATGATTAAAATTGTAATAAGCATGTAACAAAATTATTTCATAAGATCTATTATGCTGCTCGTGTTAAGAGACATAAATGCATAAATGCACTTTTTGACATTCATTTGCATTATCCTGAATATTCTTTAATTGAAGCTCAATTTTCTTTTTTGTCATTTTTCTCATATTTAAACACGTTTTGTTTTCAATTATTTTCATATTCAGCCTAAATATTTCCAATGTATTAATACAGTTATTACGAGTTTTAAGATACCGAAAACTACCTCCCAACGAGACACACCAATGGCCGCCTTTTGTATTACACCGTCCCACTGTTTAATTAAGGAATTTAATTAATTAAAATTCTTACAGGGGCAAGTAAAATTTATAATTCATTAAGAAGAAGTCTCTCTGCGCGCTCCCCTCTCTCGTCGATTCCCCCCTCACTCGCCCACACTCCCGTCCGTTTCTCTCGAAATCTAACCACCACCACACGGGTCAAGTCGTAGCCGACTGTCGGCGTGGGGCTGCGCGGGGCGATAGTGGAGAGTAGGGTGTCGGTTGGCGTGATCAGGCAGGGAATAAGACCGCAACCACCCTTGTCCTTTCCTCGACCACCCTTAGAGTTTTCGCCCTCTCCTCTTCGTCCGTCGGCCGAGCCACCCTCGCGGCCCCCTGATCAATACAGCTAGCTCGTTTCTGCAAGAACTTCTCAAGCTTTGCTCGGCCGGGCCTGCAAAACCACTCCTTAATATTATGAAAAGGAAATATTCGCGATTCTCGACCGTATGGTCCATGCGAATACGATCCAATTCTTTGTTCGGAGACGCTACGCTCTCGGCCGAGGGAGAATTCTTTCCTCTCCGAAGCAGAGAAAAAGTTCATAAGGGAGCGGAGAAAAAGAATCGGCCCGAGGCCGTGAAGCCGAGTCGAGCTCGATGTCCGTTGGTGGGGGTCGTTTTCAGTCCGCTACGAAGATTTTTAAATGGGGAACGTTTGTTCTTTTGGCGTGGCGCGCTTTTAAATCGTTTACTCTCTCGATTTTCACGCCGCCTGAATTTGTTTGTCACGGTTTATGATTACACTGTGTCGGGGCTTTTTTTGCAGCGGAATTTTAAATCGTTTCCGGTTGTTGATAGGTTGATTATGACCGACCGGACTTTTCTGTGTAGCTAATAAAATGCAAGTCAATTTAGAAACACCACATTGTGAAATTGTCGCATATGAATCTTAGAAGAATAAACGAGTTTTCATACTACTATTTTAGAGGTTTCGGTAATTGTTATTTTAAGTTAAGCGTAGTATTTAATTAAGTAAATCGGTTAGTAAAAAAGAGCATTGACAAAAATAACCATGTGCTTTTTTGTTTTCATCTGTTTATTAAAAGAAATAGAGCATTGATAGATTGTAGTGCGAAATTTTTTTTGGCATTATGAAAAGCTGAAATAAATTGAAAGTTAATTTTAAACAAAAATATCTACGCTAGTTAATACGAAAAGAAATGGAAAATATTTCAATATTTTTATTTCTAGATTCTGGCCAGAATCTTAAAAGCTTTTGCAGAAATTGGTGTAATTTTTAAATCGCTTTTTTTTTTAATAATCTTGGATAACTTTTATATGTTTCGTTAAATTATTTCTTAAATTTAAAAATTTTGTGCTTTATCTGCTTTAAAAAACCTTTGTTGTGAACATTGGCATTAGCTGAACTAACAGCAAACTTAGTATTTTTAAAAAAAGGTCAAAAAGGGCTTTCATCTTAAGTAATGTATGGGGTGATTCAATTGTTCAAAGTTAATGATTTTTCTTAATTTTCAAATAGTCACTTGTGTTTTATGATATTTTCAAAATGGTATAGAGAAAAAAAACATACCACTTATAGGTACTTAAAAGTTTTCCCGAATTCTTTTAACTAGAATGTCAAAAGCATTTCCTCAGATGATAAAATAATGATTTCTAAGTCATGTCATGATTTCATTAAATTATTTTTTTTTATGTTCTAGCAAGACCTTCATCGTTTAATTGAAGCATTTTTGCGAACAGAGCATTTCCACGATTCATTTCCACCTTTCGCTGATATTACATGCGAGATTTTGCAGTCACTAAGCTCTTGTTACTTGCACCGCAAAATATTGAAAATTAATTTTTATATCTGATCAAGAACACAAAATTATTCAAAATTTTGGTTGTGGTATTGACCAGACAACTGTTTTTGTGTGAATTAACCGGTCAATTGACCAGTCAAATGATCGAAATTATTTTATAATTTTTAAAAAGCAATGAAATTTATAATTATTTATTTATATTGTGCGTTACGGAGCCATCGCGTTGTTCTGAGAACTAAATGGTGTGGATATTTTTATTGCAACACCCGGAATCGCTATTCGAGGCGTATTCGGGTATTCCTTGAAGAGGGTTATAGGTAAATTGGACATCACAAGCGCATAATAATTTAATATAATGTACATATTATTATTAAATAATGATAGATGACACTCTACAATTTTTATTTAAATCATTTTAATCGAATTTGTCAAGTCAATTAGAAAGTGGTCAATTGTCGGTCAAATGAGCGGTCAATTATGAAGTGGTCAAGACCCAACACTAACGAAAATATAATATTTTTTTAACATTTGAAGGGGAACTTGAGTTGTTCACTTAGGACAGTGACATCCATCAAATATCAAAGATACCATCCATCTTGGTATGTGATTATTTAAAACTGCATTATTTAGTGGTATGAATTAAAAAATGTAGCGTGTTGAGCTTTGAACGCTTTGAAAAAACCATTTTGAAAATACCAAGAGTTTGGTTTACTAAGTTATTTTTTTCTGCAAAATCATTCAGAAATAGTATATCATGCAACATGTGTGGTAAACTCACGAGTTTAGTTGCCACGAGTGGAGCGAGTGTTTAATAAACGAGTGACTTAAAAAGTTTACCGAACGTGTTGCCTACTATGATTTTTCTACGATCGTTAGTTTTTGGGTACATTTTCGCAAAACAACAAGAATAGATTCATTGATATGGCCGTCAGAATATATCTATATCTATAACAAGTATGTTTCCTTTTTAATATTCGTAAATAAAACTTTGATACAACAGCCACAATTGTTTGTACCTTGCAAACAGTTATTGAGTTTAGAACCAATAAGCTATACAGAGTTAAATTTTGAAGAAAAATTAATGCGAGGCCTACATAAAGAGGCAATTATTTGTTGTTAGTCGATTGGAGTAATGGGGAAATAGAATTTTCGAAATAGTATTTGCTAAGATTTGTCTTTTGTGTTCCTTTTTTACATTGTTCAAAACGTGATTTTAAGCTTTTTTCGAATTAGTAAAAATTTGCGGAGTTCCTGCATAAATTTTTGATATTTTCCTATTCCACATAAAAGACGGTTTTTCTAATTTAATTTAATAAAAAGTAGCGTAGCGGTCAAACGCCTACAGAATGCCAATTTTCGTTTGAACCAGTAAGTTTCTCATAAAATTCGAGCGCTGGAAAAGCCGGTCAAAATTTTTTTCTCTACAAATAAGATATGTTTCCAACAGAAAATAACTTGTCTCTACGTCTAGGGAATAGTGATTTTAAGGGTCTGATATTATTATCATGTTAAAATAGAGATCGTTACTCAAAAAGACTTACAATCCATCCAAATTAGCAAATTCAATATCAGGAACAATGATTGTCTACCACCGGAGTGCAATAAATGATATTCGGAATACCCTCGAATCGCATTGTACACATTCAAAAGTCCTCCGGGCATCTCGTCCGACTAAATCTTTTCTATCCGTTTCGATTTTAATATTAATCTCGCTTCATAATTAATTCCCAACTATGCCGAACAACAAAACTGCTGGTGTTGTCATACGAATATTTAATCGAAAACCAGCACTATATGTGAATTATTCATTAACTTCACATATAAGCTGAAATCGTAGTAAATGCGAACGAACGGTAATCTCGAGTACTCTGCAAACTTTTTACATTTTATTTCATATTAATAGGTTTTTAATTGGGGGTTTACATTGTTGCGCCGTACAGAGAAACTGTAAGATATAAAACTTCGAACTTGCTCAAAACGTTATTGTTGCCACCCAGTCAAAATAATGATATTATGTTTTATTTGTTTGGCTTTCGTCGTTTAGTAGGTAGTTGTATCTAGCATCAGAGTTAGATGCGCCTCTTGTTTGGAGGTTAAATTCTGAGTTATGATTTTGAAAAAAAAAGTGTTTTAATTGAGAGACGACTGATGATTGAGAGTAAAAATAATAAAGTAAGATAAATAAAAATTGACTCAATTAAAGCAAATCAAATGCTTGGTTCTTGTCCTTCGGTTATTAAAAATGAAAACATTGTTTTGCTACTTTTTTGCATTTTTTCCTTACCTTTATTTCCCTTCTTACTTGATTTGTCCGTTTTAATAATATCATCATCCGTGTAATTAAATATTTTTATTTTCAAGCGACTAAGCTGAAGAAAATTAAATGTAGTGAAAGCCTTTCCCTAGAATTCTTATTCTATCGTATACTCAAGGCTTATTCAGACCACTTCGCCCACCTCTGAAAGCCTTTACATTTTTTGAGAGATGATGATGGTAATTAACAAACAATGAGCAAAAATAAAATCTCGTAATCTTTGTTACAGTTAAGGCAGCGTCTTTCCTCTAAAGCTTTTATCTAGGACACTTCGGTCGTAAACGTGAAAAAATATTTTTAATTTTAATGCATATTTTTTAAATTTTGTTCATAACCTGAAGGGCTTTACTAAATTTGTAATAAATTAATAGTAAGCAAGTGAAGGGGATGACATTTTGTTTTAAATTCACCACCAAATGTCACTGTTATTGTCCAACCAGATATTTTTCCTAAACAGCGATATAACTTTTATCTAATTTTGTTTTTTTGACGCATTTATTATTGGTTAGTCTAAAATGTTGCGATTAAGAAGTAAAACATTAAAAAATACATAAAAACACCTAAGAGGGTAACACCGGGGACCTGCAGTTTAAATTATTAAAAATTAACGTTGGCTTAAAATTAAACGTCATTGATGATTGGTGACTCTAATTTCTCCAATAGATCAAATTTTTTACTTTTGGGCACTCATGTTAAAAAGAAATTATTCCGAGAAAAGTTATGCCCCGTGGACAAAAGATGAGTAGCGAAAGCATATTTGATTTTTGTCACCTCAGTGTCCGTGTACTTTTTCACCAAACTGAGATCTTTCTGCCACTGCCCAATATAAATTGCATTACAATCCTCACTGATCTCGAAAAATAATCTATTAGATCCTTAACTTTTGGCAAAGTGGTGCCATCCAGTAAAGAGCTCACTAAATCAATGCACTCAGATATTGGAACGCTTGGGAATAAATTTTTAACATCAAGGGAAGTAAACATAGCACTGTCTGGAATGTCAATATTCTTCAAATAACTGGTCAGCTTCACTGCATTTTTAGTAGAATAAATGCTCTTAAAGTCAGTTGTATTTCTAAGAACTGTCTTAAGCCATGAAGTTAGATTGTAAAAAGGTGAACCCGTGAAAGACACTTCGGGTCGAATGGCGATTCCCTTTTTATGCACCTTAGGAAGCCCATATAATATAGGGGCTTTGAGGCCCAAAGGGTATAATTATTAATAGGTTTTCAAAAAATTCAAGTGTTGATAAATTTTTATCTAAATTATTTTTTATTCTGTTAAATAAAGAATTAATGGGATCCTTGTTAATCTGGAGAAAATCATCCACTGCCAAAAAGTCCATAACCTTATCGACGTTGTCGTTCTTTCCAAACAAGAGCCCTTGTCAGCTTTGGCGACCGCAAGGTCTTCATTTTTAATTTTACTCAATAACGATTTCAAGCAAGCGCTTTTGAAACGTCTGAAGCTAAACTTGTTATGTGAGTTGGAATTAAGCAAACTGAATATTTCAGACCTCAAGATGTCAGAAATGTCGGAATACTGTTTGATATCCTCAGCCTCCGTGGCTAGAGTTCCTTTTTTTGCTATCATTATTGTATGAATCATTGTAAGGGGTGTTTTTTTTCGATGTATAGAACTTTATTATTCGATTGACATGAATTTTATTTATCCGAAAGATAATCTTGTGACATTACATTTTAAATATGATTTCCGGCATACGGCCGCAACGGCTGGCGCGGATGTAGTCCAATCTGGACGTCCAATTTTCGATGACTTTTTCCAACATTTGTGGCCGTATATCGGCAATAACACGGCGAATGTTGTCTTCCAAATGGTCAAGCGTTTGTGGCTTATCCGCATAGACCAATGACTTTACATAGCCCCACAGAAAGTAGTCTAGAGGTGTTAAATCACAAGATCTTGGAGGCCAATTCACAGGTCCAAAACGTAAAATTCGGCGGTCACCAAACGTGTCTTTTAATAAATCGATTATGGCACGAGCTGTGTGACACGTTGCGCCGTCTTGTTGAAACCACATCTCCTGGACATCATGGTTATTCAATTCAGGAATGAAAGAGTTAGTAATCACAGCTCTATACCGATCACCATTGACTGTAACGTTCTGCCCATCATCGTTTTTGAAGAAGTACGGACCAGTGATTCCACCAGCCCATAACGCGCACCAAACAGTCAGTTTTTCTGGATGTAACGGTGTTTCGACATACACTTGAGGATTAGGTTCGCTCCAAATGCGGCAGTTTTGTTTGTTGACGTAGCCATTCAACGAGAAGTGCGCTTCATCGCTAAACAAAATTCGCTTATGAAAATCGGGAACAACGGCAATCTCGTTTTGGGCCCATTCGACGAATCTACGCCTTACTTGATAATCGTTCGGCTTCAATTCTTGCACGGGTTGTATTTTGGAAGCACGTCAGCCAAGATCCTTCCGCAAAATCTTCAATAAAGTGGATGGGCACAGATCCAATTCCTGTACTCGATGGCGGATGGATTCATTCGGGTCTTCCTCAATGCTACGCTCTACAGCAGCAATAGCTTCTTCTGTACGCACCGTACGGCGTCTCTGGGGATGCGAGTTATCAATAAGAGTAAACGTGGTGTGAAAACGTTCCATGGTTAATCGAATTAACTGCTCTGATGCGCGATACGTATTCCGCACAGAACCATTATTTTCGAAATAAAATTGCACTATTTGCAAGCGTTGTTCAGACGTGAGTCTATTCATGATGAATTGCCAAACCAAACTGAGAATAAATCATTTGACAGCTGTTAAATCGATCACCATCTTGAACAGTAATGCCAACTTAAAGTTCTATACATAGAAAAAAACCACTAATTATTTAAGATTTAAGTTGAGTAATTCCTCTTTTGTCAACTAAAAGTTATTTTTGTGAAATTGAGAAAACGCTCATGGAAATCTGGGCCAACACTATTTGATGGTAAGTCTCTTTCGAGAAAATACTCAGTATTAGACGAATTCCTGAACGGGTATTTAAGATTGTAAATTTTCTTATTTAACCGTCGTATGCAGTCACTCCAAACGATTCGTTTTCATCCCTCAAGTTGTGGTCTAAAACTGTAAACTCTACAAAAGACAACAAATATTTCAAATATTTCAGCAGAATTGGCAGCATTTAGTCTTCTGTAGTGAAACGAAGCTTTTTTCGATCAAGTTATCTGAGATCTGCATTTCAAATTGACGAGTCTCAAATTTTTCTCAAGGTTATCCTATATAAACTCCCTTGATCAATTATTTCGCTGATCAACACAGATTTAGTTTTATACTCTATCTATAAGTTTTACTTGGAAACAAGTTCTGTACCTCTGTTACTAATTTGGAATTTAGAGATAATTTAAATTTATACTTTAATTGCATAATTTAAATTTAGAAGAAAGATGTAGGGAGACAAGCGTCATATAATTACAAATATACTAACTTGAGTGTTTAAAACATATTTCGAAGGCATTATTTGTTATTTATTTTATTAATAGGCAAAAGCCTGAACTGGGCTGGAATGACTATTCATAAGTGTAAAACTTTTTCAACATTCCAAAATACTTAAAATTGGTGTATTATAAATTTAACTTGCTACCCTTTTTTATTTTTATAAAACGTGTCTACTAAAACCAACTAGAACAACAAGCAGCAAGTTGCGCTTTAGTTCTTATAAGAATGAGGTGAAATGATCGCAATAGGATTCCATCCCACCGTAGAGAAAGACATTAGACATAGCATAAAAAAATTAAAGAGTAAATTAACAATAATTAAAATTATTAACAAACATTTATCCTACTTGTATATTCAAAATAAATGGAAATGAAAAAGACATCCCAATAAAATTAGATCCACTCCTAAACATTATTTTACTTTATAGTGTGGTATTTTAAGGGAGTGTTTTAAATGACGAGAAGATTTAATAAGTAGTTTTTCCAAATATCCAGAGACGTCTCATTAACACATTTTTGATTATATCTACAGAGTGGGATTAGAATTTTATGAAAACTTAGTTAAATGCTAATTATGTTTGCTGCCACATGTAGTTTAACACTGTAGGTCCCGTTTCCTATGCTAACGAGTCACAAATGTATACTCTTGTTGTGCTAAATGCTTTTAAAACTTCTAAAAGCTTACTCTTTTATACTTTTCTTAAATATATAATTAGCTGCCACGTAGTTTTGAATTTCCAGCTTTGGAATATTTGACCCTGAAACCTTATGTAGTATTACTGTGATATCGCGCATTGTCCTTTACTACAACGCTAGCTGGTGTTGCATCTTTAAAATAGTCATTGCATTGGTAGCCTTCGGCATATTTTTACAACCAAGTCGCAAAGCATTTGGGACCCAACTGTTTTATTAGAAGAAGCTGTTATTCCATACCTTCCTGAAGAATGGGATTTAGATGAAGTGTGATTAGTGTCAAACCATCTCGCATCAGGGTAAATAATTGAACGATTCTCAGAATATGTTCTTACAAACAGTTTTACAGTTTATTTGACTTTCGTCATTAACAAGCCGGTCCTTCAGGTATCGTAGTTTAGGTGCGATTATTTGCTCCTTGTACATACCATGTCTTAAGTTTTCCGTCTTGTTCTTGTCACTTTCGTCAAAATATTTGGTGGAACCGAAATCTCTACATTTCCTTTGTATTAATGGGATTTCACACCATTCTTTTCGTAGACGTCAAGGATATCTTAGCTAAATCACATAAATCATCGAGACATCGTGACAAATTAAGATTGCATATTTAAGAATAATAAAACCTCATTATACAAAAAGACTCATTTCCGCCTAATTTTTTTTTTCAAATAATCATTTTAGCTCGGCCTGTATCGCTAGTAATGTAAATTTGCGTCTGCAGTTACCACCAGCATTTTGGTTGAGACGTTTAGGTAGGCCAAAAGAATACTGCGAATAATAACCAAAAATATATACAGAAAACTTTTATCGTTCCCTAGGTTAAACCTCTAATATAACGAGACAAATGAAACCAAAGAGAGAGACAACAAATGACACTGTTGTTATATTTATCAAAGACAAGCAAATCGAGGTAAATATTCGCTGGACAAGAGTTCTATAAATCCTTTGCCCTGTTTCTAGGAATCGGGCTATCGCTTATACCTTAATATAGGTACTATATTATGTAGCTCTGGACCAAGGCTGTAATTGTAATCCAATATTAAGATGACAGTCACACGGAATACACGATTGTAGCATCACGTTATCACGTCATAGCGTGGAGTTCGAAAAATGTAGTGTAATATTTATATTCCAATCAAATTATAGTTATAATAAAATGTCTAGCATTATCCTAATAGTTACCTCCCGGTATATATTTAACATTAGAAATAAATTGTAAGAGAAATAACATACGGCTACCCGATTTCAAATTGTGCTCGGACCTAATAATTCTAATAATAGAGGAAGCGAAACGAAAGCAATGAGCGGTGTATTTTAGAAATGATGGTTTCTATTAGGCTGCTCCCTAAAACGGTCACGGCATCATGGAAATGAAGAGAAAATATTGATTAAGGTGGAGAAAAGGGCAAGTCTAATGGTTGCTTTCAGACTGCGTATTGAGTTTCAAATTAATTAATTTGTTACGAAGCAGACATTTTCTTTCGTGCATAGTATTATACTTACGTATCGATTGCGGCGGAAAATATCGTTCCAATGATAATAGAAACCAAATCCTCTAATGAATTATGCAGTAGTTTTTGTTTCAGCTGACTTGCCTTAATGGCGCAGAGAAATGCCCAGTCCACATAAGAGCCTGTCGGATTTGGATGAAATATTTATATCAGAGGTTAATTTGCTGACCCGAATGCTATTTTATAACGATAATCTCAAACCCGTTCGCTCTAAAGTTTAGATAGAATCCAAAATCCCACTAAATCAAATAATAATTTGGCCGGAGTGAGTTGGGAACTTTCTTGAGTTGCGGATTGGCTAATTTGTTTGAAAAATCAGTTAGAGGTTAAAATTAGAAATGTATTCTCCATTGTCGCAATTTCGAAATGCCAAATCCGGACGAGCGTTTTCCTCGCATTTTTATATAAGATAAGTAGTTCGCTTGGAATACCTGGAGGTTGACAGAAAATTAAACACAAATAGATAACTACTTTTCTTCTCACAAAGTAATCACTTTTTTTTTGGTAACTTAACTTCCAGTCTAGTTCATTTGAACCAGAGCCAAGAAAATAGTTTTCTCTCTTATTCCGGCAGGGTTTTATCTGATGTTTAAATTGCCTCGCATCAACGAAACACTTTATTAAATCGCGAGACTGGTTCAAACTAAATCTAACAAATGCTTAAAAAGTAATGAACTGTAGTATTTAGGTATTACAAACAACTATAGCTATTAGAAAGAACATTAACAACTGCAATGGCAAATATTTTTTTCAGGTAGTTGAAACGAAGTTTATTCTCCAACAAGCTATAATGCTAAACTATCCAAAAGACAACATACATCTGAAGCAAGAAACGTATTTATAGTGGACCGATGATCAATTGCGACACACTCCCATGTATTTCCTCCCCCATCAAACTCAACCTGCGTATACTATCCGTTTTTGGGTGAGGGGGTAACTAAAGTACCTCATTCTTGGCATCTGCGGGCATCTGCACAGTATGTGCTCTGCTCTTTCCTTATCTTCCAAGCACAATCGGCAATCGCCATCATTGAGGAGACCGATGATCTATGTTCATGGCCTCTCTTCGTAACAATGTCAGCTGTTGCAACTTAATCCGTCATCTGTTATCATTTTAGTTAATAAATTTCAATCGAAATTTAGAGCTTAAATTTTTTCGAACACTTGCAAAACTCCGAGGCTAATACTTCATTTTGTAAGATGTGTTTTAAGGAACACATAATTGGAAACTAAGATTTGACTGAACCTATTTAAACAACAACAACTGACGCAGGAGGATTCAAGAAGTTTTGTAAATAGCACTTTTCTACTGGTATACATCTACTTAATTAAACAATAACAAATATCGAACATTGCAGAAAACGAATTAATTGCCCTCTCCGGGTAACTGTGTAGGTACGGTAGCTAATTTCCCGAAAAATCATTTTATATGCATATTGCAAATGCAGAAAAGTAAACAACTGTCAGTGGGGTTTGATCGTCTGCGTACCCCGGCAGTGCAGAATTCATTAAATTTTTCAATAAAGTAGGCTTCGTTAATATTAACATTGGGTAACGGAGAGCCCATAAATATTCCGCAAAAATGCAGTCGCATGAAATGGCCAGGGCCGCATTTCGTGTAATTTAAATTAATTGGATCCGGTAACGAAATGGAAAGGCGAGTGAACGGGAAAACAGACTGTTTAATTTTGAGGGAAACGTTTTATATATTTTCTGGAGAACAGCGAACCGGTATACATAATAATATTTTGATACGAGATAGTCCTTTGCCATTTCCCTGGACAATATGGCCTAGTTACAAATGCAAAAAATCTGTAATATTAGCTTTTTTGTAGAATTATTTACAGAAAATATTAGAAATAATAATATACTATTTTCCATATAAAATATTAAAAAAAAAGACACAACCCAAAGACCATCTACAAAGACGAATTAGGGGGAAATTGTTGGCAGAACTACACATAGATAATTTTAGAATTGTTGTGGTAGTGGCAAAAAAGTTAATTCCATGTAAACTTTCATCATTATGATCATTTTCGAAAGAAATCATAAATTGTGGACAAAGCGGATTTGATTTGATTATTGTTAAGAAGCTGTCTAGGATTTTAAGCAAAATTTTTTAAATTCTCAATCCTCAACTCCAACAATACTCAAGCACATACGTATCGAGAGAGAGACTGACTAGAGTGCAGAATTGGTAGTTGATGCAGGTCACTCTGTTGTGTCATCGATGAAGGTAAATAAACCAGAAATTGATCTGGCTTCACCATCAACAGTTAGAACTCGTGACTGCTTCTGGTGTCACTATCAATTTTTCTTCGTTGTTTTCCCTGGATTGGAGTTTCACAAAGGTCAGTTTTAGACCTATTGGGTGTTCTGATATCAACCACAAATTGTACAGTAAGCTCCTAGCTAGCAGTAGCTTTAGATTACGCACCACTGATGAACTTTAATAATCGAGAGGGGTACCAACCAGTATTACTGGTACTCATGATTTCGTCCTTCTTTTCACTGTGGTTACTGTCCTGTCATAAACAATTTCTACTTATTATAGCTCGATGCAGTTGTGCATTACTCCTCCAAAACACAGTATTAACCTTTGGGTTCAAAATAAATAACTAGCAAATTTTTAAAAACACAACTTGGATAATTTTCGCATTGCCCAAAATTTAAAATTTATGCACCTAAACATTACGGGGTGATGGTTTTCTATATTATCTAGCCGCAGAAGGAGGACTTTTCCAGCAAGGCATTCGCCACCTAAATCTATTAAACATGTTGTTTGATACGAGAAGATAAGGGTTTTTGAGAGTCCTTCTTCTCATGCCATGTATCAAACCGAAACAAGACTTAGGAACCTTTTCAATTCGGTACCGATCTTCAGTCTCAAAAGGATGGACGGCTCAGAAGAAAATCTAGAAGTTTCTTTAAATAGGTAAATGTCAGATCTTAGTTTTGCAATTATGTGTTCCTTAAAACACATCTTGTAAAATCAAGTATTAACCTCGGAGTTTTGCAAGTGTTAGATATGAAGTCGCTAACTTAAAGCTCTAAATTTCTACTGAAATTTATTACCAAAAATGAAAGCAGATGACGGATTAAGTTACATCAGTTTTGTTGGCGTTTCTGCGTTGTTTAAATTATCGGTAAAATTCCAAAAGTAGATAGCGTATGAAAGTGGTTTCAAAACAATAGACAACAGCAAATGAGCAGAGCGCCTTATATTATAAATATCTTGCTTTACTTTTTACAAAACTTCTGGATTCCTCCTGCATCGGTTTTTGTTTAGTGGAAGTTGCTAACGTTTCGCCAATCATCCTGTTGTCTTCTTCAGAGCTTGACTGAAACTGGCTCGTATTTTACTCTGTACGTGCTTATATATTGTTTGAGGAGAGCGGAGCTAAATGAGGGACATAAACATAGTCTCGGACCCGCATTGGTGACAGGTAAAGACCTGAGTTGAAGTTAAGTTTGTTAGGTTGCTTATATATTTCTATAGACTTTCGGATTTTTCGTTGCTAGAAGAATTGATTACATGCAAGAATTTTAGTTTTATCGAATCCGGTTTAGTGATTATGTTCGGAAGCTGCTGATGAGTTTATTTGTCTTATCTTAAGGCTCATTCATGTTCTTTGAGCCCGGTTGATATTTTTCGTCCGAACTCTCCAATGTATTCTTTGCCGCATATGCATGTAATGAGAGATTTTTAGACAAGCGGTAAATCTAGTTTTGACTTTATATTTTTTTAGAACCTTCGATATGTGGTCAGTGAAGTTCTAAATGTAAAAAAGACAACAGTGGCAAGTGGGGGATTGCTTTCGGCATCGTTGCTATTGGAAGGTTGTGGTGAAGTTTATTTTGTGATTGAATGCTTAATATCCTTAACGTGGAAACTATTAGAGACAAGAGCAGAGGTTTAGGGTTCAATGACCCGGGCTGAGATAGTTTTACGGCTCTGTAAACAAGAGAGTTGATAACCGATGATTTTTGGACCGGATGGTGATGTCACGCATTAAGGTATCGGTCTCTGTGCGTGGGTTTTCTATAAATACAATGACCCAATGTGAGGTCTGATTTTCTATTGATAAGAATATCTAAGGATGTGAGGTTATTATTAGTTTTTAATTCAATGGTAAAACATATGTTAGGGTGGATAGAGTTTAAATGTCTAAGAAAATCTGCTAGAGATTCTTGATTATTCCATAATTTTGAGTTTAGATGGAAGGTGTCGAGAGCTTTCTTTTTAAAGGCTTCCATAAAAATATTCGCGATGAGTGGTGATAGTGGAGAACCCATGTTCCCGGCATTTGTTCAAAAATTTGACCGTTATAAGAAAAATATGTTTCAGACAAGCATTTTTCAATTAAGGTGTGAAGGTTTGGTTCCAGATTCTCGGATTTTAATATACCTGAAATGATGTTAAGAGTTTCAGGAATAGCGACTTTAGTAAAGACGGATTCCATGTCGAAACTAACCAGAATATCTTGGGTATCTAATGTAATGCTTTTTAATTGTTGAATGAAATGAAAGGATTTTTGTACGAAACTATCAGTTTTCCCTGTACAGTATTATAGTATAGTATTATAGTATTACAGTGGCCTATGGAAATTTATTTGAAAAATTAGTATCTTGCTTTCTTCTATCAAACAAAAATAAGTATTATATTAATATGATATTGTTTATATATCTTTTAGATATTATATTAATGTAATTAGTATGATTAATATAATTACATAACATAGAATTTCAAAGGCTCTACTGAAATTATGTGACAATAAGCCGATCTGTCAAAGTGGAGTAGAAAACTCATATACTGTCCTCCACACTTAATATAGTTATAATTAATTAAATCTCCTCCAAACCATTGAAGGTTTGAACATCATTTTATATTATAATTAAGCGTTTGCTGAAAATGATCACTTAAGTACTCGAAACGTATATACTGACCCCTTGACGGTTTTTTATAAAAATTATTTTACATTAAATTGGTGCGGAGGAGCACAAGGTTGTTTCTTTCCTCTTGACATACTCTATTGTAATCTAATCATTTCAGAGTAGCAGCTTTCACACCAACCCTTGCAATGTTAATGCTGTCATTAGGTCTAAAACTTGTTTGTTTTGTCGGTACTGATCCAAAAATTTCTTAATTTGCTTATTAATTATCGTTTCCAGAATTTTAGATGAATTTGGTCGTAATACTCGGCGAGGTTGAGTATTTTTGCCTATTCCTTTTTTATTTTATTTATACTGCCTGAAAGTTTCTACGCAGCTTATGAATGACTGTCGGCTTTCATTTCATAATATCATCGTATCAAACACACTTCACATTGCTTTTGTCATCGGCCAACGATTGCAAATTTGATGCGCTTTCGGGAAAAAGGTTCATCTTGCGAAAAGCTTTTCGGCAGCGAGTTGTCAAGCGTTAATACGTGTTTTACCCCCGTGCAAATTAAAAATTCCGAAACGATAATGTACACGTTACGGAACGACGGAAAAAGGTGGAAAGTGAATGCTGGGAGCGGACGCGGACACCGAGTGCATTTTCAATATTAATTCGGTTTGTCTGCAAAAGCGATTAAATAATTCGGCTTCTCAATAATGCGAAACCGGCGATGCGGTCGCAGGGCAGCCTCGGCCTCGGTGCATCCATCGAGTCTGTTCGCATCTGCTTCCCGATATCACGTCGGGACCGAAAATGGACTTTCCGCGTAAAGTTCCGCACACTAAAGGACATTACTTGGAGAAAAAAATCCTCCTGATGTCCTGACCTTCTCTGGGTCGCTTATTTTTACGGGAACGAGTGCAGGTTTCGTATTAATCTTCTGTGGGCATCATGCGTTATTTTTTAAATATTCATCGATGCGCCTCTATGAGCCCGAGCCTTTAACTGCCAAAATATTTTAAGCTTGTAGAGGCATATTTGTCATGAAAAAAATTGTAAGAAGCTTATGATTTGGTGCTTTAACGCTCAATTTTTTGGCCATTACTGTTCATCAAATGCCGGGTGTCACAAGAAAGTTGGAACACTTTATACCTTTAAACGGCTTGAGATAGCGATCTAAAATTTGTAAGGGTTAATATAGGCTGAATGTCCAATTTTTTGACAATATGTAGTCAATGGTTGCACCTTCGGTTTGAGCGGAAACAACAGTAACTTTCGAATTTGAAATATTTTTTTAAATTTTTATTTAATTTTTGAAAATTGTGTCTTGGAGGCTGTGACCATCATAAATACCATTTACCGGGTAACCTGACTATGGACAAAATTGTAAATGAAACTTTTCTTTACTTGTCTAATGGCAAATAGCATTTAATGTAATGAACTATTAATTTTTTAGATTAACCTAGTTTTTTCAAATAGCACCCTAGCAGAACCAAAAACTTTTCAAAACCGGTACTTTTTTGCAACATTTTGACACCAAACTGTCCGGGACGAATAACTCTTTGATTATTTAAAGACCAGTATGTTCTGTCGGTTAAACAGCATTATTTGACTCATCAACGAAAAAAATTAAGTTAACAAAATTATTATTCTCATCATCTTTACAATATCAAAGTCATCTTACAAAGTCAGCTTCATAAAGATGTTGATGAAGGTTATACTTGAGAGAATGATAGCCTTGTTTTTTTTTTAAATTCTCTTAACAGATTCTCTTGAGATGCTTAAATTCCAGCTTTCTAAAGAAAGATTGTGCAGCAAGGGGACGTCCCGGATAGCGGGCTGCATACAAAGCAGGGGTCTGTCGAGAGTTTTTTCTAAATTCCCCGTATGTCAGAAACATATCACCTTTTTCTATATTTGTAAATTGATTATTGTTTTCCATTATAATCCAAATCGAAAATCTGATAAAAATGATGATAGAAGCAAAGCCACCCAAGTAAGATTTTGTTTTTATAAAAATATATTTATCTTATCTGGTTTTTTCCTCCCTGTAAGCTTATTTTTTAACGGATTTTGAAAATTTTGGTGCAAAAATGTTGCAAAAAAATTACCTTTTTTAAAAAGTTTTTTTGGTATTTGAAAAAACTGAATATCGTAAAAATTAATAGATCATTACATTAAATACTATTTGGAATTAGACAAATAAAGAAAAGTATCGTTTACAATTTTTGCCCATGATCAGGTGACCCGGTAAATAGTATTTATGGTGGTCACAGCCTCCTAGACACAATTTTCAAAAATTAAATAAAAATTTAAAAAAACAACAAAAAAAGAGAAAAACCGTCTTATCCTATGTAGAATCCTGAAATGCAAAAAAAAATAGATTGCGCCATTTAAATTTCGAAAGTTACTTTCCGCTCAAACCGGAAGTGCAACCATTGATTGCATATTGTCAAAAAATTGGACATTTACCCCATATTAACCCTTCCAAATTTAAAATCGCTATCTCAAGCTGTTTAAAAGTCATAGAATGTTCCTACTTTCTTGTGTTACTAGGTATGTCTGATCCTACGGCCAATTTAATTGTTATTATAAAGCGATGACGCCACCGCTGTATGCTTTATAAAAAATATTGAAGAATACGGCTGCAGTTGAATATTTAGCAAACAATTGGCCCGACAACTGAACCTTGCTAAGTACAAGCACGATTTCGAAGCTGGGTCAGCTAAATTACTGGTGGGGTCATCAACAACAGATTTAATTATTAGGAGCATGTTGATGAATTGAAAGCAAACGTTAGAACTGGACTGTTTGTGCAAGAGAGATTAAGAAAGTTGATTGATTCTAAGTAATTAATTCTATTGTATCCTTCTTACCTAAGTTATGAAGCAGTATTGTGGAGCATTTCTTCGTCTTTTCGTTATAAGAACCATTGCTCGAATTGGCTACCGCGGTCATTGTAAGCCATGGTTTATAAGATTGCGCATTATGTCATTGATTCTGAGTGCGTACATAGAATTCATAGATGTTAATTCATATTTTTAAACAGAAAGTTAAAGACTACCTACAAATTCACTGGTTCTACTCTAGTATTGAATTTAAGAATAGAGTAATATCTAACACAGATCTTTACATACATCATACCAAACCACTGTTTGTAATTAAATCCTCAAAAATGTCAGTTCCTACTTTTTGGAATCAAAGTTTTAAGAATACAACATTCAGACCAATTCAACATTGTTTAAGGTAACTACTAACTAAGCAGAAAAATTGAATGTTTCCAACAATGCTAGGAATTTGGGTCTGGTAATGGTAATTGTATTAGAAAAGCGTTTTATTATCTTAAAGTTATATATATCCAACGTAATTTATTAAATGTGGGACTGAAAAACCATTATGTCACAGTTTACGTTTTGTGACCTAGATGCATCCAGAAGCACGGTGTTAGCGGGACAATAAAATACGAAGCTGGAGTGACTGCCAAAATGACACAGGGAGTGACAAGAGAAAAAAAGTCTTTTCCTTAGTCTAATACTTAATAATAAAATAATCTTTTCTAAATATCCAGGCTTATGTAACAAAATTGGGCATGATATTATCACCGTCGCACAGACGGGCATAATTCAATAGCTGTTATAATAAAGTGTCAAGTAGTATAAGAGGTAAGATTGGTCACTCGTCCACCTTAAAAGTCACAATATTAGGTTAGATTGGAAAAAATAGTTTGCGATATGAAGCTAAGCTTCAACTTCTTTTCTTGCAATTTGACATCGCAGTAGCATCATTATTCTTTGTATTATTAAATAACATCTGCGGAATTTAGAGTATTATCGGGTGGAATTTTGCACCTACATCGAAGATTCCAATCACTTACTCGCAAAATGATCGATTTACACAGAGTTTGAATAATTTTCTATGGAAATATCTGTGTATGTAAGTAGTTTTAAAAAAGGTGAATTTCCTGAAAGAAATATTATGTACGCGGTTGCAATCGTATCTACTGAAATTTTAAAGTGAGAATCAATGAAATGTAAAAATATTTTTTCTACAATGCCTCTGAAAATTGTTGCATTGTCATTTCTTATGTGCGATTATAAAAATTGACCTTCACGAATTGACATAAGCGTGTAAAAACTGAAATAATCAATTAATCCAAACTAAACCCAAACCAACCAGAAAAGGTCTCATAAACAACACGTTAGAAGCCGATGCTTTGCCTACTTGTATGCAAAGAGTCTTTTTCAATACTCGGTTCGCGATATACTATTTTGAATTAATGAAGACCGGTAGTATTATGAGCAAGTTCGAAAAATGTTCCGTTTATACGAGCCTATATTTTTCATCTATGAAGAATAAGTCTACGACTGCCAATATTTTAATTATTACCCAGTTCATTGTAGATTGACTTGATAAAAACTAGTTTCGAAGGCCTTTAACACATTCTTCGGTGTCGAACCTACTCTGGTTCTTTCAGGAGGCCCTCAGGCCTCATTATTAGCCCCATTGCCGTTTAACTGTTTTATTAGTGATATGAGTTTTGATCAGTTTTATGGAGTTCATAATGTACAGTTTGTGTCTCTATTTATTGTTTTATTTTTATTCTAATATTATACATATACAGAATCAAAATATTCTCAGGGATAAATAAAGCAAATTAGGCTAAGTTGTAATGTTTAATGTAATGTAACATTTTATTGATTTGTTTATGTCTTTATAAGTTTTAGACTGTCACGTGATAGACGATGTAATATAACGAACATTCGTTTTGTTCATTTCATATTTCATTCATTCATTCTAAAATTCAAATTTGAAAAATTAGTAACGGAATGCGATAAAAATATGCCTTTCTGAGGTTGCTATTTTGCTTTATTTTATCAAATGTCGAAAATAATTATGGTTATGTTTAGTTAAGTTCAGTTTCTCGGAAAACTGCTCTTCTCGTCATAAAGAATCGCTGAAAACAATTAAAAGAGTTTCGATCCTAATACCGGTTCAATGAAGGCGAGTTAAACTGGAATGTACAATTTAAGGACCCGTTGCTAGATTTCTTAGAACGTAATATCTTTCAAACCACAGCAAATTCATGTGCCTGCACAATACCGTTGGTGATGGTCATTAAAGTGGAGGCTAATAAATTTGAACTGTATGTGCTCAACAATATATCAAGCGTAACCCATAAACTGTGAAAATATATTAAAATAAAGAGAACATAATAATCCGTCATGTATGTAATCAGAAGTCTCTTCAAAGCGCCGTAAGGGTGTATAATTTTCTCGAGAGACCACAAACATTAAAAATGGAAACTGATGAAGTCACCCTAATGAAGTAAGTACACGGGGAGACATATACCTGCGAAAAAATCGATGCATTAATCTCTTTGACGGCCCCAATCAGCGACTAATATGAGAACAAGTCAACTCATTAGCCCCGGGGCCCTAATTAACCCTCCTAATCTCGGCGTTCATGTAAAATTATTGTAGAATAGTCGAATTTACGGAACGCACATTAATTTACGTCAAAGTACACATATTTTTCAGTAACGCTTGGCTTTAAGAGATAGTTTTTATGCGGGCCACACGTCTCACCCCCTCTTATCGTGTAAAACGGTACATACGGACTATTTATATAGAAAAATGCACGGGGTTCAAATCGGCCAGCCAAACGAATCTGCTCTTTATGTGTTTTCATCCGAGTTTGTAATTTTTCAGCGTCCGCTCGACTCTAAAAACACGTCGATAGGGGCGAGTTTGCAACCAAAAACTGCGACGAGTACGTCCTTAGTGATTTTACAGTTGGGATTGGGGTTCTGGAGCCATTTTGCTACGGCGGAGGATCGATCCCAGAAAGGGTGGGACTGAATGCCGCGCATGTATACGGTTTTATCTCTTTTTGTCTTAACGCTCTCGCTTTTACACCCACATCGAATGGACTTAACGACTCTTACTTTCTGGCGTTCTCTTTCTCTGCCGCAGTCGTCGCGCCTTTTCTATCGTGCACGTCTCACGTTACCGGCCCGCCGGCGTGATGGACGAAAATTAGTCACTGTAAGTTCTCTAGACACAAGCGGTATAACGTTGTTCTCGCGAATAGAGCGAGAAAGAATTTTATTGTAATTAAAAATAAATTGGAAAGGTTTAGGGCCATAAAAAATTTAACACCATTTAGAGAATAGTTTTATTTTAGGCGGCGCGAGTATTACGTTTTCGCGTTTTTAACGGGCGCAAATTGCTTTTTTGCGGTCGCATTTTAGTTTCAATCTCAGACGATTCGGCTTCTCGAGCGACATTTTTCAAAGGGCCTCTTTTATTTAACGCTACCGTAGATATCTAAAAGCAAACCTACGTGTATCATTGAATTCTTCATATTTTCATTATTAATTTCCTTAAAGTGATGGTAATTGTGATTATTAAACTTATTATTCAAAAACCTAAATTTTCTACTGCATATTGATACCATATGTCAGTAACTTGTCTCATTGATTGATACCCGATGAAGTGAGCAGACGAATTGATTCCAAAGATATTTGCTGTTAATATATTAACACAAAATTTATGAAATTTATGCTTCTTTTTTCCTTCGATTTCTTTGCTGGTTTCCGTAAAACCTTGTATACAACCATACTAGATCTCTGAAGATATTAAGCTGGGAAAGTGCAAGGCTTACAGAAGATATAATATAAATATGGTTTATGTTTTGGAAACTTGAAGGCACCAGATACTCAAAATAAATTATGATAACTAAAGTAATCTAAAATAACGCACTAACTATGAAACTAAACTAACCAACACTAATTGAAGTTAAGAACCAATGGTAATCCTATATTAAGTAAGAAACTGATTTTCTTTGAACCTATGCTCAAATATATAATTTTCTTTAATAAGTAACTTTTTTGACAAACTATAGAAATGCAGTCGGTAATATCCTGGTATCTCTAAAAAGAAGAACCTTGTGGAAACTACATTAATTTGCATTTCGTTTTAATCGTCAAACTTAGTTATCGAGTTAAAATGCATCGATATTTTGGTAATATTTGCAGCTCTCTGAGGATCTTTCGAAAAATATCTTATTAAATATCCTATATTTGTTAAAATGAGCTGACCAGATGCCAATCTTCCAAAATCAAAACCCATAGTGTGGTATACGAAACGTCACTGCTTTAAATTTCTAGTACTATTAGTATCAGCTAGACTACTACTAAATGGATAATAAAATAGAGTATTTAATAGTATTTAAGAGTATTATAGTAATTAATATCTATTACTCATTTCCTAATTGATTCATTTCATCTTTGTTCTGTATTGTCGTTTTTAAACTATTTCTACCAGGACTAGTTACCTGTATTCGCTAGTATTTACGCAGGTACAAAAGAAACTTATCCAATATGGTTCGGAAGAATATTTTAAAGTTCAAATCTTTTTTAGAAAAATTATTAAGCCAGTTAATGTATGGTACAAAGTCACATGTTACCAATTTCAAATGATATTGCGTATCTCTAAATAAATGAAAAAAAATTATAGAATCCAGGATGGAACATTTCATTAATGCTTCTAAACAAAAGTAGCTCCTGCAATTTGACTGACATTATCACGCTTAATTTAATTAAGAACATGGAAGCGAGGACTTTATTTTCTGTAATATTTATATGATATGTAACTACAACTTTCAAGAATGAGGAACCATATAAACCAAGAGATTTGGCTAATAATTACTAATAATCTATATAAACAAAATCAATTTGCTTCTCTGTCCAACAGAAATTAATAGTACACCCCTTTGAAAAATTACGCATCAAGACCACTTTATACGTATAACCCTCGCGTCGCCGTCAACGAAAACTCTGATACGTTTGGGATAATTAATGTCAATGACCGCGCAGTGAACCAAACGGTTACTCTTGTAATACAGTTGCCGTTTAATTTGAAATTTTCGCTAAGTTTCCATTAATTATTTTACGCGTGTTATGCTCCATCGTCTACCCGCGAAAAATATTTCTAAAACCATCTATTTTAAGTTAAATCGACAAGAGGGTGGCTAACGTCGGGTCCCTACCCCTCCCAAACTACGCAACATTTGCCGAACCGGCGACGGATGATTCTGTCGAGGCCCAAAGTAAATAAATCAAGCCTATGCCCAGCGCGGTTTTCGCAAAAATCAATAAAGTAGTTGCGAAAGTTGGGCCCGACCGACCACCTACCACTGTAAAAAACGTCCCGAATGAAAACCCGCGGAACGCAAAAAAAAACGCGTCGAACTTGGCGAAACGCGGCGAAAATAACCAACTCTGGAAATTATTAATAACCGACCTTGACATTTTTTCGATGCAAAATAACTCAAAAGGAGATTTTTCTGGAGTCAGTGTCCGCGCAGCGTTCCCGTTCGACGTTGCCGGTGTTGCGCGTTGGTTCGTGCCGTCTCGCCTTCGTGCCATTGAACACGTTGGTCGGGGCGAGGAAAGCTCTACCGCTCTCCGTTGCTTCGCAGAGCTTTCCTTGTATATGCGACCTCCGCGTTACGAACGTAGTTCTCGATGGTTTTGGCGCTCGTTATTTCATCAACGTTGATTACGAATAGAATCGGATCTATCCTCTCCGCGATAATCAAATTATCGCAAGATTGGACGTGACCAATGACCATCACACATTTGGTCCCGTATTAGAAATTATGAATGGAAATCAACCCTTTTAGAGGTCGAATGAATCTTACCACGTGAAAAGGATGCTTCCAGTTAATCTTATGGTTATAATTTGTATAGCAATTGTCAATTTTTTTGAAATTACCAAATTTAAAGCTACAATAAAAATAAATAGATAGGCATAACTTTTTAGAAACACCTCTCAACGAGATAATTCTTTGTTTAGGCATTGAACTTTTGTCAGTTACACAACTTTCTAACTTGTTAAATGTGCCGGTCTTGTATTTTTTGGCAACTGTTATACACCATTCTTGTATTTTCAAAAAAAATATTTCTATCACTGATTTTATAACACATTTACATTCTTCAACTTATGCACATCGAAAATGTAAAAACCCGAAAGGGATATCCTGAATTTTATAAAAAGAGCGGCTTAAACCATAGTGTTGTCGCCTTTATCTATTCTATTAATGTAAAGGAAAGGAAGTATTGGAGATAAAACGGATTCTTGGTCAACTATTTCGGAAATCCTGAGCCAAATTGTGCGATTGTTTTTATGATAATTTATATAACAATTGTTAAGTGTTTGAACTCTCTTTATTCAATCTGAAAGTTTACTATTCCTTAGGACCTTGATGTGATCTAAACCAGCAGAGGACTCTCATTCAGTTCCATAAATTACTAGATTTTCTATTACAAATGTAGAACATAAACAGAATGTTGGAAATTTCTAGTTATGTTATTTCATCAACCTTGATTGCATATGGAAACGGAACTATTTTCTCCGCGATAATCAAATTATCGCAAGATTGGACGAGACCAATGACCATTACACATTAGGTCTCGTATAAGAAATTATGAATGGAGATCAACCCGTGAAGAGGATAGAAGTGCTTTTTAAAATTGATAAATAGGTATACAGGGTATAGCATTACAAAAAATTTTTCAGAAGCACTTCCCAACGAGATAATTCTTTGTTTAAACATTGTGCTTTTGTCAGTTACACAAATTTAAAAGTACCGGTCTTATATTTTTTGGAAACTGTTATACACCATTCTGGTATTTTCAAGACAATTATATGTGAAAGGCGAAAATAGGATGATTACCGATTATTATCAAGATACAAAAGCTCTTGTATCAAAGCTTCCGCTTTATGAAAATCGACTGCGGTCACATAATTTGTTTCATCAAAAAATTCTTAAAATATTCTATGGAAATTGAAAAATTACTAGAAGAATTCAACACCAGATTCTCCTACATACAATAATACATAATGAAACGTTTATAATATTTTTAGCTCTATTTAATCCACAGGTGGAATTAGCGCGTAAAAATTTCCAAAATGAGCTAATAGAATTAAGACTAAGATTGAATTATAAAATATATCCTCGAATATAAATTCTTAATTTTAAAGTTATAAAATGTTCTGAATGTTATACGATAATAATAATAATAACAATTAATAATTAATAATAAATAATAATAATACTCAGCCTACCTCAGTTTAAAAATTTACTAATAAACTAACGAAGCCGTGGACAAGTAATTCGGAAATCATGAGCCAAATTGAATGATTTCTTTTATGACCGCCATTTTTTATATGCACCAACTGTTTTGGTGTGATGACGTTATTCAATCTAAAACTTTACCGACTATTCCGTAGCACCTTAATATATCCAGCATAGTGTTGTCATTGACATGCTATACCGAGATAATCATAGATATATCATAGATATCCTACTATTTTGAAAACCGCTTTGAGCTTCAGAAATTATTTTATTTTCTGATGCATGTGTGGAATGTCAAATTTAATATAATATAAAAAGGCTGAAACAATCGTTTTCATTCTTGTAATTTCAGGTAAGTTGTCAAAAAGGAATATAAACAGTGTAAAATAAATAGAAATTTGAAAGATATCACAAAACGACCAAAAACGCTGTCAACCCACGTGCTGAAAATCTCGAATATAATATGTCACCACTTCCACATATTTGTTTCAGAAAACTAATTATTTAATACTTTAAAACACAAATTGCTTTTTTGAAACACTTTGTTTCACACACTAAATCGCGTTTAGAGAACTCTCTAGCAGCGTTGGTTTAGTGAAAACACTCCCTATGAACTTCAGTAAAACGTTCTTTATAAATTACCTTATCAGCATAGTTCTCCCTGTTTTGATAACTGAACGAATTTTGAAATTTACGCATTTTAAGTGAACCATAAAAATATCCAGATAAAATTACAAACTTCGAGTTCTAGGTCTATTTTTGCCTGTTTTGGAAAGCAGAACTGAGCAGTCTATTTGAAATACCGGATGATATACAGTTACATATACAACTGCATAAGGTATGGTATTTTTCCAAGTGTCAAATGTAGTTGCTACACTTCAAAAAGCTATTGTGGATGTCTTAAACCACTAAGGATTTGGTTGAGCAACTTTGACCATAGTTTGAAACCTCCAGACCTAACCATGTGCTCAGATTGTCCTAGAGCTGCTGAGATGTATAGTAATACAATTGAGAGGCTGATTTTTATAAATCAATGAAAATTGCAGACACACATATGGACGCTGTCCCTAATCGTGAAAAAAATGGCGTTTAACTTGTTGCATAATATACTAATGAACCAATTAGTTATTAAAAAGGATTTTGCAATGTTTTGTGTAGGCACAGCAGTATGAAATTATTTTAGAATATACTTGCCCAATTGCAATGTCTCATGTTATACACCACGTAGATGTTCCATCATAGGGATAAATATTAATTTAATGCAATGAATGTTCAAAACTCTGAAAACTTAAACAGAAACTATTCAACTAAAATAAATAAAAACTAAATTTCTAGAACGGTTTCGGGAAAACTTAATTCGCTGTGCCGTGGTACAGAAACTTATTAAATAATTAACATAACAAATTATTCTTTACGAAAATGGCAGTCTTAGAAATATGTATCGTAGTAAACAATGCAGGGGCGAGTGCGTACCTGTGTCTGTCGCAATCGGTCCGAGCGGTAATGTTTCAAAAACTTGTGGATTGTATCAGTTTTTGTCAGACTGGGAGCGTAAAAAACGCTATGTAACCATGGGTCCAGGTAAGTGTTAACACATCAATAATATCGTCCTCTGTTAACAACAAAATTTATGGGTCGAATCCCCGGTCGCTGCCTGCATGCGAAACGTTTGACGAGAAAAAAAAAGCGGACGACATCGCTGTTTGCGCTACTGTTTGTTATATTTGCCGTTGATTATCGGGATTGAGATATATAAATGTTTTCACGGAGTTATTATAAAAATATATTTACTGAAAACGGTTAAATTTATTACACCATCGTTTTAATAATCACTGCCGAATTTTTCCGCGGTGTTTTAAAATAACTAGAGTTAACTGGTTTCTGTGGTGTGTGACCTGATGAAATTAGTTACCAATAAATTAGATACAAATCTTTATGTTTAAATTGTGATTTGATTTACTGGATTTTAATGACATTATATGTAATAATTACATCCATTATATAAACGTTTCTCTAAGAATCTGTACATATATACAATATTCAAAATGTAAATAATTGTGTTTAGTGTGTGGAAGGAGGAGAACTAAATCACTATACATTAGGTGAAGGTTTTTTGCGATTTTGTTATTCGGTGGTTTAACCTCCGTTCGCTCCCGACAAAATCCCTTGTATTCGTCCCCAAAAGTTTGATATCGGTTTCCACTGTGTGGATTTAGTGTTTTGAGTGTTCAGTGTATGTTTTAAAGTGATAATCGTCGCCGGCCCCGTCGTTTTTCCCGGTTCACGCCGGTATGGAGGCCGGATGGGCCCGGATGGTCCGCGGTGGAAGCGGGGAGAAGCCGATTTTTTTTGGTATCGGTCAAAATCGTTTTTTGCTAGCCGAGCAAATTTTGGTTATATTTCTTCTTCGTACGTGCGCGAAAATCCTCGACGGAAATCGTTAATGGGCGAATGGCCATAGTGGTCTTGCCCAACTGTTTGTAAAGAGCAAAGGAGAGAGAGAGAGGTTTCTTTGCATTCGATAATCGGAATAACGTTCAAATTTCGTTTATTTAATAATCTTCTCTTATACATATTGTTTGCGGTCAATAATGATTTCTCAGGAAGAAAATAAATAAAACCTCGCATATTTTTAAATTTTGCCAAGGTCCGCTGAGCTGTTAACTTAACCGAGCAGGTAAAACAAAAATATATGAATTCAGACTTATTTTGATTTAGTTTTAAGCTTTGATTATTGCAGTGTTTATAGATCAATTCCAGATATTTAATTACTTTCCTTAGCGCTTCCGCTGCATCAGACCGTCAAAAAGAAATTTTTATTTGGGTATTATATACCTTTGCTCATTGTAAGAGTTTCTTCCACGGCAACTCTAAACAAACTCGACATATCTCCAGTACAAATCATGAAGAAAATATGTCCGAATAGCAAGCCCCGACGAACCCCGCTTTCAACTTTTAAAGCTTTTGATGTAATATTGTTAATCGAAACTAGGTGATATCTATGAGCCAGTTAGTCATGAATTAGTTAAATTATCTTAAATTTGAATCCGTAATATTTTAAATCGACGGAGTGCATAATCTAATCTAATAAGACCAAAGACTACGTTTCTCTCTGAGGAAATATCATCCAGAACTTTTAGCAAAGCCGTAGAGGTACTGTACCCTGTTTGGTAACGGTATAACCTCTGTATCATCCACAGCGAAGGAAATATAAAATTTTCTGTTGATAAATTAGTAGTTGAGAGTCTAAAGCTATTTATTAATAAACTAAGGATTTTTCAGGTTTTTAGGAATAAGTGTTGCCTAGTTACATTACATCTTTAGCTATCTATAACATATTCATAGATGTATATTTTAGTTATTTATTAGAATTGAATTTTATAGATCAAAGAATCGCAACAATTATCGGTTTCATTTCTCAACCACATCAGTATCATAATAGTTGAACATAAATATTATATTCTAAAGGAAATCATAATAAGGAAATAATGCGAAAACCTGGATTAATTAGAAATTAGAGCAAAACATCTGCGTATTGCAAATTTTTTTCAGAACGAGTATAATGTATTGGCATATTTTCTAGCATTGTTTAATTAATTAATTGAATTTTATTTAATGGTTCAGGTTTACATGATTCATGTAGTTATTTAAATAATTTGCTTACTCTTCCCTATCTCTGACACTAGTCAACTATACAAACCGTGGCAAATTTTGTGGACATTCGTTCAAGCCCGTATCTGGTTTTGTCGACGGAACGAACGCCGTGCAGTGCCTCCGAAATTGCAGTAACTCCTCTTTTTAAAATATTAAAACTTTAATCAGACCGATTCCCAGTTATTTTGGATTCTCCAGTCAGTGCCGGAGTAGGACAATAAATTTTATTACACATTTTCTTAATAAAGATGATGGCCGTATTCCGGCATGGAGTAATAAAACGCTGTATTCCGTTGTGGACGACCAAATTTAACACACGTTCATAAACTAAGATGGAAAATTGATCCATTGATGTACTTAAGTTGAGCAATAAACACAGAAAAATAATCCTAAGGTAATAATGTTTAGCGTTAACCCTAATAATGATATTTATTCGACATGGTGATTCTAGTTTTATGATTCAAGAAAATATTCACAGTTATTGCAGGAAATAAAGTCAAAAAAGTTCAGAAAGACTAGCAAAAATCGTTGATAATTAAACAATGTGATTTACTTTTTCTATTTTAAAAACGAAATACCCTTTCTACAAAGAATTTTGATGAAGTTTGGTCTGGGCAATGCATGGTCGCAAAGTGACTTGAGAGTGATGGAATTGTTTGTTGGCGAAAAAAATCCTTGTATCACACGGGGCAGAATAATATGTTTTATCTTTATGAACGATTGATTAATGCGATTTAGTATGGAAATGTGGGAAGATAAAAATGTTACTCGTGCTTGTCACGCTCTCATGAATATTAAAGTACCATCGAAGAAAGAATCAAAACTGATAGTTGTACATGAATTCTTTAAAGGGAATATGAATCCATTAAGAGGTTTTGTAGATATTTGAGATAATCTCGAGGATAAAGTTGTCGATGCTTTTGAAGATTACATACAGTCACAATGCTTAGAAATAGTGCTGATTTGGTGTTGGAGATAAGAGATTATTGAATGCATTACCGAAAATATTGGATTTGGAGAAAATATGAATTTAGACATTATCGTTTTCTTAAATATGCTGTTGTAGATATAGCAAAAAGCAAAATATTAATATCGTTACCACCATATATATCACTGTGAATTAAATCCAATAGAACGAATAAGGGTTCGAATGGAAGAAGCATTTGTCGCCAGAAGAAATACGACCATTAAAATAAAAGATGAAATGTTGCTGTTTGACCAAATATGTAAGTGACCCTGAAAAGCGCCTGAAGAAAAATGTGATCTCTTGATAACGTGGTAGACCGAACTGTACAGGGTGTCCGGCCATATTTTGACATCGAAAATTGGTATAACCGCAAAGTTTATTATTTGATTTTATTTATTTAGTTTAATGGAAGATTCTGGCAGTTTAGAATTGACCCTATAACTTTTGTATTTATAGTTTCTTGAGTTCTCCCATAATAAAATCTGTAGATGTGTCAAAATATGTGTTTAATGAAGTACATTAACTTGATAAAATAAAATTACCTTCAGTTTCATTTTACATTGTAATTGTAATTGTAATATTAGAGAAAAAAATGCAATGCCAAATGGCAAATTATTATTGGGTCACGCTGTCGTTCTTTTAAGATATTATTACTTATTTATTATAATAAATTCGGGAAGATTTTTACATAGCCCCAAAAATGGTCGATCCGGAGATCGCAGTCTGATGTGTAGTATTCGCCGAAATACTCATGTTACTTCTCAGTCAAAATGGATTCCATCCATGATGATCGCACGCCGCGTCGTAGCCGTCGCGACGGAGGTTAAGGCAAAGCAGTCTCTGATCAATAATGAACACACGTCCGACTCGCCATCAACAACACTCGTTTGAAATATTTAGGGGCAGGGGCGTCCGCCGAGAATGTCAAAGAAAGATGGATGCTATTTCAATGGCCGATGTTTTTGCTTGCAAACAGGTGCGGGTACCAATTGTACCAATTTTACAGGCTGTACGAAATCCAAACCGAGATAAGCGTTCTCCAGCCTTCTTCACTGTGTTTATTATTTTTTCCAACCCATAGCTTTTGAGGTTTTCCTCCATTTCCTTTTTTTGCATGGTCTCCAGTTTATAATACTTTTGTTCCATCTCTTGAATTTTTGTTGGACCAGCGAATTTCCACTTTGGCTTCGCTACATCCGCTCTAAGATTTCATTTCTTATCCACTTGTTTCTTTTTCTATCTATCAGTTTTACACCTGACAATAACAGATATTATCCGCGTACCTTATGTTGTTCAAATGTCTACATATTTTAAATTTCTTTTTTTTCAGTATAGTTTCTTAAAAGCATCGTGTAAAGCCTGGTTCAAAACTTTTGAATTTTAACTGTTCTTGTTTCTTGCTTCTCTCTCTCTCTAGTCCAAGGTAAGGTAGAAGGAAGACGGCCGCGCGGAAGGTCACCCAAAAGATGGATAGATCAAACCAAGGATCTTATCGGCCATGGCCTTCATGAGACCGTAATCATGGCTGAGAATAGAACGGAATGGCACAATACCATTAGCACTGCTTCAAGAGCATCATAGTCACTAAGGGGAAAGGGGAAATGGATATATATATATATATATATATATATATATATATATATATATATATATATGTGTGTGTGTGTGTGTGCATTGGTGGTAATCCGGGTGTTCATCCGTTCGTTGTTTGAGTGTCTTGTGTCTGTTTTTGGACTTCATTTTTTACTTTAGATTTAATTTTTAAATTTGTTTTTGTTTTTTTGTATTTCTATCGAATGGTAGAGTTCTCTTTTTTTAGTATTAGGCTCTGTTTTCAGTATCTTTCCATTTTGAAAATCGAATGAATGTTTAGTTTCACTATAGTGTGTATGAATAGCTGTTTTGTTGATTTTGTCAAATTTGTGACCATTATTCTCGTTTGTCCAATGTACACACACACACCCGCGCGCGCGCGCGCCCACACACACACACACACACACACACACACACACACACACACACACACACACACACACACCCGCACACACACACACACACACACACACACACACACACACACACACACACACGCACACACACACACGCACACACAAATATAACCCTAAAATTATCTTTAATTTAAAACATATTTGTGTTGTTGGTTGAAAATTCGATCACATCCACCGTTAAATTATTTTTTATCGCATTTATAAAAGCACCGAAGTTTAACTGCTGCTATTTGATAAGATTCCGATTTTGTAATGTATACAATGTAATGAATGTATAGTAATGTATACAAATCTTCTTTGTGAAAGCTTTAAATATTGTCAGAATAGTTGAAAGAAAAATATCAGAAATAAATACGTATTTTTTTCAGAAAACGAGAAATTCACATTTTTTTCTATTTTGTTATTTTAATCATAAAATCGCCATAAAATTGTTTTGAATTTTTCTACTTTCCTTAATCCCAAATTTTCATGGACTTCATACATCCCACTTCAACCCGTAGCGTTTACTTTAGACGCAAAATTGCAACCGTTATTACTTCCCTTATAAATATGAAGCCGGTCGGCCAACAAATTTAATTGGCTAATAGGTAATAGACGGAAATTGCATGTCTATTATGTAGTAAATGCCCAATTAACACATCAGTTTCCCATATTGGAATACAGGACGATACAACGTCGATTGATAGAGAACCAATTTACCTATTTCACTCATAGTTTCATGCTAGTAAATTGATTATTAAAAAGCATGATATTCACTGTTAATAGGATCGATTTCCAATAAATAAAATGAATCTTAAGATTCACGTTTCAATTTGTTTTATTTAAAAATGTATGGAAGGTGTTACTGTCGCCTTGGAATGCTTAGTTAAAGAAAGGACTTTTGAACGAAAAGAGTTTCGTTCGTATCGTTTCTCAATTTTATAGGTACTGAATTGGTGAAAAATAAATTTGGTTTCTATTTTTCAATATTGTTGGATATTTGTCGACTCAATTTGAAAAATATGTAATAAATAAGCGAGTTTAATTTTCAGACTTTATTAAGGTTGTATAACTGTCGCCGGAAATGAAACCCAAGCACTAAAAAATCAGGTACTGGAATAGAAGACGTTTATAATATTTTAATAATAATGGCTTGTCAACTTTTGTTGAATAATATTTGTTTTCTCGGGATTCAAGAATTGCTATGAATTCGGATTTGATTGCTTTAAGTGGAACGAAATGCAATACAAAAATGAATTTCAGAATGCTAGATTGCAGATAACCTTTATAACTGTTTCGGGGACAAAAATTTGCTTTAGGCTTTAGTGTCTACACATAATTTTCTAAGACAACCTTGTTGCTGTATATATCCACTACTTCTAATTTTTACCTACTTTGTAATGAAAAAAATTTTTTAATGAACTTAGAACTGTACAATGTAGAAATTTATTGAAATAAGATTTATAAAATAACTACAATTGAAACATTCCAACTAATGAATTTTCACTCAAAAATATTTCTATTAATCCTTATAATAGTATCTAAAATTGTTTGCTTTAGCTAGGTACAGACAACACAAATGACAAATAAAATTTTACAATACTACCCTCACCAACACCTAGCACACATTCCAAACTGTAAATAAACTTACGGTTCTTTATAAAATTTGTTCCATCTATTTAACTTATTGTGCATTGTAGCAATATGCTTCTTATATTAACAGAAAAGTTTCACTAATTAGTTGTTAATTAAAAAGAACATTTTTTCCCGGTTTGCTTGTCGATGTCGAACCTATTCGCACAGGTTTAATCACGAGACTAATCATATTTTTCCGTCCTCCGTTAAAGAAAGCAGTAAAAAACAACCTGGCTGGACCGGTGTTATTATTAAATCAAATACAAATATCGTCTCCAAATGCCCCTAGTTCAAACAAACGCAAACCGGTAGCTCATGAGGGCTGACCAGATAGTGACCTCGAAGGGATGGGGAAGTTAATAAGATGTGTGAATGCCGCAGGTTGATTTCGTATTCTTTTCACATGGAAATGTTTCCTCTAAATTTCGTATCGAAAGAATGAAAAAGTTCGCACCGAATTGGGGTGTTTTTTTCTAAGATCATGAGAGAGTTGCATTTCGAATCGCGAGATGAAGGGTTCAGATGAATTTTATAATTCAAATTTTTAATGATATTGGAGAGTAACAGAATTTGTTTTTTTTTTGTCAGGCATATGTTATGCAAGCTTGTAACAAAGTTGTTTTTAGTTTAGTCCGATTTTGCTAGTATTTTGGTATTGGAGATCTGATTAATAAAAACCTCAAAGCATACTCTAAAATTGTACATTTGACATTTTATGTAAAATGTTGAGGTGTCTGGAATTGAATGTATGCTCCACGAATTGTGAATGCCCAATACAAACTCAATTAAAATCATCTATGGCTCTTATGCCTCGAACCTTTATTACACCACTCGCTACTCCATATGCGTCAGCGAAAATTCCTGAGCTAGTCTGGCTACAACTAACGTAGACCATACGGTTATACTTTTTTGCACGTGAAAATTCACTAAGCACTGCACTACTTTGAATCAAGTTGTTGCTTTTCTATGATTTACTCCATTCCAAAGTCTCTTATGCTGAGCTCCAATCATACATCCAACTTCGGTACAAATTCTCATCTGGGTTATCGACATCATCTTACAATTCTCAACACTTCATTCCTTGTTCAGTTCTTTGCACCAGTTCGGCAGAGGCCTCAAAAGCTGTGATAGAAGATTCATATAATTTGTATATATTTTAATTTTCATTTTCTTTTTCAAAATTATGTTAAATTCCTTTTTGGTTTTATTGTCATTTTCTGGATTGGCATATTTTATTTACAAGGAGAGAATTTTATATATCTAATTTAATCTGCTGAAAATATTTTGTGCTAATGATTCCTTTTCCATTCCCGTCTCAGTTTATTTGCTACTTGCTACCAATAATCAATAAATGATGAAACATTCTGTTGCGTTTATGAGGTTAACGAAATACCACTAGCTGAAACAACATACACACATGTGATTTTTTTTAAAATCACGATTCTGATCGTCATTTAGTTAATATATAAAGAATTCGCCAAGGGTTTTTGATTTCTTTTGTTTTCTTGAAGATAACCTAAATGTCAATTTAATATAACCTCTTATAAAAAGTTTAAATATTTTTTAGAAAGCACTAACTTTAAATAAAAAAGCTACGTACGTATTTTCTTTATTTAATAGTAATGTGACAAGGTAAGCTAAACGAAGACAGAGGTCAAATCTGGGAAAATATAAGTGATGTTAAATGTCTATAATCATTGGAGAATGTGAAATAAAACACGTTATTATTATATATTTATGAAAGTTAAGATCATAATTATTATCCACATTTATTAAAAAATAATGTTTATTATTATCATCCCCATGTTCAAATGCTATGCATATAAAAAGAAATTATTATCATAATCTTGACTCAATAAATAAAACAATAAAATATTATATTTACAATAATAATCATGTAACAATATACTAATTGTCTTGCAACAAGTCATAAATTTTCACTTTAGTAGTGCGTTTGTTTGGCACAAACCGAGTGCAGCTAAGCAACTGTTTGTGGAGTGTCAGAACAAGTTTATTAACGTTATTATTACTTTTTCCTAAAAAAAAAATTATTGAATTCGTTATGCTCATTTTGTAATTGAAGAAACAAAGATATCCATATGAAATTGTGATTTCTAAGCAAATTAAACCAAAAGCTTTCTTATTTTATTTTTTTTTTTTACAAGAAAACCCTTTTCATAGTTCTTTAGAGGAACTTGGTTTTTACGTAAAAATTCTTTTGCTATTATTAAATGTTAAGGAAACACCATATAATATTTAATGCGGCGCGACGTGCAGCAAAAAATATCACGCACATTGCGAATGTTTCTGCCAATAGAAAATCAGGCCGTATCGACTTTTAACCAGTTTGTGTGTTCATCGGAATTTGAAAACCGCCGACTTGATGCCTTTGGGATATATTTACAATGCGTACAAACTCGATAGAACCGCCCAAATGGATTTCAGGCCGAAAATTTTCCGTCCAATGTTGCATTTCAAATAATATATTATCGATGCGTTAGTTCCTCTAGATTGGTTAACTAACTCTGGGCTGTGGCCATTTAATGCGATGGCCGATGTCTCGGCATTAAAGACCATTATCTATTTAAGGATATTTTTTGTAGGTAGCCTTTTCTTTAGCGTTGCGTTTATATACAGAATTAACAGACGGACTACTTACCTACTTCAAAACTACTGGTATACTTTGGGTTTCTATCGGCATATTATTAATAACGATACTTAATAATAAAGATTGTAATTGTAAAATTTCCAAAAACTGGCAACAATTAACCTTTTGCAAAAAAATGTTAACTCTAAAACAGCGTCGCAAAAAAATTGTTTCAGTACATAATTTTTATTTGGGTGGGACTGCCTCTTAACTATTCCTCAACATCATAAAAAGAGCTTTGAAAAATCTAGTGCATTTATTCTCAATAAGTTCAATACACCCAACACAATAAGCCTGACACATTTTGCATTTATCATTTACCATCTAAGAAAGGCTGCAGGTGGATATCAAAGGAACATACAATTTATTACAGATTACTTAATAAAGGTCGTCTTTTCTCTTATGAGGAATTGTTCTCTTGATATTGTTAGTAAAGAATACCCCATTCGATCAATCACGTTATCAAGATCAACATTTTTTCTTCTTCTTGGTGTTATTTGCCAGTTCTATGATGTTATTTTCATAATGGTTTGGTGGTCAAAATACGGCCAAACAAACTGTATAATTCTATTTACAAAACTTCTGGATTCCTCCTGCGTCGGTTGTTGTTGAATCGAACTTGCAAGTTCGACCATTATTATCTTGTTGATAATATTATGAAAGGCTTAAATATTTCATCAACCACGTTATTAAGATAAGGTAAAGTTTATGTGCTATATGCTCTACTGCATATTTCAAAAAAACTATGTTTGTGTAAATCACGTTTTCTTTAAACTTAGTATCGCCCCTAGTAAATTAATTAATTAATTAATTAAACCATGCTTTCTCCAAGACGGTGTTCTTAGTGATTCAAGCGGAAGGCGTTTTAATAATTCTCCAAAGTAATCTTCAAAGACATAAAACATTCATTTCCCAGGAATTATACCCTGTTGGAGAGGATTCAAATGTTAATTTTAGGAATCTATTTTGCTTCGAACGTGTCTTTCTGTTTCCGATGGTAATTTATAATCCGTCGACTGATCTTCTATTAAAGCTTGACCTGCACGATAAACGATAAAAGACCAATAACGGTTCCCTGCTAAATGCCAGACTGGACAATCTGGGGGTTACGTAGATCTGAACCAATTTTGAGATAGTCTTTAAATATCTCTAACACTAACTAGATAGCGATAAATTATTTTGCAAAAATTTAATCTTTAAGTATAAGGACACAATGAATACATTTAACTATCATAACATTTTTTGGAGGAATAATATATAAATATTATACAGTGTGCTCCATTTTTATTGTTCTTTAAAGCTAGTGTGTTGCGGCTTTCGTGACGTGAAGTTTGGGAAAAAACACGGGTGTTTTCCGTTTTTTCCCAATCCTCGGAAAAATTGGAAAAAACGGAAAATTTGAATTTTTTTAAATTAAATGCCAAACAGCTAAACGAGTTAATATATTATGACAAAAATGTATATTGGTTAGTATAAGTTGCTTCAATAAAAAAAAAATTAAGATGCCTACTTTATTTCAAAATATTAAAAAAAATAAAATAAGAACTCTTTGGTTAACAAAACATAAACTGTAGAATACATAATAAACAAAAAAAAATTATACAAAAAAAAAGAAGAACTGACAACGCAAGCAAAATGCAAGTAAAACAGTACACTTAAAGGGGTTTGATCGTCAAGGTCCGAGTCTTCGGAGAAAATATCTGGTTCTGATTCCGCAGCCTCGCCTTTCCTGGATATTCCCAATTAATTCGATATCCATTTCAGGCCGCTGCAAAAGCGGAACTGGTCTAGAATCGTAGGCAAATTTGTCATTTTCTTTTAAATTTAAGGTAGACTGAATTGTAACAAGTTTTTGTACCTTATCTTGTGTCAGTCTATTTCTTTTTTTAGTATGAATAACACCATGCAAAAACCAGTGTCTCTCTGACGAAGCGGACGATGGAGGTCCATTTAAAATTCTGGAAGCAATTGGCATAAGTGGCTGCGAGGTACACAACCCCTGCCACCATATAACTGGATGGGTACTGCTCGCAGATTCCCATAGAGAATTTCTACTAAAAAATCCCGTTTCAGTTCTGAAGTGGGCTAAATTTACCATTACTTCTCCTGTATTTAAACGTTGTAATTGAGACATTTGCGAAATAAAGTCAATTGCCAATATTGGTCGTCATTTATTTGCTTCCCTTTAAAACGGGAATCAAGAAGATTTGCTGCAAAATGAATGGGTTTACAACAAAATTCGAAGCACTCTTTTACACATTTTAATAGGTTTTCTCTAGTCAGGCGATACCGGCCATCAGTATTTGCGGGAATAGCACATATTGCATCTTGTATCAACTTAAAAACAAAAGGCAATTCTGATAATAGGGATTTATCGGACTCAATCAGATTTGTATCGCGGAAATGTGTAGGGGATTCACCGATAAACAAGTTGCCAGTGTTGTTACACTGCACTTATTTTTTAAAATATGTTTGAAAATAATTGTATTGAATAATATTTAACACGTAAATATCCCTGGATATTAAAATGCTTTTGGATTCCGTTTCCAAAAAAAATTCAAATTTTCCGTTTTTTTCCAATTTTTCCGAGAAAAAAAACTTTGTTTTTCCGACAACCAATTTTTCCGGAGATTTTGAATCACTAGACGCAAACAGGAATGTCGTAGCTCTCTTGGATTTTTAGAAACAGGGCAATATTGCATTTTTAGACACCTTTCTGCGTAAACTTATCGAAAAACTCAGAATTGCTCTAAATAGGACTTTTAACGCAGCATCCAGTGGCAGATTTCTTCTGAAACTAACAAATTTTATTATAAATACTAAACTTGTAATTTTTTAGTGGAACAACCTGTAACTCATAAGAGCTATTTTAACTACAAAGAATTCATCTTTAAATTTTTTTTTAGGTAGGTCATGGAAGATGCAGATTTTTTATATAAGATACATAATTTATTACAAAAAGTTAGTTCTGTCAAGATATGTGCAATATTAAATTCTTAAAAAAATAAATTATATCCAATTTCTCAATTGACAACTATAGTACATTAGGAGAGCGGACACCATTTTACGGCAATAAAAAATGGGATTGAAGGTACATGCTTTGTTTTTTGAAGTACCTCTTGTAGCCAATCTATTTTTGAAAACCTCATAGCAAGCCTAATAAAATTATTATTATTATAAAAAACACAAGTTTCGTTTATATACCAAAATTTATGACTGGTGAGAACAAATCCATAAATCCTAGCAGTCCTAGTATCCAGAGTAGTCTGGGCAATCTTGCTTAAGAAACAGTTTGAAAAAAATATAGGACCGTTTCAAAGTACACATGGACAAGCAACAGTGCGCGACTAAACCAACCTGCACTTTCACTCTCAACGGAATAATGAGGTGTTAATAAGCTTGCGACTAATCTATAAACCTCAGCGGGTAGTTATAGTGTTATGTGGTGTGTCGAGACAGCGAGTCACACTACTGGTGGTAATTACACGACTACGATGTTTGAACATCAAAGGAACCGTAATTGGCCTACGCTTAAGATTGTTCATCTGACTGTTGCTGAAATATTTCAGTAAAATAATTTTTTATACTAGAGCTTATCCTACTTTTAATCATTATCAGAAAATAAGGAGGTCAGAAACTAATACAATTCTAGTATTCAGTGGAGTATTTTAACAGGAAAGAAACCTATTTCTAGATAGTTGAAAATCGATTTGCTTGCTATGTTCTCAATCTTTGTGATATATTTATAGGTAAACACCGCATGACGATATCTTTATCACTACCAACCAATTTTGCACATTTTCAAAATTGCAAATATTTCTTTTTTATTTATTGGAATTTCTGATTTGTTAAGCCATTTTTTTTATTCAAATATGGTGGCTTGTTCAGATAATTGTTTATTTTCCCAAAAATATACGTATAAACTATAACTTTATTATTTTATAAGACAATCATCAAAAATTGTCTGTATTGACCTTGAACCATTTTCAATCATGTTAATTGGTATCTGTCATGAGAAATGGCGAAGCTAAGGTATTTTTGGTCTATATGGAAGTACGCCCTGCCGTATACAGATCACACCAAATTTCCACCCGCAATTCACGTGGTAGCACTATGCTAAAAAACCTCAATTTGCCAAATCGATTTGTTGATATCCTTGATTACGTTTAGGAGGTAATAAATGTAATAATAAATTAGTTTTTGATTTAGGTGGTATTTGTTTTCTTGGACGAGACTTAGATTTTTCAAAATGGTTTTCTTAACCGCTCGTGGCAAGACAACAATCAGGGGGGCGTTAAAACTACCAAACTTGATGGCAAAACGCAGTTTATTACCATGTTGTATTAAATTGTTAGATATATATTTATTTTTCTTTCAATGTAATGTGACTGCAGCATAATGTTATTTAAATGTAATTTACAGTATAATTTGATCTGTCAACCTGAATAGATGATGCGTCTTAACTTTAAAATAGAAAAAGCATCAAAAGTTATTCAGCGGATAGATACGTATGTGTGTAAGGTTAGATTAGACGTACATTTTATCTTTTAGTTCATGTTTTGCAAAAACCTACAATTAGTTTAGAATAAAACATTTCGTCCCGACGAATATATTTAACCGGTTATGGATTCAGAGTGACAACACAGGTTGAATTCGTAAAGTCAACTCATTAGATAAAGAAATAAAGCTTAATTCAGAAGTAGAAAGCAGTGATAATGAAATGTTGTTTAAAGCAAGTACACCAAAATATTGTTTTACGAGTGGTAGTGCGGTAATACGTTACATATATACATTTGTGTAATGAGGATCAAAACAAGATTTTATTTGTAGTAGATTCAGGGGCTAGTAACCATTATGTACAAGAAATTTTTGAAAAGCACAAAGACAAATTTTGCCAGCAAATAAAATTGGGAAATTGAAGGCTAGATGTCAAGATCAACTAGTCAATTGAAGAACTCATAGTTCCAAGAATTAAACATAACCTATTTTCATTGTCAAAAATTATAACCAAGGGTCATAAAATAATTGTAGAGAGGGACAAGACAGAAATAGTGGGACGAAATCTTAAATAAGTGATAACAACACAAAATACATCGGAGAGCTGATTCATACTGATATCTGTGGACCTATTACTAGAAACAAGTAACAAGTTTTATGGAAAGAAATGTTTCCAAGTAATCTTGAAATATTTTTGTCATTTCTTAATAGTAAGATTCCTGAGAAATAAAAACGAAACAGTAGAAAATTTAGAGGAGCATCTCACAGAATTTGAAAGGCACTTAAATGCTAAAGGCAAAGGTTCGACTTGATAATGGATGGGAGTTTTTATCAAAAAATTTTCATCAATATTGTATACATATCAGAATGGAATATACAATGATTTATAGTCCACAAGCAAATGGCAAATTTGAACGAATGAATCGAACATTCTTGAATATAATTAGAAGGAAAATAATAGAATCCGGTATACCAATGTCACTGCGGGGAGAGGCTATAAAATGTTCAGCATATGAATTAGACCGAACATCCACAACAGCACTAGAAAAATGCCAAACTACATTACTAAATTTGGAATGGCAGAAACAATATCAACTTGGTACACTGTAATGCCTAAAGAAAATAATACGAAAAGCGAAAAAATGCAGTAATGGTAGGATATTTAGGAGAGATAAAGTCATTAAATCAAGAGATGTACGAATACAAAACACAGACAGAAGAAGAAGTTGAAAGAGAGAAGATAAGTAGGTTGAACGCGACAGAAAACGACTAAAATCAAACAAAAAACAGAGAAGGGCAAGAAGATAATCAACAAAGTCCCGTCAGCGATGAAAGTGAGACGAAAGAAACAGTACGCTTACTACAAGTTACCAGATCAGGAAGAACTGTAAAAAGATCAAAGGATCTAAACGATTATGAGTTTATGTAGTTTATTGTTTACTATCTACAAGATTGACTACAGGCAATCTAAAATGAATTCGAGTCACATAAGAAGCTACAAACTTGCAGCATTAATGAAGATATCTCAAATAAAGGATGACGGTCAAAAGAAAACACGATTAGTAACAAAAGGATTTGAATTGCCTGATGAGGGAGAAATATTCATCTATTCACCAGTATGTTGACCACCAACAATATATATATATATATATATATATATATATATATATATATATATATATATATATATATATATATATATATATATATATATATATATATATATATATATATATATATATTATTGGCAATTTCAGTGCAAAGGAATTGCATATGTTTTTTTAAATGGAATACTGGACAATGAAATATTTATCAAGAAACAAGAAGGTCTGAAGAGTAGTGTATTTCAAATTAAATCCAGTTCTATGTTTAATGACAAATTTGATGTTCTTTATTTCAGAAGATAGAATATGACTACTGTTTATATGTTAACCAAGATGTATATTTTGTTCTTTTTGTCATAAGCATATTATATTTTATATATAATTAATAATCGGACAGATGTAAAAGTGGAATGATTAGTACAGGACTTGTGTGATGAATTTAAATTCATGAAAATGGATCAAGCGACATCATTCTTAGGGATGGAGATAACGAAGATTACCGATTGAATGAAAATAAAACAATCAAAAATCATTTCAATATTTTAAAAAAAATAACATGACAGAGTAACACCAATCTACACTAACAGAATTTTCAAGCAAATGAAAATGAACCAATCTTGGAAACTATACCCTACAGTAGACTAATTTGTTCTCTCATGTATCTCTCAATAGCCAGCATACCAGACATTGCCTATAGTGCATCCTACTTAAATCACTATCTGGATAAACAACAATGCAACTCTGGAAAGCGAGAAAGAGGATCTTAGGATATCTTAACTCAGCAAGAGATTATGCAATGAAGTTCAAAAAGGGAGACAAAAGTTTAGGGGGAATGTGTGATGGCGACGGGTGTCGAGACAAGGAGACGAGAAAGAGTATCAGCGGATTCATAGGTTTGCATGCTGCCAATGTTATTGCATGGCACTCCAGAAAGCAAAAGTACGTGGCGCTATTGCCAATGGAGTCGGAATATGTGTCAGCGGCAGTAGCAGCTTAAGAACTTGTGAATCTGAAAGGAATCCTGGCAGAATTTGGTGAGATCAAACCAGTAATTTTAAAAATAGACAATCTCAGTGCGGTTAATTTAGTTTAAAACTTTGAGAACAGCAAAACATATAGAAATTAAGTAGCATATTTAGATAAGTGCATGTGAACAAGAACTTAACAATCCAAATATATTTATTTTCAGAAAGAACTTTATTTATTTTAAAATCAAAGTATACATAGCTATCACAGACACCTTTCAATGTAATGTGACTGCAACATAATGTTATTTGAATGTTATTTATAGTTTACTCTACTTTGTTATACGCAGTTTGTAAAAGTTGTGAATAACCTTAACTTTAAAATAAACAAAGCGCCAAGAACTATTCATCGGATAGATGTATGTGAGTAAGGTTAGATTAGACGCACATTTTATCTTTTAGTTTATGTATTGTAAATACGTATAATTAGTTTAGAATAAAACATTTCGAAAAAGAAATTATTCGTGAGTCCCGACGAATATATTTAACACAAATGGAATACCTTTATGGATATATACTGGATGCTGGTAATAAGAATGCATTCATTGAAGGTGCATTTTCGTCAAAAACCGAACTTAACATTCTGCTTACAATGGCATGTTATTAACGAAGACACCCAATATGTTGTCGACCAAGGCTGATATTCAGAAGTGGTTAAGCAAACAAAAAGTCGAGTATCCAAACACAGGATTCAAATATGAACCTGAATCTGAGGTATCTACAATGCCAAAAGTGTTCTTTTAGGAATAAACCTACAAACAAGTAGGTGGTAGATGAATAAAACAAAAAACTGACCAAAACTCAAGGTGCTTATTTAGATATGTGGTAAGAAGCACTAAAAAGTATTATTACTGAAATATGGAAAAATTCCATTACATATACAGAATAGTGATATTATAACTAAGTAATAGATATGCAGGAGGTTCTCCACATATTATCAATGTTGACGACGACACTAGTGAACGTTATTGTTATGTTTTTTTGGTATGATTGACAAATGAGCAAAAAAAATCGCGTTGTTAAAAATTATCTATAGAATCACAATTTGAAAGATGTGTACATGCGAATATGACAGTAACGCCGTGCCAGCTCAGCTTGATGGCTGGAAAAAGTTAATTTGGAATGAGCCATAGCCAAATACAAATTAAAAACATCACAGAAAAATAATTGAACCAACCGTGGAGGTTTAAAAAGTTAATACCTAAACTTATTTTACTGGAGATGAAAAATTTATTTTTTTGATCAAATTTAATTATGTCGTGTTCTGATTATTATTGTGTTTCGTTAATTACAATAAAGAGGAAGTTTCTCAAATAATTCAAAATTTTAATATAAGAAAATTTTCTGACGGGTAATTTTAAAATAAACTTATTAGAAGCGCAAATTCGAGATATAGTGAGCGTTATCTTAATGATTTATCGTACTGTTCAAATCAACGTATGCTTTAAACGCCTTAACATTGAAGTTCTGGGTGGTAAATTTTTCTGAAAAAATTCTTATTTTATGTTATCTAAGAAACGATTATCTTTCTCAAATTTGAGAATTGTGTTCTGAACATCAAGAGGCATTTTTAGATAAAAGTTTTTATTTAACCAGGGGCGTCGGCCAATCATTTGTGAAGAGAAAATGTGCCGCTAGAATTTTTTCAGATAAATATTTGAAATTGGATACTGTGCACACTTTAGTCACTAGTTTATGTAGGTACTAGCGGAGATTAGCGGAGCGTTTTTTACGATGGCAGAACACATGCAGAACTAATACATCTAATAAACTTCAAAACTAACTGACAAACATCAGAATACCATCAGTATTATGAATATTTACCGAAAACATCCGATCTCTGCCAACCCGTGAGTAAAATACTTCACTTGAGTCATTAAAAGATGACCTGGAAGCCGGGAAATCTTCTGCTTGAAAACCCTTAGAACTTGGTTTTCCTTATCTAGAAGAAAATTCTTTAGACCGGCAGTCAATAAGATTCAAATCAGTTGTGGTTGATTGTACATTCTGAAAAAGAAGATTTAACTTCTCTCAAAAAATAATCTTCGAAGATTTAAAGGTTCTTCAGGAAAACAAATGCCACAACTGCCGCTTGTCCTGTACGCTATTGGACAAGGGCACGATGGAAACGAAAATGACGTCAATCTAGGACGGAATCGCGTGTTGGATTTCACGTAAATGAGTTTTTGAACGCTTATTAAACGAACAATGTGAGATTTAATGGTCTTTATCTCGCCTTGTACGGCGAGACACCCTCACTAGGGGTTGTATTTCAGAATATCGTTAAATCGAAAAATAAAATCAAATTGGTTAAGTGATTTCCAGCTATTGTTTAATGATGAATTCGAACGGTCATTGAAAAATTACTTCTTATTGTTATGCGATGTCGACCCACCCGCAAAAACAAAACTTTCACATAGCTTCACTTTTGGTCTACAAAATTATTTTCATATCACATATTTTTGGCGATATTTAAGTTGTTATAGATAGATATTTAAGTTGTTATAGATTAGACTTAAGAAAATTTTCACAGAAACTTCCACTGGCTGCAGTAGTACTTGACGCAGGACCCATCCAATAGATTTATAAATAATTTAATTAAGAAACATTAGAAATAATAAATTTGTAGTGAAGTGTGACATGAAATGTATACAGCGCGAGTCTCTATATTGAGATAAGTTCAGTAAATCATAAATAGTGTTTTTGCGCTCTTTTTTATTGTGTTCCAATTTTAGATATTACGTCATTTATGGCGTAATTCTTAGAACTTCTTCTACTCTTACAGAGTAAATCATATCACATAGTCACATGTCACTCAACATAATTCAATTTTTATCCCATTCCACTGTTGTGTTGACAGTTGTTCACCGTTTGTCAAAAGTACACATTCAAATAATCGACGTATCCGAGAAAATTCCAAATAAAACTGTATGGTTGGGTATTATATTCATAAATGCCATAATATAATTCATTTTATTCTAAAAGTAGCCCAACTCTCAAAATGTAGTAGTAAATTCAAGAGAGCAGAAACATTATCTTCTTTTTAGTGTCCTGGTTCAGTTGTAATATCCGGCATTACTCCATAGTCCTTTTATTGCTTTCAATCATTAAATGCCATGTGACATTCAGATAGTTTTATTCATTCATTCAGTCAGCTATCAATTTCGGTTCGACCAGTTCCTTAGAATTATACAATTTTTGTCATAGTCTGTTTAAGTAAGTGCATTATCAATTTAAATGTTTTATGATATTAAAGAATGCAGGTTCTCGAGTTGTGTTTTTGTTGCTTGATCGTTGAACTATTATTTTTTCATTTTATATTATTTTAAAAACATGCAACAGTTGAGAAATCTTTGTTCCTTTCGACATTGTTGAGACTTGTACAGAGTGCCTTTCGATACTTTTAGTGATTCCAAGGGTTCCTCGGAGTCATAAGTGGAAATATTTTTCACACTAGATATATTTTTCCAAATGAAAGATTTGAATGTCAAAATATGTTAATATTTTTGCCCATTATACTGCATCATATTACGACCTTGACTGTTCAAACACATCATAAATATATTTTCTTGTAGATATTTCATAAAGAACCTTTTCATGTTTAATTTTTACTTTTGTATGATATACACACCTAAAAAGTTATATCTTTAAAGGTAATTTAATGAAATACCTATTAGCAAGTATTTTTTGTATGCGCATGGTTGTAGTGGGAAGAAATTTTAATTCTAATAAAATAACATAGAGTGAAAACACTAAAACCAAGAGCAGAAGAAAGCAGTATACTTTCACTAAATGTTTTTCCAACATCGTAAAAATTTAAAGTATGTTTCACCTTGTGGTGTTATTTGCTAAAAACTTGTAAATTTCAATTAATATTAATAATTTTAATACAAAAAGGTACCAGTTTAAAAGTTGAGCATGGTATAAAATGAAAATCTTTCAATAATCCTTCAAAAGATTTAAGATATTTTTATCAGTAGAAAAGTAATTATAGTCATCCGTTTTCGGTATCGATTACAAATGAAATTTGAGTTAGCTTCCTAGGCTGACATAGCAATTGAATAAATTTTTATAGGTTGTCATTGTTATGTGTAAATGCATATTATTTCAATATTACAATTACTAACCAAATAAAATTGCTTCTTTGAACAATTTTTTTATATTGATTTACAAAACACACAAACAAGGCAGACCCTGCAGAGAAAGTGTAACATAAGTAATATTTTTAGCTTATAGCAGTGACGAAGTTTAGTCAAGAGTGCCTAAATGTTTTTGATATTGATATGCTTGTATAGTTTTTATAGGAGATGCAGCTAAAAAATCCGAGTTCATAGAATATTTCATTTTTTGATTTGGAAGCATTTCAATTTTTTTTACAAATTTTTGATCAGTCGCACATCCAGGATTGAGTAAGATCGAATAATGGTAGCGATTTTTCCGAATCACAGTTACTTTTTGAAGAATTATTTCTTTATTATTTATAAATCATATCTGTTCCTGCGGAAGTTTCTGGTAATTGGAAACTCTTTTGTATATGCGGATATATGGTATTTGAAAGTTTCTCTCCATTTCGGGCTTAAATTGTTGAGATAAAAAACGTTGCTAAATAGTGTATTTACTGGTCTATCTGATAAAAAGAAAAGAGTTGAATTTTAAGATGAAACGCGGTATAATTTTTTTTTAGAATGTTGCAGGGTGTTGCAAATGGGATTGTTTATTATTATTAATTATTGGCAAATGAGATTCCGGTAATATTTGGTACACATGATGAGGGGTTTTAGTCTTTACTTTGGGTCCATTTAAAACTTTAAATTAGTTCACTGGCGATGATACGAGTAACGAACGCTATAATTTTAGCAAAAATAAATATATTGAAGAAAGGTCATGAAGATTATCTCGGATGACTGATTCCTATATTGGTGACATGTAAAAACCTGAGTCTCGGTTAAGATTAAGATTGTCAAGATTTTTCGTTGGTAGAAGAATGCAAGAATTTTAGTTTTATCCAATAAAATTTGATGTCCGGTTTCGTGATTGTATTCGGCATCTGCTGGTGAGTATATTTGCAACGTTATTAAAGCTCTTTCATGTTCTTTAATCTTAGTTGATATTTTTCGTCTGGTCTCTCCAATGTATCTTTGCCGTATATGCATAAAATGCTGTAAACTGGTATCTCAAACGAAATTTTGTCTTTGACGTATGGAAGATGTTGAATGATTTTTGGATAAGTGGTAAATCTGGTTTTGACGTTATATTTTTTAAGAACTTGTGATATGTGGTCAGTGATGGTTTGATATTTGAGTTTTTGTAAAAGTCCGAAAGCAACCACACACATGCCACTCGTGGCTTCCCTTACATTCAAAACATCACTGACTATATATGAAAAGTTCTTAAGAAATATAACGTCAGAACCGGTAAATCTGGTTTGTCGAAAAATTTCTCAACGTCTTCGATTAGTCAAAGACAAAATTCCATGTGAGCGCAAGCATTGAAAATGCCAAGTGAGATTTGGGCGAAACATCTGCAGGATTCTAGTCGGAGTTCAACAAACGAACGCATGATATAGCGGAATATATTATCATCACATGTTTACATCCACGAATCAATACATATATTCTCAAAAAAAATACTCAAATTACTTGGACACTCGGTATATCTAGAGGTATATCTACAAAACAATTATACACTAACACTTCTACTTATTCTTAGGTCTATAGTATTATTTAACAAAACTGTTCCAGAATTTTATTCAATGTGGAGTAATTGGTGGGATTTTCTGATTTGCGAGATCTAAATTACTTATAAAGTGAATGCGGGTTAAACTAGGCGACGAAGTTTAAGCAAAAGATTGCCGGTTTTAATTAAATTTAAACAGGTCCAACTCCACCGGAGGCATTTGTTTGGCAGCTATAGTAATTAAGAACCATTGCGATCCAAGAGCTAATACCCGACGCCAATCCTTCGAGAGATAATTAAAGTCAGTCTCGACAACTAATGAAGCTAACACTACATTCATCAAGTTTCCCCCCTTCCTCACCTGGGTCAGCCAGATCGCGTTGTCTTGTCTGAGGGAACAATTATCCACAGCTATATATATATGTTCAATTTATTTTCTTTAAAGTAATAGATTGGTTTAAAATTCTTTATTCTTTGTTTAATTTGTTTTGTTATTTTCTCAACGCATAATAGTAAACAGTTTCGAAATAAGTATTATAAGTGGATCAAATACTGACTGCGCAGAGAGGAGATGGATATATGACCAGTGCAGCCAAAGAATCGTGCAGAATCGTCAAAATTTCATTTTAAGTCGGGTTTTTAGTGATATTTAATAGGAGCTTTTAGTCCCAAATGGATTAATAGAATCAACAAGTCCAGTTGCGTCTCCAATATTACTGTAAATAATGCATGTCTTAATTGAATATCAATATTTTCTTTATAACCCAATACTTTTTAGATACGTAGAAAGTAAATATTAAAAAAAGTTTCCTTTACTGATTTTTATGTAGATTATTTCGTTGTTAAAAATTTATTATACATTAACGATTACTGACAATTACTTTATCTATGGTGTTCAACTATTATTATTTGTTGTTCGTTGGAGTGGCTAGATTTAAACAAATTTCAATACCTAAAACTGAAAAAGAAATCTTCACTTAAAGATGGTTTATGGTCCACAAATATACTCTTAATGTGCAAATGTGCAATGAAAATAATATATGCAGATTTGCAGAAATTGTGTTTATTTTTTTTCTACAAAAATAAAATGCGATACAAAGACAATAAAGATACAAACTTTTATTTTTGGTCGCTTAATCCGAAAAAATGACCATATTTGAAAAAAATCAGCACCTAAATAAAGGCGAGCAAGTCAATGTAGTCAGCGCTAGTTGCTAAGATGCAGAATGTTATACTACATCTTAAATACTAGGCATTTGTGGTTTGAGAATTATACATTAAGACACAAAAAGAGCATATGAGCTTTTGACTGATGGTATGAATTGAATCTCAGAAAAATACAATTGGTACACACGAAATAAAACCTTGTTAGCGTTTTTCTTTGTGTTTAGCTTGATAATCTACAATTATTCACTCAGCCGAATTTATAGAAAGCAATATTTTATTTTCTAAATACCATAAACTGGCACCCAGCATTGCTTAGTTTGGTCCGATAGGAGACCACTGAACACACTTAACTAGATTCTAGAATAAATTCCATCAAATTCCGCAAATCTAGTCCACACCACTTCCACAAACTGGCTCTGAACTTCACATTTCCACAATATCTAATCAATACAACCCCTTCAATCACGCAGTGAAAAATCTTTTTTTTACAGAATCAAATAAAAGTTTTAATGAATGACGTGAAAAGTGTATTTACTCGGCTTAAATTTTTCATGTAGACTTTCTTACTGGGGTTTTCTCTTCAGTGTTTTGCGTATTCTTATAATATGGGAATCTTTTCCTACTTTCCTCCTGATGATTAATACGATTAAAAGTCCAAAGTTATTGAATTTCATAGAAGCGGCACACTGGTTGACACAAGATATTTTGGTAGTCAGCAGGTGAGCAATTCTTCTTTAAACCCACGTTAGAAACTTTCAATATGAGAAAACGTAACACAAACATTGTCGGGAATATTTTTGCACGATATCATGTCACTGTATCATATCAATAGGAAATGAGAGAGAGATGAGAGATGTGAAATGGAATATTTTGGACTTCCATTGTCTTTATTATTTATTTCTACAACAAGTCGCAAATGATTTATGGTGTGCAACATGGAGGAATTTCAAACAACTGCAGATGAATTCCAACTAATTGCAAAGGGATCCCGAAGTATTCCAGCGGGGTTCCAAGAAATACCACAAAGAATCCCGAGAATAACGAACTACTTACCAATTCCAAAGAATTATATGGATCGTAATGTAATCGTCATCGTACACTCTGTTACTGAATTTTTAAATCAGCAAAAATTCCATTGTTGTTTTCACCATAAAAACCGCAAAACCGGAAAAAAGAATATACCTAACAAACAAACCATCAATGGCCACACAAAAACAGAACACATCTAGGCACAAAAGGAAAACATTTGCATGAAATTCCATAATATAAACCCAGGTTTAATTCGAACATAATAATGTAAAGGGAGTGTATCCGTTAAAAATATAAATCAATTCAATATTGGTCGCTCCAGTGAAAAATTGTTTTATTCCAAAATGCATTGTCATAAATCAGGAGTATACGACTTACGAGTAAGAGAATTTTTTTCCCAGTAGACGTCCATGATAAAAATTCATGCGGATGCGTAAGATTGTGGGTAATTCGGATGTGGTCATCGAAATCGACTTCTTTTTAAATGGAAATGTATATTAGGATACTTTTAGATTTTATGACTCCTGTTACTGTCTCAAGCTCTTTCGCAAACATTTTTTTTTTTAGAAAATATTTCCAAAACTTCTATTTTGAAGGCAACCATGATCTGTCATGCCCGTAGCCCAATTTTTTTTTAAACGTCATTTTTTTTAATTATACATGTGCATCTAATAGACCGGCGGTGGAGGATAGGAGATGAAGCGAGGGCTGCAAAATTAAATATTTTCATTGAAATTTCGAGAGAATAAAGGAGACATCAATCGAATTTCCAAAAAAAATTGCATATTTACGTTCCTCGGTCAATTTTCGTTAATTTTGTTTTTGATATTTAGCTAAATCCACTAGATTACTTTAATGGCATGTTTTTACTATTTTTGTTTAAATACCACCCTGCTGAGAAGTAATCCTCGGACCAATCTTGGCTGACCCCCTGTACAAAATAGATAAATATATTTTAAAGAATTGTTGAAACCCTAACTTGTAACATATTTTGCCGAAATGAAACCGTGTGAATTATATTTTTTGACAATTTAATACCATTCGATACGAAAAATTGATTTAAAATCTGTAATTCGATAAGAAATGTAAGACATGATTGCTCACATGGTTTTTATTTACTTGAACTATGTAAAAATGTTATTCTAACCCAATTTTCAATGTGCAGAAACATGGTATTAAATGGACCTTCGTATAGGAATATTGTTATGGTAAATATCTGTCTTTGATTTTTTATGAGTTTCTATGTTTTTATCCGTGTGCTACGGACAAGAAGGCTGTAGAAGTTAACGAATTGGAGTTTCCAAATGCTCACCTTAATATCGAACTCTATGCGTAAACAACCGTCTAAAGTAAGAGCAGGAGAATGCATTCGCCATATTGCTTCAACAAATAGATCGTAACTTAGATTAAACGCAGTTAGAATTCTGCTCGATAAAGCCCAGGCTCTATATAGTGAAACCCCTCAAAACTCCGACCAACACCCTCAGGAGCGCTAATATCCTCCCCCTCTATGACCGCCAACATTTGCACGAAATGAGAACTGGAGATGAGTTCGATTAAAACAATGGAAACCCGTTGGACCCTCCAGAGGGGCACACACTACATCCCTTACGCCACCCGCAACCTCCCCGCACCGCCTCGTCCGCTCACATTAGTTTGAGCTTAGTTAAAACGCGATGGATTAGGATTTCGGCTTAATATTATAGAGGGAAAATAGAGGCGGGCACTCGAGCTCTGCGATGGAATTTCTTTTGTATGCAAAATTCCTGAGAAATTCGCCACGATGTGTTTGGATATACATTATGGCGGATTTGTGCTGTTTGAGAATTGCGATTGCGAATTTCACAAATGGATTCCGGTTTGAAGACAGAATGTCGCTAGGTCGTTTTGCCTATACATATATATTATACAACAAGTTTGATAAATTATATTTTCGTCACGAGTTTCATGTTAAGAGTTTTATGTATTTTTTAGCGTTAGTCATAGTCATAGTACCATCAGTTATTGTGAGATATCTACTAGGGTCGCAGCTGGTATGCAAAAATCGCAAAAAAAAAACTAAAGTCGTTTTGTAGCATAAAAAGGAAGAAGATATGGAAGTATCGACGGGTTAGTTAGTTAGATGCAGCCAGTAAAAGTATATGTTTCTATTTAGTAACTTTTTAAGTTTGCATATTGGTTCCAAAATTTTACACCAAAGACCTCAATAACATTGGAAGTAATACAATCGTCAAAACAAGATTCATATTTTGTGGATAATTATGGCACTGAATTACACCGGAACCCGGCAACTTTTTTTCTTGTCCACTTCAGTATTGAGGGCCTGTCACTTGCTACCCATTTGTTCTTAAGTAATTGGCAAATATCCAATTAGAATGTATTAAATGTGAAAAACGTAACTTACGACGAAAAATATTGAATAATCCGTCATAATTAAGTCAACTAAAGTTTTAGACTTACGTAGGTTAAGTCGATAACATAATAAAATAATACATGATATTCTTTATTGACTACCTCTGTAATGCAGTGAAGTAGGCGACATCAAACGTAAGTGGAACAAAAATTTTGCAATTTACAATTCATACATTAGATTGCTTACAAGTCTACTTCCTAGTCGATTGAAACATTCGCCTATATTTAACAACGTTGACCCTAAGCCCTATATACCACTTTTCCCAAAATTTTTGAGAATATTGTTCTAGAACATTCTTTTAAAAATATTACCGTGGAGGAGCTGCATGAGTTTGTAGAGGGGTGATTCACTGTCACCAACCTATATGTCTCCAATAATTACATTGGAGAAGCTATCTATAAGGCAGTTGCATAAAGTGTATACCGATTTTATTGAAGAAACTTAGTTTGCTGTTAGTGGTTCCCTATACTCTTGGTTCAGCCCTTCCTCTCCAAGTTTGACTACAGGGTTTGCTATCTACTCTGGTTAGTGTGCTTCTGCTGTCCCACAAGGATCACACCTGCGCTTAAATTTATTTTTGCTCCTTGTAATCGATATAGGAAATAATTTAATAAAAAAAATAATAAAATTATAGGTTGATGTAACCATAAAATCCATATAAAACGGATGCATGATATTCCTGAAAATTTTCTTAAATATCGACAGTACAAGACTTCTTTAAATGTGTTCCAAAGAATGACTTAGTACAACTTGGCCATACTGTAGAATAGAAAAGAATATCTGGATATGGTTTTCTTTATTAAAATTACTAATATCGTAGTTATTTCACCTTAAATTCTGAGCATCATAAACTGTTATGTTTCAGCAAGTGATCTTACACACTCTTATCCAACGATTTTAAGAGCGGCCATAATATGGTGTATAGTAGTTATTTCGCCAAGGTATGCAGAAGCCCTTTTAAGTCTAAACGGAAGTCTGCCAGGTGCCAATCAATTGTGATGTTCAATTGCTTTTTCATTATAACCACTTTAATCGGTAAACAAAATAGAACAATTTCATTAATTTAACCTTAAGTAGGAAGAGTGCCGACTTTAATTTGCATATTTTGTATAATTTCTGGAGGTGTAACATAAATAATTATGAATTTTTGTGCTGTATTCAAAATGTTCAAGTTATTTTTGCCCTTTCTATTGGTATGCGAACTCTACCTCCCTCTGTCCCTAAAATTATTATTTTTAAAACAGCATCAGTCAAATTTGAAATGCATTTTATAAGCGCGTTAGAGGCTCATAAAATATAGTTTTCTCTGTTTCCAAAAAAATTTTTTTTTATAAATGAACATTTTGCGAATTTGCATTAAATGGTAGTGGACAGCCTGTAATGAGATATATGACAGTATAACTACAAACCAGAATGAGAATTTTAGGCATAGCTTAAATTCTTAGACTTTTTACATTAAGGGCTGAATATCCTGGGAGAGGACTCTTCTATAATATAGAACCCTAATAACAGGAGAACATGAAAAGAGAACAATAAACATTTGTGTCACTTAATTTTTTATTTAAAATATAAATTTATACTTTGGTTAGTCTTTGATCTCATTTAATCATTTTTGGGATTCATTCTTAATTTTAATTTTGAATTTTTTTTTATCCGATATGTTATCATTAGAACAATCTTAGAACGAACCCAGATCTAATCCCAGTAACGATTATGTACAGCAAAGACAGGTTTGGTCCCACCACCGAACCCTGCGGGATGCCAAAAGAACTGACTTTCTCTAATTATTGTAAAGAATATACTATATAAACATGTACCACAAATACTTCTTAAATTTGTATAAAGAATCACATTTGCGTTACAATCAGGAGTTTCCAATTTCAAATCTTTTTTATGAACACACTTTCGGGAAGAGAACCACTTCACTGACGCATGCCGCCACAACGCAAATTACGTAAGTTATCAATAGTACAATTCCTATAGTCCTAGAGAGCCGAAATTTGTTGATAAACATCGCGACATACAAGAAGAACGCAGCGAATATCAGGGCCATTACCGTGTAAGCTATTGTACTGGAATCTATATATATGTAGGAATGTTCATTGGTGCCCATCAGGATCGTCTTGAAGAACCAAGGCAGTCCAAGAGAAAAGAGCACATTCATGGAATTGGCACCAAGGGAGTTGGATATACCCATCTTGCCTTCACCTGCAAAAAAACTACATCATTTACTCTTGTATCATGGGTTATAAAATGATAAAATGAGATGGATGACGGATTCAAGAACACAAAACTTCATTCTTGAATTCTAAAAATGACTCTAATTATAGTAAACATTTAATAGAAACAGGACATTCCTTCAATAACGATGTTAAAATATTACATAGTCAAGGCAAAAGCAAAAAACTTAACTTATTAGAAACAATAGAAATTAATAAACTGAAATATACAAGTTTGCTACTAAACGATCAAACCGACTTAAATAATTCTCCCCTCTTAAACCCTTAGATAAAAATTCTAGCTACTGTATGGATAGTCTATAATCAACCCTGTGATAGTTAGTTTAGAGATTCTTTCTGAAGAAGGTATAGTGTACCGAAACAACTGTCAAAGCAGTAAACATGTGTGTGGTAATCTTAAAGCAAGTGTTTGTTTTTATTAAATTCCTTATAAAATATTCAAATTTCCGTATATTTCCATTTACATATGCCCTGCATGTCATTTTATTTTCGAAAAACATGCGATAAATTAATCCAAATTATCATAAATATAATAAAACATACAAAAAAAAACAAATACGGAGTCTGCAAAGTGTTAGCCCAGAGGAAGACATATAATCTGCTGTTGTTAATGAATACGTACAATAAAACAATTAGTGCTACCTTTTCTGGAAAGAAGAGCAAGAGATACTGATTCTGGCAGTGATCCCCCAGCTGCTAACACCGTCAACCCTTGAACTGCGGGTGGAATACCCAGAGTTGTACCTTAAAATGTAATGACTTTGAAGAATAAACTGTTACGGATATAACAAAGTGCGCTCACCAATGATGGTAATCATCCACGTAACTACATAAGAAATGAACGCAAACCAAATTACACATATCACAAATGTGATCGGAAAAAGTTTGGGATGTTCCTCAGGATCGGGTGTTGTGTAAAGAAGAATAACCCTGATTGGCCAACAGTAGAAGAAGATAAATTTGGTCCAAATCCCTCCTTGAGGAATTTTAAAGATATCATTCTCCGTCTCTTCAGACGACTCCACTGTCTCTTTATTGTGGTGTTTTATCTCTAATTCGTCTTTTTCGACCTGGTAACTGTTGCCAGGGTTGCCGGAAACATCATTTTTACTTTGGAATTTTGCTGCAAGTTTTTTAACAAATCGGGATATTCTGGGGTTTTGGAACATGATTACAAAATAAACGAGGAAAGCCACGAATAAAGCTATCCCTTCGTACCAATATATGTATCCATCCCATATTATTCCTGCTAATAATGATACTGTTATCATGTAAACGAAAACATCTCTGGTGATTGGCCACCAATCCAACTGAATTTTCTGAAACGAAAAGAAAGTAGAATCATCAAACGCCCTAGTATTATAATATTTACTTACTGAAATAGCTGCTAAGGATCCTATCGCTGCCGCTCCTAGTGAATTGAACATAGAAGAACCTACTATGGTACCAATACCAAGTTCGGAATTCGTTACAAAGGTAGCTATAATATTGGTAAATAACTCTGGGCATGATGTTGCTATGGACATGAAGGTGGCTGCAGCCACATCCTAGAAACAAGTGTAATGAGTACTGATTTTTAATTATAAGGTTCATAATATGTTTACCGGGGAGAGATGTAACACTTCACATAGGTGTTCGATAGCGGGTAAAAAATATTTATCGCATATTATAGTCAGCAGCGTAAAAAAGTACATAATAATCAATACACATATTATGATGCCACCATTCTTTTGCTGCTGTGGTGTGAGAAAGGATGGAAAATTGTCTTCCTCGTTTACACAAGTGAAGTTCGAATTGTTTGTTGTATTGAAAGCGTAGTCTCTGTAGAATATGCAAAAAAGTTGTTAGTTTCCTTTTTAATGGTAGACCAATTTAGTGCTAACCTTGGTGTAGTTTCGGGCTCCAAGTTTTCTTCCTTTGCATATATTTCGTTATGCTGTCCCTGAACTATACCTGGAATATTTCTTAGCTGACTTACTGGGTCGAGGAAGTTAAAATTAGTTTTAGGAAAGAACATTTTAAAAACATTTGTATCGCTATTGTAACTACTTGTATACCTCGGTGTATATTATACAGTTCATAGTATTCTCGACGATTTTTTAAATTATAATCCCTAATTGTTAATGTTTGTTTTTAGTGCCCCACATACATTGTAGAAATAGGATGATTTAAGATTCAGTGGAAGAATGGGAGTTGCTTGTATATTTCCAATTATAATTATTTAAATTATTTTTCTACTCCCTTTTGTAAAATACCTAATCATACACCGATCTAGCGTGCGGAAAGTGATATTTTACCACGAGAGTTTCTTGTCCTACGGATCCGAGCCACTTCGGAATTTGCTGGATTTTACGGCACAAGTTTGGGAGGAATCCGATGTTTTCTTCTTTCAATTAAAATTAACATGACGAATAGCGTTATTAATATTGACTTTATAATATAATTTTTTTTATTAAAGATCAGTAACAGAGCTACTTATTATTATTATATTATTAGCTATTATTATTATTATTGTTATTAGTTATGGGAGAATCACCGGAGTTGTTAAAAAAAGTTGAAGGAGAATAAACATATCATTGCTCACTGTATAGATGTTTATTAATTTAGTGCCGATACTTAAGAGTGTGTATCTCTCGAAGAAGGAAAGTGAGTATCGCAAACGTAACAAAACAACTTTTTATCGTATTTTTCCCATTTTATGAAAATTCAAGCACATTTAAAAAAAAAGACGAGTGACGCCCGTAATCGGTTTGATCTGAATATTTTTGAAGAAAGTCAATGACACACCATTGCTTTTCCCAAAACTTTAAATTTTTCATTTTGACATTGAAAGTTTGGATAAAAAATGTCGATATTAACTTTTCTCATTAAAATTACCCAAGAATTTACGTCGGTACCATTTCATAAACACCCTATATTGACTATCAATTGGTAATACATGCGATATTATACAATTTTTATAACGAAACTTAATTAAAATTTTCTTTCTGCACTAAAACTTTCCTTTTTAAATGTTTAATATTCCGTTAAGAAGGTCACAAAAAGCTATTTACAACGTTGCTAATGTATTCCATGAAAATTTGACATTACTTTGCGAAATTTCTATCTAATTCATTACCATTATTATCATTATCAACTAATGTCATATTTTCTTAATGAAAGATTGATTCGACATATTCATAATTACAGTAAAAAGAATTTTTAAAATTTAAATATTATCGCTAAACACTGTTATATCGACATCGAATCAAATTATTGATATACAATATAAAAGTATTGTTATAAATACAAAAAAAAAACGTTAACGTGGAAATAGCAGAGAAAATTATGAAAAATAACGCTTTACCAATAAGTACGTAAGTAATTTGCCATACCAACAAATTTAAAATTTTGTTTATTAGAAAATTTATTCCGCGATATGCCAAATGGAAATTACGCCACGTGGTTTTTAACGCTTGCACGTGTGTCATTTCTAAGTCTAAATCGAGTGCATTTCCATAAGCATATAAAAAATGTCATTGAACCGGTTCCGTTCTGACGGGACGGTTTTTATCCTGTCAAGGAGATATGTGTTAACAGACGACAATACGCTGTTGGCGATCGGCGCGCCCACATCAAAATAAGGGAATTTTATTTTTGACCGATTCTTTTAAACTCTCAGAGTGTGTAGAAAAAATAGGGCATCAACGGCAACTTACCCGGTACGTGAACGGCCGATGACACCATGCAAAACCAAGCTACCATTAAGAATGTCCAGGGTTTCATTTTCACCGCAAGACTGGACTGAATAACCTTTCGTCGCGAATTTTCAACTAATCGATAAAGGAACAAACGGCTGAAGGTTGTTCATGTATTTTTCGTCTATTTAATTGCGTTACATGCAAATCTCTATAAGTAACTTGTACATTATGATAATCAAGCCATGTGGACTCTAACATTTATGCGTATCTAACGAGCTGTTATCTTTCCTACGTGTAGATATCTTCGTATTTGTCGCGAGACACGTCATATATTTTACCGTTTGATTGTTAAGTTCTTTGGCGATTCACATTGTGAATATTTACGAAACTCGAAAATAAAGCGTTATTTTTGCTAACCCCTATTTGTTTAATCGGTTTGATATTTTTGCAAATAATAATTTTGAATGGCACAAGGTATCTTTCAAACATTTTCTATGTTTTTTCTTTATAATGGTAGAAGTTACTGAATTCCTACAATATACTGCTTAAGAAATCAAAAAATATGAAAGATCTCTGAAATAATCAAATTTAGAAAAAGTTTTTGTTTTTTCATTGCCTTTCCTGCTATTAAATTGTTTGAAATCTATCCTAAATTTCTTTTGTATTAATAAAATATTTGTTATTAGAATTATAAATGTAAAAAAAATATGAAGAAAATCAATTTAATTAATTTCAATTTACAAAAGGTGGAGTTTTCTATGAACTGTGCTTACGGCTGACTAAAGAACGCTGTTTACTAAGAAGGACTGTTGTTTTATAGTAGAATGGTTTTGATATAATTACTCATTTTTGTAATTTATTGGGATTTGTTTGCATATACTTTAATATAATACATTAATATTCCGACATAGTTACTCAACTAGTTTTAGTTTAGAAGTTTTGGTTAGTTTTTAAATAAAAAAATAAATACTTCGTCAAGTGTTTTTAAAACATGCGCTCACCCTCGCCTGCAAACTTCTCTTACAAAAAAAAAACACTAACTTCAATATTTAAAAAAAAACATTTTTTTTACAATCTGTTAAAATACTTTTTGCCCGATTTTGAAGTAATTTGAGAACATTAAAAGTCAACGTAAAATTCTAAAATCTCCAGTGCCTGTCCCTCAGGTATTTTAACGAATAGGATTGTCAAACATATGTGCGCTAACTTTGTTGCAATTTCTGTTATTTATTTTAAATAGGCCAATAGAAAATACCTTTGACCCTAAAGTTAGTTTCGCATCTTACCTCGTTTTCGAGCGAAAACATGAAAAATAACGAAAAGTGACATACATAAACTTATTTTTTAAAAATTAACACGAAACATTTTACACAAACTGTTTCTTTTTATACTATTATCAACGTACGAAAAATATGCATTTTAAAGTCTCGCATCTAACTTTCAACATATTTTTAGTCGCTAGAACATATTGAATAAATCTTTGATTTTTATGGTCAGCTTGTTGCTCTATTTCCTAGCAGTTATGATGACATTTCTAAATGCACAAACCAATGCCTGTTTAAAACCAGTTGAAGCAGTTCCTTACTTTCTTGATGAGCACGTATGTGGAACTTTTCGATATTTATTCGGTGTGCCATGGGTAATTTGTAAAGCCTCTGATGGGAAAACTTTACATATTTACAGCTACAAATGCTGCAATTCAATCTAAACAGCACAAATATTAACACTATATTATTAAATTTGATATCTGAACTGTTGTTTGTGAATATGTATTGTTTTTTGTGTTACAAATTAGTTTTGTTTAGCTTCTTTTCGACTTTTAGTTAACTCTATTCTTGATTTGAGATTCAAAATTAAATTAAATTAAATTGTTGTCGAAAGCAAGTTCATGAGCATTAAGAATAATTATTGGTTTCCACTTTCACTCGCTTCACAACTTTTCTTATTTACACTGTATAACAGCTCGTACCGACACCGAAAGCAACCAAAAATATTATTTGCTTGATTTATATCGTTTAATCCAACATAATCAAATGTTGCATTCACGCAAGTATTTTGGTGGATGTTTCGAAAGCACTTATATTTGTTTTACTAAACCGCACCGCACTTTTAATCTAAATACGTGCCGAGTCGGTACTAGTTTTCTTCGCCTTCTAATTATCTGGCGGATTCCCGCACAAACTATGCGTATTCAATTTTTCATTGTGGAGCAGCAGTTAATAAGACATCTGTTTGTGGTCTTAAATTAAGGTTACGTAATTTTAAGTGCTGGAATTTATGTGGCGCTTATCGGGTATTGCTAATTAGTTGGAAAGAAAAGAATTGCATCCAAAAGCGACGAGAACCTTTATGACACTTTGGAAAGAAATGCTCTATTTAGTATATTAGAATTTTAAATTTCATTGTATAGTTTCCCACAGTCCAAATCTACAAGTACAGTTCGCTGGCAAAAAAATATACCCCTCCAATGTCATGTGTTATTGATGTAAAATTTTTTTTTCAGCAATCTTTAGCAAAACTGCTTAAAATTGAACAACTCAAAACAGTCAAAAGTGAGAAACAGTATCATTATAAGCGGATAATATATAATATAATCATCATAAGTATATCGCATAGGACGTAAAATTGTTGTGTTAGTGATATACCCAGAAGAGAAGACGAAGCCCCTAACTAAGTGAAAATAACACTTTGTTAATTTCGTGTTATATTGTAAAAGCGCTCTTAATTATTCCGGCCTCTGTATCGGCTAGTGCAAATAAAATGTTATTTTGCTTTCTGTCTTAATAAATATTATTAAAAATACTTTCCCAAATTCGGAACATTAGCTTCCTGATGTGAGTTAGTAACCAGTTCAGAACATCGCTGTAACTCTAAGAATGTTTAGTGTTTAAATTTCTACTGGATAGTAATTATTGCTATGAAGTCCAGTGTTACAAAAAAAGCCACTTTATTACGAAATTAATTCAAGACAAATTGGTATGGCTGGTTATTTTTAATATAACGCACTTAAGTAAAATGACGAACTAGTTTAGTAAATTGATTTACTAGTGTATACAAGATTGAATTAAAAAAATCATTTCAATATTTTTTTTAAGCCCAGATCAATGTACACATGGCAATTTATCAACCTTTTCTGTGGCAGGTTTTATTCTTATACGGGACCCTAGACCTATATGGGACCCTCGACCTCTTCTTCCTGAAGCACACTTTCATGCACGCGCCGAGTAGACAGTTGCAACTGGTTAATTTAATGTTGTGATTTAGCCGATTTAACAGCTATACATAAATTAGTATCTTATTTATTAAAAAATTAGTCCATTCAAGGAACAATTTTCAACTATTTTAAACGAAATCCAAGATTTCAAACACTGCCCCACTTTCCAGGAAGATAAAATATATTATCTTTGCTTGCCAAACCAATGTAGCTGTTTTTGTGTAACTCTAACTCTATCCTTTCCAAGGGACCTTAAGTATGCCTGATATTATGGAACACCTTTATAAAATTTAATCTACAGGTAGATCGTGATAGAAAACACTTACTATCTACTATCTCAATACATTTCGTCCCAGAAACTATGCAATTCTCGTTCGTTTATTATTTATTTAACCTAAATCCAATTTCGTATTGTACATTTAAATTTATGCAACAATGATGTAATAGGTTTCAGCCGCGGTCGGAAAGGAAAAAATTTGTTTCTAAAAAATGTGTTATGGATATTGTTTAATTAACATTTTGAAGTCTCTCAATGTACCAACATTTGTCAATATTATGTAGTTTCCGTTATGGACCTTTAAAAATGCTTGTAAATTTATGATAAGCCGATTTTCTCTAACAATAAAAAAAACAGATAATCTCATTGAGAGGAACTTACCAGTTTAAAGGTAAGTAAGTAAGCTCAAAAATTCTGTCATATCTTTTAGGTGTTGCACAAATAGGATATTATGCAACAATATATAATCCTAGAAGAAGGAAGTAAGAATAAGGAGGTCATTATTGTGTATCGTGGCGCATTGCATTTACCAGGAATATTTATTTTTTATATGAAAATGATGTAACATTTCAGAGTTTAATCCCTGAACTCTGTTTTAAATATTGTTTCTATTACTTCTCGTTTCTCATTTATGATTCACTGCCATTCCGTAGCAGATTAAACAGTAAAAAATGTAACGACAGATGAAAAAAATGTCTCCTGCGACACGTGTTCAAAGGAACATTAGCAACCGAAATCACATTTTCTGATTAAACGTGCGAACTGTGAACTTCACGAATTCGGTCGACCCATTTTTCAATGTTCCGCCTGACGGACAGAAGTTCATAAGAAATTTACAATTTTCATTATCAACGGCCATTTGGGAAGTGCAATTTTGAAAACTAGCGGCCCGTTAATAATGAAAAATAATGGTGCATCAGTCTCGAGCGACTACATCGTTAAAATTGATGGGAGTTACAGTTAAATGTTGTGCAACGCGAGGGACGTGAAAGACAAAGAGACGGCAGTTTTGCGGAATGCGGCGTTCGTTATTTTGCTTATCAATTGCATGGTTTAACACAAATGTGGAATTTGATAACCTCCAGGTTTATTTTGATATTGACGATTCCGATCTATCCACATTGATATTGTACGGTTTTTAATCAAAACTAATGAATTTGTTCCGGTTTGCAGGAAAACGTTTTTCGCTACACCTCCAGCGCAATGTGCTTTAACAGGACCTGGAAATTCGGAAATTACTCCATTTCGGTCCTCGCTTGAAGAAAATCGCGTTTAGAGAATTAAAGCTCAACTAAACCGAGAGATTGACACTAAATCGGACAATCTTCTGGTGTCACGTTACAAGTGTTACAAATAGATTTTTTGAGGATGTTTTCTACTCTCTACCCTAAAACATTCAATTATGCATTGATCAGGCGTACGCAAAATGTCACTTTAATACGCCAGCTTTATTAAAAACAGTTTGGGAAACATCCGAAGTTTGGGTTTTGATGGTCACGTCTCACTTTTCCCAACGAATGTGCTGTTTTGCAAAACTGTACCCAAATCTAATTGCCGTATAGTATAGTACGTATAGTACGCAACATGTCTCTAAACTTTAGGCACTCTTTTATTAAACACCCCCTCCGCTATTGTGTATTTAACTCGCGACCAAAGTGTTGTTTATGAAAACTTGTTGCATAATGTACTACCTAATTGAATTAATTTATCTTTCTTCTTTGGACTGGCTAAGTAATTAGTGTTTGTTTGTTGTATTGTGAAGTTATATTTTTTATCGGCAACGATTTGCCAGAATGCATATAATAGGTCGCATGAGGATGTGCTGTTGGTTGTCATCTTGGCATTTGAAAGAAGTTGTTTATAAAACGCATCGTTATACAAAAGAAGAACTAATACGTTGCATAAACAAAGGATTTCAAATAATTACCTACCTATTTATTACCTCACCTATTACCTATTCCCTATTTAGTACATCAAATAAAATGTCACTTTTAGCAACAAGTAAATAAATTGTATTATATTTTCAATAATATCAGTTACATTTTCCATACATGCAGGGTGATACTAATTTTAAGCGCAATTTTTTGTGATTCCCTCAATTAAAGAAAAATGTGTATACCATTGGGCAATCATAAACTATGTGTTTTATTTGTTGGACAATTTGTGGACTATAAAATGGCAAAAATAGGCTTCAGTAAACTTAACTGAAACTGACATAAAAGTTTAATTTAAAATATCAATCTTTTTAAAAAGTTCGCGGCAATAATATTTGCGAAGTACACCACTGAACTTAATAAATAATTTTAATATACTTTGTGTTACGGGAATTACTTATTAACTACATATAACATTGCTCAATTTTCAACAACGTCGGCGTTAGAATGTTTTATGTTTGGAAAACTAGCCATTTTAGGATACATGTTTACATAAACTTTTCCCCTTAAAATTGGTTAGGAAATACATTTACTAATTTTTTCTACTCCCGTTTGGAAAATGCCTAATTACACGCGGATCTAGCGTGCGGGAAGCGTTACTTTACCACGTCAGTTTCGTTTCCCACGGATCGGAGCCACTTCGAGGATTTTCGGGATTTTACCGCACGGGTGTCGGAAATATTTCCCACGCCTCGAACTTTGACGTTTGTCAATTTTCAGTGTTGTTTTGCGAAAATGTACCCAAAAACTAACGGTCGTAGAAAAAGTGTAGTATCCAACACGTTCGGTAAACTTTTTAAGTCAGTCGCTTATAAAACACTCGCTCCGCTCGTGTCAAATAAACTCGTGAGTCAAATGCCGTTTACCGCACTTATTGCATAATGTACTATTACCACATCCGATGAAGTAAATGTATAATTTTTGATATACAGGGTGGTAAGCCATAAACTGCATTTTTTCAACCAGGTAACACTATAAAAATAATTTTTTGTTAGTTAGTTGGTTTGCCTTTGTAATTGCTAAAATTCTTTGCGATTTTGAATAATTGTACCTATTTTTAGTTTTGATTTTAGGATCTTCATTTTCCGAATTATCCATTTTAATTTTAACCAGTCAAACCAGATTGAAGCCAAGCCTGCTGTTTCACAGATGCCATCATGTGCTTTCAACTATGTCCTTTATTGATAATATTTATTGCTATTTTCAGTGAAGTCGATCTATCCTCTGAGCGAATTTCACTAGTTTTTTGCAGCCGCAGCCTAAGATTGAATAAATAAATCCCCAAATCTTTTAAGCAAAGCAAAAGCCCAGCAAAAAGTGTAACAACTTTGATCAATATTTAAACAATCTTAGGATCATAAGCGCAGTTACTTTCGGCAGGAAAAAATCTTAAAAGCGTTCCGGATTTGTATTTGAATATCAAATAAAAACCCCCTTATTAGTCTGGCTCAGTCAATTCATCAGCAAGAAGAACGGTTTCTCACGAATATCGACCCTCTGTTTTTTTCTGTAATAAACTTTTAACGTTCGTGTCTTGAAACAGGTTCGGTCAGTTCGCGGCGGTGCAAAAAAGAAGTGTGCTCTCCTCGTCATCCCCTAGAAGATGACCGTGAGATCAAGTTACTTTGTATAAGGTTGGGAGGGTTAAATTGATAATCGGTTAAATCAACATACGTTTTTGTGGCAAATTCCGTTACGTATATTCGAGATGTAACGGTCGTTATAGTTTAAATAGTTAAATAGTAATAGTTTAAATAGTTTGAATAGTTTGCGGAGGTTATTTGAATGGAAAATTGCAACCAACCAACAATGCAATAAACAGAAAAATGACAAATTCTGGTTCATTTAAATTGCTTTTTCGCATCCTGTCGAATTCTCAAACGTGGTAAGCATTTTTTTTTTATTACTCTGTTCATCTTATTTAAAATAATTTCGTCAGTGGTTGATAATCACGAGCGGCATACACGCACGAAAACAGGTTCCATTCTCCTATGGGACCCTAACGATTTTGACCCCAACCTGTTACACTTAGTCGACCACACTCTCTGACACGCTTCAAAGTTTTTCGCCTCGTGGCATGAACTGGTTTGCTTAACCAGTAGATATATTTTTGCAAATTAGATAAATAGAGTAAAATAGTACAGTAGGAAACAGCAACAATGTAAAGGTTGTTCGTGCAAATTTTTCGAGAATATTTATTACAACAAGAATGATGGTTTACAATTACTGCGAATAATTAATTTATGCAGATGGATTGTTGCTGAATGAATGATTATAGACTGAATTCGAGCTTGGACACTATCTCTTTAATAAGTAGAAAACTGCTCCGAAAAAACAACATAAGAAAACATGATAAATAAAGAAATATCAGCTATAGTGATTTTATACAAACTATGTTTTGTAAAATATGAATTAAATACAATAGGAATCAGATGGACTCAAGTGAAACGATTTGTTCTTTGAAGAAGAACTGGAGAAAAGTTGCGCATCATATTATCAAAGAAGAAAAGATGTTGAATCTTGACAACATGCTTGCTGGACAGTAAATCCTTTAATAATGATATCAAGAGGGTTACTCGAATGAGGGATAATATGTGATGATCACATTTATTTATGAATCTCTAGTAAATGTTGTGTATGTTATTGTAAATTAAGCATTATGTAGAGCATTATTTTAACACTCACCTACATTATTGTATATTGTACTTTATTAATTTAGAGTTTTCCGGCATAGAGCCTATGAATTTTGCATTTTTTCATATAACCAATAATAAAGTCTGTATGTATTTAACATGTTTCTGGCATTATTTTTTTTTAATCTCTTAACTCGGCATACATAAGATAAGAAAACATTTGGTATGACTGCGAGTTTTTCTGCTCCCGTATGCAAAATAACCAATTACACACCGATCTAGTTTGCGGGAAGCGTCACTTTACCATTTGGGAGCAATCGGATGTTTGCGGAGATATTTTCCACGCTTTGAATTTTGACGTTTGTCAATTCTGACGGTCATGTCAGTGAATGTATTTGTGTTGTTTTGCGAAAATTTACCTAAAAACTAACGGTCGTAGAAAAAGTATAGTACACTTTCGCTAAACTTTTTAAGTCACTCGTTTATTAAACACTCGCTCCGCACGTGTCAAATAACTTGTGAGTCAAATGCCGTTTACCGCACTTGTTGCATAATATACTATTCATTATGTCAATAACTCAAATTTTTCTATACGTAATAAAATCCAGAGTTTATTGACTATTTTACAATATCGTTGTTTGTAGCAAGTCATACAGGAAAATAAATTAAATTAAATTAAATTGTAAATAAAAGCACAGCACATAGTATACAAACATATATAAGAAAATTTATGTAGACATGTATATTGTTCCGTCCAATCGTAATTGTTTTTGTGTTATTTTTCCTCTTTAATTTTTATAATTCGCGAATTTTTATATCGATCAAATTGAAATTGGTTTTCATTTAATTAATTGCTACGGTTATTTTCTCCGCGTATTTTGGTGACAATCTCACTGGGTATATGGCCAGAAAAAACTCGTATGTGACTCCGGTGTCGTACTCCGCTGTAATCGGGACTAGTACGACTCAGGTAGAGACCCACGTGAGAGCATTTTCCGCGTGTCAAAATTAAAATCTCGAGTACCGTCAAGTATTGCGAAATTGTGCCAGTCGACAGCCAGAGCTGCATCAAGTTAGGCCAAGAAGAAAAGAGATTGTCATTGTTTCGTCTCCTTACATCAATATATTATTATTTGAATCGCCGCGTCATTTCTAGCTTCAATTTTAAAAAAAATTACAGTCCATTGCTCTTTCTCGTCCATATATAACATCACATAACTTAACAGAAAAGAGAATAAAGAATTGATTCACAAAGCCTCGCAACCAGTCATGATCGATGCTTTCTTCAAAAAATTCACTTCCGCTATTATACTTACTTACTTAAAACAAACTTTTAATTTGAACTTTACTTTTAAAAATGAAAGTTTTGTTTCAATTTTTGTATCTCGGAAGGAGGAGATTATTTGATCATGCTTGTGTCATACTTATGAGAATCCGAACCCCCCGGCAAACTGTCATTATTTTAGTCCATCTCAACAAAACCTTGTGATTTCACCAATCTACAGTATCATCCAGGCTAACGCCCAGAATCTTGCATCCCTTACCACACGTGAACGATAATTAATTAACGTCAATAATTAAATCTTCGTTTTTGCTTAGTTAAGTTGTAGATTATTTGCTGAAAACATGAGCTTTAGATAAAGTGTCTTTTTTAATTTGACTCAGGGTAGTGATGTTCCTACTTGAATTAATAAACGTTGTGTCGTCAGCAGATAGCAGCAAATTGGAAACCAGAAAAGAAAAGAAAACTTGGCAAATATGTTACAACAGTAACTGAAAAATTCTGAAGATATATAGTATAATATATGCGCTCCGCACATGCCAAACCAAATTGATTAAAGCGTTATTTAGTTTAATGTCGGTAATGTGACCTTCAGAATTGACCATGCACACTTGATCCGTGTATAATTGGGTCATTTATAGTGGGAATACAAAAACTATGCGTCTTGGTTTTCTTGGCGAATCAGTAATGTGTTTTTGGCTAAAAATGTCGTTAACGCAATGAACAGAACAGAAAGAAAATAGCTAAACATATTAAACTTTATTAGCTGCTAAATATTTTGAATAAAGGCGGTATTTGAATTTGCTTAACTGTACTCTTTAGAAAGGAATTTTTATTAGATGACTTAATCGTAGTAGGCATAACATTGACAAGCGTGAATATTAGCACCTAGAAGGCGACATTCCAGTCAGTGTATTCGGGCAGACGATGGGCAATTGTGTCCCGTTATTAATCACGTCGATTCGCAGGCACTCTTGGATGTCAAAAGCAGGACGGACTCGAGGGTCGCCGCTGCCGCTGCTGAACTGCTTCGAGGGCTTCATCTAGCTAATTGCCGCCAAAACTGCGTTTTTCATATCGATATGTAACCTAAATAATATTAAGTTGTACACCCATGATGCTTTGTTTAATGATAGTTAACACATCTGGGGACCAATAGTACCATAAGTTTGGCAACTATATCCTATAACAGACTGTTATTTTAACAAGCAGAGTGCACACGTGTATGCCTTCTGCCTTCTTTTGTTGTTATTAAACATTAAATACTAATATTAAAAAAAAGGCAACGGTCATTGTGTTTTGTGCAAATGATAATTGCATACATGGCGTACCAGTTTTTTCCCAAACCTGCCTGATGCCAATAATGAAAATAAAAATATACTTTACTTTTCCTAACATAATAGGTCGCATATCCTCTTACAGGAGTCCTGCTAGGGCATAGATATTTATGCAGTATATTCCAAGTGTTTCCAAGTCAGACTGTTCTGAGTGTCCTCTTGTGTTGAGGCAATGAGAAGGCTGACCCACGAATTACAAGACAATGCTCTCTGCATTAGGAGAGTTTACAGACACTAAAACAGTCAACAGTTGTTTTATATGATAGTAATGACCAAATTCTTTTTCTCTTGAAGTGATTTACATCAACTATTGAAGAAATATTTATTGTCTACAGCGATACGTGCTTAGGGGTCTGGCGGTTTAATACATACTATTTGTTACAAGGGTTCGACGTTGTCCCATCTTCAATTAAAGCATAAAATTGCAGCGATAGGCTCTAATATTCCGCCCGCCTTGACAGGTATCAATTATACCTTCAAATAAACAATAGTTCCAGAAAAACTACTACCAACCTTCATAAGACTGTTGAAGTTAGTTTTCCACTTGAGACGTCCTTGCAACTCGAAAATATACTCTTCGAAACGTACCTTCGTTTCCTAGTGAATTAGAAATACATTGGGATGACAAATTAAAAAAACTGTACAAATCGCTCAATTGAGGGTTGGCTCCTACGAACGTAATACCATTGTCTGAGTAAATGTGGTTAGGCTTGCCTCTTCTAGAAACAAATCGCCTTAGAATTGCCAAAAAATGTGTCAGTTGTTAGATCTGTTTATAAATCAAGATGCATGGCTTTGGTTGCCATGCAAATAAATAAACAAATCCATTGCAACATTTGTGAACTCTTGAAACGCACCTTTGGTAAATTGCCCATAATATATTCTTAGCTAATTGCAAGTGACAGCAACAGTTACGAGTGATTTTTCTAGCAATAGAAGTACCCGAAATTGGCCAAAATCTTTCTCTTATTGCGTAATTGCGGGAACCTCTATGATTCAGGACTAAAAATTCTGCACGATTAGGAACGCTGGTAGGGATACTGACAAGACAGTGCCATCTAAGAAGCTATATGATGGATAGACGAAGCAGATGTAGCCTATGTTAACCAGAAGAAGAAGTCATGTTTTAATCAATTTATTGAGTCCGAGAAACGATCCAAATTCCCTATGAAAAAAGGGCCAAGCGCTTTTAGGAGAAAGCGATCATAATGGATTGAAAGGTCTGCCTAATAAAGATAGGATTGTATGATCATAAACACAGCTATTGAAAACAATATATATGTTGGCCCTGGTTACCAAGGACAGGGACGCACTTCAGATAGAAATAAAATATTGAAACATAGATCCTCTCACTTCAAAATGATGACTAATATTGCAAATAATTCTGTTAAAATCTAATTATAATATTTCTGTGTTTTTATATTTTTTAGTTACGCTGCAAAATGGAGAGCCTGCATTGATTATTTTAAAAGGTCTCTTTTAGCCCAATTCTAAAGATTTGTGATTGTAAGGTTTGCTTTAGAATTTGTCAGGAATCGAGATATATTTGAATTAAATATTCCATCATTTTCTGGATTATCAGATGTAAGATGAGAAGGTAAAGTAATAGGTTCGAAAAATTTTTCATTTTAATGCTTTACTTGTAACATATCGTAGCTGAAAATGTAAAAAATAACACACCATACACGATCCTTCGCCAAACACTCCTTCAAAAAGAAAAAGATTCAACAAATGATGGATTATGCACATCATTATTCCATCGCATTTAGTAAATAACTTAAATCATCAAATAATATTTAATCTAAGAAGAAGGGTTAAATCAGCCATGACATTTTATACCGTGTAAACAAGGACCTAAGTGGAGCAACCCGAGATCTAGTTAGTTTTATTGTGTATATTTGTTTGACTTCGGAAAAGGTTTTTATTTTTTTTAATTTTTATTAATTGCCGTTTGCATAGATGCTCACACAAATGATCATCTAGTTTAATTAACGTAAACTGAAAGCGGGAAAGGGAAAGTATTTTCTATTTCCAATTTAGAACTTTAGTTTTGTAATTGTCTTTAACGAGTAGAAGCAACTGGACACAGGGTCGGCCGGTGCCTATGCTCTGCAGCGCTGTAGAGCTCCCAAAAAATTTACAGAAAAAAAATCATAATTAAATATTCTAACTAAAATATTTTCTTTTATCAACGATAAAATCCATAATATTTCGCATTCGCACTGTCATAATGATAAAAAACTGCGATGGAAACGCCGCCCAACGCGTAGCTAAAATCGGCCAGTGGAATAACCAACCGATTGTAGGGGCGCTGCGCTGGCGATGTCGTCGAGTTGTTCTTTAGCTGGGCCACACGAACGTGTGTGTAGCGCTCATTCGAATGTCAGCACAGCACGCCTCGACCCTTATGATGGTCTAAACCAAAGTCGTGATTTTATTTAGAGTTCGCTGCAGTTAACCCAGCTCAACAAACAGTAATAAGAGAGTGCGTGTTTTTGTATATTTCCGTACAATTTATATTCACTGTGAACTATGGAGGTCGTCTTTAATTTAATTAAACTGAAGAGATTTTTGGAATATTCATAAGAAGAAAAGTTAGAATATACACTAAATATAGACCGAGATATTACCATTGAAAAAGCTGGTGTAAGGGGAGTAAAAAGTTATACACAGGAATGAATCGATTTGTGGATCTAACAAAAAAAATGCTCTTCATTATTTTCTCTTTTAGTGGCGATAAAGCTTGAACGGAAATAGGGATTACCGATCCAGAGCATTTATTCATAACTGTGCGGAATTTTGCGTTATTAGGGTCAACCAATATTATGGCTGAATTATATTGTGCTTATTTGGTAAATACACAGAAACATAATTGAAATGTGCCAAAGAATATAAAGAAATTTTGAGGAGCTTTTGAACTACCTCTTCCGGGACATGATGAGAGTCCCGGGATATTTCGTGGATTTATAAATTTTTCGGCTGAATTAGATACAACTCAAAGCGAGTACCTCAAAAAAAAATCTGAATTTTCTTTCTTAATCTTAATTTTTTTCCCACGAGCCGCCACTGACTGGACATAATCAACTACTTTTTATATGGTATGTAAGGCAACAAAAAAAGTTGATCATAACTTAATAATAATAATATTCACTTCTACAACGTTTCAACTGATCAATTATCTCCAGTCGTCTTCAGTCTTAAACGAGATAGGTGAGGGCATGCGTAGATTTATAGCTGAGTTATAGTAAATCAAGATTTCTGGGGTATTGGTGTGCAAAAATTCTTAATGCCCAAAGAGGATTTGCTGCTGCAGTGTTGATCTTGGTATATGTCCTTAGCTTCTGTCCACCTCAGGTTGTGTCCAATAGTGGTCAGCCACACCGGATTTCTTCGTTTTCCCGCGTCTAAATAAGAGCTACCAAGCTAGCAAATTATCTCAAAAAATCTTCTTGTTGCTCTGACCGTAAGATTTTTACTTCGTAAGGTGGCTCTTGATTAAATTGAAGGTGGTTGTTTATTTATCATATTTATCTTTTCGGCGATGCAGTTGATGTATAGAGTTACAGAGGGTAGGTTGGTTACCTTTCTCTGCAGTTTCTACTTCTTATATGATATATGATAATTTATGTTTTTTCTTCACACTAAAATTTGGTGTTAATTTTTTTTTACAAATGCTCAATTCAATATTGTTTGCTGATAATGTATATAATGGACATAGAATATAATATAAGGCTTTAATATTTTGTAAGTGAGTTGGTCTTTGGTGTTTTTATTGGATATAATTTTTAGCCAAAAAAATAACAAAATGACTAATAATATATCTCAAACCACCTGAAACTAACCAGAAGGTCACCGCCATTTTTTGTGAGGAATCTATATCCAAGTAAGATACTGGATGTTCAGTTTAATGATTAATGGATCGTCCCTGAACATGGAAAACTGCAAACCCTGTGTTGGTGTATGTTTTATAATAAAAAAAATCTTAAAAAAACGATAATACTTTGTATTTAACAATTTTATTTCATGAATCTGATATCTTTAGGATAAGAGTGTGCTACCTCCTAGCTCAGTAATTGTTTGAAAGTGAAACTCTTAATTCTTGAGATCCAATATTTTTAACCAAGTTGATAACGAAGACGCTGTAGAAATCAGTCTTGATTAGATTGTATTTTAAATATTGTAGTTATCACAGACGAGTAAACTAAATCAGGTGCTTTCTTTTTCAAATATTTGCTTTATCAGAACAAGAATCGACTCCAACTTGCAAGTTGTCTTACGGAGGAAAGTTTTGAAATCGTGGAAAGAAAAAAAAAATGGTAGAAAACTTACCCACGATGTCGTTTGGGGTTTTTGAAATTCAGTCAAGTGAAATCCGACTAAAGCGTCGAGGGACAAATTCCACATTGGAAAATTTAAGATTTTCAACACTGCCTTATTGACAGGACTTCTCTTATCGTCAGGTCAAAGATGAGACTAATCATTACAATACGATACAATACAATACGAATTATGCAAGTTTAGCGAGATGTCAAACAACAAAACCAAGGATGTTTTCGTAAGATGAATTAAATGAATGAAAATTGATGATTGTATTAATTAGCTAATCTTAGCTAAATATACTCTTTCACTGCTCCAAGAGATATACGAGGTGAGTTGGAAACTCGACTTCACCGAAGGCCTGATTAGATTTTTATTTTGTTTACTTATGATTTTAAATTTAGAACTGTAATCAAGTAGTATTGTTCAATTTTTTAAAAAGAAAAATCATTTATTATTTATTTTGAAATACAACCGTAACAAGCTTTATTTGTGAGACACCCTGAATTAAAAAATTGTAATATTCGTTTTTTCAAAAATGAATTTGCTTTTTTTTGTGTATATTTAATAGTTACATATCCAGTTTGACATGATTTTGTTTCTTGTTTTTCTTTATTTACGAAATTACTCGAGTAAAGCTCTAAATAAGGATGATCAAGCGAAATCCTGTCCCCTATATGCTCGTATTTCGAATTTCCCCATTCCCGTATTTTCGTTGTCGCTTCGCCTCTTCCCAAGTTCCTAGTTCGTCAAATATTTATTCGCTTAGTTGGCGCTGCTTGTCGGGACACATTTGGCTCCCGTAGATGAATACTATCTTCCGCCACTATTCTGTAGAGGGCAGCACGGACGCTTGTACATAAATGAGATTCTCGTGTTGGAATAATAGCGATTCCAACGTGGATTAGCATAAAATTTGCCGCTATTGCGGGGTGCGTTATATTTTCAGGAACACAGTTCACGAGAACGCGACTTAGATTAGTAGTAGAAAGTTTACTTAAATTGGAAAAGTCGGAATACCTTCATTATTGTCAAATTCAAAATTACTTTTATTGAACAAGTTGATACAAAACATAAAGCGGTAAAATTAGAATTAATAATAATTTAAAAATGACAATAGATTCTGATATTCAGCGTCCTAATAGAAATTAAGACTACTTTTTCAACTACAGTGTATATAATAAATAAATAAATATAAAAAAATCATTATACATAAATTATTGAAATTTGAACATAACATTTCTCTATATTTATTTTAGAATTTGGCGTAGTTAATAATGTTCTTTATGTAAATACTTAATAGTCATAGCCAATTTGTATTTATACAATGTTATTTTTACAGCTTTAGCGCAAAAAAATATTTCTTGAGGTGTGAGCGAAAATATCAATATTATTATTATTATGATTTTATTCCTGAACTTTTATAATATATGTAATTCTGATTGTCATTTGGTTAGTTTTGCAGAATTCACAAAACTTTGTAATCTTAGAGACATTGAAACGACGACCTTTTAACAATTTGTACACTAACCGGTTACTACATAAGAAATTAGAAAACATTATTGATAAAACGAAATACAAAATAAATACAAAAAAAAGACAGTCAAGTAGGTAGGAAACAGTACATTATAAAAAATGATAAAGATAATATATAATATGTATATATATATATATATATATATATATATATGTATATATATATATATATATATATATATATATATATATATATATATATATATATATATATATATATATATATATATATATATATATATATATATATATATATATATATATATATATATATATATATATATATATATATATATATATATATATATGATGACACTATATTCCGGGATATCATCCGTTCGCTCGTTGAACTCCGACTGGAATCCTGCATCCGACTGGAATCCTGCAAATCTTGCATCCGACTGGAATCCTGCAGACGTTTCGCCAAAATCTCACTTGGCATCTTCAATGCTCGCGCTCCGAAAACACTTCGAACACTGTTTTCGGAGCGCGAGCATTGAAGATGCCAAGTGAGATTTTGGCGAAACGTCTGCAGGATTCCAGTCGGATGCAAGATTTGCAGGATTCCAGTCGGATGCAGGATTCCAGTCGGAGTTCAACGAGCGAACGGATGATATCCCGGAATATAGTGTCATCACATTTTTCCATCCGTGAATCAATACGTGAGAATATATATATATATATATATATATATATATATATATATATATATATATTATGAGGGGTAGTTTTATATCTTCTCGACCGCTTCGAGGTTGTTGAGCAAAACATCATGTTGAAGATTTCCGAAGTAGCACTTAAATGGTCTAATTGAATATCTGGGACATCATCAGATTTTTTGTGATTGCGAAATAAATATATCGAACTTTTGAGCATTTCATTATTGATGGTAGTTTTATATTTTCCCGACCGTCGCGAGGTGGTTGAGCAATACATCATTTTGCAGCTATCCTAATTGGCCTTTAATGGTCTATTTTAATATCTGGGACGTCAAAAATTTTCGAGATTGCGAAATAAATATAAGTAATATTTTAGTATTTCATTATTCTGGGCAGTTTTATATCTTCCCGATGCTTTTCGAGGTAGTTGAGTAATACATCATTTTGAATCTCTTCCAACTGGCTTTTCAATCTTATAATTCAATATCTTGACAACATTTGATTTTTGTAAGATTGCGAAATAAATACATCTAACTTTCGGTTATTTCATTATTGGGTGGTGGTTTTATATCTTCCCGACCGTTTCAAGGTAGTTAAGTAATACATCATTTAGAAGCTCTACTAAATGTAAGTGTAATGCAATATCTGGGACAACGTCAGATTTTTTTGAGAATCCGAAATAAATAAAACAAATTTTAGGGTATCACATTATTGGGGGTAGTTTTATATCTTCCCGACGGTTTCCAGGTTGTTGAGTAATATATCATTTTGAAGGTCTTCTTTAATGCTCTGGTTGAATTTTTGGGACAGCGTCAGGTTTTTTCCAGATTGCGAAATAGTAATTAAATAATTTTTTGGTGGGATGCGAGCGGAAAAGGGGTTATTTTTTGTATAGCAATCTTGGATATAGTTTTTGGAAGCTCCCTTAAATAACTAACTGACTGGTCCACTGTAATATTTGCAAATCCGAATTCAACTGAAAATCTAACTTCAGCCATATTGGCGCTTATCATTTGAATGCGGCATCCTTAAATAGCTTTCCGCTAACTAGGTCCTCATTCGGCAATCAACAAACTCATTAGCGTACCTGGATGACAGGCAAATAAGTTTGGGAAAGCAATTTTAACAAAGAACTTATTTAGTTTAGTTAGTACAAATCTTCTGGATTCCTCCTATCTTGCCTATAGAAATCAGCCACCCGAGATAATGTTTATGTCTCTTAAACAGTGAAAGAGTTTTAGTTAAGCTTTAATGAAGCCCACAGGATGATTGGCGAAACGTCAGCAAGTTAAATTCACCAAAACCAATATTATGTTGAGATTTTTTCTTTCCAACCTTAAGTGCCAAAATTGAGAATGGAATTAATGACTAACGCATATGCCATAAATGTTTTTTTTTGCCACGTGTAACTTTGGGTTGATTAGAAGTTTTGTTGACAAGTGGTGCAGGCACCAACTTTTAAGTGAAGTAATATTTATTGTATAGGGTGTCTGGCAATGGGTGTTATGCAATAATATGGAATATAAGACAAAAAATGAGCACATTTTTTTTTCGAAAAAATATTTTATTAAGAGAAAATTCACATTTTGTTATATTGTTAGCCACTGGTATGCATATTTAGTTCCCTAATAAACCTCCTATTTAATATTGTTTACATTTATCGTTTTTTTCTTTTCTCTACAAAGTAGATTCCTAAAAAGTGGAGTTGGATCATCATTTATTAATATTTATCTAAATTCATTTTATCATATGATCTATTTACCAATAAACCTGGCATTTACATTTTTGTGTTTTATTTAAGATTATATAAACAAAAATTTGCCCTATTCAAACTTTATAAGCCTTGGCAAATCAATTATATTCAACTCCTGCATGTGTTAATCGGTCATAACCAAACACGATCTTAAAGATTTTGTTTTGTAGAATTCGCTTCGTATTGATTGCTTTACTATATATATATATATATATATATATATATATATATATATATATATATATATATATATATATATATATATATATATATATATATATATATATATATATATATATATATATATATATATATTTTTTTTTTTTTCGAAAAAAAAAAAGTGCTCATTTTTTGTCTTATATTCCATATTATTGTATAACACCCATTGCCAGACACCCTATACAATAAATATTATTTCACTAAAAAGTTGGTGCCTGCACCACTTGTCAACAAAAGTTCTAATCAACCCAAAGTTACAAGTGGCAAAAAAAAACATTTATGGCATATGCGTTAGTCATTAATTACATTCTCAATTTTGGCACTTAAGGTTGGAAAGAAAAAATCTCAACATAATATTGGTTTTGGTGAATTTAACTTGCTGACGTTTCGCCAATCATCCTGTGGGCTTCATTAAAGCTTAACTAAAACTCTTTCACTGTTTAAGAGACATAAACATTATCTCGGGTGGCTGATTTCTATAGGCAAGATAGGAGGAATGAAGATTTGTACTAACTAAAGTAAATAAGTTTTTTGTTAAAATCGCTTTCCCAAACTTATTTGCCTGTCATCCAGGTACGCTAATGAGTTTGTTGATTGCCGAATGAGGACCTAGTTAGCGGAAAACTATTTAAGGATGCCGCATTAAAATGACAAGCGCCAATATGGCTGAAGTTAGATTTTCAGTTGAATTCTGATTTGCAAATGTTACAGTGGACCAGTTAGTTAGTTATTTAAGGGAACTCCCAAAAACTATATCCAAGATGGCTATACAGAAAATAACCCCTTTTCCGCTCGCATCCCACCAAAAAATTATTTAGTTACTATTTCGCAATCTGGAAAAAACCTGACGCTGTCCCAAAGATTCAACCAGAGCATTAAAGAAGACCTTCAAAATGATATATTACTCAACAACCTGGAAACCGTCGGGAAGATATAAAACTACCCCCAATAATGTGATACCTTAAAATTTGTTTTATTTATTTCGGAATCTCAAAAAAATCTGACGTTGTCCCAGATATTGCATTACACTTACATTTAGTAGAGCTTCTAAATGATGTATTACTTAACTACCTTGAAACGGTCGGGAAGATATAAAACCACCACCCAATAATGAAATAACCGAAAGTTAGATGTATTTATTTCGCAATCTTACAAAAATCAAATGTTGTCAAGATATTGAATTATAAGATTGAAAAGCCAGTTGGAAGAGATTCAAAATGATGTATTACTCAACTACCTCGAAAGCATCGGGAAGATATAAAACTGCCCAGAATAATGAAATACTCAAATATTACTTATATTTATTTCGCAATCTCGAAAATTTTTGACGTCCCAGATATTAAAATAGACCATTAAAGGCCACTTAGGAAAGCTGCAAAATGATGTATTGCTCAACCACCTCGCGACGGTCGGGAAAATATAAAACTACCATCAATAATGAATTGCTCAAAAGTTCGATATATTTATTTCGCAATCACAAAAAATCTGATGATGTCCCAGATATTCAATTAGACCATTTAAGTGCTACTTCGGAAATCTTCAACATGATGTTTTGCTCAACCACCTCGAAACGGTCGGGAAGATATAAAACTACCCCCCATAATGAAATACTCAAGAGTTCGATATATTTATTTGGCAATCTCAAAAAAATCTGACTTCCCAGATATTCAATTGGATTATTAGAGAGTCACTTAGGATAGCTTCAAATTAATTTTTTACTCAACCACCTTTAAACTGTCTAAACTAACCCAATTAATGAAATACCTTAAAATTCGTTTTATTTATTTCAGAATTCCAAAAAATCTGACTTTTTTCCAGATATTAAATTAGACCATTAAAGACCCACTTAGGAGAAATGATGTATTGCTCGATCACCTCGAAACGGTCGGGAAGATATAAAACTACCCCCAATAATGAAATGAAATGAATAAATTTCAGTCGCTTCCGGATTATAAGCAATAGTTACCGTGCTGGTTGTACAATTTTTTTCAAATAATTCAAACACAAAAAGATATAGGCAATACACCTTTTGAAAATTAGCTTAAAATTAACCATAACAATAAAACATGACAAAAATATACAGGGTGTGCAACTTAACATTTTAAATATGACAACCATTTGATAACGAATTTTATGGAATCTCATAATTGTGGGTAGTTTTATATCTTCCCACCATTTCGAGGTGGTTGAGCAATACATCATTTTGAACTCTCCCAAGTGGCCCTTTAATGGTCTAACTGAATATATGGGACAAAGCCAGATTTTTTTAGATTGAGAAATAAATATAACGAACTTTTGGGCACTTCACAATTTTGGGTAGTTTTATATATTCCCGACAACTTCGAGGTGGTTGAGTAATACATCATTTTGAGGCTCACCTAAATGGTTCTTTAACGGTCTGGTTGAATCTCTGGGACAGCGTCAGATTTTCAGATTGCTAAATAGTAATTAAATATTTTTTGGGGGTGACGCGAGCGGAAAAGGGGTTATTTTCTGTATGGCAACATTGGATATGGTTTTTGGGAGTTCCCTTACAATATTTCCGTGCTTACTTACCCATCATGTCCACAGGAATATGTTTTTTTTAATTAAGATAAGTAACGACCTGGTCCACTGTAATATTTGGAAATCCGAATCCAAATCCAAATGTAACATCCACATCAGCAGCCGCTCTTCCTTCCTCCGGTACACAACCTCGGATACAGTGTACCCTCCGGTCTGAATTGGTTGACGGCTTGTCCTCTTAAAACTGGCTGGCTTGACTCTGGCTCTCGACAACTTGATTCCTTACGTAGATTGTTTTTCCTTCGGACTTCGGTCAGTTTCTAACGAGAATAATGTAATAATATAAGTTGGTAAGTCAATAAGTGTTTTCTAGATCGTATCTTATCTGTGGAGAAATCAACCGTTAAAAAGCTTCGCACGCAGTCATTGCCAGTAGGCTGTGATAGTAGCACTAAAAATTAAGTAGGTTTCAGAGAAGTTATTAAAAATCAGTTCTTTTCTTATCGTTTCTCAGAGTTGTTAATCTACGTTAATCTACGCATTCGCGAGCTATTTTCTAGTAAAAACGGAAACAATCTTAATAGGCGTAAGCTTCGACCGCAAACAGTAAATTCGCCCGGTCACACTTGTCGGGAAAAAGGCTAATATTTCTTTGTAGTCGCCGAGAAAGGACGACACTAAGTTTTAAATGCCGGACGGTTTGGTCACATAAAAACTCGGTTCAAACTCTAGACGACCACTTAATAAAAAGCTTTTAACTGGTTTATTTGCCTCCTTTGACACTAGAAATGTTGTTAAGGCAACATAATTCTCCCGGAAACGGCCAAATAGGCTTTCGCTGGGGGTACGCGAGTGAATGACTCGAAAGATTAATGCGTTGGAAAGAAAAACCGCGGACATAAATAGATGTAAATCTGACCAACTTACGAAAATCGGAAATACTCGGCCATCGCCGTTTTTCTGCGCAGTAAGCTAAATTCACGTCACATCGCAAATATCAGATAGTTTGAGAATCGCCAAAACGATTTTCCGATTCTTTCTCTGCGTAGTGATTGATTCGTAATGAATGATTGATTTCTCTAATTTAATTCCTTCGTACTCTATTCTTCTATCCTGTTTTTTGAATTAATTTACTTTTAAAAAAATGTTCATTAATTATGGAGCTCTACAATTCGGATTCACACAAGATAAAAGTTAGGAGAAAATCTTTTAACCAATGTTGCAAGATTAATAAAGATACACAAAGTACAAATAACAAAATACTTCACGTTTACTTAATTACGTCACATACATGCCTTTTTTTTTATGTATTTCACTTTCTGTAAAAACTACGGCAAAAATAGCTACTCTTAAAATATTGCAATTGGTCACTTTCTTATATCTATGAACAGATCATACCCTTGTCGCACCTCGCGGGAACACACCGTTTTCGAGAAAAATGCCTTTGAAAATTTAATTACATTTTTTTTTATTATTTGAATGTTTACAATCGAGGCGCAGATAATCGTTAGTAAGCCTTGAAAGTTAATGACAAGTTTCATTTGTTTATATAGCAGGGTAAATAAAAATTAAATGTCAATTATTGGACAACTCTCAATTTTGTTCATTGTTGGTAAAAAATAGTTTTTACTTGTATTGTTCTTATAAATCCTTTTATTAATGAAAGACAAATCAGACCATCAACTGTAAAGATAATTATTCTAATAAACATTATAAACTTTATATTTTAAAGACGGTTGATTGTCGATGAAAAATAAGCTATTTAAATCTGATGGAGTTGTTTTCAAATAGAGGATTAGCAGATATTCATTTTGAATACGGATTTTGCACTGGTAGAGCTGGTGAGGCGGTATCGTTGAAGGTTTCCTAATCGTCGAGTTTCTATTACTACACATAGGCATTTAGTTGAGCGTGGTTCATTTGGACGTAATCGTGGACAGGGGAGACCGCAGGAGAACTATAATTTGGAAGACGCACTTAATTTAATTGAAAATGCCCCGACAAGGGGTATTCGAAGTGTTTCCAGACACTCGGGAATACCCCGACCAATAGCAAGTAATATCATTTTTCTTTTATTTTACAATTTTACTACTGCTATTGTTACATTAATTCATGGGCGAATCCATGATATCGTTTGAGGGTAGGGGCATTTCGTTCACGGGGAGATATTTTTGCATGATTAATAAAAATAACCTAACCAATCTTTTCGAAAATCAGTCACTCTTAATGCGTTAGCATTAAGGCCAATTCCCAAATAAGCATCGCCAAGTAAGGCGGCGTGGGGCTTCAAAATCATGATTAATGAATTAAATGATACCGTTCATATAAATTTTTAACTTTCTGCGTGTGATTAAATTAAAGCGTTTTTAAAGCGCCGCAACCCACCGGACGGCGACGCCACGCACTACCTCACTCCGCGTCCATTAGGTGGAAACTAGCTTTGAAGATATTTTTTTAAATGTCTTAAAAAATTGCTTATTATGATTGTTAGTCCTACAACAATTTGTAGGTTGGTAGGTTGGTAGTTGTAGGTTGGTAAAATGTTATGAATGCAAAGATTTCATCCCTATCATTACTAGCGTGTCCAAGCCCTTCGACCCCAGGACCTTTTGCCAAAAATGAAATTTTGCGAGTGGATAAGAAACTACGATGAACTCGTTTCCTTTTATTATGTGGAGTGACGAAGCCACATTTACAATAGACGGTGTTTTTAATATTTACAATCATCAATTCTATTCACAGGAAAATCCTCAGGTTGTGCGACGTGGAAATTTTCAAAATGGGTTTTCTGTTAATGTATGGCGCAGATATTAAACGACACACTTTTCGGTAGGATTGAAATTCCAGCCAGGCTTAACGCAAATGATTACCTTAACTTTTTAGAAAGTCATCTTGACTATATTTTAGACGATCTTCGATTGAACGTTCGAAATCAGCTTCATTTTCAGCAAGACGGAGCACCAGCTATTAGGGTGTTCATATTAGAAACTGGCTGAACCAGCGGATCTGGGGTAGATGGATTGGAAGAGGTAGTCCTATGCCGTGACCACCTTGTTCACAGGATTTAAATCATTAGATTACTATTTTTGGGGTCGTATAACATATAGTATATGCATTTAATTTTTATTTACCCAGCAACACGAACAAATGAAACGAGTCATTAACTTCCAAGACTTACTAATGATTATCTGCACCTCAATTGTAAACATTAAAATAAATAAAAATAATTTGTAATTAAATTTTTAAAAGCATTTTTCTCGAAAAGCCAGGTGCGAAGTAGAAAACTTCAGATTTTTAAATTCTGCAGTCCAAATTTCGAAAATTCAACAAACAAAAAATTTGGGGCAAACTTTTCCTACGCCTTCCTGTTACCCACCACTGAAGACAATCCAATACTAAGTTTTAGTTCGTTAAATAGAACCTAAACAGTTTAGAAACTGTACCAAATTTTATTTAAAAATATTTACTTGTTTCGAAAATATTTACAAAAAATCGCCATCACCTGTTCAAACCAAGGCGTTTTGGAATGTATAAAATTTAACAAAATAAAATTTTTTGACTATTTATTTATCTTACAACTTTGGTTAAAAGTTTTTTACCTATCTCTTACTGTTTACAAACTTTCCTTGCCTTACTCTTTGTTGTTGGTTTTTAATCTGTTTTCGAGTGAAGATAAACACAGGGGAGGCAGAAACTAATTGGTTTTTGAAATATAAGGTTGTACAGCAAGCGCATTATGCGTGAAAAACCTGTGACTAAGAAAGAAAGTAGGATTGGTATTAAAGAAAGTAAGAAAAAATAGAAGTAAAAACTAAGAACAACATAACAAAAATAAAACAAGCTCTGTATTACGTAAGATGAAAAGGATGCATAAGAAAAAGGGATATGATAGAAAAAAGTTGCCATGAAGAAAAGAAAAGAAAGAAACTTGTCAAATTTGTTGTTGATGTGCTTTATTCTTATCATTATATTATTTTATAATGCAAATTATTAGTCTAGACTGTTTATAGGAACACAAAACTAGTAGTGCAAATTAATGTTTTTTAAGTACTTCTAATGATTATTACATTAATTAATTTCATTGAACTTTACAGAGAATAATTTTGTTACCATGGCCACCCAAAGCCAAAGTAAATTTGGTAGTTTTTCTTCAAGGGGTGTAAAAATAATTTTTATTCTTAATTTAAAAGGACAAACATTTGAGAATTATTTTGTACCTCTGAGTTGGTACTTTTTGGTACATACCGTACATACATAGAATGTAACAAAGCAAAGCAAAATTCTTGGACTCAATGAGAGAGGCAAGAAGATTACGCTTTTGTCATATTGTGGAATGATCGGAGTGTATTTTAATTTATTTATCGACTGAGACTTTCTCTCATGAAACAAAATGTTTTGAAAACTTTACTTATATTGTGGAAATAGGCCTCAGACACTTGATATGCTATAAATAGTTAAGTGAAGGAATGTGTTGTATTTTCCGACCACATAAATATGATATACTGCAAGTCTCAAAAAAATGAGTCCTGCAAACGAAAAAAGGAATCGGTCAAGAAACAAGAAATTGAACAAGAAATATAGTATTGGAGTTAATCATATTATATGAAATTTTTCGTAATTTGTGGAACTGCTCGATCAGCTATCCGAAAAAAGTTCTTATCTTTTGTCATTCTTAATCTTTTCTTTCTATTTCTTGTGATGATGTTTTCATTATATTTAATTTCTGTTCTTTTTTATCCAATTTCTCATTCAATATCTATGAGACCTTTTCGTTGTATTTAATGACAACGTAACAAGCTGTTGCCTTTCTTTTAACTTTTTTTGACATTTGATATTACATAGCACAAACTGTCGTTTCTTTCCACTCGACGGTAACAACGCACGCCTTGTGTCTTGGAGAAAATCTAATGAGAGTTTAGTCTTATTGTAAGTACACTAATTTATAGACACGTCACATGTCACAAACAATATGGAGATATTTAATAGGCAACAGAACCAGAAGAGTTTAGACTAGTGGCAGTTTTTCCATCTCGTTTCCATTTTTTGAAGGTTTGGCGTATCTTGCTAAAGTACCGAAGTAATGTTGCTTATATATTGGCCCAATGAATTGATGCTATTGGGGTTGCACCTGTGTATATGCTATCAACAATATTGCATGTTTAATCCACAACGAGTTGCATGTCCAAACCAATAACAGTGTTGAATAAATTAAGAAAAACAAAATATCGGCAATATAATCATGTTCAACATCATCTCTTCAACGATCTAAATTTGTAGACTATTGTATCGATTTTCAAATTTCAAATTGAAAAGATTGCTTGGTTTGGTGTTTGTTAGTTCCAGTTTGTATTTCTGAGATTTTTCTCAATATCTGACTTGACTAGTTTTATGAAATTAAGTTGTCCTTGTAGATGGTTCCGTTCTTATAAACTCTCACTACCACTTTCTTATTCTTTTCTTTTTTGGCATGAGAACTAAAATTCATGACTGTAGACACACAACAGGATTGTATACGCAGTATTGTTAAAACAAGTTACCAGATGGCGCTGGTTTTGCCAAAAAATACGTTGCCAATCCAATGAAGTGTTGGTAATATTTTGTTGAAGGCTTTTGCAACTAGGGTATATGTGCAGAGTGTTACCATTTCTTGTCATGTACTTTACATTATTTAATACACAGTTATTTAAAATGCCTTCTTGAGAACGTAATCAGTAAGATAAACTGCGGTAATTCAATTGATAAAAAAACAAGAAAGTTTTGGGAAGTTTTATTAAGCATTAGCTGCTGTAACGTCTACACACGTTGTTTAAATCACAGCTTGTACCCTCGATGAGAAAAGCCAAAAAGTTTTCGCGACTTAGCACAACCTAATTAAGCCCACAACAACTCGGGCTCTCGAAAAAATTAAACCAATTAGTAAGAATTCGTTACTTGAAAAAAATTCTCCACCAAATGCAAGTCTTTCAATTAACTTACTTTCTACTTAGGCGCGCTAATAAGCAAGAACGCAAAGCTGGAAACATTTTTCCAAATGAGGCAATTTCCAACGTCGCAACTCTTTTTTCCCGTATTTTTCGTGCCATACGCTGCCGTTGCCGGCTACTTAAATACTTTTTAATTAAAGCTACTTTGCCGAACGCATCGAGTCTTAAACTACGTCATCCCTTTCACGACTCATTGCTACTTGTACTTTTAATCCTTTTGGCATTCCTTCCAACACAGAGAAAAATGAAACTAAAGATGCTTAGTAAGGGGATTTAAAGACGATGGTTATGGAAAGAGAACAGAACGCTTGTTTATTCTTTTCTTGTAATTACTGCAGAGTTAATAACCCTTTTTTTTTTCATCTCCTCGTTGCGAGTATGTATCGATGCGGAGGGTTGTAATGCAATGATAAAAACCGGGGTTCCATTTCTCCCTCTCTCGTATATAAAATGTATCTTTTCTTGCCTTTTTAAATCGTTTCAATATTATGCAAGTAGGGCTAAAACAATTACTTTATTTTCTGATGTTTCGTCAAACATGCTGCTGGCTTCTTTAGAGCGCTGTATGAAACTAATTTGATGATTGTTCTGTACGCACTTTAAATACCTGCCGGAAAAGAGACAGAAACTTATGTCGCGGAGTATATCAGTGTGCTTAATTCTTTTCATGTAATTTAATTAGTTTTTAGTAATTTAATTAGTTTTGAAGATGAATCTCTCGTTACTACATTTGCTCTTCCTGAAATACTAAGCATAAACTCAAAAATCTTAAAATCCGGAAACCTCCCGGCAGATCTTCTCATTTTAATCGAAAAATGTCTCTTTTTAACATACTTCAAATATAACGGACAAATTTATGAACAAATATCAGCAACCGCTTTGGGTTCCCCACTTTCCCTTGATATTGTTAATATTTTTGAGAAACTAAGCATGTTTAGTTATCTGGCGTTACGGCCAGGAATTTCTTTCTTTTCTTTTTTTCAACATTTCTGAACTATCTATCCATACACATAAATTATTAATATAAAAATAACAACACAGTTTCGGAAGTAAACCAGAATCAAATTGTATCAAAATAATATATTTAAATTTTAACGAAGTAAAACAAACTTTCGAAATAAATTTTAAACATTTTGAAAAAGTCCCACTGTTCCGGATTAGAGCACTAATGGATATATTTCTGCCTTCTAACCAGAAAACTAAATTTTCATATAATAGATAACGTCTAAAAACTAGTCTATTTCAGACGACAGCCAGCAATCGCTATGTTTGCTTAATTATCAGTGGTGTGGGCGAAGGGCTCTTAAAATAAAAACAAGTAAATTAGTTTATTCTTCCTTGTTCAGAGTTATACCTAATATTAGAAGTATGTGGAGATTAATGTATTTTTCTCTATGAAGGGTGCATGAAAAAAGGGCTTATTTAAGTGGAAAATGGTATTTATATCTGATTAAAATATATATTTTTGGAAAATTATAATTAATTCACGCAAAAAAAGTCAAATTTCTATTTTATTTCAAAATTCAACAAATGGGTAATATCTCAGATGAGATGGAAGGAATTAAAGTAAGACAGAAAAAGTTATAATTATTATTGACCGCTGGGCCAAATTTAAATACTTCTTCACATTTTGGTTTCTGTCTTTCAAGGTAATTTTGTAATGAAAAATCAAGCACACACGCTATAGATTTTTCAACATCGACAGGTCAGTGCTAGTTTTTTCAATTATTATACAATTTTAATTTCTAATTGAAGGTACAACAGGAAGATACATTGTTATGAAAGTTGTCAGTAAGGTTGTGCCCTACTAATTTCGCTTGCAACTCTTATCTTTGGCATGTCGGATGCAAACTTAGAATCGCGCGCCATTGTGTACCATTATACCACATAAGAATGATAACGTGCGATCCAGCCATATGGCTCGAAAATATTTGCTCTAGATATTACTCACTTCTACGGCACACGTTTATAAACCTTAATGATTAATCCATTCTTATCTTATATCAACGCTTTTAACAATTCTAGGTTTAATAACACCTGTCAGTGTCGATAAAAGATTTCAGTTTACACAGTTTATGTGTTTGCATGCATATCCATATCAAAAACTCAATATATTATAGTCGTAAAGCGAAGCAGTATGTGATATTGGCCAAGTATTAAAACGGAATTGTAAGAGATTTCTAATTTTTGTGTGGTTTGGTTTTGAAATATTTACTGCTACTCAGTGAATAGATGATCGGAAATTTACAGTTAGTTTTACTTTAAAAAACAATAACACGATAGGAATTAACAATGAGAAAAACAAACCATTAAAGCAATAAAAACTGCAAAAGTTAACAGAAGCTGGCGTTTTGAGAATATTAATCTGGATATTATAAGTTATTGAACTATCATGGCGGGCATAAAAAATACTACATTATAAATATTATTGTTTTGTGAGCATACAAAATTGTATTAAATCGTGTTGAAAGGTGAGGTCGATTATTTAAGCACAATTCATTGGAAACCACCCTGTAGCAAGGAAAGAAGCCAGAACGCTCCTAAAATACAATAATTGAGGAGAACCATGGCAGAGGGACAACTAGAAGAAGAAAACCTACAGTGTTGGATGAATATATTTTATATCTTTCAAAATCCGTAGGCAACTGGAATACATGATGTCTCTCAGTCGATGGACTATTAGAATATGAGACGTAGCAATTTGCTGAAAATTTGGTCACTTAAGTGATTGATTTTTTATCAATTTCAAATACTTTTAATGTCGCAGTATTGCCGCATGGATAAAAAACAACAACAAATGAGACTCCCTATATGTTGCTCCTCTTTCTACTAGGCTATCACTAAATTATGTTATTTTATGTTTATATAATTTTTTTTAGTTGAATTCGTGAATCTCGATCTAAACTGGAATGGGAACAGCGTAATAGAATAGTGAGGAACATTATACAATTGTAATGGGGATTTTTGTCTCTCTCTTGCTCATTTGTATGAATGGGAGAATAAGATGTTTTCTTTAAGTATATGCAAGAAATAAAGTTGAAAATATTATTTCTTAAACGAACTTCGAATAAAACGCCTACGAATTCATAATCCTAAAAACTTAAGTCATTCTAAAGTTATAAAAAATATTTGTAGTATTGTTTTTTCAGGAGAGTTATTTCAACAATATATTTCGCGACACAGAGTCTAAAACTTTATAGTAAAATATCTTCTTTTAATATTATTTATTGTCGTTAATAGGATCTTTATTTTCTGTAAATACTTTTTTTTTTCATTTTGATATTTATAGGTAATCACTGTACGCCGCTGATGTTTTAAAGATTAATTTTACAATACAGTTAATGTACTTTATTATTATGACTCGCGTTATGTTCTGTTAACAAATTGCACCGTTTTCAATTAATTAGTAAGAAGGAGCAAAAACCTTAGGTTATTAAGTTTGACGATAAACGACAAAGGAATCTTTACAGATACACATTTTATAACCCACCCAATGTAATTTTCAAAATGTATCGAATCCAAATAAGGCCCGATGACGTAGGCAATTGCTCATTTGCCACTTATAACATATTACACCATAAACAATTTAATTAAAAATTTCCAAATAAGACTGGGGAATACAATTAATTATAGAAATAAGAAATTTTGTTTTTTGGAGGTATTAAAATAATGGTTCAACCATGTGCGACACAATAATTAACGTCAAAGAAAAGTGCAATCTTTCACATGAAAATATTCAGAAGAAGAAGTAGAACTGAAAAATATTTTGTTATCTGGAAATAAAATATTGATTTTTGTTGCTCAGAAACAAAGGAAAACAATTTTGGTCTTGTCTCTCAAGTTGGAACAATTAAGAAGGCTACAGCCTTTGCGTTTTTGTGTCTCTGTCCTTATATAGTCAATATGTAATTTTTTAAAATTCTATATATATTTTAATGTAGTTCTCTCTCATAGAATTTACATTTTGCTTAGATTGGTAGGTTCGGTAAATAAATTTACAATTTTTTTAGTGCCCTTTATTCTCTCTATTCGAGGGAAGAATAAAGTTTGCAGAAATGCAAAATCTAAAATTCCTTTTGGTCGAAAAGCTTCTAAAAATCTCCCAAATGCAAAGCATTCGAAAATCCAAAGTAATATAATTTTTATTGGCAAAACTTTCCTTTTCCATTATATTCTATAATAGCTACATAACGCATACAATATATAATAAAAAAAAATAAAATTGGGTCCAGTACAATTTTCTGGTTGACTAAAATTAAAAATTTCGGGTCTCAAATCATTGTTAAAAAAATAGAGGAACACGAGGGCAATATAATAAATAGAATTTAGATAGGTCGACCCTTGAAAAGTGTGTTGGTTACTTATATGTTTAGTTAGCACTGCCAGTGTTCCCAGAAAAAATATCTATAATTATCACCTAGTTAAAAAGTTTAAGTTGAATTAATTTCATTGCAATGTCAACTTCATTTTTCAGCAATAATTTCCTTTCCTGAAATATGGCAAGCGATAAACTGTGCCCCTAAATTACTCGTATCGAATAAATGGAATATTAATTACAAAGGCTAATGATCCTGATTAAAATCTAATAATTACATGATTGCCAAACAATCATCGCTACATAGAATATAGCGTATTGTGTTGCTCATTCTGAGTAAAGTACAATCGCCATTCAGCCAGTCGTAGTTGACAAATTTGACGAAAAATCTTGTGCGATCTAAAATCAACTTTTATAAAATTTTCCGTGTGACTTTCTCGAAATGTGAAATCTTAACTCGTAGCCAACGTTAAATGCGGCAGTAAGGGAAAAGGCATTAAGATATTCAATTTTATGATCCTCAAGTTAAATATGGTTGCGTTATAAAATCTATAGCTTGCCAAGGTTACTTCGGAAATGCGGAAGCGGTAATAAACTATAATTTTCGCTGCGGGTGTAGAAGCGGACAAGAAAAATCAATTTGGGTTAATGTTAAGATATTTATTAAGATGTCTGAAGGTGCACAAAATATGATTTCCCTCTCACACAGTACACCTAGAGAATTGCTCATATTTTCGGGATCGAGTGTTTCTTTGATTGCCCGACATTCTGCGTATATTGTAACTATTATATCTAATTTCTTAATGTGAGAGAGTAACAAAATGCAGGGGAACCACTTATATCCTAAGTTCAGGATAAATTTTCCGTAATTCGGTTTCTTCCCAATTTAGTAAAGTTGAGTTGAGTCGAACATGCTAACGTTTCGCCAATCATCCTGATGGCTTCTTCAGAGCTTGACCGAAAACTGCGTGTATTTTGCATCCTCAATAATTACAGTTTCTTTTTTTCTCTATGGTGACTATGGGGCGGTGTTTATCCTTGTGCATATGTCGGTATATGGTTGACTGTCCAACTCTAGTCATATTCGAACATATTTCAACTATTTTTGCTACTGCAAATGTTGAATTTTGGGGGCCAAGTGCTTTGAACACATTGTGAATAATAATATTCTCATTTTTAGAAGGTGCAGTTTTACTAATCCGTTTCTTAGAAAAAAATTAAAAAACACTAGCCATTTTTATGATATCAACTACACTATCACTCTCGGGATCTTTGACAATCATCATAAATACGCCGTGTGCCAAATAAAACTATCCACTATACTACCCGGAAACCCATAAATACGAAGACTCTCCTGCAGATTTAAAATACCGTAATTTCATCAACATTGTTATTTTGAATGGAGAACCATTTATATTTCGGCATTTTTGGAAGCCTTGGTTAAAATAAAGGTGCCTTCTTAAGAAATTCCTACTCGAATTTTGCATAATTTACGCAGAAATTGAGGTTATGTGTTTTTTTTTTCATATTTTGATTGCCCCATATAAAATAGTGTTGTGACACTACTGATGCAGGTATTGCAACGAAAATTTAACCACAGGCTAAGGAGATGATACACTACTCAATCAGTTGGACAGATGCTCCTTACCTTATACAGGGTGTCCCAAATATGTGGTGCGGTTTTGGCGAATTGAATTCACAACACATCTAGATTTTCAAACGGAACACAATATATTTTTATTCAGATATCAGTTCTAGGAAAAAAAAATAAGGTGAATTTGTAATTTATCTTATATTTAAATTTTGCTTACTTGTTGAGATATTCGAGGTTTAAGATAACACCCAAATAAATTCTTGTTGAATTTAAAGCTTACTTCACTTGTTGGCAATATTAGGTATTTTTTAAATAGCAAAGACAAGACACTACTTCTTGCAATATCAGTAGCGTAACAATACAATTTTACATGGGGCAACCAAAATACAAAAAAAAACACATAACCTCAATTTCTGCCTAAACTATGCAAAATTCGAATAGGTATTTCTTAAGAAAGTGACCTTTACTTTAACCAAGGATTCCAAAAATGGACACCCTGTATCAACAAAATTATAATATTTGAAATGTTCAGGAGAATCCAGGAAACTTTTGTACTAAACTTTTTTGCGTATGGGTTTCCAAATCGTATAGCGGATCGTTCTATTTGGCACACGGTGTACAATACTACGCTTATGGAATACGACCAAGGCCAATAGGTTTTACAGTTCAATAATGTTTTATAACTTTCTGGCATAAGAAAGAGCATAGCCAGAATTTGACATTTTTGACTAGTTGTTGTTATTTCCCATTTTCAATTACGCAATTGTGTGTGGAAAATCATAAGTTTGGTACTTTTACGTGGAATAATTCATACATACATACATGGCGGAAAAGATATTATCATTTACATTTATACTAATATAATTCCAGTCATTCGCCAGATTAAAAATAAAATAAAATAAAATGTTAAGTGGCTAGAAAAGTTCAAAAATGTTTAATTGTAGTCAAATTCTCTAAGCACATTGTATTTTGAGTATATTCTCATCGTATAAAACACGATGATTCAATGTGATCCTCATACTTATAAATAATATTAATTAAACGACGGAGACGTTCTTTGGAACAACCCATTTAGCGATACTACATTTGTCCAAAATAGTTCCCAACGCATAATGTTATGACCTAGATAACGTTTATCTGGGTCGGCAACCACCTTAGGAGAACAGAAAGGAAGGGTATCAAAGCGGAAGAGGGTTTTATTAGTGCATTTGCATTCGATTAGACAATGTGATGGACGTATTTAATCACAGTTGCGACTGAATAATAGCGATTTCGCGTTGTTAATACTAGAAGATCTATTAGCAGGGATAATCGGTTTCCGGGGTTGATGAGATGCGGCAAGGCCAAAGCAAATTTGTATTTTTCTCAGCGCCATGTGAAGGATCGATTATGATATTACCAATACTGTCTGTTAAATAGGGTTGCATCAAATTTTAGAAAATTTAGAAAAAAAGGAGAACCGATTTGTTGTTTCCCAATATTCCTTAGTATGTGTCTACCGCGATCTCATAATAGTATTAACCAGGTTAGCTACTAATTTTAGTCTTTTACACCGTTAAGGAAATATGGAACACGAATATCTGATGAAGTACAGAATGTTAACATTTCTGTTAGTTCTGTATTGGCAACTGCATTATGGACAAATTTGTAAATGAACTACAAAAAAATAAGCAGTGAAAAACAAACGTTGCTTTCTAGGAAATGTATTTTGGCATTAAACTTGCTTTGACGAATTGCGAAAATATCAGTTTAATCCATTTGAATTGGCAGATTTGTAACAGCTGCATAAGATTGAGTATTTTTCCATATTTTTTTGAAGATGTTAAATATATTTCCCACACTTCAAAAGCTTGCTGTGAAAGAAGTGAACAATTATATATTTTCCTACTTATTCTGAAACCCCCAAACCACACCAATTGATATGGTGTTATAAAGTTGTACTATTTTTGACACTTGTAGTTTCTATGTAAAGATAAAAAATGTAAGTAGAGGGAGGAAAATTCCATTCTACTAAGAAAGTAATTTTATGATTCTTAAATTGCCTTGAACATTTTATTCACAACAAATAGGTACCATCAAATTATAAAAATATTCTAAGTGCTCATGAAATCCATCTATTATTAAATATATATTGAAGTCTAGCTAGATTCTACTCCTTCATTATTTTTTTTTACTTTCGCAGTTATCAACTAAGTGGAACTGTTACAAAATTTTGAATAGGTAGCTATGAGATATTAGAAATAATGGCTTCATTAGCAGTAAGTAAATAAGCATTCATATTATTTTTAACGTAGATAATCCCACAAAAAAGATTTTTTTTAAGTCAAATTGTAAACCTTTTAGGTTAGCGTACTAAAATGTCTTGGCAGTTGGTTTAGAATTTGTTTGGTACAAAATGATGCTCAATTATAGATGCTTGTGCAAATCGATGTAGAAATATTTACGCCTAACTGAAGTGCAAGAAAACCCCTAAACGGCAAATTCTAGATTGTAATAGCTAAGTTCATTCTGAAGGAATGGGATTTAATCCAATTGCTTTGTGTGGCTTTTAATCTTTTTCCTACGGACCTATTATTGCGAAAAACATAGATACATAGATAGAAGATATACAATCTTATAGGTATATGTAGGTTTTCAGCCACACCCGATTTCAGGCTAAACCAGTTTGCTCAGTTTATAAGTAATGAGGAAAACTAATCAAAAACTATTTTCCCTTGGAACTAAACGAGGTTATTCTACTCGAAAATTATGTAAGTTTATAGTTAAAGCCAGCTTTACTTATTTTTATTTTTTTTCCTAACGAATAAACCACTGGAGCCCTGGTTGTCTATTTATTATGACAATTATAACTTTGGAACACTTAACCACAGTCCTATCCTAAAAATAAGTTAGGTTATTACTGAAATTAGATATTTCAATAATCAGAACGCCTCTGTTGGAACACACTAATTACTGCGCAAACCTGTTCCACCTACACCTATTCGATCAATAGAATTAGTAGCAAATTAAACCACGACATAAAATTTTGATAGGTATCCTGTTTGACAAAACTAAAAGACACACCGTTTCAAAATGGTCAGATAAAGTCTCATGTACCAGTATGTAAGCAAACTCACCCCATTCTCCACCTTGTTTAGATTCAGTTAGGCAGTACTTCGCTAACCAGTGTGCGAGTCGGCATGTACCTGATTCGAAAATTCGCTAACTTCTTGGTTTTTTGTTACTGATAAATGCGGTCATCTTATCAACATCTGTTTTTCACTGACATCGTGTTGCAATGCAAACAATAGAGAAGAACAAATTTAATGCAAATTCCTATAACTCGAACAACAAATTCCAAAAACCATAGAAGTCTTTCAGTCAAGGATTGTGGGAGTGGCATGGAATAAATGTTTAAAGTGATTTTTAGTAATCAGTAGGTCATAATGTCATAGGTCATAAGGTCATAATGTCCTTACACCCCGAGTGGTACTGAGGTAATTGAATACAAACAAGGTCGAATGCGCGGTGCGGCTGTCTGGACACTGGTATATCTTAATTATTCCGGCAGCCTGTGTTCTTAGTATCCGGGAAACCACGGTACACCATGCATTTGTATTTAGTTTTTGTAAATATTAGCCTCCTTCATCTGTTAAGGGCGTACTTTAAAATGTCAGCTCAACGCTTACTTAAGAAAGTCGCTTAGTAACAAGTTTACCTATATTGTGGGATATTCTAACCTGCAGTTCGGTTAGAGGGCCAGTCAAGCATAATACTACTGATAAACCATTCTTAATTGATGGCTGATAAGCTAAGAAAGGAAACGAATTGACCAAGTCCTGAGGCACTTGTGACCGTTCGAGCGACGGCTACGGTCCGAGTCATGAATAGCCGGTGATTAGAAGCGGAGGTTCCGAGGAGAACAACTTCGGCCTGCTGCGGGGTTAAGTTTTGGAAGCCCTTGTTACGGAAACTAATAAGTGCCCGAGGCGACAATGGATGTGGGGTGGTTGCAGGCCCGACTCCCCTGCCCGAGATTAGAAGAGGATAAAAGCAATTTCATATTGACTTTATTTGAAATTTATAACGCTATGAGTTTTGAATACCAATCTTCGAACTGCAGTCGAGGTCCGGTTTGGTTAGCATTGCTAAAAGATTCGCTGTGGTATGTAATGTTGAGGCATTTGATCTTAAAAGCTGTTTCGACTACAACAAAAGATGCTGATGCTTACCCAGTTTTTGGTCGAATATGAAAAAGAGAGGGTTCTTTTAATTGTCTAAATAAATATATTAGTTCCTGATGAAAAATTGGGACATTTGTTAGGAATAGCATGTACCAAAGAAAAATATCTGCAGTGGCTCTAAAAATGAAGAAATGGTAACAGATTAAATTGTATTCGAAGAGAGGCTTTGCATAAAGAATACAGAGGAGGTGGTAAACAATAAAGCCAGAGAAGTAACAGCGGTATGCGAAATGTACAACATGCGCCTGAATTCCAATACAATAAAGTTGATGATAGTAAACAAAAAAGATACTGTTTGTCAGCTTCACAAAAACGGTTTCCAACTGCTAGCGGTTACATCGATAATCTACCTGGACACATTTGTTAACAACAAATGAGAACAAATAAACGAAATCAAAATCTGAATTGAGAAGAGTAGATCAGTTTTCAATGGAATGAGAAGCGTGCTATACAATTTAAACATAGTTCTGCACATCAGAATCAGAGTTCTTAGATGATAAGTTTTCTTGAAACTAACATATTGAGTGCAAATTTAAACCCTGACCCACGCCCCGTCTGGGGCCATATTAGATGTGGTTCTACAGAAACTGAAAAAAGGCGTGCAACGTAGCCGCGACACCTAAAGCAATGAACAAAAATTACATTTAAAGATCTATTTTGAGTTGGAACCATTAACATTAGATGGGCCATAGTTAACGCCAACACCAAGAAAAATAAGAAGTTCTATAACAACAATCTGCAAAATGCCACATTTTGAGTAAACTATTAGATTGTATCGGTTAGAATTCATACCATTTTAATATAGTCTTATATCTAATACGGTAGTGCCTTGGGTATAATGTCACATTGTTATTTGATTTGATTGATTTCGTCCTGGCCTGGGATAAGCAAGCATATCTTCATCTGTTTGTTAAGAAATGTTTTATAAGAAAGTGGTTTCTACATACCCTACTCCGTGGTAGTTTCAACAAGAGATAGATATTCTGGTTAAAAAAGGCAAATGATAGCAACGGCACATCGATTAAGCAGAGACGACTGCCAAGCTGACCTATTGTGTTTGAAAATGTTGCTAATAACGCGCGGCAACTTTGTAAAATTTGACGCCATTTTTAAGCTATGGACAGCACTCATCTGGGAATTTGTTTAAGTACTGCAATATGAAAACTTTAGTAAATTGTTGATTAAGGCCTCATCTCTTATAGTCTCACCTCTATAGTCTTTATTTTGCGGACCATCTCCCCAGGTGTGTTCTAAAACCTCCAACCAATTCCTACTATAAAATTCAAGTGTATTATCAATTATTTTTTATAATTTTTGTAAACCTCTAGAAAAACAGCTCTGTTTTTATTCCTTGGTTTGATTGCTTGAAAAACATGATTTGAATCTGACATGATAATATAAATTGAATGAAATTTGGTTAATATTATATATAAACTACTATTATCTCATATATGCATTAAGAATTTCAATTTTAATATTACATATTTTGGAAATACGGATAAATATTAAATATTAAAATAAAAACTTTGCTTTTATAGCGGAGTTACTTAGTTATTAACACAGCTCTAAGGTTTTTTGACGTCTCTCCACACTGTACTTTGGTACTAACATAATTTCGTGTTACCGAAATATTTTTCCTTAACAATAAAATTAATTGATTTGAATTGAATTGATGAATTTGACGGTTTCGGGATTTTGTATTTTGGTATTAAAGTTAACTTAAAGTGTCTTCAAAATGGTTTGAATACTTTTCAATAACTTACCTTTTGCACAAATTTCTATTAAACAATGTGCCTTTTGAATGACTTGTTCTAGTACCAACTTCTGTCAAATCAACAAAGCAAAATAAATAAAGAATAATTCAATGTGAGCTAGCTATAGGTTAAATTGGTCGTAAGTGTGTTACAAAAGATTAGCTAAATCATGTTAGTTTTGTTAGTCATGTGTTATTAAAAATATCCTTTGAATTCATGGCAGAATTCTAATATGAAGAAATAAATAATAATAATAAAGTAATTTTTATTGGACAGTCTGTATACATGGCACTTTTTCAAATTGATGTGATGACCCGTACAGTTATCGTGATGAATTGAGAAAGAGATGGATAAATTGAGTTGTAAAGATTTGGCGTGACGAAGTTTCTGAATACCCTTTCAGAATTAGGGAGTAAAAGCAGAAATCTCCGGTTTTATGTTCGTTCATCATCGGAATTTAAAAAAAAATACAGAAATACCTAGAGCCTCATCGTATTGAGTTTCTTGATTTGTAATGGACGATTGACCAATCTTTTATCCACTTAGCGGTTCTAATTTCAACGCAAATAATATAATCGGAATCTGCGTGATACGTAATTGCCGCCCCAGTGCGCGTCACTAATTGCCCATCATTATAGATAGTTTTTAATTTAAAAATCGAATATAATATCAATTGCAGATGCCGTGTTTACCATCAAGTGTCACGTTAGTGAATTCGCCTTATAAATCATTCAGATACCTTGAGGTTTACGATGGATATCGTTGATGTTCGACTCCGTTTTACATTCACGCGCATTTTTATTTTCCTGCAGGTAAAACATATCTCTGTCCTGATCTCTCACGCATATGCTGGTGATTATCGCCGACTATAATGTTTTGCCGTCTACCGGAGATAATATTTGTGCCTGCTTTCTACATACGAAACTCAAAATTAAGGAATTTACGGTTCTTCTCACGATAGTCGTTCGTTGGGAGTTTCCGTGAATAGAAAATGCCCAGAATTTTGAATTTTTGAGCTCCCTAGTTTTTCAGGATTTTATATTAAAATATTATTATACCGAATGTTCTCATAATTCCAAAAGAATACCCGATATATTTGTTAGTTTTTTTTAATTCCTAAGGAAATTTCATTAGATATATTTGAACAAGTTTGTCTAAACCTATTTTTAATAGATATGTTATTGGCAAAATTTCGAAAGATACAACATTTTGGCTGTTAAAAACCACTTATTCAGACTGCCACAGTAAAAGAATGGCAATTGACAAGTTGGAAAGTGATTTGTCGCGCACACAGGTTGGTTAAAATTTGTCGACCGATTTTCAATTTTCAAAGCTGAAGTAGTTTGCTGTTTTTAATGTCCTGTATATTATTTCATTGGGTTATCAGTTTTTTATATATATATATATATATATATATATATATATATATATATATATATATATATATATATATATATATATATATATATATATATATATATATATATATATATAATATTGTAATGGGTTTTCGGTCGACAATGGAAGCAAGTTTTGTTTTCCTAAATAAATTTAATATGGCAAACTTCAAATATTCGCTTTAATTAAAAAGACGACGATATCGAAACAGGAATGTAATATGTAAAAAAAAAACTTTGAAGATAAGTAATAAGAAATTCAAAATGAAAATATTCGAAATCATCAATAATGATTTTGTAAGGCCGATATTTTTGTTCAAATACTGAATATCTCTGCCATAAATTATTCGAAAATGGTTCTACGATATACAACTGGACTTGATTTACATTTGATAGAAGACCATATTAACAAGGTAGCATTTTTTTCTTCTTTTATAACAACAGTTTAACATGTTTCATTTCAAATGATGCGTTTCTTCTTTCTACAAATCCATTCACTGGGGCCCATATTCATTTTAATTCACAATGGTTGTACGGGCAGGATAGTTATATTTTGTTTTTCTGTTATATATTTAACGGCATATTTCAAAAAATGATGTCAGTCGGAAGGTATTTTATTATATATTCAAATTAGTCTTCGGAACACACGGGCAGGATCCGAATGGCAATGCAATGCTCTTTTAGGAACCCATTTTCAAGTATTTTCTTTACAAACAAACACTTTCATTTCTCTCAGTGAAAATAATTTACGGTTATGCTTTTCCAGGGCGAAATTAATATCCTTCAAGGTTGTCCATAGCAATTTTCTATTTATTCAAGGGATGCCGTTCTTTTGCCCAAGCTCATCAAGGATCTCCTGAACATTCTCTGAGAGGTTCCGTGTAACCTTTCTTTATAGCAATACTTCCCAATCTCTTCCAACATCAATCATTCTGTAACCTTTTTGAATACTTTCCATTATCTTAAAACTAGGATTATACGGTATCAGGTAATCATTTTTTTCAGTGATAAGCGACAACTATTTCAGAGTCTTTTCATGGGAATGAATGTCAAAGCCTGCTAATATACGACTGTTCGCAAAATACTATTTGTGAAAGTTTTTAATAAGAGTTTTTTTTTCTGCAAACACTAAAATACCCAATAATGCATTGATCAAGGGTGTGCAAAGTGTAACTTAAGAGACGTCAGTTCTCCGTTTTATTAAGTACTTTATTCACGCATCTGGGAGTTATCGGATTTTTTTTTGTAGATTTTAAACGTTTGTCAGTTCAGATAGTCACGTTACACCTCAGTATTATTCCTTTTTCGCAAAAATGTACCACAAAACGTAATGGTCGTAGAAAAAGTGTAATGTGAATTGAAACACTGAATGAATGGAACTCGGGGGTTTCCCATTTTGCGATTACAAAATGGCCGCACAAATTACCAAGCTTAATGCCGCATCGAAAGCAGCATTTTAAAAATTCATCAAGACATTTTTTACAGCTATCCGCGTGGCGTAAAACAGCGTACACAATATAAGACAATCATTAGTTATCATCAACTATGATCTAGGAAAAAACAAGTGACCACCACGCAAACCCAGGACACGAAGTGATTTATTATTTACTAAGTTATTTTTAATACTTATTTGATAAATTTAAACGAAAGGCTCACGCGGTATTGCACTTATAATGATTTAGTAAAATTTATTGTTACAGAAAATAACCTGACATAAACCACGGCTCGGTTAATTGGTATAGGCTTGTCAAAACGGTTGCGTTTACAAATTTCTGAATTAATACCTTTGTTTAAAAGATATAAATTGGAAATTAACATCAGATATTCAGATGGAATTTACCTTGTATATTATTGCGTCATTATCTATTACCTTGATAAAGAAACATAATAATACATAAATTAGCTATTATTTATGTGCGTCTAGGGAAATACCGCCCTAAGTGTTGGTGCGTATAAAAACCAAAAGTAAATAAAGCACCTTTATTCTCAAAGGATTCTCAACATGCAAGTGACGTATTTGTTCAAGTGTACGCGTTAGAATATTTCTTGGGTTATTAGGCCAAGCCCATAGCTAATGGATACGAGGGCGAATATAAAAGAACACTTTATTGGTTTGATGAACAAGTGCGGAGTGAATCTGTGATATGACGCGCCGAAAATATTTAGACTTCTATTGACTTTGGGTAGTAGGATCGAAAATTAAACTCATGCTACTGGTTTCTCTCTCACATTGGGACTTTTGCGCTTATTTTTTCTAGTAAAAGTTTTTTATATTGTGTTTTATCTTCAACGTACTTTAACTATTGTTTTCTGTCAAACCTGTAAATATTCTTTCCCTTATATTTTTTTTAATAATGGATTGTGCGCAATGCTAACTACAAAATTGTTCAACCCTCATATTTTTAACGCGAGTAGGGAGTCAGTTCGTTGTGGGGGTGGGGTGAGGGTTGAGGGATGGGGTGAGAGTTGATGCTAAGATTGAGGAGATGGATCGAATGACCTTGACCGGACCAATTTTCGCTAATATGAACCTTAAATATTCTTATGGGAATTTACATGTAAAAACGGCGGAAATTGCTGTTGAACTGTCATTATGCAGTATCTACTATTAATAATTTAAAACAAACCTTTATTTACTTACCTCTTCTAAACAGCCTAAACTACGTTTTCGAGAGACTCGACTTTCAACTTTTTAAACAATGAATTAGAAAAAGAATAGGTTATGTTATAATATATATCTATAGAATTTATAAATATATTTATTCTTTTATACCAATGAGCGAATTAAACTCTTTCAAGTTATGTAACCGAAAACTGAAAAAAAAAATCATTTTACCTTTGTGGGTATAATAACTTCACTGACAAGTGTTTAATTATAATTAGGGATAAAAATGATGAAATTTTAGAGGGGCAGTACGAAAAATCGTTAAAAATGTGGGATATAAATGAGAAAATTTTAATAGGCTTAGTTTAGTCAATCGATACACACTAAATTTATAGTTAAATATAATAAATTATAGGAGGATCGGAAAGTAATATCGTTTTTGCACATGTGAATATTTGTTCACCACTTATTGTCATTGACGTGCATTTTAGAACGTCGTCAAGATACATTTCAAAGTAAGAGTTGCTTATTTACTTGAAACAATGTTCATTGCAAGCGGAATATCCGACGAGTTGCTATTCGGCATTGTATGCTGTTTTAGTTGCGGGTAGGCAATAATGCAACAACTGCTACAAGAAACAGATTCTCTTCAGCCAATTGAAGAGCTTTCACAAGCACTTAACCAACCTTGGTTGACTATTCAAGAGCATTTGATACAGTAAGGTAAACAAAGCGGAACAGGTGTTTGGGTTCCGCGTGACTTATCCGAGGTAAACAAAGCTAATCGGACTATCACGTGCAACTTATTGCTAGAAAGGCACAAAAAGGAAAGATTTTTGGATCTCTTGATTACAAGGGAAGAAAAATGGGTCTCATATGACAATTTCAATCGCAAAAGACAGGGGCTGTCCCCAAATGAAACACCAAAACCGACTGCCAAACCGAGCCTTCACCCAAGGCAGTCTTGTATGTTTGGTGGAGTATTCGCGGAATTGTACACCTTGAAGTTCTGGAACCTGGACAAACAGTCGGTGCTGACCTTTATTGTCAACGGTTGGATCGTGTTAACCAATCTCTGACCAACCAATGTAAAGTTTTGGTAAACAGAAAAGGCGTTATTCTGAATACTTGTTGAATACTCACCTGATATTGCCCCATCTGACTATCATTTGTTTAGATCACTGCAAAACTTCCTAGCTGGAAAGAAATTTAACAATGTGGATAATATTAAATGCGCCCTCTCCACTTTAACAATCAACGAATTAATTTTTTTAAATCGGACATTGAAAATGTATTAAAAACATGGCAAAAGGTCAATTATATTATTGCTTAAAAATAAAGCCAAACAGAAATAAAAGATTAAAAAAAACACTTTACTTCCGGTCCCCGTTTATAATAAAATTAAATATATTCGACAAATGAAAGGGAAAAATCGAAAGACTGATTGTAGTATTTACTCAGTCAAAGACCAGATATGTACAATTTCACCAACAAATATAAAGGAATTAGATAGGGAAAGAAATTATATGGACCAAAAGAGCAATGGATATAAATGAAAATGTCAAGCATTCAATAATATAAGTTATATTTTTGTAAGATATATACAGGATTCCTTAAACGAAACGCCCCTTCCGTGGAAAACATTTGGCACCACTAGTAATCGGTATCAGTTTTTTTCTTTCTTCCAAACATATAGCTCTATAGTATTTTTCCTACTCTCTACTCTCAGATTCTTGATTATGCTCTGTGGTTTCTACATTCATGACATAACACAGCCAATGTATTCTTCTTATTTTGCCACGGTCGTAGAAAAGGCATAGCATGCAACATGCGTATACACCTCTTCAGGTACTTGTTTATAGTACTTGTTGTATAATATACTTTTTCTGGAAAATTTTTGTGAAAAGGAAACATATTTAAGAGTGGAAAGTAAAGCTCCAAACAAAAATTATTTCATCAAAACAACGTTTTGTTATTTTTTTTTCAAAGAAATTTCCACAGGCTGCTGTAATACTTTTTACAAAACTCGAAGTCGAAATTGCTAACGCTTCGCCAATCATCCTATTGACTTCTTCAGAGCTTGACTGAAACTGGCTCACATTTTACTCTGTACCTGCTTTTATATTGATTGAGGGGGGCGGTGCTAGCTGAGTGGCATAAAGACCGTCTCAGATTAATGATTTCCATATTGGTGACACCACAACCCTTCAACAGCAATGAGGCCGAAGGCAATCCTACACTTGCCACTGTCGAAAAATCCGAGAGTCTGTAGAAATCTCCAAGCAACCTACCAATCTTAACTGCGACTCAAGTCTTTACCCGTCACCAATATGGGAATCAGTCATCCGAGACGGTGTTTATGCCCCTCATTTAATCGCGCTCCCCTCAATCGATATATAAGCAGGTAAAGAGTAAAATGCGATCCAGTTTCAGTCAAGCTCTGAAGAAGCCAACGGGATGATTGGCGAAACGTTAGCAACTTCGACTCAGCAAAAACCGATGCAGGAGGAATGCAAAAGTTTTGTAAAAAAATAGAAAACGTTTTGTTATGTATTAATTCATTTATTATAAAATTGCTGTTGTCATTTACTTTCGAAATATTGAATTTCCAACAAATGTGATGTCGAGCATCGTTCACATTTTATAATAACCATATAACAATAACAATAATATGACTCTGTTGTATTACAAAATACAAAAGGCGAAGTTGAAGTTACACTTCAACGAATAACTTACAAATGCCGTATATTAATTAATTTTTAGTTAGTTAAGCAATATGCGACTAATCCGCAAGCAATACCAAAACATTGACTACAATAATTTATTTATTTAAAAAAAGAGTATAAAGAAAACAAGGAAAATATAGAGTTCTATGCAGTTCAACTGCCCAATCATTTGACATTTTAGAGCATTATTAGACCGTTTACTTGCAAAATATTTTGTGTTAGTATTTATTAATTAGTCATTTATCTAAAACTCAGTTATGGTTTCAAGCTATTGCGTGGGTGGAATATACTGTAACAATCATTTATCATACCACAGTTGTCCCTAATATATTCTGTGCAAATGGAATATCCAAAACAAAAAATCAATCAAATAGATCAATTACAATAGTGAAAGCAAAAGAAAAAAAAATGATAGTCTTAGTCGAATCCAAGTGCGTAACATGGATCTGGAGTTTTTGGTGATTGAAATTGATGTAAAATACCCAACAGGTTGCAAAAGTTACTGCGTTCAAGTATGTCCTCGTTTACCACTCAGGATTTTTGTTTGACAAACCAAATGTTAGCAAATAACTTTTATATATGCTATATATGCAACTTCCAAACCACATTCCTGGATTTTTGTTTATAATAACACATTAAACGAAACGTGAGCAAAAAATTAAATATTAAAATTTATTGTCCCAGAAACGACCATTACCGCTGAGCGACGCAATCGGCATCGAAATATATCAACTTATAAAAGAACCTCCCTCGTATACGACGTTGAAAATATTAAACGCGAATTCATTTGTAGCCTGTACGGTACAGCTTACTTTCGGATCACGCTAAGGGATTCCACGCCCGCCTTTTGCTTACTTGTCTAGAGGAAAAACCGCCGCTCCTAGGGCCATCTCTCGGGAACCGCACCTATATACTCGAAGGCTTGGTGTTAATTTACTTGGGCCCAGTGGGCCTGCCGCTCCATACAGTTCATTTTTATTAAGTTTTATTTCATAAATTAATTATCTTCACAACATGTATTTAGTGTGCGTATATTTTTATACATCCTCAAACTTCGAGTGACCAAAAATGACATAATTAACAATTGGCAATGACACATATTGTATTGCCAGCACATATAAGCAAAGGTCTGTATTTTTTTGTATACGTGATAAGCTGCTTTTCTCAAAATACAATAGTATATTATGTAACAAGTGCGGTGACTCATAAGTTTATTTGACACGAGCGGAGTGCAGCGGAGCAAGTTTTTAATAAACGAGTGACTTAAAAAGTTTACCGAACGTGTTCCATACTATACTTTTTGTACAACCGTTAGTTTTTGGGTACGTTTTCACAAAACAACACGAATATATTCACTGACATGACCGTCCGAATCGACAAACGTCACAATTCAAGCCATGGGAAATATCTCCGAAAACATCCGATTGCTCCCAAACACGTGCGGTTAAATCTCGGAATTATCCGAAGCGGCTCAGATCCGTGGCAAACGAAACTGAAGAGGTGAAGTGACGATTCCCGCCCGCTAAATCAGTGTGTAATTGGGCATTTTACAGACGGGAGTAGAAAAATATTTTTGTCAAAGAGTTTTTACAGCAAATAGTATATTATCGGTAAAGGGTGTTTCAAAGAACATACGCCAACGCTCAGCTGGATATTTGTCATCCACAAAAAAGAAAAAATAAATTTACATCTATGTGAAAAGTTTAATTTCCAAGATACGGGGCGAATATTGTCATCGTTTTCTGTATTTTTATTTATTTTTGCAAGTAAGCAAATTACGTATCAAAAAGTTTTTCTACTCCTTTCTGTAAAACACCTAATTATACACCTATCTAGTGTGCGGAAAGCGTCACTTTATCATGTGAGTTTCTTGTCCCATGGATCCGAGCCACTTCGGACATTTCCGGGATATTACCACACGGGTTTGGGAGCAATCGGATGTTTTCGGAGATTTTACAGCACGGCTTACATTTGACGTTTGTAAATTTTTATGGTTATATCAGTGAATGTATTCGTGGTGTTTTGCAAAAAAGTACCCAAAAACTACAGGTCATCGAAAAAGGATAGTATTCAAAACGTTTAGTAACATTTTTAAGTCACTCGTTTATTAAACACTCGCTCCACTCGTTCCAAATAAACTCAAATGCTTTTTGCAGCACTTGTTGCATAGTATACTATTAAAACATTAATGTTCATAAAAATACTGATTGAAACCTTTCATAACTTTAAATTTTTTTGTTCTAAAACGAGCCAAGACACGGAACTTGTATTTTTTTCTACTCGCGTCTGTAACATACCTAATTACACACCGGTCTAGCGTTCGGGCAACGTCAGTTTCGTTTCCTACGTATCCGAGCCACATCGGCCAATTTGTAAGGGCCGCATTGGACGCAGTGAAAGCGATAGCCCTAAGGAAAGAGACAACGAATCAAAAGAAATCACATTTTACCTTAGTTTTCACATCAAACAAACGCCGGGTACAATACACAATATGTTTGCATTGATTTATTTTTTTGAGGCTTTGTTAATTATCCATGTTGTTGTCGAGAAAACTGGACCAGATACATGTCACAGACAACATTAGACCACCTAATAATAAATAAGAAAATTGAGTATGCAAGATAAAAATATTATATAAATAAGTATAATTTGTTGGGTAACCCAAGAGGGGTAAGAAAATGTCAAAAACTAATTTTTAGCGTATTTGACAAATGTTATTAAACCAAGCATCTGAACTCCATTCTCAGACCATTCATAATACAAATTCACGTATTGCACTGACGTTGCCAAACGAGGAGCTGTTGCCACATGAAACTTATAACACATAATTTTGCTGTAATCAACAATTGCTCTCTAAATAATAACTTGCAACTTAATACAGCCAAGTGCAATGTAGTCTCACCATGAGTGTAGCTGTGAAGTATTTATTTATTTATTTAAAGAAGTCTACCTAACAAGCATGAAGCCCAACTAAGACTAAGGTTATAGTAAAAAGTATTAAATAGTTACAAAGGCATTGCGAATAATGATGATATGACGAAACTTAACCTAAAGTCTAGCCTAACATAAACATTAACTCTAATAAACAAACAAGAGAATGACAAAAAAACTGTTTATATTTTCAGAGTGCTGTAAATTACTAATACCATTAAAATTGTTGAGAGAACTCCCGTTTGAAAATCACTATCGAAAAACATAGTGCAAAAGAGTTGAGTATATTTTGCGGAGTATGTGTCATTAAAGTTGATATAACTGGGTACACCTGGGATTTCTCTTTTGTTTTTAATAAACGACCAACATTTTTAAGGATCTTTTTTAATGTCGTATTCAATTTTAAGGAGCCCCTAATTTCAGATTTTATCTTCGACATAAGGCATTTAAAATTTCGCAATTCTGGGGGACTACCCGTACTTCTGAACCTTTTGTGGCATCCAGCTTTCTTATGACCTTTTTGATAAAACTCTCTCCTATTCTAACACTTTTTGTGACTTGGGAGTAATATTTGACTCGAAATTATCCAGTCAAGTGATAACTCTATCTAAAAAATAATAATAAATTTGAAACTTAGAGATGTTATATGAATAAAGGATGGCTACATTTTCACAGAAAAAAATTGACTAACATTTTCTATTTTAATGATATTACAATGTATGTTTTTCTATTTTTCTATTCTATGGGCAAATCTAAGTCGGAAATGTTCTTTACCTTTTTTTTATTGTTTTTTTAGATGATAGGATTCAAAAATTTCAATATATCGGTTTTCCCCAGTCAATTTAAAGAGAAAAAAACTTATTTTAATAATAACATATCATGAAAAAGTGCTTTAAACGGCATTTGATTAACGAGTTTTTTTGGCACCCGCGGAGCGAATGTTTAACAGACGAGTTGCAAAACAACACGAATACATTCACTGACATGACCGTCAGAATTGACAAACGTCATAATTCAAACCCTGCTGTAAAATCTCGCAAACAAAAACAGATTGCCCTCAAACCCGTGTGGTCATATCCCGGAAATGTCCGAAGTGGCTCGGATCCTTGGGACAAGATACTCACTTGTTAAAGTGACGCTTCCCGCATGCTAGAGTAGAAAAAATAATTGACATATGGAGTATTGTTTTATAGAAAACCATTTGTTAAAAGTAAATAACATATTCTGCAACAAGTGTGATAAACTGCATTTGAGTCACGGGTTTACTTGACATGAGCAGCGCGAATATTTAATAAAAGAGTGAACGACTGTTAGTTCTTAGACATATTTTTGCAAAGCAATACGAATACATTTACTGACTTGCAGTAATTAACAAATGTTAAAATTCAAGCAGTGCAGTAATATCTCCGAAAACAGCCGATTGCTCCCAAACTCGTGCGGTAATTTTCCGGAAATATCCGATTTGGCTTAGATCCGGTAGAATTAGGTACTTCACAGAAGGGAGTAAAAATATACTTTCGCTTTTACCGCAATTTGAAATTTGGACTTTTTAGTAGTTTTCCAAAAAAGGGTCCAACCCTCCTCGAGGTCCCGTTTTTATTATTGAATTCAATTTAGAATATTTTTATAGTAAAGTGCTTTTATGTATATGTCCAGTACTTTTTAAGATATTTGCAATTTAAATTTAAAAATAAAAGTAAATTGAAATAGTTTACCAACGATAAACATTTTATAATAGGCGGCTGTGACAATGACAGTATGACTGCTGAAACTATAGTTGGAAAATATCCACAGTTAATTTGTACTGCAATTGGTTGGTATCTAGTATCTGGAATATTTGAGGTATTTTTAATACGTAATGCATTCTATTCTATAAGAGAACGCCAAATTGTCATGTCGCTTATTTACGGAGCGGTTCCTAGATTGAACTCAACCGAGTGAGTAGTACTCTCCTTAGTTTTATTTTATTGTAAGGGAAGTAGCCGAAATAAATACATTGGCTTTTGTGGCAGTGGGCCAAACAGTGTCTTTACGAGAAATCAATCATATTATTGGAATAGGTCACGAAAGTTGAAGAAAATTTTTGAAAATACATGTTTTTCTACTCCGTTCTGTAAAATACCTAATTATACACCGATCTAGCATAAGGGAAGTGTCACTTTACCACGTGAGATTTTTTCCCCACGGTTCCGAGCCACTTTGGAGATTTCCTGGATATTACCGCACGGGTTTGGGAGTAATCGGAAGTTTTCGGAGATTTTACCGCTCGGCTTGAATTTTGTCGTTTGTCAATTCTGACGATCATGAATGTATTCGGGTTGTTTTGCAAAAAACTTTTTAAGTCACGCGTTTATTAAACACTCGCTCCGCTCGTGCCAAATAAATGCGTGACTCAAATGCCGTTTACAGCACTTGTTGCATAATATACTATTTTAAATCTTCTAAAGAAACAACTCAATAAATTGTAATTCAGCTTTTTCAAGTTTGAGGGATGATTGGGCATAGTTACTTACATAGTTACAAAGTTACATATTTATAGAGTTTTGAATCTATCCCATTTTGCTGTTTTTGTATTTTTTAACTGCGTCTCGCCCTCTTTTTATTTACTTTACTCGTCCGTCGGCTATTTTGGGGTTGCATTCGACCGATTCCAAATATATCGCACATGAAACAAGCTGTGATTTGAAATGAAATCTAATTGCAATACACGATTTAGCTAACAGTAAATTATCACTCTAGTTGGTTCATTGGTGAGTCATACTTAGGTGACTGAAATTAATGTTCTATTGGGTTAAAGTTTGGACTAAGTGGAGGCCACTCCAGGGCCTCAATATTCATTCACATCTAAATAATTTGGCTTTTCAGCAAACCACTAGACAAATCATAGCAAATACAAAAAGCGTGTTAAGTAGTGGATTATGCTTTAGATTCATTACCTTTTCCCAATCGCGAGTTCCTGGTAGCCATCACATATAGATCTGAAAAAATATATTATTTTTATTTGCCACATTGATATATTTATTTCATAAAATCAAGTGTCTGGCTATATTTTGACACCAACCTTATTACTCACTATTTTAAGGTTAATTATTTACTATTTCTTGAGATACAACTGTACAACTGTACCAGATAGGTATCTATAATTTGTAGTGTCCACAAGTGATAAATCTAATGAAATACTTTTTACTTGTTCAAATGAAATTTGGTTCAATTTTTACATCGCTTAGGCACACATTTTTTGTATATATAGTAATTATTATTAAACAGACAAAAGGCAAAACAACTAAATTGATATAAAACCGAGTAATAAAAATGGAAAAATTTAAATGCCAGATTACTGGTGAGTCGCCTGTTCTTGTCCTTTTGCGAGATATAATCTTAAAATTTGAAAGCATTTAATTATTGAGATTAATCGACGATTTAAAAACTATTCTACAGCTCCATTTTCACAGAAGAATTTAGTTAATAGCTTTGCGGTAGTATATTGGATACAGTCTGTAGCATAGTATTTATAATACTGCTTATATATTTTATGTATACATTATACATATTGATGGTCCATATTGATTAATGTAGTTTGCAAAATAAAAATGTGCCAACTGGTTTTTATTAACATGTACCAACAGTTAATAAATGAATAATTTCAATTCATGCGATTTACTGCATAAAACAATCTATTTAGTTAGCAGATAATTTATTGTTCTGTTATTTATTCATTCAGGTTGTAAGGATACAAACAGGTCACAACCCAAACTAGTTATCCAGTAAATTTCGGGATACGGTTTACAAATAACAATTCATTACGTATTAATATGGGCCTTCTTCGGTCAAATTAATTATTTCATTAGTATTGGGCAGTTTAAAATATATAATTAAATGAGCATTGCCGTTGGTATATCGATTGGGTTTAACATCATATTGATTATTCAATAAATTATGTTTATAGTTCTTGCTTCTTGGAGAAATCTTCTTAAATTGAACTGAGGTGCCTTTTACGTGATGAAAATTCATTTATCAAAATAACTAAGAACGAAAAGTTTAGATTTTCACGAAATTATATATTTGTACATGACAATTGTTTCGACACGGTGTTGTCGAAACAATTGTCTTGTACAAATATATAATTTCGTGAAAATCTGAACTTTTAGTTCTTATTTATTTTGAAATCTTCTTACGTTTTTTAAGACAATTCACTTATTAAAGTATATTTTACCTTTTTAACCAACGCGTTTCTATAGCTAATGAATTATGCTTGATTAAATAATTAATGAAACCAAATAAATGCTGTCCATAATGTAATATAAGATCTCGTCTATTACTTTTTTTATACAACGAATCGAAAGATACTCAGATACTACAAATTGTATTTTAGAGAAAAGATTTTTAACAAAATTTGCGTTCAGATGTTTGTTTTACTAAAAGTCGTAAATTGGCCTAAAATTATAACAGGTGTATATAATTTTAAAATTATTGCCGCATATGTTAATGCGTCTAATCTAACCGAATCAACTACATAAAAATAGAAGGTTCCAAATGATTTTTATGAATTTAGGATGCCGCATAAATGTCTAAGATGATATGGTTATGTTTTTCTTTTTCTACCGTCAATTCTAAACACATTTTGTATAACATATGCTGTTGCTAAGCTTAATATATATTTTTTAAATTTTGAATTTTGAAAAATATGCGAATTGTAATGCCTTTTAAAAAATATGCTCAATTTGGTGCAGGACAATTTTTAACAGAATTATATTGCTGAAACTGCGATGTAACTGTTTAACTTAATACAGCTGGTAGGCTCTAGACAGGGTGTAACCAATACTAGAGAGAAGTGAATAAATAAATTTCGAAACATTGTATCTCAATTTTTTCTTCAAAGAAACCTATACACGCTATTGGAATAGTATTTGAAGTATTTGAAGAATCGAACTACCACGTTCCTGTAGTATCACATCTCCACTTTTCAATTGAAAGCCCGTGTTTTTTCTTTTTTATTTTAGACTGTTACTTACACCATATGTTCATGAATTTCTCTACACTCTCCAAATATAGTTTGGATATAATGTGGTGTATTTTGAATTTTTTGTCAAAATTGACGTTTGTACCTATAAAAATATCTATCGATTTCTCCCAAGAAAACCTTTGCTATAGATTTAGGCTTAATAAATTAAAAAATAAATAAAAATAAATATAGGGTGACCGAAAAGTAAAAAAAAAATTGATTAAAAAGGCGGTTAAAAGTATTTTTTCTCAATTGGAAATACTATTTTTATAATTTCACTATATTTGGCCTTTAAAAAAAATTGGACCTGGTATAAAGATTTTGAAATATTACTAATAAAACGTTTTTCATTGAAATATACTTAACCTAAATTATCCAAGAAAATAACGAAGAAACATGACAGAAAAAAAACAGCAATAGGGAAATAACACGTAGTATTTACTGTCGTTTGACCAGTTTTAGTATATTTTTTTAATTTTAATTAATTATTACCGGAAATTAAGTTATTAAGAAAAAAATTTTTCAAATTTATTTAATTTAAAAATGAAACAAATCTTATCAAAAATGTTTAAATATTTGCTAAAAAATATCCAAACACTACTATAAACAAATAAAAAATGTTAAGAATGTTATAAAATTTGTCAGATATATTATAAAAAAATATACATTTTTATAAAAAACTCAGTTTTATATATGTTTTTCTGAATGTCACCAATAATAAACTGTCTTTGATTTGTTTCATTTACTAACCAAACTCACCGCACCCCAAAACAGTGACGTTTCTGTAGTGCTCAATAAAAAACATCTTTTATTTCTAATACTTCGAAATTTACAACCTTCTCAAATGGGAATCCCGAAATACGGAAAAATTATAAAAATTGAGTATCTCCATTAAAAAAAAGACAATATTTAATGTTACTTTTTAATCACCTGTATAAGGAAATCAACTCCAAATATATAACAAAGGCTTTAAGTGAGAGAAATCGACAGATAAATTTACACTTGCCAATGTCACTTTGAATATAAAATTCTAAATATCTCTGAAACGATAAGACGTAGGTGTAGGATTTCAAATATGAAATATGCGTAGAATTCTTCGAAGAATTCGAAAAATTATTTAATCTTTTTAAAATGAGAAAATGCATAAATAATAATATAATATTTTAAAAAGGTAAATGAATGAATGAACAACTTTTATCTTCAATTATTTTTTTGATAATTTTAACAGATTCAGAGAGAACTGAGATGTTAACAAAAACATGGATTGTATCAAACAAAGCCAATAAATATATTTTCTTTTTGCATGTTACATTTGGAAGAATATTTCAAAAGTATATTTTTGTTTAGAAATCGTATATGAACTAGCTGCGCTATTTCAGATCAATCTTCGGGGCGAGCCATTTCGTTTTAAAACTTACTTAAATATTCCGCGTTGGTGTGAAAAGCGACAGCGTTTTAGTCTCCACCTTCCGTGTTAATAATATCGCACAATAATTATCGCGTGCGACACTGATTGTCCCTTACATTTACCGATGCCCGATGTCTGTCCACCCACCTGCCTTTCCCCGTTCCCGTTTCACCAGCAAATTACTCTACGTGTCCGAGGGATGACCTTAATGAAAACTAATGCACCCGCACGACACCCGTACCAAGTAAAAAACCACTTTCTGACTATCAACCTAAGCCTAATATAAACAAATTAGCCAGCGATCTTTGCTGACTGTATTATTTTACAGAAAATGTGTGTTCTATGCTTCTACTAATTTTGTTTGATTAGATGGAAAAAATTTTTGCTCCGTAATGATTCAACGTAGAGAGGGCGCGACAATTCTTTTTAAAGCTTTCGCGTGGTCTGTTCGATTAAGATTATGGAATTTAATCGTGTTTTGCAAATCTCATTTGGCCTAAGACCTACCTTTTTTAGAACTTTTTGCATTATAATCTATTGGTAAAGTAATCATAAAAGCAAATATTAAGAAAAAACTTGAATTTATAGGTATAGAGAAAATTTAACAACAAAAATAGAAAACAATTGCAGAACACCAGTAAGATACAGGAAAAATTAGTTTTGAGTTCGTCATGTACGAAATAATTATTTGCACACCCTTTATGTAGGTTAGACATCTATCTCCTTTGCCGCCATTTTTTGCTTAAATTTTCTTATAATTCACTCATGATATATCGCGTGGTAATATTGTCCTTAATTTGATAGAAAAGTGCTTTAAAAAAATTGCAATAACTTATTGTTAAATAAACAACCGTTATATTACAACAATACCCAATTTTTCCTAAATGTTATTTTAAAAGATCAGTTAACTTCGTTTTTTATTTTTTTTATTCGTGTTTTTATTCCTTTGCACTATTGTTTTTATGTGTCTCTATTTGTACTTTTTATATAATACCAGGCCGCCTTACGGACCGTAGCCAGGAAAATAGTTAAGTGTCGCAGTGATTGATTTCTAAAATGAGACAACCTGTATATTGCTCCATTTTTCTCTCCGCTGTCACCTTTGGATCATTTTTCTAAAATACATCCCTATAACTATCTCCAACGATTAACGAGATATTAATTAATTTCCATATTCTTTGGCTGAATCAGAACCCAATTTTGATTGTTATTGCTGGGTTAATCTAACATTTAAAAAGCTGAAATTGTGACTTGAATTTGCCATTATTTTGGGTATTATTTTCCTTTGCGATGTACAGGGTGTTTACAAAACCCCGATTTTACCATCTTACACAAACTTGACAAAAAGTCGTTTTTTCAAAAGGACTATACTATTTATTATGAAATATTCTGACATACAACCGCTTTTCGAACTAGAAGCAGTTTTTGAAGCACAATGTAATAATTTGCCCCCTTGCAATTAGCTATATCTTTTTAACATAAAAAATAGTTTGGTTATGTTTTCTTGATACGTTAACTTGTAAAAATAAAATAAATCAACGGTTTTTTGAAAAAATGTATTGCCAAATACCACAGAGTCATATTTAATTCGATGGAAGTGGATGGAAATAACGACTAGTTAGTTTACGGAAAAAAGTTACTGAAAATTATTTCTTTTTGAGATATCTTTTTCAAAATACGGAAATATGGTCAGCTTAACAAAAAGTATAAATTAAATCGCCCAAACCAAATTTTCGGCATACATCCCAAAGGTCACTTTTTAAAAATATAACCTCCTGTACATTGTGCGTTCATTTAAATCTTGCCTCGGAAAAAACTAATCTTCGCTCTGCTTGAATTACCGACAACCTTCAATAGATATTAAATTTGGCTCACCCGGTACACGTTTGTTTATAAAATTTCTTTTCGCAGGCTAAGCGACCACCCCAAGTTACGACGCTCCCTGCAGTTTAATTTCTCAAGCGTCACATCGAACATCCGGTCGGGGTCGCACACGCCGCGCTCTTTCAACCATCACAATAACCCCCGCTTTTCCAACGAGATATTTAATGTCATATTCTTTAAGACACTGGCGAACGTCTTGAGGCACGAGGCAATTAAAAATCCGAGTGGCATATGTTGTTTTACACGCTCCTGGAGGCTCGTTGTCTGCTTGAATTTTGATGACTAATCCTCATCATTTAGTTTTTGATGAGGGTCGTTTTACGAGCAAAAAATATAATACCTCTCTATTATATTTTTTCCGGGTACCTTATAATTGTCTATTGGACTGATATATTGGTTTGGTAATAGGCTTAAATTGCGGGTATGCAGTCTAATTTTTATTGGTTCCAAAGTAATTTTTGCTGTCTGATCTGTTAGGAAATTTAATTGACGCATCGAGGTGAGTCGATATGGCAATACGTACTAAACTTTCAAGTTGTTATTCAATTGCTAAAGAAAGCATCTCATCTTTATGAAGTTTTATTCCTTTTGGCAACATTTTATTTAGAAAATAGACAGGGATAGAGAGTTATAAAATATAAACTTGGTTCTTCAGTGATAATTCGTGGTACCTACAAAATGAACATAAGAAATTAATGACATTGCCGGAGTTTAGTATTTGAAATTGTATTCGTAAGGCGCACATTCGAGAGGATGTTATGAGCGATGGACTCCTTATTATTATAAGAAAAGATTCGCATGGTTGGTTTCTAATCGGTGAAAATATTAACACACTCGATTGGATACCTTTGTTTGAATAGCCTGGATAACTTAAATAATAAGTTAATATTTTGTCGAAGTGTGACCTCATGTTTTAAGCTGCAAAGCTTTGGTTAAAGTGTGTTCTTTTTGCATTTGGATAAACTAAGTATGTGTACAAAAAGGAGATTAGCGGAAGTCAGTTGACCTTGTCATAACAAGGAGTACAAACTATATACACTGAGTTTCCGAGCGTTATTGATTTTAAAAACTTTAAATTTTGATATTAATTATCTTTCTTATTGCCATATAGCAGAAATTTACATTATTAAAATTGTCAGCTTGGCTTGGTAGTAGACGGATAGATAGGAGTGGCTATAATCGAGTGAGTGCCCTTCGCGTAGGATAACCATCTTTAAGTTCGATGACAATCCCATTTGCATTCATTTCCATTTAGGTCTGATTAAAGCTAAGTTCCAGACGTCGCAACTCTTTTAACGATTATTCCCATAAAGTTTAAGAAATTAGAAAGCATCTTTAGAAGAATTGGAATTCTTTGTCAGCGAAGGTTTATTTGCACAATTTAACAGAGCGACATACAAATTCATTAATCGACATTAAGGATATATAAAAGTGAATATTGGGCAAAAATGTTTTCCTGTATATACGAAAAATCCTTGTAGTTTTTTAAGCACTACAAATATGGAAATTTTCAACCTGGTAAATTTGGTTTGCATGGAATGTAAACTAATTACTTCGTGGAGGTGTCACCAGGCTTAGGCTCTGAATAGACCTCAATAATTTTATCATATGGTCATAATATTAATGATAACTACTTCCAATTTGTAATGCAGCTGGTAGAAGTTACACTAATAGTTCATGAATATCACTGGTACAATCCAAATTTCAGTTTGATTTTATAGGCCGGTAACTAGAGATTGCCATCTAAAAATCAGAAAGGTGTGCAGGAATAGTGAATCAAAATAAGATTATCGTAAAAACGTAACCTACTTCAGCGAAAAAATTATTTATATATATCATAAATATTATACTACCGACACATCTGGAACTCAACGGAGCAAGGGAAGAAATTAATTAATATATTGCACTATGTATCTGCTGTACGACCATTAGTTAGTACCGGACAAGTCCGAAGTGAGTCGCTTCTTTAAGCAAGCTGACATCTTAAAGTGACCATATGCACACCCTTGATCAGTGCATAATTCAGTATTTTCGAGTAAGAGGTAGAAAAAATCTTTTCACGATGATTATAACTTTTATTTCGTCTGTTAAATAGTAAAATCAAACGATAGGACTGATAAGAAATACAATTTCCAAAATTTAATTGAGTATAGAAATAAGCGATCAACTATAAATCAATATTTTCCAATTTTGTTTATTATCTTTTACTGTTATTTGTTTTGCCTCTTACAAGTACTTACATTTTTTGGATTTACTTGATTGTTTATAGATTTATCATATTTTTCGGTCCCATTTGGTTCTAAATAAACGATATTGTGGAATATAGAATGAAGATTTATTATTAATTAATTGTGCTTTTATTATCACATTATCGGACATGACGGATCGATCGTATAATTTGCAATTGTTCTGAAAAAAGGATTAACTAAAGTTCTTTTCGCTAATATTTTTATGCTATACTGAAATAATTAAAGTTACTCCAAATCAATTGATTTTATTCGACGCCAAACTGGAGAGTGGTAAAATGCGCTGTTAAAAAGAAGCCAGCGTGGTGAGCGGTAGACCATGGTGGTCCCAGTTAAAGAAATCACTCAAGGAGAAATTTTCCAACGGTCGCGTGGCGTTATCTGTAGAAGTTCAAGGGTGAGCACGTGCCCCCCCTCTTCAACAGCGTCACCAAGTGGCACATGCCATTATGTGTGGTTGGCGTTTTCGAATTTTGAGGAAGTCGGTGGAGGGGAACATCTTAAGACGCTCAACCAAGGACTTTTTTCGGTAACGGTCATTCAGTTCTTTCTATGTGGCAAGGAAAGATCTGAACATTGTTGTGCAATTATTGGAATAACTATTCGTCGTTATCGAATTTGTGATGTGTAAGCAATATTGTTACCCAAATATTTGTTTTAAACTTATAAGTCAATGACTTTAACGCGGGAGTTCGCAATAGCAGCTAATAGTGAGCACCCTTGGGACTGATCGAAAAGGTAAAGCTAATATGACCTATTTGCGAATTAGACATGTTTGATAAAAATATATATTTTTAATAGATCATTATTTTTCTTAACCAACTTACTTTTTTGGATTTTGATTTTTAAATAATTGTGACAACAGAATGACACTATATGACGATAAATTTGGTCACTTATTTAGAAAAACTATATATATCTGGAACTAATTCAAAACAAATAGTTCTAAGAGAAACAATTGTTTGTAAGCAAATTGCTCAAATCTAATTAGAGGAAATGTGTCTCAATTTTCCTAACGTTAGAGACTACCAACAAATAATTTTTCTAAAGAATAATAGTTAATTTTTATTAATTCAAATTGTTACATATGAATTTATTATTAACCATAACATAATAACGTTATATACATAACGTCTTCTGTTCTATTCCGAATAAGATTGATTTAGACTAAAAAAGTTTCGTGGTCGACCAATTATAGTATTTTTTTATCTTAAACATGTGTTTATTTGTTTATATCCTTCTGAAGATAAAAAAAATTGTCCATATATCTACAGATGAAAATATAATTCTGAAGACTAACGCGATTTTTGTGTTGAATGTATAATGTATTTTATAAAATTAAGGTATATTTAAAATGTTCTTTTGTATCAATGAAAATTGCAACTATATTAATCTTAAAATTGTGTCACCCGGGGAGTTTTTAATGTTATAAGTAGAAGAGAAATATAATATACAGGGTTGGAAAAATGTGCGCGTTTTTGGATATTGTTTTTATATGGATGGAAAACTGAATGTAATCATTTTACCCGATCTGGTTTAAAGCAAGGCTTATCGAATCATAACCCTCGCGACTGGGATAAAGCATAAATTAGCTCCACTTTCCGCGCCAGCAGGAAAATGTTACATTGTCTCCTTAACAAAAAAACCATTGACTTATCAGAGATTCGGGCGCCAGTGTGTCAGAAAAGCAAATGTTCCTATACGCGATCGCGTTCACACAAATACGGACTAGTATCGATTTTTATTTGAACATCGTGGCTCCGATGGGGTGGCCCAAACAACAACAGGTGTTCGATAATTAATGAAAAAAAAATCAAAAACGAAAAAATAATTCTTTCCCGAGGCTTATCCGATTTTTTTCAATGGAATTGATGGCGACACCTATTAATAAATTTTTATGGTTTTTCGCAACGGTACCCCGAATACAAAAATGAGTTTTATTAATTAGATACGTAATATTATAATGGTTCATTGGCCATCGATTGTAGGCCACGTCAACGTGGTTTATTTGTTTATTTATTTATCTCGGATTCCCATTTTTAGGTCCCGTTTTTTATATTTATTTACATATTAATTCGCTCACTGGTTTTACTTTCGCTATCGCCTCGATCGGAATTAATTTGCGTGTTTGGCGTTCTTTTTGTCAATTACTATTTGCCGAACTGAACTGAAGGAGAGACGTTAAACGCATGCTTTTTTTTCCTATGTTTCTTAATGCGAGAAAGTAATAGAATGCAAATTTGCAATGACAGAGATCATTATTCAGATTCAGATAAATAGCAAAAATAGTTATTAAAAATTCCGTTTTTTCATTTTCAAGCACCTCGAATCGTTCTTAAGTTACGGTCACACTAATTTGGATACAATAGAAAGACGAATTTGGTAAATGAAAGTAATGTGACAACGTTACAATCTCAAGTACCTCCTTTTCAGCACATCGTTCTGCTCCTTCTTATTTGTACTTGCTTTATGATAGTTTCCAGGCCGTTTTGATTGAAATACTAGGAAACCACTACCACGACAAAGTGAAATCGTGTTTATTTCATTCTAGGCATTTTTTTGTCCAACATAGATATTTCTTTTTTGTCAGATTTCTAGATTTTAATTGTAGCTCATAGCACGTAGTATTTAAATTGTCTAATATATTGCATAACATATTTCTGTGTATTAGTTTTGGGTACATTTTTACAAAATCGAAACTGACGTGGTAAAATGACGCTTCCCGTAATTAGGTATTTTACAAACGGGAGCAGAAAAAAGTTTTAGTTTTTTTACAAAAATACAAATACTTGTAAAAACACATTTTATAGTAATTTAAACGTTTAAAATATCTACCCTCCTATGATTTCGAATTTTTTACTTTAAATTTCGAAAGAGTAATTAATTCATACACAATACATAATAAATATTTGGCAACTAATGTTTAGATGCTAATAGGACGTTTCATTGTACTAGTATCCGAAAGAAAAACTGACCATAAAATTCTGACAAAACATTTTGGGAAATTTTTTCTTTGCTATAAAAAAACTTGCTTTTGTTTTGGATTGCAAACTTGTTTTATGAATGTAAAATTCGATTTAGTAAAAAATACAAAAGCTGAATAACTTCATCATTAACGACAAAAAAATGTCCATATAATGAAATAAAATTTATTACATTGTCTGGTTTCCTTTCACGAATTGTAAATCCAGTTTCTCAGGTTTTTATAAAAGTACACGATTGACTTACAAAGTTTTTTTGCAAAACAACACGAATACATTCACATCTCCGAAAAAATCAAATATCTCAAACCCGTGTGTTAATATCCCGGAAATATCCGAAGTGGTTCGGATCCGTGGGACAAGTAAATCCACGTGGTAAAGTTACGCTTCCCGCACGCTATATCGGTGTATAATTAGGTAGTTTACAGAAGGAAGTGGAAAAAATAATTGACATATGGAGTATTTTTTTTATAGAAAACCATTTGATAAAAGTATATAGCATATTCTGCAACAAGTGTGATAAATTGCATTTGAGTCACGGGTTTACTTGGCATGAGCAGCGCGAGTCTTTAATAAAAGAGGGAATTAAAAAGTTTACCAAACGTGTTATATAATATACTTTTTTTACCACTGTTAGTTTGCGGATACATAGATCGGTGTATAGTTAGGTATTTTAAAGAAGAGAGTAGAAAAAATTAATTTTGACGATGTTTAAACAGTAACGTATCCAATAGTAAAATGTGATTGGAAGAATCAGATGATGTAAAATCGATTTTAAGGCTACGAGCATTTGGTTGCCATTCATAGGTCGCACTGCAGTTTCAAAGATTATTATAATTAATGTTTGCAAAAGTAAGCATTAACAAATGCCAGCAAATAATGCATGAACATGGTATTTTGCAAACAAATAATCCCACCATAGTCCCGAGAGTGTTGGTTCCCAGCTATTTGCACAAACTGTACGACCTCCAATTTAACAAATCTAATATTGAAGAAATAGCCACCAATAGAGACGTATGTATCCAAATTATAAAAGTACACATATGAATATTAAATCTTTTAATGATGGTTAAGGTTTTCAAACGACGGGTCTCGTTTTTAAAAACACCTTTTTGTTTTACAAACAGAGCTACGAACTTTACATTAAGCTAGCATTTCTTGTAATCATCAACATATTCTATCACATAATTTTTCTGCAACGAAGTTTTTATATTTTACTTTAAAAATGTGTTGAATTTTTTTTTGTGATAGCAAACTGCTAAAGTTTTTGTGTGTTTGTTAGATTTTTTGACAGTTAAAATAAAAAATAATTGACTGGCTGTACAACAAATACCTTGCGAACTATCCTTTTCTTAAAAAAAAAAGTACCTGTGCAAAATTTCAACGTTTTTAAGATGACATCTAAAACGCCACCTCAAGCGAAAATACTATAATGTGGTCTAGATATGATAGAAGCGTATTACATTTTCTTATTTTTCGCTTAATAAGTGTGCTAAAAATTTAAATTTATATAAGATGATACTTAAGTTTATACAACATTATTAGCGTGGTCTTACCAACTCAGAAGCACAGCTCCAAGTATTTGATTTTCTGTATCAATCTAATCTCCGATTTTTCGTGTTATCAACAGTAAGTATGTCAAACCTGCTTCTGTTTTTGTTTTCCTGCAAATGCGGACCTTTTTAGTTTTTAGTAATTAATTGTCAATATAGACTATAATTATAAATTACATCCATCTTAATTGACCTCACTAATTATTCATTGGTATGCAATTTATTCAAGTACCTTCTCATGTTGTTCTCAATAGCCACACTATTTTGAATTGAATTTTAACCAACAGTTCTAAAAAAAATATTTAAATTAGTTTGTAGGCATATTTCCTCTCGAGGATCGGTTTTCCATACCTGATAATTTGAAAATATAATTTTTTACTGCCTACACGAAAATGCCCGGATCAGTTAAGCTCACTTTAAAAAGTCAATTTCGATACCCACGGTTGCAAAGTCACTTCGGACATTTCTGCTACTTTTGTCAGGGAAGCAATCGGATATTTCTCTTGATTCTATTGGTGAATGGTATTTTGAACTTAAATTCAGACCAATATGTACCTAAAAACTATTGGTTCTGCCATTCCTTTATTCTTAATCACTCGTGACTAAAATACCGTTTATCAAACTTTTTTAAAACTAATAGCAACCGATGTAGGAAATTTAAAAATTATTATTTTATATTTTACGGGACAGCTTCATAGTCTCTAAATTATATACAGGTTGTCGCAGACTCACCTCTTACTATTACTTACTATTAATTTTCTCAATTTCGAAACGAGTTTGGAATACTGAAATGTTGAATTTTTTCTCTATCCAACTGATTTTCCGATCTACACAGCAATGAATGTGCTGGAAATGACTAAACGCCAAATTTTCTGTGCGCAGTGGAACAGTCTTTCTCAACAGTCTGTTTTGGATATTTCTCTTCTTTCACTTGTTTTTTTAAATATAATTCTGTATATCAACCGATGTGCAAAGCAAATAAGGTCGAGAAATTAATCTAAGGTGTCAAACAAAAAACAACTTGACAACACGTTTTTTTTTCTTAAAAGCAATAAAATTAGAAAAAGTTTTTTTTTTTACCTACTAAAAATAAGACCTTTTTTTGCTAAACAAACACAGAATTATTATTTTAACAATAAAGTGTTTACTTATTTGTTTTGGTGTATAAATATGACCTAAAACAAGTTTTACAAAACATCGCCTTTTTTAAAATTATTTCTAAAATGGAATTAGGCCACAGATATCTTTGATTGGATCTTACTTATTGTACAGGAGAGTAGATATATAAACGAGGTGCCAGTTATTTTTCCCGTAAACCTTTTGTATGTATTCGTATTGTTTTGCAAAAATGTACCCAAAAACGTAAGGTCGTAGAAAAAGTATAGTATGCAACACGCACAACTTTTTAGGTCACTCGTTTTCCGCACTGGTTGCATGATATACCAATATGGGGATATATGCAATTTTTTAGACAAAAATCAGATTTTTCTACAGTTTTTCATAAAAAAGGTAAAGTCAGCAGTAACTCTTATGACCCGAGAGGTATTTGTGGTCCAAATTTAATTTAGGTAAAGATTTCGGTAAAGCGATTAATTATTTCAGCGGGTTTTTCAAAGTGTTGACAACTTGACAGTCTATAAATGATATCTTGAATGGAACACGCTCTATCTAACCACCTTGAAATTACTCTGTTTTAAATATCAGGGTGGCCCGTTTATTATGCGAATATAAAAAAAAACTTCAGGACCAAAGTTTTTTGACTTCACTTACACTTTATGTATATTAAGGGATTTTTGAATTTCTCTAAACGGCCTAGACACATTTTATACAGGTTTAGTCAAATATCGCGGAACGGCTATATATCTCAGAAATTATTGGAGTTCAATTTATGAAATTTAGTATACGGGGATTTCTAATTAGGCTGTTTTCAATGATGACATAGGCGACGATTTTCCCTAAGCTACCACACTTTTTTATTAAAAATATAAATGGTATTTTATACCATTAATTATTTTCATTGTTTGTCGTTTCTGCAAAAACGGTTCATTTTGGGTATACGGTAATCTTATACACGTTAGTAAGTTAGAATTTTAAGAGCACTTCAAAAATTAAATAAAAACATATCCTTTCTATCTAAAATAATAACGTTCGCTAGCTTAGGGAATCCCTATAAATGTGGCAACGTCCTATACCGAGGTCTCACCGTCTCCCACATATTTTGAAGTTTATACCAAATGTCATTGCAAAAAAAAACGTTTTTTCTTTGTTAAAATACTATACGCCTATTCAATAGCTAAAAAGATAACGGCAAAAAATGGCAGGAACAAAGAAGAATCGCGCACTACAGAAATATCACATGGTTTTGTTTTTATGAATTTTATATGTCATGTCCGATAATTAAGTTGTTAACAAAAAAATTATTTAAATTTAAATTTAAAAACTGGATTTTTTTTATCAAAAACATACAAGAAACAATCTTAAACGAATAATAGAAAAACAATTTAAAAATAGTAAAAGTGTTGCATATTATATTTTTTCTACGATCCTTAGTTTTTGGGTGAATTTTTCCAAAACAACTCGAATACTTTCACTGATATGACGGTCAGAATTGACAAACGTCAAAATTCACGCCGTGCGGTAAAATCTCCGAAAACAACCGATTACTCCCAAACCCGTAGGATAATATCTCTTAAATGTCCGAAGAGGCTCGAATCCATAGGACAAGAAACTCACTTGGTAAAGAGGCGCTTCCCGCACGCTAGATCGGTGGATAATAAGGTATTTTACTGAAGGGAGTAAAAAATAGTATATTATGCAACAAGTGCGGTAAGCGGCATTTGACTCACGAGTTTGACACGAGCGGAGCGAGTTTTTAATAAACGAGTGAGTTAAAAAGTTTACCGAACGTACTATAACATACTATAATTTTTCTAAGACCGTTAGTTTTTGGATACATTTTCGGAAAACAACCCAAATACATTCACTGACAAAGCGTGAGAAATATCTCCGAGAAAATTCAATTGCTCCCAAATCCCTGCGGTAAAATCCCGAAATTGTCCGAAGTGGCGGGGATTCGTGGGAAACGAAACTGACTAAAGTAAGCAACGTAACTTCTTAGCGCAAATACTGGGCTTTTATTATTTGATAAATTATGTCATATCGGGGGTAAACAATATCTTTTATAATTTTTATATCTTTTATTATATGTTTCGCAGTCATCGTTATAACGTCGACTAGTAACAACATAGAGACCATATATGATTTTTACAATGGAAAAACGTTGTATTGCAAATATTTCGAAATGCAAGAAAGTTATAAAAATGAGGTGTTTCAAATTTAAAAAAAAAATGCTTTTAAAGATTTTTTCTTGATAGTGTTAGTTCGTGCCCAAAATTTATTTTTAAAGTATCAATGTCCTAGAAGTAAATCAACTCCAAATATATAACAAAGACATTCTGCCGCAGAAATCGCTAGATAAATTTAGAACTTCCAAGGTCACCTTTGACAAAAATTTGTCAAAAACTAGAATACTAATACCTCCAAAAGTTGGTGCATGTTTCATAATCATATTAGGCCTTTAACATAGTTGCAATTTAAAAACTATACAAAATTGCACATGAGTAAAGTACCCTTCTTTAAAAAAATTGAGGCAAATGTTATTAACAAAAATTGTTTCAAATGAAAAGTTACAACAAAAAATCCAAAAATATTAATAATTTCCTTACTTTTTTTCAATATTTTTTGTTGAATTTATCAATCATTCAAAATCAAATCAATTTAGCCGCGATTTTTTAATAACCAGTTAGTGAAATACCAAATATCCTCAATGGACCACATCCAGATAAACAAATTCCCTATTAGAACGATTAGCAGGATTTTAACTCATTTTAAACAGACAGGGTCTTCAGAGTGAAAATATTATAGGAATGAACGTCTTCAAACTGTATTTAATGAAGAAGATTAACTAAAATTAATTCATGCAGTTGTTGAAAATAAGAAAGTTGAGATTCTCAGAAAAAATAGGTCTCACGCCTATAAATTAAAATTTATTTGCACCTTTCAAGAACGAGACTGATTTGCTGTACAACTGCTGCATGTGGATTCAAGGACAAACAGAAAATCAGCGTGGTTTCCGTAAACACATTCCTTTGTGAGATGAATCCACGTTCACAACTAATGGTGTTGTCTCTTTTCAAAATTGAAGGGGTGGTTCGATGAAAATGCGAATTTCGTTATTGACAATTAAAACCAAAAAACAAATGTGTGGCCAAAATTTCACTGGTTATACATACAAATTATAGGAATTTTTGTACACATTGTGTTTGGAAGAACGTCATAAACTGTGGTTTGCACATGATGGGTGTTCTGCGCATTCTTCTAGAATTATTACCGAATTGTTAAATAGATAACTTGGTAAATTGTTAGGACGAAACAACGATCCAAGGTGAACTTCCCGGTTGCCAGATGTCATCCTAATAGATTTTTTTCTTATGGGGATATTTGAAACAAAACGTTTATAGGGGTTGGCTATTTAATAATCTTGTAGAACTTGAAAGTTTTATAAGACCAGACAGAGAGACAGAAATATTACACCAAATATACTGAGTGAGATCAACCGTTAGCGAAATTCATGATTCATGCATCGAGCGAGAAGGTGGCATACAGAAACGCTTCCATAATTGAAATTTTAATTATTATTTTTACTGCCTTCTAAATATGTTTTTTTTCTTAAAATTTGTTATTTTTCCTATTTTGTTTAATTGCGTAGGTGTAAATTGGTTAACATTGGTCCATAACATTAATATTATTATATATTTTAATAGGCTTTTTTCTGTTTGAAATGAGTTTTAATTCTACTAATCACTTTCATTGTGAATTTGGGTATCTGGATGTCGTCCATTGACGATGTCTGCTGTTCCACGCACTGGTTTAAAATTATCTCCACACATTCAAACTAACTCTGCTTTCTCAGATAATGTTAATTGTCTCGAGAAAGGCCTTTGAAATAAATTAGTTATGAATTGAATAAGATTAACATTATTATCTATTTTTGTTAGTTTTTCATAATTATCTGCCATGACATGTTTGTCTTCATTAGTAGAGTTTTGTAATAATAATTATTTTCAATAAACATTTTGCTATACAAGTGATGCTTTCTTAATATGCTTATTGCTTTGGCCACTTAAAAATAATTTTGATAAAACTTTTAAGTGTTATTAAATTTCGTTGCAACAAACATAAAATTTTATTATCGCGCACAAATATTATGCGCAAACTATTGGCAATATTAGTATTTTAGTTGGGCATGACCACGCTGTGTATTATATATAAATATGAAATATGTCTAGAGAATCATGAGAAATTCGAAAATGCCTTTAAAATAAGAAATTTTTTACGGTCCATGAAGATGCAAACATCCTGTACATAAATAATAATACAACAATTTAAAAATATTACGCAATCTAAGCAACTTATGTCTTTAAGGTTTTTTGATAGTTTATATAGGTTCTGAGTTAATGTCATTCCATGTTAAACGGGCCACCTTATACACAACTAAGTTCTTTTCAAAATTTTCTGTCCTCGTGATTAATATTTTATTAATATTTGTTATCATTTGCAGCACTCCGGATCTAACGTAACAAAAAATGAATATTTATTTAAAAAATGCTTGCATTCTTTTAATAATTCTTTTTTACTACACGAATGTGAAACAACGAGCAACCGCAGTTGTAACTGGCCAATGTTTATATCATTGCGTTGCATTTCCTAAAATTGCATAGTGAGAAACGGGCATAAGAAATATAGTTTTGAGAAAAACGGTTTCAAAGAAAAAAAAAGAAATAGAATTCGAAAGCGCAAACGCGATTCGAAATCAAACTAAAGCAAATCGTGCATCAGGGTGCTCATCCCGACTCGAAAATTCCCGCTTTGGAACGAAACTGCCGCCGCGTATCCTCCGTGCACATCCTCATTCCTCCTACCGCCACCAGCCAGCCGCCAAACGGACCGAACTGGTTTTCAACCCCATTCTCTCTCCTACTGCCTCTCTTCTCTGTTGTCCGGTGCGTGCAAAAAAACTGCGTCGAAAGTTGTCTCGTCTACCGAAGGACGTCGGGGGGCGCCAGCGTCCGGCATCCTTGGCGTCGCGACGCTGCTCATGCGTCTCCCCACTCCTTGATAATGCCTGATAGTATCCCACAAGACAGACATTCATTGCCATGTTTCCCAAGTGCTATCATTCCTATGTAGTAAGTGTACGCGCTTTTTTTTACCCCTAAAAAAAAACAAGGTAAGATTTAGAGAAAAAAAACGCTTTTTTTATTTTTTTTGTAAACGTTTTTTTTTTTTTTCGTTTCGGCCGACTCTACAAAAAGGTGACTTAAAAAAAACTTTTAAAATAACAGTGAACGTGACCGTGCGTGTGGGATCCGGACCTCTACAGTGAGAGTAAAAGTGCGTTTTAAAACCCATTAGTGAGTGACCGAAAGACTACAGATCGCCGTGGATGCCTTCGGACCTTAAAAACCCACGATTAATAAGAAAAGTGATAAAGAAATACGAAAAGCATGGCTTCTAATTTTTTGTTGCTACGATGTCGCATGCTTTGGTTAGTTCGCCTGGTGTGTCATTTACGTAAAGCAATCGAAAACGTTTAAGCGGCCAAGCCATTTTGAAAAAATCCACAAAAATCGAGTCGATTTTTTCCTCGTCAATGAAACGCTCACAAAAGGAATGACAGCAGATTTAATCTAAAATAAGGGTTGATCAAGTTATCCTCTGCAATGTCATTTTCATTTCCAACGATTCGAACGTAGCCAACCGTGGCTCTGTTCGTTATCGGTCTGAGTGCTGCGTTGATTTAGCTTTTTGTCATCGGGAGGTCAGACATAGCAAAACAATACAATAGCGAAAATCCTCGATATGTGCGAATGTGAGCGTGGGGAAGGGGTATTCGCTATCGCCAGTTTGGATGTTCGATTGATTACGCGCGATTTAGTTTTCCGACACTGTTTTGAAAAAATAATCTAGGCCTAGCCAAGAAAATGCGTTAAAACATTTACAACGTTTAAAATTATTCGCATCATGACACCGAATAAATATCTTTTGGCGGCACTCTTAATTGCTTTGACATGGAAATTGCAGGTTGCTTATTCTTTTAACAGTCAATTAAAGATACAAATTAGAACATTTTAGATTGTCAATTTTTCCGAAGGAAAAATAGCAACTTAGTGGAGACGAAGTGATCGATTCATGTTGACTATGTCGAGTTTCAGTAAAGATGTGATATGCTTTACACGTTTGAGCTTTCGATTTATTTTTATTTTCAAAAAAAATAGAAGTAACTTGTTAAGAAGAAGCAAAGATTCATGTTGCAAAATCATGCCCTTCACAAAAAAATACATATGAAGACAACCCAACACATATTTCTGTAAAGACACGAAAGGTGTTTTACAAATATCGCCAGGGTCAAATGATTTGTCCAAGAGCCTTGTAAAATTATCTATAAAATTTGGGGTTTTCTATTTTGTTCCAATGAAATTAAATGCATGCCTAGAAATTTGCACAAATTAAATAAAACGGCTCAGACTTGTTATTTTTGTAAACCTATGCACTCTGTAAATTTTTTTTGATCTATATTTTGGTCATAATTCGATTTGTTATTAAGCAGAAAATGAGAAAAAGTAAGCGCCATATTGTTAACAAAATTTTGGTGCACGCGTAAAGCGGACAAAAAATAATGTCCTGGAAAAACGAAAAAATAAACCCTATAGTTTGAATTAACAAACCGGGCAGAATTGGAAAAAACATTTCGCCGAATTAGCCCCGCACAAAACCACCCGGGGTATAATTGCTTTTTAAACTCATAAACACGAGATCGCGGAAAGAAAAACTGGAAAAATTCTATCCAACCATCCATGCGATCCTACAAGTGCGCATTCGAAACACATGCGGACGCGAAGCGTCGGTGCGGGTAGGAAATGAAAAAAAAGGCGTTAACAAACAATGAAACCGAGAGTCTCGTTTAAAAATCTTAGGAGCTACTTAAAAATAATACTTAATTATCAAGCCGCCAGCCTCCCCTTACGGAAGGCGTGTCACGGAGCCGACAAGGGTGGGGAGAGACGGTGGCGTCGGCGCGCACGGCGCCCCCGCGACGTCTTGTGCCAGTCGACGGCAGGCGTCCTCCTGCTACGGCGCTTTCTTTCGTTGCAGGAGCGCCTTAAACCCATGTCTTAGTTCGGAGGCGCCTTCACTTCACTCACATCCCTCGTGCCGTAAGGACATGCACAGGACCAAATATCCTGAGCGACTTGACTTGTGCGAATCGTTGACGCGTTCACGCGATAATAGTTTCGACTTTTTAAGATTTCGTCGAGTTTCTTCTTCTTAATCGTCAGTCGTCTTCGGTCGCCTTTTGTTTTTTTTATTTTTGCCTTTTTTTTCTCGTCGGTTACGTTCGCTCACCGTTTCCGATGGACTTTGAATATTTTGCCGTGCGACTGTTCCTATATGGATAGTAAACGAGAGTGTTAAGGTAAATTTGATGTGTGTTTAATAAATATGATTTCGTTTCTGTTTTTTTTTCTTTTTATTACTCCCGTTTTATAGTGATATTTTTCGAAATCGCATTTAACGCGAGACAATATTTATTAAAGCAATGCGCAAAAATTGAAACAAACAACGACGCTTTAAGTCTAATCCCATATAAATAAAACCTAAAAGTTCCATAATGGATGATTCAGTGGAAATAAAACTGATTTCCGAGAAGGTAAAAGCAATCCGTTTCGATAAACATATAAAAATTTCTAATATGAATCGACTTCTGATTTTCAGCTTTTTCAATTTGGAGCCCATTTATAATATTGGATCTATCCCAAATACGCATATTTTTCTTTTTGCACTTGACTCTTTTATATAAGGTACTTCGATGTAATAGGGCCCTTGCCTTGGATCAATCTAAAAATTAAGTGATACCATATTTTTCAAAAATATTTCTTTTGTTTCAGTTTAATGGTGCACGTCTCAACGCAGAAAATTTTAAAATATTTTCTTAAATCTTTGATGTATATTTATATTTAACATTTAAAAATTAACCAAATGATATATTTATAAAACAAAAAAAATTATAAAGTACTTGTGATGATAGACTACAATATTTCTCAACTATATATAAAGCAAAATACTGTCAAAATAAAAGACAAATTGTCAAAACAATAAGTGACTTTTAGCTAAATTAAATGTCAAATTTTGGGAAAAAAATAATATGTTAGTAGTTATTAGACAAATTTAGTGGCTGCAGCTAAAATTCACAATAAAGGTCGTAATTGTATGTTACTTGTTTTCGTGTCAATAAATTTCTCTTCGATACCTCAACATAAATTTGTTTTTTAATACCGAATATACCAATGGGATGCGTTATAAGAAGATCTTTTTTTTTTAATTTCAAGTACATATTAAATTTACATTATAAATTCTACTTCCCATCACGCATTGTCCTCAAAATGATTAAAAATACTTTTTCTTCATTTTCACAAAACCCTTAAAAGTTTAGTGACAAGCATGAACGAGTTTTGTTAACTTTTTGTGAAGTGCTTTTAGGAACGAAAGGTGAATACACTAAAAATTTTCATAAAGCAGAAAAAATATTAGCAAGAACAGAGTGATAGCGAAATTTTATTCTTAGCGTAAACAAAATTCTCCAAACTTTTAGTAAATCATTTAATGACGCCTTTAACAAACTACTGAAAACGTTAATCTGTCAGGATGTACTTAACCCGGGACTATTTCTAAGCACGCGCGTTATTTACAAATTTGTTATTTATTTTTCCAACAGACTATCCAATCACAGAACAAAATTATGCATATAGTGGAAAACTAGACACATAAAACAAAGCAACTGCAACCAAGTTATGCGATACCATAAATATTTAATACACTTTTCAGTCGCGAGACGGAGAGCATTGTTTTCCATCACATATATTGGCGATATTTTATGAAATTAGCTTCTAAACACTAAACACTAATCAAAAATTGGTCTTATCAATAAAAAATATATGAAATAGACATCAAACGGCGACTCTATCGAATTTCAAAAGAATATCGTAAAAATAGTAACCTGTAAAATCAGTTCATCGTGCGATGGTGCCGGATAAATATATATTTTAAAATCGGTTCTTGATATTAGATTAATGCTACAAAATATTGGGTTTCTTAGAGTTATACCAAAATTTTTATTACATTTTATATCTAAATTGCGTTTGTCGATATAAATAGAAAACAAAAACATACATACATACCGGCATTATGAATAAATTCTACACGCGCAAATTCTCAACGTAATTGTGCACCGTATTCAGTTTTAAATCATAATAACTCCGCCCGGCATCGTCCATTTATTTATATACGAAAAAGGATTGTCCGTTAGAGTCTGAACAATGGCCAAACTCTAACTGGAAATACTAGTCCGAGGGGGCCATGGAGACAAGTCTCAGGGCCGCATTCAGAAACACGTGCAAAATATCTCAAGGGGAGAGTTTTTCGGCTCTGAAAGTAACACAGTAGTTTCATGAAGTTGTCGATCTACCGCAGGTTTTAGCAGCAACAAGCTGTATGCGCGTGTCTGGTGTGAAAGAAATTTGGGAAAATAGACAAAATAGAGTTCTGCTCTGCAGCATATGTCGGTCCATTTAGCTCTGAACATAAACCTGAAACAAGTTTTCTATATTGACTGAGGATTTTAGGTGCACCCTTGATTGTGATAACTGCATAATACATCATTGTTTTAATTTAGAGTTTAATAAATATTTTGCAAAAAGTAACTCCAATGATGATTAATTCAATTTTAAAATTCAAATTTAGTATTTGTACAAGAACGAAGCTGGTTTTGTTTGCGTTGGCCCGACGTCGAACATCACAGTTTTGTCAAGGATATCATGTTTTTGTCACGTCTAAGCAAACATTGTATTTCAAAGTTAAAATACAAATCACCTGAAATATTGGTAAAAATTGCAACAACAGAGTCAAAATATTATACCGCATTTTCAAAATCTCATATTCGAAATGTTAAAATTTTTGCTCATCATAATCAAATGAAATTTTAATGTATTACAAATTAACTGAGCTGCTGAATCCTGATTGTTATTAAATAAATTAATAACTCCAATAAATGCTTTCGATTTTTAAATGTGGTGATATTTGTCCGTCAATTGGTAAGTGCAATCGTTTTGTTTTGGAAATGCTGCGACACGACTAGATTTCAGAAAGGATGCAAGCCGTTTTTATCGACGGAGTGCTTTGTTTTTGAGTTCTTACGTGTAACATATAACCTTGGAATTTTTAACTAAACTTGCTGAACGTTTATTACTGTATCCATCAAAAAGGCAAAAAATATGGAATTTGAAATTCAATTAATTTTAATGCTTAAAGAGAATATTTGCCTAAAAAATTACGGCAGTCTCATAATATAATGCAAATAAAAAATTACCAATATTATTTTATATAAATTGGTTGGTATCATTTATAAACGGTGTAACCCTAATTAAACAATTCTAATAATGTGTTTTGCAACAAGTTTGATAAACACTATTTTAGTCACGAGTTTGATTTTGATTTTTTATTAAACGAGTGACGCCCATTAGTTTTTGGGTTCATTTTTGCAAAACGGCACGAATCCATTCACGGGGTGGTGTGTAACGCAACCATAAAGAATAGACGAACGTCAAAATGCCATGGCTAAAATATATACTGAAACTCAGAAGTAGTTCCTGAGCGTGGGTAACGAAGCTGAGTATAGCAAAAGAAAATGTATTTTTTAGTGGGTCTGTCATTAAGTCAGACAGTTAGTCAATAATTATTTAAAATTCAGGACAACCAGAATTGCCCACTTCCTTGTTGAACAAAAAACAAGGAACAAGAAATCAAAATTATCTTTTACCGCAAAAGAGAAAAATATTTGCTACCATTGGTCTCTCAAGAAAGCAATCTTGTATTATGTAATGGTATTAGAGATTTTCTGCAAAATATTGACCTTTCTAAATATTCTTCCGATGATTGTCGTCCATTTATTGACAGTTAAAAGCGAAGTTTGAAGTCTGCTCTTTTCTACTCAAATATTGTTAATCAACACAAATGATAGAAGGATATTAATTCCTTTGTATTAGAGAACATGAACACCTCTACTCATGAAGAGTATGAATTCCGCTCAAAAACCCAAATTCACAGTGGCTGCATTAGAAACACAACAAACCACTGGAATCTGGAAAGGAATTCATCACTGCTTAGCACACTCAATATCTGTTAACAAATCTACTTCATGGGTTTAAAGCTCTAAATTTTACGTTATTTATAAAAGACAAAAATTGTATCAACATGTATTACCTAGTAAAAAGTATGCACGGCCATGCACCAGCTCCCAGCCATGAACAATGCATAGATATTTTTAATTAGAATCTCTGTATTTTTTATTAAAAGCTCAACAAATATTTTATGGGGCCGCTTGTGAAGCACTTATTTGGAGATCAACTTCACAAAAATATTTTCTATAGTTTAAATTTTATCAGCTGAATTTTTGCACACTTACTAACTTCAAAGTAAATAACTGTTTTTGCTTATTTTTCCTTTTTTTGCAACTGAAAACGACTAATCAGGTTATGTTTTAATGTACTGAACAGTAGTTCAACCGTTCACCGTTGTCGTGCTGCGATCTTTATTTGAAATCACAATAGAGAATCGTTACAACTGTAAGAATATTCTGGAAAAGGCATCAATTTTTTTGATAAACTCAGCTCCAAATAAGGCGGCACCAATTTATTTGTCACCCTGCATGTTAAGACTTCACTAACAAAAGTTTGCTTGAAAATGCTAGACAACGATTCGGTTGAAATATCAAGAGATTATCGAACTTCCATTCTCTTTATTTTATTTTAAATTACACAACAGAAGTTCGACAATTTCTCTTGACGTTTTCGTCTTCGCTATTTACCAGGTTCTCAAGGATAGGTCATAGTTCGACTTAAATGGAGCCGCTTTTTAATGGTCATAATATAATTCCCATTCGGAGGTAAACCTGTGTCCTGCTCGTGTTGTAACCCGATGGATTCGCATACCCTGGACCGTGAAGATCGCACCAATTAAGATCGATATTTACATCTTGTCAAACGTGTACGCGGCGTGCAAACAATTAAACACAAACGCAAACGTTTATGAAACAATTAAGTCAATAGGACCCTAAAATTAGCGGCGGATTGTATATATATACGTACAGTTCGGTGCGAAAAAAGCTTTGCGGCGCGGACGTGGGGGCGGCAGTTATAAACGCGCCAGCGTTATGATATCAGTTTCAATTACATTAATATTCACACATATTTGGAACTGACCTATGAGTACTACAATAACCGTGGATTGTAAACAGTTCGATATTATATTAAATTGGTTATATTACACACTATCAATGAGTTTATATTGATGCCTCTATTAAATTAAATTAGTGTTCGCGCGCCCGCGTCTGCCGCCCCCAAAACGCGTTTTTTTTTCGTGACGTCCTATGTTTGCCGACCGGATGATGTTTATTTTGTTTTAGATTTTTTCGACGCCCGTCCGATTTCAATTTATTAATTCAATATTCATGGGTTTAAACAATTGATATTGATTTGATTGTTATCGCGGCGGTTTTTCGGTCATTTACGTTTGTTCGGCGGCGTTTAGCGGTTGGGTTTGGCTTTGAAAAAGATTTTTTTGGCACTTGTAGGACGCAGGAGTATTATTGTTATTATTATTATTAATTTAAAGATGGCGTAAGAGTGTCAACCCTGAATAAAACTCTCCCCAAAAACTAAAGCACTTTTCTTTTTGAACACCTTTTACAACATTATTGGTTGTTTTCTGCTTTTCAGTGTAAGTTGTACTGCCGTTAGTACTTGCGTAGCTCGAAAGATATCGCTTGTATATAAACATTAATTCCACAAACGAACAATAAACATTTTATAAAAGACACAACAGAAACTCGATAATTAAATATTGTCTATATAACATTTTGTGCTATTTTTGCTTGCATTGGTTGTAGTATTTCGAACTTTGTAAACATGTACCGGATGGCACAATTAAGAGGGGCCTATACCTGATGTCGAAACCTACAGGGATACCAAAAAAAATAAATGCAAAAGGTGTTTTTATTAAAATGACCTTTATTTTTTGTTCTTTTCCTAATCGTTACTTTTTTATATACCGGGTGGTAAAACAAAGTAACTTTTTCAAAAAATAGAACACCCTACATTTTATTGCATTATTGGACTTTCCTTTCAAAAACAAATTCAACGATGTGTTTGTGATGCACTGTTTCGAACTTATTAAGGATCATCTTCAGAAGTTGGGTTATGTTTAAAGCATCGATGTAGGGTTGCTTATTAGTTTTTTATCCCTTTTTCATCTATTTTTTTTACTAAAATAATACCTTTCTTTAGGCAATGATCAAATTCAGAATATTTTCTTTTCACAAAATGATACTTTTCTCAATTTTATTGAATGAGATACCCCGTATATTATTATATATTAATATATTATCATTATTAATGATTATTATTAAGAGCATTGTTAAGAAGTCATATTAAAAAGAGAATATTAAGTTTTGCACAATGTTGCCAAATTTCGCAAATTACTCATTGCTACGTTTAAATGTCTACGTGAAATGATTAGAAAAAATTTAACACTAACTACTAGTGCATATCACTTACAAGTAAAAATAATTAAATCAGTTTTTCAATTTGTCCGCCGTTTTGAAGAATACAAGTAGTATATGCTAATTCTATATCGTTGCTTAGAAAACTGTTGATGGTTTATCTTTGTAAACCATATCTTTCAATGTGCCCCACAAAAAAAAGCCCATCGGGGTCAAATCTAGAATCCTCGCTGGCCAGGAGATGGTTCCGTTTTGTCCAATCCACTATCTGAAATTTTCGTTTAAAAGACGAATGATTGCAGCACTTCGATGGTAAGGAGCGCCATCTTGCTACCAACTTAAATTTGGATGCTCTCTATGGGGATTTTATTATGTATAAATGGCCGAATTTCGTTCCTAATAAGTTTAAATATCGTACGGATGTAAAATTTTGTTGGCAAAAATATGGGTTCTAAACTCCTAGTTCTCGCACCATACTTTCACGGATCTTCGCCCCTGCTTGTTTACTTAAAAAACACATTTTTTATTTTCTGAACTCCAAATAATGCGTATTTTAAATTACACCGCAGACGTAAATATTGATTCATCGGTTCAAATTATATTTTGAAAGATGTTATCTAAAAAATGCCAATCCGTCATTATATTAAAAAATTCGAGTCTTAAGTTAAAACCTGCTTCTTATAGTTTTTGTACCGGTGTGAATTTAAATGACTTATAACTGTTAATTTTTAAACATGTTTGAAATGTGGTTCGTCTTACGTCTATATCTGAAGCGGCAAGGTGGGTGGAGGTCTCTGGAGTCTTTTCAAAATGCATAAAAATATCTAACTGCATATTTTCATCTAAAACCGTTCGGTTCCTACTTCTTTTCACTAAAACACTGCCATTTTTTCGAAGCTAAAGGTATATTTTTGGCAATTTTTGTTCCTAGCAATCGCCTATGGGGAAATTTTTCTCTACATTGTTTGAGAGCAAGAGCCGGCTTTTATTATTGGCCATGTAACATTTTAATAGATCAACTTTTCTCCTTTCCTCCTTCGTAGACATACAAAATAAACTCAACAAAAATGCAACTTAAGAAAATAAATAGAAAATAGTGGAAGTCCGAAACAATACGCTTAAAATATTATAATACACTGATACCCGTCCACTACTATTGAGATGATTATGGAAAAAAAAATTAATAATATCATCAATTTTGTGTCTTTCAACAGGCAGGTTTCTTTATATTTTTTAAAGAAATGGGGTCTATATTTTTAAAAATATGAATATTTTTTTACTTTTTTTTTCCATTTAACCTTAACCTTATTTACAAGATTTTTAAATTATGAATGTAAAAGAATTTATGTATTATTGGAAAATAATTGCCAATTACGCCAAAACGGTAAGTCGGAAACTCGTATTACGTTATATAATTAAAATTGCAATTAAAGTGGCTATTGGAAACCTAATAATATAGAGGGCGACTCATCTAAGAAAATATATTATTAATGAAATATATTAGATTTTATCATTTCCTAAAAATAATAGATGGAAAAATGTTTAAAAAGTTAATAAGCAACCCATGATGGTTTGAACATAACCCGAATTCTGAAGATGATCGCTAATATGTTCGCAACGCTGCATCACAGATCCACACATCGTTGAATTTGTTTTTGAAAGGACTATCCAAAAATGCAGGTGTTCTTTTTAAAAAATGCAACTTTTTTTACCATAAATAAATAAATAAAAAAATGCAACTTTTTTTACCATAAAAATTGACGATTAGGAAAATAAAAAAATAGGTAATTTTAATAGCGACAGCTTTTGAATTTAACTTTTTTTTGTAACCCCCGTAGGTTTCGAGACAAAATATATAGGCCCCTCTTAAACGGGCCACCCTGTACATGTTTTATAAAAACATACCAGAAAAATACACCTGTCGTCTATCTTATTGTAAATACTCCGATTTAATAAGCTATGATACAATAAAATCCCCAGAGTTCATTAGGGCATTTTTAAAAAATCTATCTGCGTCAAAATATCAGTTTATTAAAAAATTTGCACAAATGGAAAATGCAAATTAATAATAATAATTTTAATACTCATATCCTAACGATAAAATAAGACAATGTTTACCCATATTTATATGAATTATGGTTTTCTACAATCAATATTATTTCCTACTCAATTCCCCACAAAAGAAAATGTATAAAATGACTCATTTATTATGCATTCGGTCCGCTGTGCTGCGTTCGTACCAAAAGCAGCTCATGACTAAAATAAGGTTTATCAAACTTGTTGCATAATACACTAATACGCAATTTTATGAAAAAAAATCAATAAATGGTGGTGATATTACATATCTACACCATTTTGCTCATAGTGTATTACTATACCCCATACTACTTACTACCTTTACACTTATTAATGAAGCCATGTATGCCGCGTTGTACTAGAAAAACAAACTTGCTGGACTGGAATGGTTGCTAACATACATGCTCAGCACTCTAAATGCTTTTTTTTTCTCATTTAGGAGAATATATTGATAATGACACTCACTGATTACCAATTATATAAAACTTCTCCGAACCATTTAGTAAAGTTCCAAAAACAGTCCATCTCTGCAAGGGGAGTAGCAAACTCAAGAGAAAAGAAACAATTTTGTCCTCCACACTTGATTAGTGTCGAGGAGAACAAGGTTGTCTCTTTTTTGTTGTATTTAGTAAATCATTATTTAAGTAATAAAAGTAAAAACGCTCTGCCAAAGAAACTAAAAAAAAAATAATTTGCAAACATAACTTTTCTTAACTGATGTGAAAATTTGTAGTTGAAATTTCTCATTTGAACTATCATATAATCATTATTTGTAAAATGATAATGGTGCGCGATCAAATGGAAAAAATAGTCTTATTCGGCGCTTCCACCAATTATCAGCAGTTCAAATTTATTTTAGAATAATTATTGGTAGAATTAATTATTGCCGTTTGAAAAACATTTTGAAAAACATATAACCCTAAAACAGAATGAATTAGCGGGTCCATGAGAGATAAATCATGTACTGTACTATAGTACTTTTTTCTAATAAATCGAACCATGCACTAGAAAACCCGTTTTCTCTAATTTCGTCGGCAGACAATCTTTTACATATAGACGCAGGTTTCGCATTTCGTAGCATCGTAGAATTTCACTGTCGACAAAACCGACTGCATATTGTTTTATAGTACGGTTCGATATAGCGTCCCCAGTTTGATTTCAATTCAAAACAAATTTAGCAAATTTAGTCGCATTAACGCGGTTTAATATATTTCGCAGAGATATCAATCGGCAATGGGCATTGGCATCAATGACGCCCCCCACTCCGGCGTACATAATTTGGTCACCGGCTTACACATTATGGTTAATTGCGGTGTCCCACATCGTTGTTCATTAATTGTTACGCTTACGCTCACGTGATCAACACGTGGGCGGTATGCAAACAATACTCGAAGTGCTAGTCACGTGGTTTTGAGTAAACCGTCGATCACCCGCGGCACCGGAGGTGTTTTTGTTGATTGATGTGCGTATTTGTCAAGTGCAGAAATATTCACAAGATGGCCGTTGCGACGGAAGGTACCTATGTCCAATTCCTCTTGCTTATTTTCTCACTGCAAAAAAGCAGCAAATGACTGACTGATTAAAAAAACCAGACTAGCCCAAAATAAACAAAACCCAAACCAAAACAAACCAATAAAACAAATTTAAAAGTTTATTGAAGAAAGAACCATATTATATTTTTATTTAAATCCCCATGTGGGTTGTTGCGCTGAATTCATTTGACAATAAAATATTGATTTATTGAAGAAACCTGTGAATAAAGTATAGCTGATAAAATTTACTCGGAGACCACAATTACCTACAATTATACAATTGTCTACTTGTATAAAACCGATCTTCTCAGAATGGATCATTCTCACTAAGATCAACTTCTAAGATCAATATTTAACAAACTTTCAACAAAGTTTGATTCTCCTTAGAGGAAATGCAAGTCTTTTTTCGTAGTGTCTTTTTTGGCAAGCAAATTTAAACTTTTAACATTTAAACTGATTTCACTATAAAGGACATAAATGTGAATTAAAACTGCTTACGCAAGAAGTTTTTGTGATTCCTTTTTTTGTGCAACCATGGTCTGTGGGTACCCAAAGGAAAATTTGGGCCAGTACGAAATTTCGCTGGCTCAAAAATGTGAAATGCCGGTATATAGCTACAATTATTGATTGATTGAAAGTAATAAATTCACACCGCTATATTTCATTTAAAGATGCCGCTTATAATCATACAATCATAAATCAGGACTTGTAATTTAGAAAAATTAAACTCCTATCCTTAAAAAACCTTTTTGCCAATTAATTTTCGGATAATTGCTTTGATTTACCAAATAAGACATTTTATTGAGGCGTTAAAGAGGTCAATCGACAGAATACAAAGTTATCAACAGTAAGAGCATTGTGAGATGTCAGTGCCAATATCAAAACATATTGTAATTCAAAAATTGATTTGAGGTGGCTTTTACTTAACAAGTTAAATTGGAACAAACGACATTCAGATTTACTCAAATTATTTATTGGTGCATGACAGTTGCTTTGGCAACACCGTGCCTTTATCAGATACCTCGTCCTGATAAACCTGAATCAGCTGTAGTGCACCATTAAATAAGAAAACTCATTCTAACGCCGTTTTGTTTGAAATCTATTTCAATAGTTATTTTGATTCACCTATTTCTTTTAGAATTACTATACAATACCAAAATTCTTTGAGTAAAATTGAAAATAACTATCTCGAAAGACGTTTCAACAAATTAAAAACCTCTATAAAACAAAAAGCTCTGGTTGATATAAATATATTTTCCTTGGGACTATTTTAATCTTTAAAGGAGGCCTACACAATCCAGGATGCCTTAATTCTACATGTACTAGCTATTATTTCACTTTTGCAATAATTATTTTAGAAATACAATTACCGATTGCTTCGAAAAGTGTCTAAAATTCATTTAAGTTTAAGAAATAAAGTAACTTGCTGATATTAAGAGTATTTTCTCCTCCGCAGAACTGTTATCTTCGTCGCATTAGGGCAACTGAAATATTGGCGGGTGCGCAAGGACAGATAAAACTAGAATAACGGAATAATAAATATTAACTCATAAGAAATATTGATTTCTTCTTTCGGAATTTTGGTTTGCGGCGATTAAAGCTTATTAAATTGGGAGTCATAAATATGTATCTTTTTTTTTTTAAATTTAAAAGAGATGACACCATTTGCAGGAACGTCCATATTTTGCGAATGCCATCGCAGTTGATACCTTTTAGCAATAATGAATATGTAATGGTAAAATTGTGTGTGTGTGGGTGGGAACAGACTGGAGAGGGATGCATATAAGGGTTCCGTGCGTGCGAAGGGGGTGTCATGCAACTTCCGCTTCGGAAATGTTCTCCGGTAATTGCAGTTAATGCCCAGGTGTATTCCTGCATTATCAGAAAACCGCGGCAAATTGTCCATTTTTCACCACACACATTCACATATACACACAACTGAGTCTGGGAATCGTCCGTTAAATTGGAATACTTTTTCGGTTGACTTTGTAGATGCACACATGTTTTAATATAAATTTAACTGGAAGGCACATTTTGCATTGATTTTCGAAATTATCGGAAAACGTTATTAAGAAGAAGTCCTTCAAACAATTTTAATATGAAACAATAATTTTTTCCAATATAATTACTATAGATTTATACTACTCAACTAAACCAAACTAACGAAAACTATCTTTATCTATCTAAATTACTAACTTTACTTACCTATACTGGGAACTTCGGTGATACGCTATGGGACGGTTAATTAGCGAACATTTGAAAATACTAAAATTCAATGGGAATCATCTGCCTAAAATATTTTCAAAAACTGATTTTAGTAGTCACGCTGATCAATAATTAATGAAATTATTTTGTGACTGTGCGAACATCTTCTCGTTCATTGGCTGTAAATCAGAATTTTATTTATTTATACAATTTGTTAATCTTTCGGAATGTCCTTGTTCCACCACATTCGTCATGAAAAATAAACACATTGATCGATATATTTATTGATTAGTTCTCCCCTAATGATCTTTTCTGAGACAATTATAGCTTTTAATAATAAACATTAATCTGTAATTTTTTCTAAATAATGCAATGTTCACAGAAACTTGCTTTTATTTCGGATTTGTTTATAATTGAATATATATATATATATATATATATATATATATATATATATATATATATATATATATATATATATATATATATATATATATATATATATATATATATATATATATATATATATATATATATATATATATATATATATATATATATAGTATATTCAATTATAAACAAATCCGAAATAAAAGCAAGTTTCTGTGAACATTGCATTATTTAGAAAAAATTACAGATTAATGTTTATTATTAAAAACTATAATTGTCTCAGAAAAGATCATTAGGGGAGAACTAATCAATAAATATATATATATATATATATATATATATATATATATATATATATATATATATATATATATATATATATATATATATATATACATATATATATATATATATATATATATATATATATATATATATATATATATATATATATATATATATACGTATTGATTCACGGATGGAAAAATGTGATGACACTATATTCCGGGATATCATCCGTTCGCTCGTTGAACTCCGACTGGAATCCTGCATCCGACTGGAATCCTGCAGACGTTTCACCAAAATCTCACTTGGCATCTTCAATGCTCGCGCTCCGAAAACACTTCGTCTGCAGGATTCCAGTCGGAGTTCAACAAGCGTGCAGGATTCCAGTCGGATGCAGGATTCCAGTCGGAGTTCAACAAGCGAACGGATGATATCCCGGAATATAGTGTCATCACATTTTTCCATCCGTGAATCGATACGTGAATATATATATATATATATATATATATATATATATATATATATATATATATATATATATATATATATATATATATATATATATATATATATATATATATATATATATAATATACTATATAAATATATCCTTTGATGGTGTTTTGGATTGAATCTAAAAATACGAAATTTTCATTAGTTTTGTTCTCTCGTGTATAACCGCACATTTTGGACGACACTGAATATTACAGAGCGAACGTAGAACTATTCGTGAACTATATAAAAAATTTTAGGTTTCTAGGAAATAAAATATGGTTATAATAAAGAATTAATTGAAGCTGTTTTGAACAAAAAAATGGGAAAAAGAATTACTTTCTCGAAAACCGCTAAAGATAGGTACTAGACAAGTATTATAAAAAAAATAATCAAAAATTGAAAGCGGAACTGATAATCCTATAATATGAAAAGTTGATGCTTCTTTTTCGAAGAAGTAGCAACATTCCATCACTGAAAATATATTAGAATTATTTGCAACTAATCCACTATTGCTACCGACCTCAAATATTGTTTATTGTATGGTATCGTTTTTATTGACTTAATATCAGTTTGAAGAAATTTTTATTTGCCAATTTCTTTACTTCTAAAGTTACGAAGATAATTAAATTAGTGGGGTTATAGTATTTTTTCCACTAACTGAAATGGTTGTAGTGTAAAATGGAACATTTTGCTTTCGATTTAAAAAAATATTTTTTTTTAAACAACGGGACATCAACGATAAAAGAGCTATTTCACTTTTATATAGTGAAATTCGAGGTAAATAATAGATAAATCGGTGGCATTAGTTATTTAAATGTATTTCTTGTGTTTCTTTGAAAATCATTGCGATAACATCCAACATTTTGAAATGGCAATGAAAAATATCATATTCGAACATCTAAAATAACATTTAATAATAAACAATGCCATCGATTCGCTTTATTTTGTTTTATTTTAAGAGATATATGTCCAATCAACATTCACATGCGCAACATTTAAAATTTCATTTCATACTTATAAGCTTATTTTTGATTTAAAAAAAACCTACTAACTATATTGAAGAAAGAATTCAACTTAAAGGCCCATTTAAAAAAGTACCTACCATTTTTAAAAACAATTTCGCAACGCCCTGTGATATTTTTATTTCCAGCGGAAAGTATCGGATTCACCATACAAATCTCTCGTCGCATACCGTATATCTTCCACATGGCTATCATTCGACCTCAGACGTCAACTTTTTTTATCAAATAATTATCGAACTGCTAAGTGGCTGTTATTTCTGGCCGAATCGTGAAACCTAATAAGTGGGAGTGGGCAAGATGTTCTGAATAATAATACACTACGCCCCTTAAAACCATACATCTGATTGCGCGGTTATTTTCCTAATGTAATTTTTTTTTCATTTTGGGTTTCAGAAAACATACCAATGGACTTTGACCAAACTGCAAGAATGTTGAAATAACAGGTGAGTAACTTTCAAAATTCTTTTTGTTTTTCAAAAAAACTCCCAAGCAACCATGAAGACGGCTGTTTATTAAAAAAGAAACTACCGCAAAAAATATGGAATGATACATATCTTTAAATTTAATAATAAGCAATATAAATATAATGTAGATGTCATATAATCAATCAGTAGTTAGCAATTCAAGTCTTATTAACAAGATATTGGTTGTTGGACAGGGAAGGTACATACTTCTAATTTATCCATATTTTGGAAACTAGTTAAACAATATAATAAAATTATGCACATGATTTAACAAAAATATTATCCACAATCTAAAGCCAATTTCTAAAATTTGTGTTGACGAGTAGTGGAGATGTAATTGTACTTTTTTTTTAATTGAATGTAGAATATATATCATAATGTCTATTTTTTTTATTAGCTCCTCTAAAAAATCGGATAGTGTCAAATTTGTTGTTGTAAGGCTCTTTTGTCAGCCGAATTGTGTTCGAATATCGGAATGAAATTTTACATCCTTTCTTAATTTTAAAGAATTGGAAATAATTTGATAGACGAATCCAAAAACCATGACCATTACAACGACACAATGGCCTAAATCCCAATTTCTGATTTTAATTTTTTATCATTCCCGTTTTTAAATTTGTAGAAACAAAATTTTGAAATGTCCAAAAATTCATGAAAATTTATGTTATTGTAAAATGTTTAACCTAAATGCAAAACTTTGAAATTCGCCACTCGTTAGCCTACAACGTCTATCTATGGCGTCAAAATAACCTAAAATGTTAGTAATCAGTTTGCATAACATTCCCAAAATTGACACTCCTAATGGTGGAAAAAATAAAGAAGACAGTGAGACTTACTTTATATACGCACTGTTGATAATTCTATTTTTGCCCTATGTTCACAATTTCTATTATTGCTATTTTGTACTGATTTCCATATTGAAAGTCAAAATTAAAACTTTTTGTATTGGAGAGAAGAAAATGTAATAAACATTGCTCGATTGTGTCCACGCCGTGTTATTTTTAACAATTTTTAAGTGGGCAACGCCGATAACAAGAGCGACAAGAAAAGAAGTTACAGACAAGATAAAAACCAACAACGAAAGGAAACGGAAGTTTTATCGCTCTAATTTTTAATTAAACGAACATGTTTCTTACAAAGCCTTATCGTTTCTTTGCAGCGTTTCGTTACCACACACATCTAGGTTCTGTTGATTTACCAGATGGAATTAAAAACAAAACGACAATTATATTACTAGAAACAGAGGTCGTACGATAGATACTTGAGTTCCGTATTCCCAATACATCGTTATTGCTAAACACCGTTTCACCGTAACTTCGATCTTCAATCGACAAATAATTACAGTCGAAAGAAACCATTGAAAACCTCGAGCACTCATTCCTGCGGCGTCGTAAGTCCTATTCACCTGTTATTCTCATTGGCCGCGGTCTTCGCGTGACAATGGGCGGAGCCCGATCAAGACGCTGATAGCCTCGGCAATATCCCTAAGTTACTTCTTTTGTTAAACCTCCGGGCAATGCGGTTTTATCGGCTCTAAGCATCTGTCCGTAATGTACCGCGGCTCTATTATGGATTGAAACGTCAATAATCGGTCGCTATGAGGAATTTGGAATAATTACAAATAATGTCAAATATCAATTCCACGAAATGGAATAGAGGAGCAACATAAAAGACAGAATTTAATTTGCGGTAATACTTATTAACTAGGTGCTTAGTGTGAATATATCAATATAACAACAATTAAAAATTGAAAAATGTCGATTTATAAGTATGTAACTCAAAAAACTAATTCCAATTAACCATTTAGCATAAACGTTTATTATTCAACTTGTCAAGTAAAACCAACGTTTCTTGAAAAAAAAACGGAGTCCGCGGTCCAGATAAGTTTGTCGCTTTTTAATAAGTGTGAAATTTTTGCGCACTAAGAATTCTTGACAATGAACATTAGCCTCGCCTCCAGTTCTCTAGCTATCAGTATAGTACAGACATGAAGATTTTTTGAACAAAGATCTGTTTTTCAGTGCATTGACATTGGAGTCTCTGTATGTCTGATGATGCCTGTGTGGACGAAGCTGGTGTAATATTTTGAAAATGATAAGTTTTTAGACTTTGACTTGGGAGTGTTTTTGACTCTTTAGAGTTTTGTGAAACCGGTTCTCTTCGAGTATGGACTATAACATTGTTTCAGTTTTGCTTGCGATATGGGTCGTAAGTCACGGTGGATATCTTTTTCAAATTCCCATAGTACAATTAATTCAATCTTTTGAATTTTAGTAATATAGGGTATGACAAAGTAAATTTTTAATGCAGTGGGAACCTAAAAAAATCACACAGATAATTTTGTTGTTGGATGAAATAAAATATCACACGACATATATTTAGAAAAAAAAAGTAATAAAGCATGAGATAAAAACCTGAGATTCCAAAGTAACCTATAAGCTCTTGTAATGTTCAACAATCAGAATGCCAGCTTACAGTTCATCAATTTAGCTGCCATATTGATTGTTGGATTATAAAAGTCTTAGAGTCCGCAGTTCAACTATTTGAGAGAATAGAGTTCCGGATTATGAATTGATTATTTTAATAATTTAAATTTGGAGACTCCGTCAACACAGCTCTTAATTTTAGAAAATAGGAAACTTTGTCAGAATTCACGGCGAAAAATTCAGATTCATTTGCTTAAAATTCATATCAAGACGGAATTATCAAAAAAAGGTTTTATGTTACTCAACGTCCCCACCGCTATAATATGCCTCGTTTTGAAGTCGTTTTCAAAAAATTAACAAGTCGGGAATGCGTTTTACCTTTAAAGAAAAAAAATCAAATAAAATAGATTGTTTAAAATTTTAAAAAATCCAAAAAACAAATATTTAATATTACTTTTAAAATTTTACTTGAATTGTAACACATTTGATTAGAGATATTTTCTATAGCCATAGAAAAATGGCTTAAACAAGAAGTAGCTTGTCGTTTTCTATTTTCAAGCTATACTAAAAATTTCAGTTTATTATTAATGCGATAATTATCGATATTGTTTGTTTTTCAAATTACAAAAATGATATTTACAAATCCTCTAAGCACTTTGTGGTTTTACTTTTCTTTTCTAAAATCAATGTTGATAACCAGACCATTGGTATAAATTTCATCTTGACATCAAATTTATGGACCGTCAATAAAGTGGTAAGTCATCGTTAACTTTCGATTTGGATAGTTTAAGAATTTCCTAACTCGAACAAAGGTGTAAACAAGATATATTAGGACAGTCTTGTTGACACTATTAATACAACTGGCTTGTGAACAATTTCGTCGGCTTGCGGCAGCAATTAATCCCGAGACTTTTGAATAATGCGCCCAAAGGCGCGGGAAAACGATCATTAGCCTGAAAGCTCCCACATAAACAGGGATCGTAAGGAAACGACAAAGGTTGTGAACTTGGCTTTGAGCATCCGCATCTCGGAGCTATCAGTTCCTTAAGTTATTGAGAAAGTTTACTTCAATAGTTGCTCTTTATTATTGCAAGTTTGAGTAGACAGGGAGAAATTTTAACTGCCACAAACGCAAGTCAATTCCACCATGATTGTGGTGCAGTCAAAGGTTAAAAAAAAACAATATTCCGAATAAATAACAACACGTTAATAAAAATCAAAGACGAAAAGAACATAGTCGAAACACAAAAATCAATGGATGTAAATACCATGTTCATTAATCCAATTCCAATAAATTAATAACTAATGTCTGTCTGATCTCTTTTCAGAGTTCTGTGTACAAGAAAAAAATTGATTTTAAAATTTTCATGTGTGACAGGCAGGCAACATATAAATTTCTTTTTTCTATATGAAATTGTTAACAGATTAAACAGAAATAACAGGTTAGTTGGTAACAAATCTAATCTACAAACGGTACGCAAAGTGGGATAATTTTGCATAACCTCCAAAACTAAAAATAAAATCATAATTTCGGAAAATTTTTGATCGAATCGTACCCCTCGAAAATAGTGCAAGTGGTGACGATTGGTCAGACATCGAGAGAGGTTATTAAAGTGAACGCGTAACTGTTATGACCGCTATCAGTTTTAAACTTATATTGCTAATGTATGATGTAGCGTTATAAAAAACGTATTAGGTGCCGAAGAACTCAACTCAAAAATAATTTCCCTTTTTACAAGTCTTTCAAAAATATATAACCGAATAAATCTTAATATACAGTGACAAAAATCCCAATTTCTATAAGTCGCATTCAAAATTTTGCAGTACATATTAATTCTCATTTTTACGGTATACTTGCAGTCAAATTCCAGTGCACAAATTTTGCTAATAGTCCCTTTATTACCTATCTTATTTATGCAAATCAGATTAAGATGTTCTATTAAACATATATACAGTATACAAGGTGCTTTTTTATTTATACTTACTTGCCTACTAAACCTACATTTTGTTTTTATTTTTAGTTATGTTGATATTTTTAAAAGACGTCTATATGTAAAGTCGAATATTTCAGCGACTTATTTGGTCAACTATAAAGTGAGAGATAATGTGAAGTCCCAAACTACAAGTTCACAAAAGAATCGTTTACAACTCAAGGTCACCTCCGCTGACCAACCACCGATATCAATTTCTCAAAATTAGCCGCCGTTGTGTTTAACCACGCTTATTGAAAACCGACAATACACATTGGAAAACAACAATTATCGAACAATATCGCGAAACCCGATATCTTGCCAAATGTCCGTTGCGCATTTTTTGTTTTCCTCGCAAACTCCTTCGATGGGCAGATGCAGATTCGCCTTCGCAAGGTGTCGTTCTTGAAAAGAACCGAAAAGGCGAATATCGAGTTGCAAATACGTCGATCAATCAGCCGTGAGACAGCGATGTTTTTAATTCGCTCTATTAGAAAACATTTAAAGATGTTCCGTTCTTTTCGACAATGAAGATAATTTGGCCTTATTCGATCACGCCACAAAACGTGGGGGCCTCCGCTATTCCAGGTGAAATGTCAAAATGTATGATAATTGCAGATTGATGCCTTTTTTGTTCATTCTTCAGTTATGTGACCTTATTTGGAAACGCGATAATGCTATTTGATATTCTTATGCGATCAACGTCAATAGAAAACTTCAAAGGGCACGTGTTTTTCAAGCATTTATGGCGGGAATGAAGCTCCATTCACGGCGCTGTTTGCGAGGAACAAGTGTTCCATTAAAATGAGTAATGAATAAATAAATCTTTTTTTTTATTAACAAGTGCAAAGTTATCAAAAATACTACTACTACTACTACTACAAGAATAGGGCATATTTCTAGTGCGGTGCTGCTATAATCTTGATTCATTTCAATTACAAATTACATCTACAAAATTATACTATTACAATTACAAAACTATATGTATTTTAGAAACTACTATTACAACTAATTTGTTTCCGTACATTTAGAGGACTGTGTGGGTCTTCGTCCTACTCGATGGAAAGTAAAATGGATCGTTATGAGATTACGTTCTTTATTCCCTACGTAAACAGTATTTTGGAAGAGTCTAATTCTGTGAAGTTTGCCGACGATCTAAAAGATGATAAACAACTAACCAAAATAACTTATTGATACGTGTCATGCGAAAATAGAACGTGTACTAAGATTTGCTTCTGAGAGTCTTCTTCCGTAAGGGAAGGTGTGTTTAAATGCACAGCCTGTGATTCTTATTTTCGAACTTTTTTAAAAACCTCCACCAGTTCCTCAATCTTCTGGACTGGACTGCCTACTGACTCTATGGGACAAACAGCTTTAATCTACTGCTTGCTGAAATAAAAAAAAAACAAGAAATTTCTAGGATTTTTGAAATCGAACGAGAAATCTAAACTTACATAAGCAAGACAATTTTTAATTCTCTTCACCGAAATGCAGAGACTACTTTAAATTAACCCTAGAATTTCGCGTAAAAATGTTGTAAGTACTTCGTTTCTTTATTCAGAACCAAAGCAAATTGAAATCATAAATCACAGAGAACAGTACCACAGTGGGAACACTGATATTACGAGAGGAAGCCAATTTAGAAACATTTGCCCAACACCAATCATATTAAATTTAGCTATAAAAAACTTATGGTTACCGCAGTCAAATATGTATATGATTTTTCTATGGAATATGAATTTTACTTAACTAACCAAAATATGATGAATCTTCAAATTATGTACTTTTATAGCATATTAGCTTTTGACATTTTTCAATTTTCTATTCTGTTAACTAGTTGAGTTAGCTGTTACTTGCGACTTCTTACTAAAATGAGCTTTTTGTTGTAGAAATTATATTTTGGATCATTAAGAAGCGAGTTAAGGAACCAACATTAATTTTTCTTTGATCAATGAATTAAAATACGTAGATATCTGATTCAAATTGTATATTTCTTTCTGTAAAATGATCAATTTTAAAAAAATACTGAACCCCATTTTCGGAAAATAGGGATTGGATGTCGCAAAAAGATTCTCATCAAAACAAACACCGTTTAACATTTTTTAAACACTCCCGTAAAAATAGGAGCGTCTGACAATGAAAAACCGAACCATTCCAAGCGACACAACTCAATGGCGTTTTTTTCCGGAGAATAGAATATAAATCTACGGCAAAATCGCATTAGGAAATTAATCTCACTTTAGAGATGCAAATTTCCTGTTGTATGCTGGACAGGAAACACGCTACGATGGAGACATTATTGTCGGTAACTAGAACTTCAAAAATTGTTTTCATTTATACGTTGTAAACTGACAGAAAAGCAGCGGCGATTAATCCAATCATCACCATCCTTTTTTGCGATAATAATACGGATGACTTACGTTTAAAGCAAATTATACTTGGTCAACATCAGATGTAATTTGAATTTTTTTTGTTACCGAGAGATTGCTTCAGGGTGATATAAAAGTACATTCAAAATTAAGGATGTTTGTTTTGCATATGCAACAAACAATGCTTGATATGGGTGTCCTATAATGACCGTGAATCTGGTGAAATCCATTTCAATTAGTGTTGCAAGTAGCCGAGAAGTAGACGGTTATTATGCATTTTATATTTTCGTTAATAAAGGCGTTAAGAGTATAAGATACAAATTACCCCGTTTATATTTTCTTTTTTTTATATAACCAAAAAACTTAATTATCGTTATGAGTCTACGAATATTCTGCAGAATGTCCTATTAAGTAGTAGTAAAGAGAAATTTTGCAAATTTGGTATATAGTCATAATATAGAAAACACAAAACTCTATTAGTCAAATTAGTTAGTTTTTAATTAGAAAAAAAATGCCCCACCTTTTTGTAGTCTATTTGAAGTTTTATGTAATTAATTTTTATTATGGAATGTTTTGTTGGAGTTTTATTGATGTTTTGGTGTATCAGTTGAGGGTCTTCTGAAGTTCTATTTCGGTTTCATCATGTTTTGTTTGTTTTATTGTCAATATTATTCTCACCATAACAAAATCAAAGTGCTTTTTTTATTGCAAAGTTATGACAATAATAAACCAATTTCTTTTATTGAAGTTTTAGAAGCCTACTTTAAATGCCTTACGAATTTACATTTCGATCTTATACTGTTTTGCTGATCTTATTGTGCACAATATAGAAAAACATTATAGGGTACAAAAACATGGTGCAAACGAATTAGTCTAACAAACGAAAATTTTTATCTTGGCTTTATTATTTAATTAATTGAAAATTTTATTGAAAAATAAATTCCAGTAAAATTTTGAGATTGTTTTTACAAATAACTGCCAACTAACTTAAAGTAGGCTACGACAACATTTTAGTTATGAAATAAAAATACTTTCGCGAAACCCATTAGGTTCGTCATCCGGAAGTCAATCACAATCGCATTTTTTTTCTATGGGCGCTATTGTAACTTAGTTAAATCTCTGCCTTTAACACCGTAAATCCTGAATATCTAGTGCTCCTTGGACCGTGCCGCGAACGGATATCCTTACGTCGACACTACCCATATCCTACCATGGTTATAATGTACCGACCGGACATAATACCTACTTTGATTTACAACGCTCGCATTATACCGTAAAGCCCAATTTGTATAATTATTAGACAATGACATCGAGGGTTTATCGCCTTTGGAATCTTATTGTCAAATATACTCAGCGACTCCATGGCAATAATCGTATAATCTACTTTTCGAGTTTATGAGACTCAAAATAAAGAAACGGTCTTACCTCAGGGATTCGAAGTTGCTGAACTAAGAGGGCACAAATGTGCCTTTCTTGACATAGTTATTTTTGAAAGATCTTTTGGTAAAACAGCGGTAATACTATGATGAATTTCGAAGAATTCAGAAGGAATTCTACGAAATCGTACAGTGATTTTAGACAATTTCAAATGAATTCCAGAGGAATCCCAAGGAATAATACAAAGGGAATTACCGTGTTACATGCCCAGCTAGAGCAACAATTTTGATTTTTTTCTAATTATAAAGGATTTTTCTAATTGAATGCGAATACTTAAGAAGGTGATTTTTTGATCCATTTTAGGAAGAATACTTTATATTAGGGTTTATTCTGATTGTTTAACTTTTGAGATACCGGGCGTTAAATTTCGAACAATAAGTAAATTTTAGAAATACTTATACAACCAATCTAAGTTTTGAATTAAATCTGATAATCCTTGTATTATGAGCAGTCCGACGTACTGAAAAAATTTGCAACCCAAAGGGCAAGGTCGTTCAAATGTCTAGGATATATGATGTCCCCTAAAACATATGTTCTGGATGACGTAAAATGTAGTTACTCCCTACGTTTCTAAACATGATGATATGATTTTTTAGTATATTAAGTACATAAAACCGAATTTTGATTTATTTAGTTTGCTGAAACCACTTCCGGTGTATGACTAGTTGAAATTTTTTTATAAGATGATAAATCTTGTCTATTTCTACGAAAAAAATTTCGTATGATTTATTTGCTATTTGTCATGATCGACAGCAGAATGGTCAATTAATTTTGACGACCATTTTTCAAGGAGATATCGTGTCATACATTTTAACGTCACGTATGTTCCGAATATCGTAACAGAATTTCCATTTTTGAGCTGTATACAAAATTTTGAATGAAAATCCCTTATAACAATAACAATTGCTATCGTATGCCCGTATTTTGGTAACAGAAAAGCATTTAAATATTTAATTATAATAGAAACAATGGAAATTTGGAAAGTCGATCATTGTGATATTTTATACATAGTACATGTTATGGGAAAAAGTTCTACTCAAGAATAAATCAATATCGTACCCTAATATTCATCAAACGATAATCTTCGCTGAAAAAACTTTTTACACACCGACATTTCTGCAGCAATTGCGGCTCGGTTTGAATATTTTGTTTAAAGTACCTCTTCAGCACGGTCCTATTGTTCCTGTTATGTGTTCACATATCCATAATGCTCTTTTCTGTCGTGTGCGACCGAAGCGCCCTTAGAGGATACGTCGGCTAAACTGGTAACTACATTAGTCCGGGCGCAGACTATAACATCTCAATACAGTTTGGTCACAAATTATAAGTTTAGTTAAAGTAACACTATATCTGCCGTATTAAATAACTCGCAACAAATCTCTGCGCCACACTATAGAAGTCACTATAATATGATATTTTTTTTACAATAAGTCGCACGGGTACAGATTGGCAAAAATGAAACTAACCATTTTTCTAACTACATCCTGATAAGGATATGGACATGCTTTTCTTATTTTAGGTTTTTATATGCTACCTTATATGTGTTAATAAAGTTACATTTTTTTAAATGTATTTGACTTGAAAAACGCCAGAAAGTGGTGTTAATCACCATCAAAGTTTACCTCACAGAGTGAAAGATCAAATTCAATATCGCGCATGTCGAATGTTTTGAATTAACGACCTTCATTATGGCTTCTTGGGTTGGTGTAAACCCCAGATCGTTGTCCTATTGACGAAAAATGTTTGTTCCTTTGTATGTAACCACTAACCCGCGCTCGGATTAAAACGAATACCTCGCAAAAGCTGGCAACTAGTGGAGTGCTCGTCAGCGATAATAGCCACAAGTAGCTCACACATGCTTTTATGTCCTTTTTGATGTTGAATGTGTAGTTTTCTAGAAAATTTGTCTTGTTTACCTGCTTTACCGCTGTTTTGGCAAATATTTCCCTCTTTGGTGGATTTTCGGAATAAAGTCGAATATTACTGATCCCGCTGCTTCATTGTTAAGGTTTTTGAGTCAATAAATTATACAACGAGTTAACATACAGTACATGTTGACTCCTATTTTAATATTAATAAAAGCGAGCAACTGGTGTATGTTGGCAGTCTCCAATCGAAGCAAATACGCATTCTTGCTACTTTCCGAAAAAGATTATAAATGAAATTTTCAGACAGTATTGTCAAATTTTCTTTTAAACTTCAGAAATTACGTTATGCATTTTGGGCTATTTTAAAAACGTATGCTCTGTTGGTTAATCATTATTGCGTTGTAAAACTTAGTGGTCTCAGCGGTATTCCATAGGCGTAGTACTGTATCTCTAATAATTATTGTATAGTTGACCTCCTGTGCCTGATGGACATCAGAATTAGAATTTCTTTTTAAGACAGTTGTTGGCAAAATTCGTTCTCGAAAATGGCTAGGATGCGAGAATTTGCTGCTGAGGAATTATTTTTAAGAAACTGGTTCTTTTAAAAATGAGAGAATTGTTACTCTGAATGTGTGCAAGCTCGTCGTCACCAAAAAGGTGTTCGAATATGACTGGGGTTGGGCAGTCAACAATATACCGACCAAGTACCAAGTACAGGAAGAAAAGAAACTGTAATAATTTGAATTTTCGTTACCAAAAAACTCTAAATAAAAAATCACTTTTAATAGAGACAGAATAAGAACACCACCTTTAAGATGAGGAACGTTACAACCTTGTGATTGAAATCGGAGAAGGTATGTGGTATGCTGATAACATGGTAGAACAGAGCCCTTTATTATTTCTCTGGATTCCAGGGACTTTAGTTCATCTTACTACTCGGAATAAAGTTGATTTTTTTAACTAATAATATTTATTACAATTTATTGATTAGACGGGTTTTGATGGCTCTAGAAATCTGGCGCTCTTTCCAGATCTCCCAACAGTTACCTTGCCGTGTTGCACCTACGTTCCACTTCTTCTTCTGATGTGCCTGTATTTGTCAATATTGATCCCAGGTATACGTATGACTTAACGACTTCAAAGCTGTCAATGTGACTTACATTTGAATGATTGTTATGTTGCCTATCGACTATCATGATTTTGTTTTTTTTTTTGTGTATTTAGTTCCAGACTGAGCTGATTGCTTTCGTAGTCTACCCTATTTTCTAAATTGATTAAGTCTTCTTGACTGCTAGCACGTAGTGCTGCAAAGTTTATTTATTTTTTGGCCATTTATTGAAATGTTTCCTTGCTATGTTTCTAGCTACATCCTCATGATGTATTCACCGTATATATTAAATAGTCTGACTCCTTGTTCAAGGGAAAATTCCTTTGAAGCTGAATCCAGCACTCCAACTGATCCTGTAGTGTGCTGATATAACTGGATGATAAATTAAATTACAAGCACTTCCCTTAAGATTTTCTACAGGTGATGCCATCTGACTTTAACGAAATCTTTTTTATAGTCTACGAAACAAATATAAAGAGCGATGATGAATTCCCTTGCTTTCTCTATGATTTGGCGAATATTCAGAAGATGTGACTCTGCCTCTGCCCATGGTGAAACCTTATTCTGTTGGAATTTCTCTTTCTAGAAAAGCTTTTATTTATAATTTGCAACATTAAATTGTACGATATTTGCTGCACTTATGTATGTATGTATGTAGGTGGGGAGTGACAATGCTGGAGTGGGTGGTCGGGCCATATTTTATTACAGGGCAGATGAAATATTTTTAATCCAGTTTCTTTAACAGCTTTTATTGTTTCTACTGTCATTAGGTCTGAATATATTGCTTTATGGTATTTTAATTTGTTTATGACCAATTAGACTGCACTTTTAGGGATGTCCGGTTCTTGGATATATTTTTCACTATCCTTGTATGATTTTTCGCAATATGATCTCCTCACCTTAATAATGTCTTCTTTTTTTGTTCTTAGAGTTCCACTTTGATCTTCGATTTCCCAATTTCTGACTTTAGAGTCCCTGGTCAGTGTCCCTCGATTTCTTTGCTTATATGAGAGTAAAATTGTTTGTCTCTTTTTGCGCCTTGCTTTTTTTTTGTATGTATGCCTTTCCGGTGGAATGTCTCGTTCGATAACCAGTGTTTCCGTTTTATTGCTTGATTTTCTTTTCCTGACCATTTTGCAGTTGTGCATTTTTTAAAAGTTTTCCATATTTCTTGGGCTGTTGTATTTTCTGTTGAGGTAGTCATGAAAGCCTGGGTTCCTTGGAGAATTTATTTGCTGTTTCTTTTTATTAATCTTATTGGTGTTATGTGATTGAAGGATGTCTTGAGTTTGAGTTTTATTTTGGCGAATAGGAGCTGATGATCTGATCCACATATTGCCCCTGGTAATGTACGTGCTGTTTGAATGGAGCATTTACAGCGGGTGTTAGTCAATATGTAGTCTATTGCATTCAGTGTTTTGCCTTCAGAACTTCTCCAAGTATGCGAATGTGTTGTTTAAACCTAGTGTCCATTATGGAATAGCTGTTATTGATCGCAAATTCGTTCGTTCGTTCCTCTCTCCCAAGCTGTGTTTTCCAATAATATTTTTCAGATCATCATTCATCTTGTTGTTCCCAAATTTTGCGTTGAAGTCGCCATAAATTAATGTCAGTTCTTTATTTGGTAATATTCCTGGTGAATAACTTTTAAACTATCAAAGAGAGTCTGTTAAATGGGATACGAGTTCTATATTTAAATGCATAATGTGCTGAAGGTACTATTTACTTCATTCATGGGAAGTGTGGATAGTTCCTTGGGCTCAATGAATTAAGCTTCTAGTACTCTTAATCGGCTGCGTCCTAGGAGTACGCAGCTCGTTAAGAGATGAACTGAAGTTTCCTCCTCTTCTAAACAAAGGCTGCGTGTGGCAATCGTCGCCCACCCCCATAATATGCCTTTTTAGATGCCAGGATCCTGTTACGATATCCACCAGCATTTGTAGTCGCGCGCGACTGAGACTGAGAGCCCGCTTTCTATCCTGAGGAACATCCCGCAATTACAATCCTCGACTGCAGTGCCTATAAAGTCTCCCAGTGCAGAGCGCGAGTCATTGATTCAACTCTGCTCTATTCGAACGGAAAACTCCATTCATGCAGCACCATTATGACTCTCAGCTTCTTTACTCTCCCTAGAGCAGCGCTGATGATGTATCTCTCAGTGGAGCACCACCATATCAAGGCAGCGCAGTGGTCATCCACAGAGATGGGCACACTTTCCGGCTTCTTTCGTTGACGTGGACCGTCCAGGAGAGCACTGTCCGAACTGATTTTAACGTCACCCCCTGTAGAATATTCCAACGAATTGCGCCTTAATTCCTTTTGTTTGTGAAAAGAATTAGCTCCATTTTTGTCGGACTTACTGACAACTCTTTTTGTTCATATCATTCGCTAGTTCCATCAAGAGCCCTCTGCATAAGCTCCGTAACAGGCCTTTGATAACAATACGCTTAGACCTGTGTATAGTAGCTGTTTAGGTTCGTCAGAAGATCGTCCACAAGAAGCGACCAGATGACAGGAGAAAGACTGTGGACAGTCACTTTGGCCTCTCTTAGGGTCACCTTCAAGCGGCGGGCGCTGAGCATAGATCATATTAATCTAACGACAACCAAATCTACGGCCCATCGCGCCATTGCATCGCTTAACACATCCAAGGAAGAGTTATCAAACGTTCCCTCTACGCCTAAAAAGGCCGTTGGTGCTGTTTCCGTGGATTCCTCTACTAAACAGGCTTGTTGATTATGGTGGAGCGACCTTTGTACAAGAGCAGATAGATAGAGATAGTCTTTAACAAAAATTAGGGGCGACTGATAGGCCGGAAAAGTTCTTCGGCTGGTCATAATGCACACGTCCAGCCTTTGGACAGGGCAGTGGTGTGTATTCCAAGACCAAAGACGAACGTGTAATTTGGTACAGCGAACCTATTATAATATTTCCTGCCTCCTGAAAGTTACCGCCAGGTCCTGTGGATTTGAATGGGTCAAACATATTGATTGCTCATTGTTTTTCATGAGTTACGATGGTTGAAGGCAGCATCTTTGTTAGCGTTCAGACTACCGGGAAATTTTCCATGTCACCACAGAATTTTTTTCAACACGCCTTTTTTTATTTATATATATATATATATATATATATATATATATATATATATATATATATATATATATATATATATATATATATATATATATATATATATATATGTATATATATATATATATATATATATATATATATATATATATATATATATATATATATATATATATATATATATATATATATATATTTTATTGTATATTTTATTTATATTTTAAGGAAAACCAAATTCCTCGATTTTCCTTTCTAGCACATTTATTTCAAGCTTTACAAACAAAACACTAATTCTGTGTATAGGGTGCGCCAATTTTGAACTACCAACATTGAAATTTCAAATAACCTTTAATTAAAATTAAGCTAATTTTAGTACAATGGACATGAAGTGTTAATTATGTAATTAGTTCCATTTTGAATTTCCAGTAAGAGCTTAAAATTGGGGCACAGTGTAGATAAGACAAATGTATACGAATAAACTCGTTTTTAATACTATTCTACTATAACTTTTTTTTGTAATATTGTAAAATACTAAAGTCAAAGAATTTGTTTTTTCTAATATATCTGTTAATCCACCTCTGATGGTCTAATTTTGGAAGCTTCCCATTAAAAAAGTGGCAACCGGCAAATCTAGTAGCTAAATGTATTGAAACCATTCCGTTCCTAATATGCACGTAACTGCTACTATGCGTGTAACTTTTTTTTACAATCGTCGTCCCCGTCCACAACTAATTAAAAGTAAAATGGCGAGCTTGACTTACGCATGAATGGGAAATCTTAAAGTTGTTTCTTCAGTAATTAAACGGTGTCCAAGTTAGAATAAATTACTTTATAAGTTGGAAATTGTTGAGTACCGTGTCCATTCAGTTAAATTAATCAGACCGATACAATTAGAAACTTCCCCAAAGTTATTCGCCTTTTAAATTGGTTTTGATTGCCTTGAAGATGGCAGATGGTTTCCGGCAGCTTTAGATTAAACGCGCGACAGAAGTGAGGTAAGGTGTGTGTCCACGAGTTTGTGTATTTTGACTTATCGGTCATTATTGTAATAAAATTATAGCTTTTATTGCATAATTTTGAATGCGAAGTGTTAGTTCTTTGGAAATTTCACTGCAAAATTCGGATTATTTTGGATTCTCTTCTGGAGTCTCGCGCCCCCTAGATTTATGCTAAACTTAAGTTGAAATATAATTTTTTAAAAGCCATTGTTTACAGTTTTTTAGAGTTAAGAGTAGAAAAGCTGTATTCCTATTTATGGGACCTGATGTCTTACTTGCCTTTAAATCCTATTAACGGCGTCCTTGATGAACTTTTATTTGTTTTTTTTTTTGCCTTGTAAGGCACCCCGTGAAATTTATCTTAACATTACCATTATTTTAGTTCAGTATATAATTTTATAATGCATTTAGCATTTTAAGTTAAATTAAATTAAATTAAAAAATCAGGTAAATTAGCATTATGTTAAATTTTCAGTGAAGTCGTTATAGCTCAACCTAAACCTTCTTTTTTTAATATTTTTAATGACGTAAGAAAGTCTAGTCATTAAATATTAATAAAAAAAAATAAATATTAAAAATTCAAAAGACCCCCGCGCAACTATGTAGATTTACAGTTGGATGACTTCATGACTTGATCGCTTGAATGGAAATACCTAAGACGCTTATCACGGCTTTACCGCGCTAGACCAGCATAAGAAAACAAATAGTGTACAGCTTCTTTTCCATAACTAATATGGAAATTAAGTAATTCAAATTATTCCTTTTCTTCGTCTTTTAAATATAATTTGGATCAAGTCTTTTTTTTTCTAACCTGTTATTTGTTTATAGTAAGTGGATCCAACCACTTAATCCTCTCAATGCAAGCTTATTTCTCATAAAGTGACAGATCCCATAACCAGACAATTTATTGCTTTTTACACGCTTATAGAAGGTACTCCTAAGAATTTTTTTTGTTTTTGTTTAGTGTTTTGTTATTATTTTTTTGTTTCCTTTTAACGTTAACATCCCCTCTTTGACACACAGAAAAATTTAACGACAATTGGTTCCCAAATTTTTACGTTAATTTTCGCTGGATATAATTTCATTTTCACCAACGTTTACATTTCTAATTTAATGTTCGAATTAAATCATATACCTTGTTTTTGGTAAGCTACTTATTAATAAAGTCAAGTTATCAACTCCATGACTATGACTCTTTTCTGCAAAACTTTTTCCCCCCTGTCAACCAACTAAATATATCTGTAAATATGTAATAAGTGTAATAGTAAATATTATTATTACTATCTAATATGCAAAGTTTATGGGGTGTGTAAAGAAATATTATGCAAAAGCGATCAGGAAGCACTAGACGGACGGAAATTAAATTAATACACAGTCCTTCTTTTTTAAAATGCAAGGAAATGGTTATGGAGCTTTTCGTGAAAATTATCGTACTCGCGTATTGTGATTGCTCAGCACAATATGCCGTTATTGCTGCTTTCGGGTCTGCGGAACTTAATTGCTTGACTAGGCCACGGTCCTTCATACTCCAAATGTTGAACGTACGACAGTGACTTTCAATTTCTAATTCGCCAATTTCCTCCACCTAACGGTAATTCTGGGACGTCACCCGCAACAACCGATAAGAAGCGCAACATGTGCCACAACATTTACACACCAGCATAGAAGAGCATCAGCGTATGTATACGCCGCGGTGTCATATGCTTCTAGCAGTTCAAATAAAAACTATATCCCCGAGACGGACATCTGGCTGAATATACTCGCGATATATAGGGCCTCTAATAGGCCGTTGTTTACGGACCGTGGCTGCCGCCAGGTGGTAAATTTTCTTTCAAGGGAGGGTGCGCTCTGGGCAGATGTACGTTATCCCTTACGCGGTTATACCCCCTTTACCTTGCAAGTTTCGCCAAATGCAGATAAAAATGCACATGCTACAAGTTTGATTTCTTATCGGACGTTGTTCATCACACCACTGTGTGATTCCAGTCAGACACTCTTGTCTTTGTGACTTACTAAATCGGATATATTAATTAAACTATACTTTCTATTTTAAAGTGCGGTGCGTTAACAAAGTCTGCATTGCAATGATGGTTTGCAACCTTAGAAGGTGGAACATAAAGAGGAGAGGTCAAATACATTTGAAGTTAACTCAAGAAATCAAGCAGAAATTAAAAAAATATGGTTAACAGTAAAGTAAAGAGTTTGTTTTGGCACGAGTGGAGTACGAGTCACTGAAGAATTTATAATGTCTTGCATACTGTACACTTTCTACGGGCATTAATAGAGTGACCTCTGTCGCGACCGTCATCCGATCGCTCTCGAACCCATGATGAATATACTAGAAATATCCGAAGTAACTAGCGACCGTGGGAAATGAAGCTGATGACTCAAGGTGCGCTTAAACGTGCATTACTGAGCATTCTAGAGTAGCGAGTAGAAAAAAGCAACTAATAGTTGTGGGCAAATATCGAGTGTTTTAAAAAGATTCATTACTGGTATACCTGTATAAAAGCTACCAATATAAATTGGAGAGTTATATATGAACAGCTCACATACACAGATGCAGAACGTGCTAAACTAGTTTATTTATTATCTAAGAAATCTTTCTTCATGTAGAATGAACCAGATGGCAATAACCCCTTTAACATCTGTTCATATCCACCTACAGTTACGATTTACGTCTGCTTATTTTTAACATTAATTTGCTTCAAAATGTTCGTTTGTCCACTTTTTTTTTGCCCTTTTTAAATTTTGTCGCATTTTCCGATCTTTTGCTTTTGCTTTTTACCTGTTTTAAATTAAATAATTAGTACTGATGGTTTTCAAATTTCCTTTTTAAAAATTTTGAATTTAAATATTTCGTTAATGTACAAAATATAAAAGTTTTAATACGCCTATCAAATAATCAATTAATTGATTAATCCATTTCCAAAAATATCTTTTTTCGTCGCTGTATTTACGTTTCTTCAATTTTATCACATTTTGAAAACTTAAATAACCAAAACTTCGTCACATTTTTTTTTAACAAAAAAGTAATTGGACTATACCTTTTATTTACAAGTTAGCTACGAGTGTTAAACCATAATAAAACAATTGTATCAGCAATGTGTAACAGCAAATCCGACGTTATATTCTCTATGCGTATTATATTAGTCTCTCTCCGCTCTATGATCTTTGTTTTAATTTATTTATGCATGAAAATGCTTAAAATGACCCGTAAAAGATTTTTTAAATGTTATTAAAAATAAAAGAGAAATATATAAGTGAAAGCAAACTTCAAATTGATGAAACCTACTAGTTGCGCACAGCCCAATAAATTTAAACACCTAAATAAATAAATTTAATTTTTATTTGTGCGCCACTATAAGCATAAATTTCAATGATTTCATTAAAAATAGAAGTAAACAAGCTGCCGTACCTAAATGTCTAAGTATAAACTTGTAAAGTCTAACATAAATACACAAGAATCCATATTCGTGGTTTACTAAATCTCGGTCGATCAACCAAACAAGATTTTGTATGAAAGCTAAATAAAGTGGACCAGATACCTAATTAATGAAGCTAATGATTCACCTTCTAATGAAAACAATTGCTCTATCATTGTCAGTTTACAAGAAAGCCAAATATTAGTTGCAATGCCAGAATATACCTAGGGAATTGTCTCCAGTTTGGAGAATTAGTCATGTCGACCACTGTAGTAATGCAATCGTATGACATAAACAACCAAAAATTTCACATATATAGTTAGTTTTGGTGAGTTTTAGTCTATCTAACAGATTTACAATTGAAAATTGAAGCGATAAGGTTTCTTAAGATGGCCGACACAGAAAATACATGGAAAATCGCCACCATTTTCTCTTACCAAAAATATACATGCTGGTATCAAGTTCATTAAAAAAACAATAAATGTAAAAAAAATCTTTAGTACAAAATAATAAAAAATAACTACGGGAGGCGGTGTTCCCAAGCAGCCATCCATCCAAATGTACCAGACTTTGCTTAACATCAGAGATCGGATGGGATATTTTTTGTTTCAATTGCATATTTCCCTATCTTATTTACAGATCTAGCTTATAATGTTAAGATATTATGAACATGAATATATAAATTGCGTATTGTTTGCCGGTGCACACGCTTTAGGCATGTCATAACTCCATAACTGGCAACTTTTGAGATAGTTCGTTAATACAAATTGGGAACAGGAACGTATCCAAACCACTTGGCTGTGGCACCTACTCCCATTCACCATGCACAACACTTGGAATGAAACAGCCTAAACCCAAAGAGGCATATAATGACAAAGATATGACGTGATCCAAACTGAAGTAGCACTCTCGGAGACTATAGTCCTCCTCGGGCCAAAGGGAATCCGGAACCTTGGCAGTGGAACCGTTAATAAGTCGGGCCCTCGCGAGAGAGTTCGTCGGGGTAACCCAAAAGGACCCGGAGACGCCGTCGGGAGATCCGGGAAGAGTTTTCTTTTCTGCATGAGCGTTCGAGTTCCATGGAAACCTCTAGCAGGGAGATATGGTTTGGAACGCGAAGAGCACCGCAGTTGCCGCGGTGTCCGGATCTTCCCCTCGGACCTTGAAAATCCGAGAGAGGGCCACGTAGAGGCGTCGGGCCAGTTCGTACCCATATCAGCTTTGCATCAATATATCACTATTTAAATTATCGAATGCCTTTGAGATATCCAAAACAACTGCTGTCTCACCATATTTTCGTTTCACAAGCAGTGCTGTGACTTAGTTAAATGTCTAAAGACAAAATTATTAGATACGAAAATCTCCAATGGACCACCTTGTGTGGATATGGACCCGTCTACATGAGTTATTACTACATATATATAAATAAGAAATGCACAATAAATAGAATCCTGATCTAGGGATCCAAAATTAAATTGAACCACCATGTATACCTTCTAAACCCACATCTATCAACAAAATCTTATAATAGGCATAATCTAAAAAAATACCTCAAAAACGTACTTAACTACTTACTTACTTAATTGATTGACTTGGTTAGTTTATTGGATAACAAGAACTCATATTCACAACATCATAGATACCACACGCTGACGTAAAAAATAAAAAAATATGTCGATGAAGCACAGGTTTAAAATTAAAAATCAGTAATTCTCATTAATATCCCTTTCATATGTACCATTCATGTAAGTCAGGCTTATAAAAATTATAGTACTTTCATTATTTAATTCAATTAAAGCTATCTCAATCAAGTTCGACGTTTGAAGAACTAAACATGTTGAGATGTCATATAAGAAATTTGAGAAATCATTAGACTTAGATATCGCCACAACCGCCATAGTACTGCCGCGCCGACATAATAGAGCAGGACCTGCGGGAAGAGGGGGCAGGCAAGCAGCAGGGACTCACACATAAGAAAACAGCGGAAGCGTTCCTGCGGAAATGCGCGGCGGTCGTCGGAAGTAGCTAAGTAGCGACTACAATAAGCGGATCCGGTGGCGTGCGAGACCGTAAACCACCGATATTATTCCTGCTAGACATGGGAAAATTCACTAAATCGACGCCCAAACACCTATACGACCCGAGGTCGTGTCACGCTAGATGCATCCGTCGATACTTATCGCAACTAACGGCTTACGTAACGATTCCCGACAATTTTATTCGCGCGCCATCCATCCCTAATATTTGCCGTTTTCAGTGCATAACTGAGCTACAATAATTTTTAACAAAATTGCAACAATGTCCGCCCACCTAAGGTTATCTGGTTAGTTTGTTGTTGTTGCAAAAAATCCTAAATGTAACAATAAACTACTTCGCACTAAATCTGATCCAATATTTGTTTGCAAGTAAGAAGGACGCAGAGCCCTATCTTCAAAATAAATTGCAATGATTTAGTGTGAAAAAACGGCCAAGCAAAAATATTGCAAATTATTTTTAAAGTTCTAAAATGCCTGCCAGGTGGCGTAATGTTATTCTTGCATTTTAAATTCAGTTTTTTGAGAAATAATCTTATATTACAGATAGCTAAAATGAACACCTTTGTAAAGCTTGACTTGACTTTTGGGAATAATTTCAGGATACCTGAAACTAAATCCTAATTTTCCTTCTCTCTGTAAAATATGTTCACTTATTGTTAAAACAAAAACACTTATTGTTAAAACATAAAAATTATATTTAAAAGGCCCATCTGTCTACATGAAAATCGTAACCTTCATTGATGTAACTAACGAAGTAAATAAACCTATTACTTATTATTAATTGAAATTGTTTTGACATAAAACTGACAGAAATATATACATTTATTTTGTGACTTGTACATTCTGATAAATGTGATTTTCTTTACTCACCTCTGGAAACTAAGAGTAGTATTGTTTTTCTTTTGGCTTATGACATACATAATTTTGCAGACAGATTCTAAAGGTCCAGATTATTTGAACAAACCTAATATGACTGTTAACTACCATCGAATATCGAACGTTCGCGTATCGATTACGTGCATAGAGACACAAACATGGTAATTAACATAATAATCAATGACTATTAAAATCGTTGTTTAAATTTTGATAATTAATTCGTTAAATGGTTTAAGTGTGTTCCGGATTAATTTCAACAACAAAGTACCGAGGCGAATAATGTAATGATTTACACGCATTAAGTGGTTAACAATGCGAACGCAAATGGTAAATGGGTTGAAGAATTGATACAGACCTATGTGCCCATTTACGACACCTATATATTGGCAAATTACAATTCGTGCCATCTTCATTAATTCCGTGGCTTTGGTGACGTAGTTTTTTGTGTAACCGCAAATTAACAAGATATTATCGTTACGATTAGATGTGTTTTTCTAAAGTTTGCTAGCACATACAAAAGCTCTAATAAACAGGAACCATGATTGCTTAATTTTCTCCATGTTATGAATTAACAATGGTAACCAACTGAAGAAGAAAAAAAAATCACTTCAAAATCGCTAACAACTGCTGACATTATGGAGAGCAAAAAAATCTAAATAATCTATGCTGTTAATTAACATTTAGTTTCATAATACCATACCAACCAAGTAGTGACTTTTGCTGTAACTTTAAGTTACAAATTCTTATTCGCGAACGTCTTTTATTTACAAAAGTATATTTGCTGTCTGAAGAATATTCATGCAAATATTTAATTGCCTACTCAAATTCGTAATTGCAACAAGAATTGTTGAAATCTAATATATTTCAACACATTTGTAATGTCGTACAAAAACTAGCATTTCTTAATTGAAGTTTTGACACTCTGTATCTTCGAAGTCCTTTGGAGTAAGGTAAGTCGAGTCATGGTCAATATTGGACCCATTGCTGTTTATTTCTTTCTTTAAAGATATTCTTGATACTCTCTCTTGTTATTGAAAATACGTTGTCTTTAAATCCACAAAAATATAAGCGAAACTTCGTCGAGTTGTAAAATTAAAAAAAAAAACGCTAAGGATTCGATCAAAATTTAATATGACTTTGCTTCATTGGTGCGCTTTAATAAATCAATAAGACGCTATATGATTCTATAATATCTTCTTGAAATTTACATGTGCATGATAAATTTTATTATTTATTCTTATTAAAACAAAAATATTGTCTGCATTTGAATTGAAAAGAAATCCATTGAAATTCAAAAATGTTATTTTGAAATGTAAATGTTATGTTATAGATTTAAAACGAAGAAGCCATTATTATAAATCGTAAGGGAATTCCTTTTTTTTCTGATAACGCTTACAATAGAAAGTTCTATTTTTAGTTGTTTTTTTGAGGTTAGTATTTCCTGTTTACAACGCAGTACTATCCATGTTAGGAAGTCTTATAGAAGTAAAAACTGACCGCCCTTAAAATGTAAACGTTCCGGTTTGATTAGTATAGCAACCTTATTATAATAAGAGAACGGAAAAGAGACCCTTTTGTAATTAGCGAGTAATAATTTGTTTTAAACATAATTCCGTTATGCGATGCAACGCAAATACGCAATACATTAAATATAGGTAAAAAGAAAATCGTTGAAGTGAAACTAATAATTTATAAACAAATCAATATCACAAACGTATATTAAACGGTATATTTTGATTAGTTAAAAAGTAGGAAAAAGTTGATATATTTCAAAGCGATTTCTTGCGCATTTTAAAACGCATCATATTTGTGTACCCTATATAAAAGATATCAGTAAAAATAATCAAATACTAGGTTTTTATTTCGCAATTCTTGCGATTTCAACTCATTTCAGAGCTTAAAAATGTTATAGGATAAACTATGTAACATCTATCCGTGTCCTACTATGGCGCTGATATTCAGGGATTAAAAAAAATTCAAGGAAAATTCTTGAAATTGATTATTAAAACTTATTTAGTCAAATTAATATTCTCTGGCAAAGGCCTGCAAACATATTACAATAAAATGTGTAGAACAAACATACACAAAATTTCAACTCATACACATAAGTTAAACTGTTTAACTAAATAAATAAATGTATCAAAAAATAATAAGAAATAAAAGCACTTTTTTAAATTTCTACCTAATAAAGCGGAGAATTAAATTTCTAAAATGGAAACTTTCTGAATAGAAACATATTCAGCGAAGAAAGGTAACAAAAAATAACTTCAATTTGTAGGAAACTAAGCAAACATTGTCGAAAATTTAATTAAATGTAAAAAAATACTTAAAAAAATATGTGCCAAAAATACAAATATGCTATAAATAAAAACAATAATGCAGTATAACTAATGCGTAAACACATTATTTCAAAACCCCAAACCTCGGTCTAACAATCCGAGAACATTGATTGGCGGTCCCTTTAAACCAACTGTTGCTCATATCTTAGACAGGTTTCTTACTTCCAACTTTCCCCTTTAAGAAAGAGCTCAACAGGTGGTAACTTGGTGATTTCTTAACTTCCTTAAGAACGCTACAGCAACCCAAATGATGATTCGAGTATTTCCCCCTTGTTATTGTGAAATCGCTTAGTCTTTTCGTTTCGAGAATACTTTTACCCTTATTTCTCGATCCGAAAAATAATTGAATTGAAAGATGTTCGTTGCGCTTATGACAATGTGTTCGGAATTGTTGAAATTCTATTTAATTTAGATGTTTCATATATTTCTTTTTGTTTACTCCATTCAGTTTTCGTTAGTTTCCAAAAGTAAAGTTGTGTGTGTGTGTGTGTGTGTGTGTGTGTGTGTGTGTGTGTGTGTGTGTGTGTGTGTGTCTTTAAAAGTTTGGATGTCCCATAATTGAAAACCACAATCATAGTAAATAGAACCCACAGTTTTATTACATTTGTCATATTTATCTCTTTTTATTAATTCCAATTTTCTCAATACTTTATTATCATATTTATATTTAAATTGAGACTTTTTAATCGTTTTGTTTTTGTTTCTGGAAATTTGAAAATATTTTTATTATAAATTGAATATTATATTAACAGACGGAATTAATATTAATACTTGTCTCTTTAAATGCCCTTGGGCATTTTATTAAGGTTTTTCCAATAATAGAATCTTTAATTTAATGTTGTTGTCTGTCACTATTACTGTTGAAATAGCGTTCAAATCGGTCACCTAGGGCACTCGCGATAAGTTTTTAATTTTCTCGCAATATATTTTACATCATGGATTTTAAAAGGGACTAAATAATTGTCGAAAGAGCTCCAAACAATTTTTGGTATAATCCGTTTTGACATATTTCCAATAAAAATCAATCCATATATATTAAAAATGGTATCAAAATTCATACACTTCTGTTGGAATTCCCATTAAGATAGTTTTAACCTTTCAAATTTTGTTGTTAATGTCATTTCAATTCAGTCTAATAATCATATCAGAAAAGTCACTACTACCTTCGGTTCAGTGTTTTCCTTTTTGCGATAATCATTTCGCGTGACTGAAAAATATATTTGTTTCTCGTTTTCTTTATAAATTAGTTTGTTTGTCACCACGCGACGAATATATCTAGTTTTTTATTTCAAACTGCGAGGTTTAGTTAAAAAAAATGCCCTAATTACATGCAAAGGAAATACAACTTTCCCAATCCTCCAATCGCAATCGCAATGCCTGCAGTGCCACTTTAAAAGGTAATAAATAAATGGCGCTTCTTTTGCTATTTGCTTTCGAAAATTAAATTGTGGCACAAACTGGTTTAGGTTATTTTAGGTAGGTTATTTTGTTTTACAGTTATAGTTCCTGAATTTTCTCTCTCTCTTTTATGTTTAATATAGTAACGAAGCACTTTGGCGAAAAAAGTATCAAACCAGATGTTAATGCCAGCCGTTCGTTCTTAAATCTGACTGAGCCACTGTGAATTAAACCCGTTTTGTGAACTAACCAACCAACACTAACCAAATAATAATTAATCAAAGGTAAATCTGTCTGTCTGTCGTTAGTCAAAATTATAGTGATTACAGTTATATAGGTATTTAATCAACTCTTTTCTGGAATTCTCTTGCGTCGGCTGTCGATCAATCGAACGTGCTGACGTTTCGGCAATCATCCCGTTGGGTTCTTCAGAGGTTAAGAAAAAATGAAGTTTGGATAAGCCAACAGGATGATTGGCGAAAGAAAGATCAGCAAGTTCGATTCATCGACAGCCGACGCAGGAGGAATCGAAAGATTTGTCAATAGTTTGTCAAGGTTCACTTCTACAACATTACATCTGTAGGTGGTCCAGAACTTTTTATTTCGAACTATTTCAAATTTCACTTTTTTTTTAATACGTTTTTTTAATGACCGCAAACATAACAAAATACTATTTCGTAGAAGCTTGCAAATTCGTTTGAAGGAGATTTTAAGGCGAAATAAATCGCAAATATGCATTAAGAAAACCAAAATTATAAAATTGCTGAAAACACAGGTAGATTCCACAGCTTCAAAAAACAAAACACCTCCTTTTAAATGAGCGAACCCAGAAAAAATTTTGGGAGGCCAAATAACCTAATAACATTTTAATTTATCAGTCATACTAAATTATACGTGTTTTTAATATTGAATTATTTATTGCAGCAAATTTTGGTCATAAAATGAATATTAAAAGAACAATATTTATAAAAAAATAAGGGTTACGTCATTTACTTTGTTAGTAAACCTACGATTTTAAGCATTAACCAGTTATCACCAGGGTGCCTGTTCAATATAAAAATAAGGTTTTTGTTGTAAATTTTATTAAAATAAACTATAGATCCAAAAAAAAAATCATTAAAATTGATTTTGGTTGCAAGAGCTTTTGTAATTTGTAAAGTACAATCTAGACCCTTGATTTGTTTCTGAAACTGAAAGCTTACTTTTGTATAACTGAGTGGGTGCAATTTTTTTTTGAGTGTCCAAGCTGGGTCTTTTTTGGTAAAGTTAACATATTCATCCTTGTTCTCAAATGTTTGAAAACCTGTTCATGAAAATTACAACTCTTCCAAAGTTTTTAAAGCTTAGCTGCTTTCCAGAATCAGTTTCTTTGAAGGGAAAAAATACATTTTCTTATTTAGTACCTATTGTTGACTAAATCATGCGGCTTATGGTATTTAGCTTCGCGTAACCCAGGTTAACTATATTTACCATATAACGCTTACTCCAAATGGAGAGTTTCATGTTTTTTAAGATAAGGTAATATTTAATGAGTTATTGAAAGTTAAGTCTTTTGGAATACTCTTTTTTTTACTTTTTAGAATCTTGTGAGGCCTATGAAGTGTTGACGTAATAACAGGCCCGTATATTTCTAATATCTCATGGTATTAGAGTTGTCCAAACCATATACCGTTTTTACGACATAATCCGGTATTTAACTTTGATAAATTTTTATAAAGGTCTAACCGCAGGCGTCCCTTGTTTGGGTTTCTTTTTGTAGCCGTCAATAAATATATTCGCAAAACATTGTGTAGAGTTTCATAGGTGAGATTCCTCGATTAATATTAATATTAATATGTAGTGAAAAATCCATTCTTACTTTTAAATCCTACTCTTAAAATACAACAGTCCGCACGGCACAGTTCTTGTAGGCTAAAATCTTAAATACTGCCCTGGCTTATGGTAGACGTGCTGAAAAGAAGTTAAAACCATTTAAACGTTGTAAAAACGATATATTGTTTGGAGAACTCTACTCTACCCGTCGGTAACTCGGGTGGGATTGAGCTTTGAGGAGTTGCACATGATCCTAACTGTAAGAAACTGTTCCTGATTGCTATTGTAACTAAACTGATAATACTAATAAAAATCTCTTGCACCCGCAGCTAAATTCAGTAGCGGCCAACAAAATTAGTTGCGAAAAGCAAATTTTTGCTTGTTTTTATTGTTTTCTTTTAAAATTAGTTTATCCACCGCCGTTCCGCGATCGAACGAGGACCACAAATTCATTTTGGCGCCCGGCGCGGTCGCACGTTGCATGTACGTTCCGTTTCTTTTTTTTTTTGAAAATCGGACGGTTTAAATTAACGCGAGGATCCACAATAGGAATGTGTGAAATAGAATGATATTCAAAATAAACAAAACGGGCTTTTTCAACGCCGCACACCGGACGGGCCGAACCGAACGGAATAAATTTCGAAAACTACGGAACGGCGGAAATAAAAATTAGTTAACGAATCTTTTGTTATTTTTCGCGGTACGAGAAATGGCGGAAAAAAATAATCGATGGTTTATCAGTGATATGCGCCTGCAAATTGGGTTGATTATTTTTCTGTGTTTACGCAATTTGGGATGAATAAAGGACGTTGACGGATGATTGGTACGCGGAAGTGTATTTTTTTATGATGCCTGTCAATAATAATTACGAGAACGCGCACTAGAGAAGGACGAGGAACAGCGGCGGCGTATAAGAGGCAATGACAACTCAAATGCTATGTGCAAGTTATGGCCAAAATAAAATAATAATTTGCTCATAGAATTACTGTTCTCATAAAGAGGATCAGATTTTTTTTCTGTTGCCCAAACAAGTAAGAAAGAAAGAACCACTCTTACAATACACGTGACAATTTCAAAACCTTAGCTCAGCTTAAAATGTAACTCATCTGAAAGTTCGAAGTGAATTCTATTAATTTAACAATACTATAAATACAAATCAAATACCGTTTTCGTAATTTTCCTCCAAACTAACCGTTCGATATGGAAACTTCTCCTCCTCTGGATCCATCAGCTCCATTATACATCATAATGAGCTCAGATACTGCAGCTAGACTCTGCCACTTCTTAGTTTTAATGTTTAGCCTACACCCTGCATTAGTTCTTATTTGCAAATGAAAAATTTAGTTTATTTTGTATTAAGTTATTTTAAGTTTTGTCATGATATTACTAAAAGCACTTATATTAAAAAGGAAAGCAACAGGGCGACGTAAAGTAGACGAACCCAATTGACCTTTAAAATGTGACAGACATGATTGTCAAATAATAAAACAGCTTACAGAATAATTCGCCATTACAGATTTTTTAATTTTTGAGGATTTTTTCTCTGTTATCTTTTTTTTTTAAATAAATACGGTTTTATTGCATACGTGTTGCGAAATTATTGATATATTTTTTAATTAAACTTTTTTTTAAGTCCATAGTTTTTAAAATCAAAGGTATTTCAAGAAAAGAAGGTATTTCCTAGTGTGTATAACGCCGTTCTAGAGTACTCGGGATATGCTAATTTTTCTTGGTGCGCGTTAAAGCGAAATGGACAGTTTTTTTATATTCACACAAATGACAAGTATTAAATATCCAATGCACGACCGCTAAGTTTACTGGTGATGAAAATGCATGAATGTTCCCACCACCGGTGAACAACAAGCAATTTGTAAATCATTATGTCAAATAGTAAAATGAATGGATCTGTGTCCGTGGCATTTTTTTTTTTCATTATATTTATATATCAACTTCCAATATTTTCTTTCATTAGTCTTTCATTTCTCAAGTTTGTATTTTCCTCAATACGGAGTGTTTATTTAGTCGGTAATGGAGTGCTTTATTTTTCAATACACTCAATATCAATTGCTGGATTTTTATTGACAATTTTTTTATTTTTTGGAATTAAGCAGCTAAATAACTATTTTTCCTTTCAAAAATTAAAATCGAACAGCAAAAACATTAAGTAACCAACGAAAAAATTCGAGAGAAAAAAAGTTTTTATTCCTAAATGGTAAACATTGAAAAAACCAGTAACAGGCATTTTTTTACGAAATTGGGTAGCGGGATGTCTTTCGACGTGATTACAAATGTTAATTAATGAAATTGTTAAGATAATTATTATGAAAATACGATTTTTTTAAAAATACGTTGCGTCATTAAATAAAAAATTACCTGTACATACTTAGAGTTTAGCAGTATACTTTTTAACACTCTAAATATTAAGATAATCAAAAAATAGTTAACGTAGTTTGTATATTGAAGTGATAGTGAATTTACCATTAATATCTATTACTTTAAGTTTGTTTTTGTCTACTCTCCACTCTAAAATATCCAACGAATCCGGTACTTCGCGGGTTTGGAACCGTCGAATGATTTGTGGTAGCGACATTGGTCGTAAAAAACGTGTAGTGTAAACCCTCGTTTATTAAACACTCGCTTTTTTAGTTCCAAAACTCGTGATAAAGTTTCATTTGTCAAACTTATCGCACAATATACTATTATGTTATAATTACACACTTAACAAAATTGCCTAATTTTAGATTTAATAAATGGTCATTATTAATGATGTTTTTAATTTTATATATCTCCTCTTTCTCCAGTTTAGTATTACTCTGAAATGAGAGACTTTTGTCTGTCTTCATAAAAAAATCTAGTGGGCCTAAGCAGGTCTCTCTGTGAATGAAGTGTAACATGTAACCATTTATTTTAAAGCAGCTTCCATTATTGTGAACCTATTTTTTTAATGAAAAGAATATTACCATAATATGCAACGGATTGCCCGCATTGACAACCAATGTATCCATTTCTTGATTTTATGACATCATATCACTACTATTTAAAATAAAATATAAAAATAAAATTGCCCGCCGATTGATAATGGATAAGTCGATAACCGGGACCCAGATAACACGAGGAAGGGGTTAGAGAAGCCCGTAAGGCACAATTTGGAAAAGGGGGTGAAAAAAATGTTAGACGAATAGTTTGCCGAATCATAATAAGTGAAAGAAGGGTGACGTTTGCGTTAGTTTTCTCTTTATCGGCATAGGAGGGGAGCAAATTTCTTTGTTCCGCAGACGTAGAATGTCAGCTGGTCTCGCCGAGGAGGAGTGCGCCCTCGTGCCCTATAGATGGTGCAGCTGCCCGTTAACTTGCATTGCCACTTTAACTTGTACCATTGGCGTACATTTTTTGTATTTGTAGTTTCATTGTAGTCACTACAAATCCACAATATTTTTGTCGTGGTTTGATTTAAAAATTCATCTTCGTCGTTTAAAACTCAAGATTGGTAGAAGATGTTGATGTTGATTCTAAAAACATAGACTAGTGCAGCGTCATATCAAAAATTTCTTGATACTTACCAATGCCTTATATATATATATATATATATATATATATATATATATATATATATATATATATATATATATATATATATATATATATATATATTCTCACGTATTGATTCACGGATGGAAAAATATGATGACACTATATTCCGGGATATCATCCGTTCGCTCGTTGAACTCCGACTGGAATCCTGCATCCGACTGGAATCCTGCAAATCCTGCATCCGACTGGAATCCTGCAGACGTTTCGCCAAAATCTCACTTGGCATCTTCAATGCTCGCGCTCCGAAAACACTTCGAACACTTCGAACAACAGTGTTCGAAGTGTTTTCGGAGCGCGAGCATTGAAGATGCCAAGTGAGATTTTGGCGAAACGTCTGCAGGATTCCAGTCGGATGCAGGATTTGCAGGATTCCAGTCGGATGCAGGATTCCAGTCGGAGTTCAACGAGCGAACGGATGATATCCCGGAATATAGTGTCATCATATATATATATATATATATATATATATATATATATATATATATATATATATATATATATATATATATATATATATATATATATATATATATATATATATATATATATATATATATATATATATATATATATATATATATATATATATCGTTTTGGAATATTTATTTTGTAACACCTCTTATATGTGGAAAAATGATATTATAGGGCGTGTTAGTAAATGTTGAACGTGGTGTCGAAATTGATTTTTCCTACTCCGAATTGTACACTGATGAAGCGTGGACAAAGTAATAATCATAAAAATACATTTTGTAAAAAAACTATTTCATGAATACCAAATTGTGACAAAATGAACTATCGTTTACAGTAACCGTTACAAATCACCTTCGTTCTGGATGTGTTCCTCGTTCATTACGTCACTCACTGAATGTACTTTGCAAAAATGGGACGATCGTAGAAAATATATCGTATGCAACACGTTTATAAACACTCGCTGCAGGAGAGCCTACTAAACTGTAACTAAAGTGTCGTTTACAAAACTAATAATCTGGATACTAGTTCAATTTGGTTACCTACGTTCAAAGAGGAACAAGTGATTCGGACCAATGGTTTTATCACTGCAATAAGTTGAACAGACAGTCAGAAATTGTTATACCGAAAAACGCGTCAAGAAGATCCACCAATAATTTGCAGACTAAAGAAGCAAAAATCAAACTGACCCAATAAGAACGGCACACCGATATAAAGTTCAACAAATTCATGATTCGCGTATGCGTTGCCAAAAGTCATTATTCGCTTGTACCCATACGTCACATTTTTTGAGAATCAACAGCTAGAGGTAAGGGATGAATATTGATTTGTTTTGTGAGTTTATCTTTTCACAGCTAGCAACACTCTTGAAAAGGTTAAACCATATTATACATTCAACCCGGAAGAGCTCGTTATTTATCTTCTCTCTGCCCAAAAGGAAAATCTCTAAAATGTTTAGAGTGTCATTATTGGGCGAACATTTAAACATAAAATATAAACAAACCGCCGTCACTGTTTTTCGTTTACATTTTTATCAAAAAGCTACCCCGTACCTCAACGCAAAGACTACCAGCGTTAAACGCGTGCCGAGCACGGGGCCCAGTTTTTTGACCCTCTGTCTCAACAAAAGAAAATCCACCGCTCCCCTCTTATAACAAACTTCTAATCGAGACTCGTCTTTATGCGATTCACTACTACGACTGTGTGTATTACGTACGCACCGGGCTAGCGTAATCTTAATGCCTTTTGTCATGTTAATGGCGTTCGTCGGGCGAACATCTGCCCATTGCTTACGTCACGTGACACGCGTTCCGTAGACCCGGCGACGTCTCAAGTCATCGACGATGACGTAACGGGGACCTTGTAAGAAAACGGTCTCAAGGTTATGTTACGTCCGGTGACGTCACACGCAAGGTTTGTTGACGTTCTGATTCTCCGTCTTTCGTTCGTTCTTCGCTTTGATTATATCGTCTGTTGTGACTCGCGCGCTTATTCGCTTTTGAATTTATAAGTTGCGACGACTTGGCGTTTAAATTGTTTTTTTTTTGTTTTTTGTTCACAGAATATTTAGTCATTTTTCTGTAATTGTAATTTACATGTTACTAGATATATCTAATTTTTTTCTTAACTTAAATTTCCTCGTCAAATCACCAACATGTTTTCACATGAATTTAAACTTTTAAGAAACCTGTCTGCAATTTTAAGAAATATTTCAGATGAATTTGATAAGACTAAGGCAAGGATTGCAAAAAAGTGTCAAAATTATATAGCTGTCGCACCGCATAGACTATGCAATGCAAATATCACGTCGGTTGTGATTAATTTAACTTAAAAAATGAAAATATTTTGTTGGCAATACAATTATTATTGTTAAAGAGTTTAAATTTATTCACTTAAAAGTGGATATACCTCTAAACTGCTAAAGTTTTTCTAATTAACTGTTTTCGCAATATAATATTTGCAAATGTGGATTGGTAAGTATTACAAAATATCCATCATTTTGTAGTTTGTTAAATATTAATAATTCGCTTATCAAATATAACAAGAACATATTGTTCTAAAATTTTAATAGTAGCGGAGCAAGTGTTAAATAAATTAGTCGTTGAAGAAGTTTATAAACGTGTGTTAAGTGTGTTAGTTATAGAAAAAATTATTTTTTTACGAATGACATTCGTTCCGTTTTGCAAAAATTAACCCAACAATTAATAAACCTAATAATTTCATACAATGCCGTATGAAATTCTTATGCTGCGTCCGACGACACTTAAAGCCAAGTAGTAGCTTATATTATGTTTATATTTATTATATTATATTGATTTATAATGTACAAAGTTTTCGATCGCGATTGTGGACGTATCGTTTTTTTTTTGTAACGATCGTATTCAGAAACTCATTTATTATAAACAAGCGGGCCGATGCTCTCCGCTTGGGTCTAAGAAAGCTACTGCCTAAAGTGTCTTTACAGAATTTGTTGCATAATAAAGTTATTAATTGTTGAACCTTATCTTTTTTTTTATTAAATATATGCTCAGTTACAGCCTTATTTCCGATTCCCAATATGTGTGTGTGTGTTGTAAATTCTTCCGGGTTTTACTCCGCGTCTGACGTCCTCTGCTGACAACGTTTCGGCAAGATCTCACTTGCCATTTTCAAGTCGGGTCGTTCTGCTTCTCGTCTGAACTCGGGTTATTAGTTAATTTTGCATAGGTTTTTTTTTTAATTCTAAAATGATTTTAATCAAACGTAACTTAAATTATTCATTAGGTATTTGTTGGGTTCCGAGATAATATATTTCCTATATCCTTGTGATTATTGTGCGAAATTGGTGTTTGCTGCTTTTATATATACTGATTATATATACTGATTAAGCATTTTTAGATAACGAGAAACAAATAATAAATTTCTTTTTAGTTGCTTAAATTAAACATATTAGTTGCTCAGAACAAAACTAGTATTAATTTTTCTTTTCATTTTTCTATGTTACCGTTACCGATGACATCAACAGACCTTTTCAAACCGACTACTGGAGATACTTGTTTAATGCGCTTTGCAACTAACTGCATGCAATCCTTCTCAAGTTATCCTACTATTGTTAGTCTTCCTCTACTTGTTTTATCTTATTCTAGTTACGTGGCCTGCCCATTTTCATTTTAGATCAGAGGCTAGGCCTGTTCTTCTTCTTTGAGCTACTCTTGGTATCAAATATCCGCGCATTGTAAGTGTTACTGTTTCTGTCCCGTAAGTCATAACTGGTAATAGATATTGATCAGGCGGATCATTGTGCGAAATACACATTTTGCACTCTATATACAGAATATAAGATTTTTATATTTTAATCTTTCATAGCCATTTTATTTTCATTTTTGAACTCGTGCCGACCACTAAATATAAAAATCACTATTTCCTATTCAGGTAATTTAAATTAGTTATTTTGCTCAATATTGAGTTCGAGGAATGTGAAAATGAGTAAGTGAGTTGTACCACTTTTGTTTTCAATGGATCATATGTAAACCAATTTTAAACACCATATTCAATTAATGAGGATCTTATTCAAGCTAAGATATTATGATTAATAATTAGTCGTCATGTGCTGTAGGCATTACGTACTCTTACTAAACCAAAATTTAGTAAATAAATACGCATGTGATAATTGCAAAAAGTATAGTCTAGACGAAGAAGACATATTCATAAAGTAAATAAACAAATATATTGGTAATTATGTATTTTTTTATGAAGAGTTTAAATGATATGAAAAGTTTACGAAAGGCTGAGCAGCCAGACCAAATGAAGTTGAAGTGTTGAAGTATTTATTTTTAATATAGTGGTATACTACGTTAAAACGTTTAAAAAAAGCACTATACATTGAATTCAAGAGAAAGGTCTCAGTGTTTTAGGTAGCGAGGTCTACTTAAATAAAAATCCGAATCATATAGGAAATAATTTAAATATTGCTTTTTACAAAACTTCTGGATTCCTCCTGCGTCGGTTTTTGCTTAGTCAAAAAGTTTCAGTCAAGCTCTGAAGAAGCCAACAGGATGATTGGCGAAACGTCAGCAATGTCGACTAAGCAAAAATCGACGCAGCAGGAATTCAGAAGTTTTTGTAAAAAGCATTACAGTAGCCTGTGGGAGTTTCTTTCAAAAATATTTAAATATTGCCTTTTCAGACGCTCCATATCAAGAATGTTGAAAGACCTTTGATACTCTTAACAAGCAACTCTCCATATGAATAGCGTTTAAAGAGACATGGTACTGTTATCAATTTTTTGCTGCCGTCGTTATACTCGGTCGCTTACTGAAAAAACCCAAGTAAAGAGTTATTATAAAATTATTTGAACGACCTCAAGCGATAGATTTCTGTGAATATATAGTGGCTACTCCAACCGAATATGTCCCTGTCTATCACCTTTAATAATATTCCAACATTTAAATCGTTTTTAAACCAGAGAGTATTAACTATGTTCAACATTTTAATTAATAACCACTAAAATCGTCATAAAGTGGTATTTAAAATGCCTCGTATTTATAAGTAAATGCACATTATTTAAAACACTACAAAATGAAACTCGTTTTAAACGGTAGGCCGTATAAAATTCCGTTCGCTTTAAATAAATAAATTGTGACGACAATTAAATAAATATAATTTTTAAAAACTGGGGCGTGTTGGGCAAGGTCGGTGCAATATTAAATTGTTTACCTAATAAAAAATGCTTTCGATTTCGGTTTGTGTGTATAAATATCTGTATCCGCGATAATAACTAAATTGACAAAATTAGTCGTCGAAACAAAACATTGATAAAATATATATATATATTTTTCGAGATATAACAAAAAATTAAATTGCCATCGGTAGCAGGACCTGTTGCACCGATTTAATAAATTTATATATGTAATTTAATTATTCCATAAATTTTGATCATTTTGATTTCTTTCGGCGGCTTTATTTGTGGTATTTTCGGTACAATATTTCATTAATTAATAATTACTGTTACGTCTACGATTCGTTTAGCAATTTCAGTTAAAATATTTTGAATGATAATTGCTTCTTGATTTTATTACCGTTTAAGGTGAAGCAGGAAAAGCTTGAAAATATTTTATTTTTTAGTAAATTTGTTACTGAAAGTTGCGCCTTTATAATATAAGTTACGATATATAACAATATTCTCTTGTGGAATGTAGAAAACTAACCAAAACTAACCTAGGAATTAGCATAGATTATGCGCTTTCCCTTTGCTATGTCGATGATTGTAGAACTCCCATACAGCTCACTGAGACAGTTTGAGAACGGTAAAAAATGAACTTTGGTTTTAATTCATATGCAAATAAAGCCAAGAAAATCCCACAAGTTCTTGGCAATATATAAACAAATGATCTCCCCAAACCACATTAATGTTAATATGATCTTACCACCAAAAAATGTACTCAGTATGTGCGTAAGTAATAAATAAAACGTTAAATGAATGAACCACGAAAAAATATAATAAAAAAAGATTTCAGAGCGCCATCCAAGCCTTGACTTATGATTTTTTAATATATATATCTATTGTTTTTGTTATTCCATAGTAGGCAGAACAAGCGACCTTTTTTAAATTCTTATTTAACATATCCAGTTCGAAACTGAGTTTATTATTTCTATTTAAAGATTTAATTTTTTGGTTTCAAATTGAGCGCCTTGAAGATTGGCTTCTCTATCTATAGCAGCTTCAATCGTACCGGTTTCGCATAAGCATTAAAAGTGATCACCGGAACGAAAAGTTATAATAATATAATGAACAGTGAAGAAATGACATGAAGATTGTCAATAGGAGAGTGGTCCAAAGATTTAAAGCATATGCCGGTTCTAAAACAGTGGAAACAAAAGTCTTTCTTATGGTCAGTGAATAAACCTCGCCATAAATAGAATCGACCGCTCGCAATTGTATAAAAATTTCTTATAGTACTTGCTCTTAAATACGCAACTATGCAGATTTCGGCACTTTAGCCACGGGTTTGAAATTCTTTGTGCTTCAGTTTTGCAAAAATTTACCCAAAAACTTATGGTCGTAGAAAAATTGTAGTATGTAACACGTTAAAAACTTAAATTGGTGTCTAAAATGGCGTTTATCAAACTTGTTGCATAATATATACTTCTTTTTTACAATGGCGTAAAATGTAAAATCAACAGCCGCAAAAACTACAACACAGACAAATTTAAAACAACAACCCGAAGTATTACGAAAAGAAAAAAAGCGTAATTGGAAATCTTCTATCATAATCCAGCGCCGGCCCGATAGATCACCGGTTTTTGTATTTTTCTATCCAAGCGATCTCTTTAATAATGCCCGTTACGCCATGTTCGGAAGATAGCGTTACTCTTTTGTTACTTATTATCCCGTTTTATTACATCCCGCGTAGAGGAGTTTATAATTAAACTCCAAATGCGTTTTAAAAACCGAACGGCCTTTTGTTGGCGCGCATTTTTTCCCGTACGTCCACTTGTGTGTCTTGAAAACATAAATTTTATCTTCTCGTTTCATTAATCACGGACGAATCTCTCGAAAATGTTACAAGCAAAGCAACAAGCGAACATCTGTCGCTCGGCTGCGCATCTTAAGAACCTTTAAAGGTATTCGAAACCGCATTCATAGAAAAATCGTTTTCGCCGTCTTTGAATATTTGTTTTCGAGGATCAAGGAGCAGGTATCTTGGGTTAGTGGATTCTCTCGAAAGGGTAAATGCGAGAAAGGGTGATTTTATTTTTACCTTTGCGACAATAACGCGCGGGGCATCTGTTAAGAGAGCACCTTGAACTCCATCTGCGACATGATTGTTGCGAATATTATGCGAGGGTGGTTTCTGCTCCTTATTTGTGATTTCTTAGCTATAGGAATGGGGCAAACTTATGCCTGACACATATCCTTTGATTTATTGGATTGTGTACAAACGAAACTTTCGAAAACCATCGAATGCTCAATGGTCTGATACAAGTTTTAGTAAGCTACAACTTTTAGAAGCATTTTCATTGATGTATGACTTTTCATACATTTCAGTTATTTTTACATTATACGCAAGAATCTTCTTAAAGTTATTTGTTTGTACTGCTTTTTCTGGAAACAAGGACTATCGAACTAATGAAATAACATAAAAATCAAAATTTTATAAAAATAATAATAATAATAGCAATAATCATAATACATTTATTATTTTTAAATCAGTAAATTTACAAAATCATATTTTGAAAAAATTTCAACAAAAAAATTACGCGCCGGGATATAGTGTGCAGAATTATCAATTTGAACTTTCAACACACCAAAATATGAGACAAAAAACGCAAAAAAAACACTGTAGGACAGACAAATTTTACTGACGAGCAATAAAATTTGATCTCTCAAAGGAAGTTCCACAGGTTACTCTAATACTATTTACAAATCTTCTGGATTTTTCCCGTGTGGGCTGTTGGTGAATCGAACTTTCTGGCGTTGGTTTCTTAATTGAGCTGAACTGAAAATAGTTTTAAGGGAATAGCTTATTAATAGTTACAGGAAAATGTTTTGATATTTCGCTCAACAGATTTTGTAGCATTAAGTTCAACAAGCTCAAATATCGAACAAACAATGGACTCAGTACACTACTACTATAATAACTATTATAATTTGTTATTATTATTTTAATCGTGCGCTAGTCATCTGGGGTCACCCATTATGATTATTATTATTATTATTATTATTATTATTATTATTATTATTATTATTATTATTATTATTATTTTGAAAACACCGATAATATCTATCATATTATCATATCATATCATTTATCATATTATCTTGTCGTATGTATGTATCCTTTAAAACTGTAATAATTTCAAATTAATCAGAAACGTTGAAACAAAAAACTACCCTAGTAAAAAAGAGACATAAAAATGTATGTGGCACTCAACCATAAGAATTTGTGAATGTGGATAAAATATATAAATATATTTAAAATATATACATAATATATATAATATTATAAACGTGTATATTTTTTTCTAGTGTCAGCATTAGAAAACATATCGTGCACTATTATAATAAGATTATTTTTTTAACCATTTTCCATCGAAGCATTGAAATAGTACATTCAAATATACCCAGGGCGGGGGAAGGAAAGTATTCACTGGAATTTTATAATAATTATTATTATATAGCATTTAGTGTCATCAAATACAAATACAATATCTTAAGATAAGTCCAATACATTCCACGAAGACAATAAATACACAAGAGTTACCTCGTAGGTGGAAAAAAGACCATATATACTGAATACTCCCCCAAGATACTAATAGCTATTAGCTAGACAACTTAAAACTATATAAAATTCTAGCCTTCAAGGCAGTATTTTAAAACCTTGGAATAACCAAAAAAAAGAGAAACAAACTGTAAAAAGAAAAGGAAAACCATTAATAGTTCTGGGGTTTGTCCCTAGTAAATAAATAATAACTCTTAGACTAGATTATTAATTTCAACATAGTAAGCAGAGAGAAATATAATACAGATACAAAAACTAGAGAAGAATCATAAGCAAATAGTGGATACATGGATCAAACTAATAAAGTTGAAATTATTAGTTGTTCTTCAAATCTACTATGGATATCATCTGTAGTTATTCCAGTTTTAATCAATGTTTGTAATCTGATTTGAAATAATTAAAGTGTTCTACTATTAAGCAATCTTGTGAAACTGTTGCGGAGAGATAAAGAAAACTGTGTGTGCACTGTTTTTTTATAAACGACTGCAGTGGCCGCTGACGCAATCGGGAACTCAGAAGAAGGCGGTCTTTGAGAAAAAGCCTAACAAAGTCGAAGAAGCAAACGATCCAGACCTGGACATGTAGCATCAGAAATATATTTTTATCCGACGATCGCGAAATAATTTTTTTGGCGACGAATCAGCGCCAATGAACGTCGGACGAACGAGAAAAAGAGCGCGCTAACGCCCGCCGCCGGGGCGGTGGGGGGTATGGTGGCGGCGTAGGCTGGTGGGCAAGCGGCCGGGGGTAGTCCCGCGGGGGCGGCGGGACGGGCGCATGTGCCCGGCCGGTCGGCATAGAAGCACCGGAATTAAAGCGGCAATGAGGGAATCAAAGAGCGTACTTTTGAAACGATGACCGCTCGTTCGATCGATGTTTTATAAAGCGAAGCTGTGGCCACACCCAGGACTAATTGAATGATGCCTGCACTAGACTTGTATGCAATTTTATGTACATGTGTTGGGACGCGGGGAGTACAGTTTTCGTTTCGGACCACCCCGAATGACCCCATGACGACACCCGACGACGTCGCTTCGGAGATATAGACTTGCAAGTGGTCACCGCACTTTCACAAATTGCGCTTGTTAGAAATGAAGAGATGACTGGAGAAGTTAAGTGCTTAGATCTTTCAGCGGTTGCTAAATGCTAATGATAAATGAATCCTGCAAAATACCTTCAAATGATTTTTGTGACAATTTTAGCCTTCAAGAACTTCCGAGCTCTCTCACTGAGGAGATGTCACAAGAATTATACGAATTATTTAATGGTCATTGGTCTCGACGTTTCGGGCCGTGGTAAGGGCCAGAAAGATCGCCCGATCTCACGCCATTAGATTTTTACCTATAAGGTGTGTTAAAATCGCGCGTTTATTTGACAGACCTAGGAAGAGTTAAGTCATCGGATTGTACGATGCTTTAAACAAACAGATCCGTCGGAGATAAAGAAAGCTACTACCATCAACGGAATGTTTAGAATGCAATGGTGAACACTTCGAACACCTAATATAAAAACTGTACTCATTTTTCTGTGTGCAATTATTATTTAAAGTACCTAATATTTTATTAGTGCACATGATTTGCAAAATGTTTTGCGTTAAATGGTTTTTCAATGTGATTGTATACTCCAGTCAGAACAGTTGTGCAGTTATGTCATGTATAGTGACGTAATTAAAAATCATCCGTATGTCTTGACTATAACGCTACCATTTTGATATGTGGATTTCAAAACTGGCAAACAAAGTTACAAACAAATCAACTAGGTAAAGATGTCATACTATAACGTAACTGCAGAATTGCTTCGATTGGAATTTCTTGTATATGCTAAGTAAACAAATTTATTGAAACGGTATTAGAATGCTAATTTCCTTCCATTTTGAACCCATTTTATCAACAGTATTTGCACCACATTCAATAATGGGCAAATCTTTATTGAATTGTCAAACGAAAAATG